>NC_090927.1:620499511-621136236 GCF_040938575.1 Ambystoma mexicanum | reverse complement strand
TCTTTAAGGGCCCTATTGACAAATTCTACCCCACTCCCTAACATTTTAAGACATCCTCATTGAACTTGAACATTCCCGCTGAAATTATTGCTTTGCTACCCTTGTCTTCAGACCCCAAGAGTCCCCTTTTGATCCAAAATCTGCATTTCTATGTCTCTTACAGGTGTAGGATATTAGTGTTTGTGTTTGTTTTGTATTTTCAATGTAATTATGTTGCATAGAACCTTGGTTCATTTATTTTGGTATCACAGTACTGTTGTTGTTTTTATGCTGCTATGTTAGCTCACACATCCTCTTGAAGAACATACAATGCCCTCTGTCCAGGCTAACTTAAGCAGGCGAAAGTGGTGTATCAATTATGCTGTATCTGTTTCACCTTTATGAATGAAATCACTGTTGGGTTAGTAGTAATGTGGAGTTGGGTAGGAGATTCAATCACTACTGATTCCTCGTATCATGCAAAGCACCATTGTCTCACACCCTCTGAGGTGTGAAGCCAAGTGATGCAAGTGAGCCCAGTTAAAACTATGGAAAGGAAAATCCCACTGGCACCATACTGATCCCACTAGCACACTAGGGGTCCAGAGTGACATCTCCCTCTGACTGTGTGCGGTGTGCATGTAGATCTTAGTGGGGTCATGACACAATCGAGAAGTACTTGTAAGAGGTGAGAAGTATCATAATATCTGTATCATAGTATCTGACATGCTTCGGACTCGTGCAGTGCACTGTATGTGATTTTAAGAGCTGTGGTGTTATTTGACTTTTCATGCACCCATCAGACACAACCCCTCACAAAAAGAAGGAGTGTGACATTTATACTTCCAGAATAATAAAAACAATAAAACTAATATGGAAAACATTCCACCCACATGAGCATATTTCCATTGAGAAATGTATTGAAGTGGTGTTGATAGCTCATAGCATGTTTTCCCACAATTGCTATGATTATGGTACTGACTGCATTCTACGATGTTTCCTGATGATCATTAGATAATTCAAGTTATGCAAGACGATACAGAATTATATTGGCTTGTCTGAGATTTCTAATAATCTGGAGTGTAGGGGAATATTCTGACCAGTTCACAGTAACTTTAACACTCCATATTTAAAGCTCTGAAACCAAATGGCCAGTGGTGATTGTGTGCTGATATGGGCAAGCTCAACAAGAAGGTTATAGTTTTAAGAGGGCTTCTGCAGTTTATTGATTAAGAATTGACACAGATCCAAGGATCAAAACTATTTAACACATCACACATTGCAGCAGGATATAGTTGTGTTCCTTTAACACCAGATCTACAACATTAGTTAGCATATGCATCCTAGGCTAGTCGCATTCCTTTTGGTTTTATGACTAGTCCCATAGGGTTTGGGATCTTCATTCACAAGGGGTGTCCAAACGCTGATGAGCATGGGCCCTTGATCTATGTGGATGACGTCCTCCAAAAACAAATACATATATCTCATGGGAATCTCCTTTTACGTGGCGTTTTTTTAAATCTTAGTTCTGCCTTTCACCACATGGACAGACGTCTTCTTTGAAAAGCCCTTGATGAGATGGTGCTCCCAAGACTGTTACTTTGAATGTTGGAATCACTTCATATGAGCTCCTGGATATGAGTCCGCTCTGGATAGGCAGGGGAGTTAGGTCATGCCCCTCCTGTTCACATTTTATACTGATTCTCTTCCATTGTACCCGGTAAGTTTGGATTCAGACATATCCAAATGTGAAGGTAGACATATTTCTGTGTTTAGTTAGTTCGATAATGCAGCTCTTATAGCAGTGACACCGAAATCCCTCTAGGTCCTGGTCAATGGTTATGGGACCTACATGACTGGCCAAAGACTTAAGTTTAACAGTGGCAAATGTTACGCAATGTGCTTCTCAAATAAATCCAAGCTCAACCCTAGAAAAGTCTATCTTCCTGCCAAAACTTTGAGTGTCTCGAAATTGGGCCTTTTGACAATTTTGCCGGTCTGGAACAAACCCTTGTTTCCAGACCGGCAAAATACATGTTTCACTGCCAGAACCGCTGTACCAGACAGGTCAGACTCTGCCGGGCGCAGTGGTCATGGTAAGCAAACCGGTCACGGAAGCACCAGCACCGTTAGCAACTGTGCTGGTACTTGTGTGTCCCCACTCCTATATGACTCTATGGGAATGGGGATTAAGAAATGTACTCCCACCTGACTTCCTGGGTGCCGGACTCGTAATGAGCAGTTGGCACCGGGAAGTCAGCAGGCAGTACATTTAAACGGGTCCGGCGGCAACCCGCCAGTAGCACCGGCAGGTTTACCGCCGGACCCATCATGAGGCCCATTATCATTAACAATAGACTCTCATAGAACAATAACATCAGCAAATGCAGAGCAAAGATTAATCAAATTACCAGTGGTATTTTCAGATACACCAAGACCCTGCATCACTATTCAGTCAATCACATGCTGAAAGCCTACAGGGGAAAGAGTGTGGTAGTGGGATCTTATGGTAGTGGATTATGCTCTGTGAACAATCTAGATACGTCACAGCATGAAAAAAATGCGTTTCTCTCCCTGCTGCATGTTAATTCTTCCAAATCCAATTACATCACCCATCTAGAAACAAAATAGCCCACGTTTTGGATAGTCTTGTCTTAAAACCTTTTTTAAAAAATGCCACTCTTTGCGGGCTAGTCAGGATGAGAGCTAACAGAATTAGTCTACTGGCTTTTAGTAGAACTGTGGGCCTTGGATAGACCTTCGACATCCCTGAAAACATTAGTGGTGTGTCAAAGGGTTCCCTAAAATGAAAGATGTTGCTTTTGTGTAGAAATAAAAGGGAAGATGTGAATATGCCTTAGTCTTCAGAGAAGCACTATCTACCCCTCTCCTGTGTTTGGGGCAGCTGGCTGTCTTGATATAGTCACATATTTGTGTCATCATACTCTTTTAACCAGGCAGATTTAACCTCTTCCCTTTTAAGGCATTGACAGGCAAATGGCTGGGTCAAAGGCATGCAGAGGATGTCTGACGTCTATGTGGTTCTTATGACACCCTAGCCCATTGTGTCCTATTTTGTCCACTTAATGCATATTTAAGGCAATACTACCTATTTGATTTCCTTAGGGATGTGGAAGAAGACAATGGAAACCTGCTTTTTTATGGCTTTAATTTCTTCCGGATGTAAAGTCTGCTTTTAAAATTCCATGCTATTTGCAATCCACTTAGAAACGCAGATTAATAATTCTTGCGTCGATTTCGTAATTTTTTTTATGGATTGTAACTAATGCCGTTTGGCATTTGGTGTGTGTTATTTGCCATATCTACAGGCTATAGGGGCGCTGAAATATGTTTATCTGTTTAATCCCTATTAAGTGAGGAATAATCTTATTTTATGTGTCCAGGATCTTTTTTTTAAAGAACTGTGCTGTTTTATGGATTGAAGTAAATCCGAAATAAACTATTTTGATGATGAACTGCACTCCAACAGGAGATAAGACATGAACTTGAACGAGTGCAACAGGCAGGATCATAGGTCTCGCTTGCGAAGAAAGTGAAATTGCTGGGTCATAAATTCACAGCAGAGGATCTGAACTCTCCCAAGAAAAGGGTTGAAGCTCTTTAGAGTTTGAGGGGCCCGACTAACATAAAAGGATTTAGAAGTCGGCTGGGCAAGATGTAAGGGATAACAACAAACAGTAAAGCACATTTAAAGTACTTTGAACGTACAAAAACATATGAGCAGACCAGAAAGACCCACTAGCAAGCAAGTACATGAAAATGAACCAGTTCAATTCACAGGGGTGAGCAATAAACAACACGAGGAAAGAAGAATATTTACATAATGTACACGCATACACATAATCAAATGGAGGTGGGGCAGGATGGAGGTTTTGTAAAGAGGCAGAGTCCAGCAAATAGGCATTTAGTTTGTGATGAAAAAGGTGGTACAGGGCCTCATTCCCCATGTGTACAGTTCGATGTGTTTAGCCTAATACAGCAAGGAAATTCGGTCTGTCTCTTTTTCTGCAGAACTGGGCAACGAAGAGAAGGTTTGTGTTGATTACCTTAGATTCCTTGCTAGAGTATTGCTTTTGGTGTCTGAAGCTTGGTAACATGGGCCTTTGCTGGCAAGGTACTTCTAAATGATGCTGAGAGATTTGAAAAGGATTCTGTGTTTGACAGGGAGTCATTTACCTGCTTACAGGGATGATGAAAACAGGTTGCAGTGTTTGAGTGAAAAAATAAGATTGACCACCTTGTTCTGGAAGAGTTGCCGATGCTGGCAGAATAGATTCCTTTGTAAAGGCCAAGTAGAACATCCTTTAGTGTGGGTAGTGCAAGGTATTGGGTGATTATGATTTTCTGAGGAGTGGAAAGGCAAAGGTTTTCTTCATGATGTAAAGCTAAGCAAAGTACATGATTTCAGAGTTCCATGGTTTCAGGTATAAGTTGATGTCAATTATATGATATGATATGTCATTTATAACGCGCCTGTACACAAGTGTTTCTAGGCACCACAAGGCATAAGAGGGAAGATGAGATTGTGCAAATGCGACATGAGAAGTACAGGGGGAAGGGAGAGGGGGAAGCACAAGGGAGAGTGTAGGGGGAAGTGTGATCATGACAGCTGGCTCAGAGAAAGTGCAGCCATACGAGCGGGGTTCTGAGTAAGTGCAAGTAGGCAGGGGGTCTGTAGGGGTTACAGCTACAGCCCATAGGTGTGTGGTAGGCCAGGAGTCAGTGCAAGGAGGACTGGTCATGGAGGAGCCTGGTACCCAGTGAGACTCTGATGGTACCAAACAACCAGTCAGTGCAGAAGACAGGTAAGTTAGCAATCAAGCAAGAGAGAGAAGGAAGAGGAGAAAAGTAAAGTCTCGAGCCGCTTCCGGAACCTCAAGTTGTTCAGCTCAAGTATGAGGCCATTCCAGAGGGAGGCACCAGCAGAAGAGAGAGTTCTATCCCCCTCTCTGCTTGGAGAAGCATCTGACCGATGGGCTCTAGAAGGAAGGTATTTTGTCAGAGAGAGTTGGATGTAGTGCGGGCCCCGACACAGAAAGCCTTGTGGACTATGCAGAGGGTCTTTAACTTGATCCTTGCAGCCACCAGGAGCCAGTGGAGAGATTTCAGGGCTGGAGAGATATGGTGCCTGGGCTTGAGGCCAAGGGTAAGTCTTGCAGTCCTGTTCTGGATTAGTTGCAGGGGGTGAAGAGTAGAGGCAGGCAGATTGAGAAAGAGACTGTTACAGTAGTCCACCCTGGAGAGAACCAGGGCTCTGTAAACAGTGAGCATCTGGGGGAAAGTGAGAAAAGGTAGAATACCTCTGAGGAGGTGAAGTTGGGAGTGGGTCTTCCTGGCAAGGTCTGTGATGTGAGGAAAGAAAGAGAGCATGGAGTTGAAGATAACAGCAAGGATTTTTGCCACAAAGGAAGGCAAGAGGTAGAGGGGCCCCAAGAGGGCAGCCAGATTGAGAGAAGGAAAGCAAGAGCAGAGGTCCCAATCAGAAGGATCTTCGTCTTACTGTAATTAGGTCAGAGATCATTCGAGGTACACCAATTCTGAATCACAGATAAACAGTCAGGAGTGAGCGAGGGAGGAGAGGAGGCTGAGGGAAGCCTGAAAGAAAGCTGAGTGTCATCCACATAACAAGGAAGTTAGAAGAGAAGGTGGAGATCAGGTGGGCTAAAGGAGCCAGATAGACATCGAAGAGCCAGACACAGCCATGTGGGACACCACATGTGGAGAGAGAGGTGGTGGAGGGAAAGGACCCATGTTGGACCTGGGAGGGTCGGTCCAGGAGGAAGGAGGTCAGCCACGCTAGCCCCTGATTCTGTGGGATGTTTTAACCCACCCTACCCTGCCCTGCGGCATCACTGTGTGCTGGTGGAACCAGAATCATCAAAATGGCTGCAAAAACCCCATGCGCGCCAAAACCTAAGGAAATGGCGCTCTACAAAGCACAAAAAGATGGCTGCCAAATCTACCATGCATGTTGTCGGTGGTGGGGTGGAGACCGCACTTCTGAAATATGTCATTGGGCTGCCCAACATGTAAAAATGGAGCACAGAAAAGCAGTGCTTGCTGAAAGAAATCCGAATTCTTGCAGTTAAATCTTTCCTTGGTTGCTGAAAATGCGAAATGCTGGTCCTAAACACCCGCAAACATCCAATCTTCTTGCGGAGTGTCACATTTGACTGAAGTCAAGAAAGAATTGTGGAATTGTAATATCCTGGAAAGCTGAATTGGTCACAAAAACATCCACAGGCAGTTTGCCTGCTTGTGAAAGCTGTCAAAATCTGGGCGCAGTACCAGCGGCCGCCTGTGACTGTTTCAAAAACCTGCATTTACACTGTAAATTTGTACCATTAAGATCTAATGTATAAAATCTAAGTGACCTGTTATCCAGAGCAAACTAGGTTGCAACTATTTAAACTTCATGGTTTAGAGCCTGTAATCAGTGTTCTAGATGTTTGTTTTAAAATAGCAAGTTTATTTTCAACAAAGAAAAATGTAACAAAGTGACTTTTAAAGTAAGCCTGATTCAAGCCAAAAACTACAAAACAACTTCCCCCACTGGGCAAGGCACCTCCCTTCTGTTCTCTGGGCCAGGAACTCACATTTAGGTGTTGATTAAGAGGGGAGAGGCACTGGGGCTGCTCTGAGAAGAATGTGACATTGTATTCCCATTAAAAAATAGGGTGATTACATTGTGAATACCTAAATAAATACCTAAATAAACATATTAACTTTGTAAACCAGCCTGATTCCTGGTTTAGTGTGACTGGGGTGGTTCAAAGAGAGGGGTGTGATACAGGTGGTACATCGTTCAGAATAAAAGAACGTATAGACACAAATAAATAATTAAGGGTTTCAGTTGTGCATCACATGCTAAGCAAAGACTTACTTGAAGTGCCGGATTGAAATCACTTACAAGATTGGGAGCTCGTGCCAGGATTTCTGAATTAGACATACCACTTGTGACAGCTTAATACAGCGTGCTAACTGATGGGGTACATAAACCCTGTTGGGCTACCACACTGTGATACACTGTGAAAAGCACCCTTCAATAGGAACACTCTAGGGAATTTGGTCTGTTTTGCAAAAATGAAATAACTCCTGTAAGTCAAAAAGGAAATTAATATTTCCGGAATGGCGACCATAGTAGAAATTAATATGGCAAGGGAACACCTACTGCACAAATTATTTGTCAGGGGTGAATGGACAGAACAGGATTAGAATGTTTGCTTGCAGGAAATTAAAGAACAGGCCACTGCCACAGGATTAGACATATGGCTGGATCAGGGTCCATTACACATGGCACTTAGTGAATTGTACATGGCCCCTAAGGTAAAAGAAGAGCAATGTAAAATTGCCAGAATAGCGGCACATCTGTACCTCCATATTGGAGCAATACAGGAGAGATATGCCGAAAACCTAGATCTGGCCAACAGGCAAGTACAATCACTAGAAAAGGCCCAAACTGATCTGGACTCTGCAGAGCAAAGGCTACACAAGAGCCTAGAATCAGAAAATGAAACCAGACAGTACCCGGTAGAAATACAAGGAGATATGGATATCCTGCAGTAAGAAAAGGTAGAGCAGGATACCAAAGTACTGGCACTGCAGAAAGAGTGCCAAGAAAGTTTGGACTCCCTACTACGGAGCCAACAAAAGCTGGAGCAGCAACTGAACTACAATACAGTATATGCAGAGCAGATAGTCACCCTGCAAAACCGCCTAGACCAAGAAAAAGAAGAAAATTATACATTAGTTCTCAAAGACCTTGACACCCAGACAGAATTCGATGAAGAGCGCCAGAAAGCTGGTGCACTCCAAAGACAAAGGGACACCTTAGGCCAGGAGGTCAGTTATTTAAAAGCCAAAATGGAAGAAAATCCCCTGGCCCTTCAGGGACTGGGTGAACTCCAAAAAGACCACGGAAAACTGTTAGAGCATGAAAGGAGGGTGGAAGATGCTCTAGCCAAGAAGGACCAGGCCAGTAAGGACAGGACTCAAGAGGTAACCCTCCTGCAGCAATAATCGGCCCAATTTTCCAAAATTACCCAGGAAGCACAGAGAGACAATGAGGCTCTCTGTGAGAAAAATGACAGGCTCCACAGACGGTAGCTATGCAGGAACAACTAATAGAGACTAGTAAGGCATTGCTAGAAGAGCAAAAGGGCCAGATTCTTGCATGGCACATGAGCCAAGGGCTACAGGGATGGCAGACTTCAACCCAATGAGAAATATGGGGCTCTTAGATCAGCACCTCCCAGGAATGGATAGGGGGCATCTGTGTATGGGTTCCCAAGTGCTAGGGCCATCTTCTCTGATCAGGGAGACTCCATTCAGGGGAGGGTCAGAGAAATGGATCCTCAAAAATATAATTTACCCAGAGACCAGATGGTAAAATTTAGTGGGGAACTCCATGAGAGTAGGCCCACTAAGGGCATCCTGTCAACCTCTCCCCAGCTAGGACAGTGGGGGGGTACTCAGCCCTTCCCAGGAGCAAGGAAGAATCAGAAAACTCTTCTGAACGCCACATGACTCAAGGAAACTAGGCCCCCACATTCTGCCAGCCATTCCCTAGCTTGCAGAATCTTCAAGACCCTAGAAGACCAGACAGGCACCTCTGGTAGCAGTGCCTCTGAGTCAGAGGATGAGTGGACCAGGGTCACCCAAACTAAAAAAGCCAACAAGGTCAAGAGGGCCTTGCTCATGGATCCCCTAAAACAAATCAAAGCCATTAGGAGCGCCATCACGCCCTATCATAAGAATGCAAAATATTCGGTTTGGGAGCACCTTGAGCTGTTTGAACAAATGATGGCCACTTTCCATTTGAAGGACAGCCAAAGCTGTATTCAATATGTAAAGTGGACCTTTTCTCCCGAGTACTCCAGCTTCTTTGCGGGGCTGGAGGATCAGAATCCTTCCAGATGGTCCACATATAGGGCGGCCATCTTGAAACACTTTTCTATTCACAGGAATCCTCAGGAGGCTTTCAAGGCAGCCTATAACTTGCAATGTGGGGAAGATCAGGTTCCCCAATCATTTGTTCAAGAGTTATAACTTGCCTTTGCGCAGACCACTAGAAGGGTGCGCACTGACAGCAAAGAGTTTGTAAATAATTTATTCCACGCTCTCCCCAAGTATATCATGACCCAGCTAGTGAGGGACTTTCACGAGAAAAGATCACTAGACTAGGTCATTGAACAAGCCACGCACATATATGAGGTGCAAAAGCCAGTGGAAAATAAAAATAATCCCAAAAGCCCCAAGACAACCAACACCCCTGCTGCTGCTTAAGTGGCGGAGGTGAAGGTTGGCCCCATTTTAGATTTAGAGATGGGGGACCTAAAAACCTGCCTGCCCACACAGAATCAAAACAACCCCAAACCCAGAAGGCCCTCAGGCCAATCACAAACAGGGAGCCAGAGAGGTAATCCCACAAACGGGACCCCTAAGTCCCCTGACTACATCAGCCCGCGCTACCAGGGCAATATGTGTGGACTCCTCCAGCCCAAGGGGGGGGGGGGGGTTCAACCAGACAACAGCTAACCCAGGGAACCTCCCTCCTCACTTCCCCCAGGTGGGCAGTAATGCCCCAAATACTGGACAAAATGTATTTCCAAGGTACCCACAAAACTTGAACCCCCAAAACAATCCATCCTTCTTTCCCCACTTTCCTGAGCCCAGACAGCCCAATCCGGGAGAGGGGAGGCCAAGAGTGGACGGGTACCCAAACTTTCCTAACCCGGGGTATTTTGGGAGAAGGGATAGCTACCCTTTCTGGGATCAGCCGAGGGGAGACATGAGGACCCCGTACCAGCCCGAGCGGGTGTCCCAACTAGAGCGCCAGGTCCAGCACATGGCACAGGATCTGGGTCGCATGCTGAGGGCTCAACAGAACCCTCAGATGAGCATGGCGGTGCAGAATGCCTCAAATCCAGGACCTGGTGCTCCAGAGCAATGATGGGGGAAGAACCCCGACGGTTCCCAGGGAGGAAGCACAAGGGGAAGGGGGGTGTAAAGCCTTGGAGGATGCTTCCTCCCCCACTTGTAAAAAGCCCCTGGAAACCCAGGAACTGGAACCAAAATCTCCTGCCCCCGAAAGTCTGCCACCCAAGGAGCAGAGGGAGGGTAGGAGAAATAAACATCCCAAAAAGACCCATTTTGAGGAGGAAGTACAGATCTTCCAGTTTGAAGGAGAGGGATCCTCAGAGGATTCTGGGAAAAGGATCTTCTCCTTCAGAGATGGGGGAACTCCTCCCAAAGAAAAATGGGTCCCAAAGGATCCAAATCCAGACTGGGTAGATGTGGGGACCGGGTTAGCACCGCCCATCATCAGTACCCAGAATCACCAGCATGAAAATCCCCTGGTTCAAACCCATCCTGGTGACTGCCTCCAAAAAGGGGGGGGCCCAGAATCAGAACCAGGGGAACCCAAAACTTCCCCCATATCTAGCTGTCACCTTTTTCTTTCAGATTCCCAAGACTCCAAACAGAATTCTGCCCAAATCACCTCCTGTCAGTGTCCAAAACCAAGAAACTAACCCACCAGTTGTCCAAAAATGTACATTATCTTTGCCCCCTTGAGGAAAAGGAGGGAAGATTTTATGCCCCGGTCCAAATACAGGGTCAGTGTACAATTTTGGCACTGGTGGACACTGGATCCCAAGCTACCCTTCTGTCAAAAACCACCTTTGATCAACTGAATGCGGGAAGGGGGGAGAAATACCAAATTCCTCTCACCCCTCTTCCTTGACAACTTCAGAACTTCGACGGGAAGGAACTTCCCATCGAGGGGACTGCGGATTTGGATATTTAAATTGGGCGACACGAGGTGAAGCACCCGGTCATAGTTGTGACTCCATAGGGCACCCCTTGTTTACTAGCGAATGACATCCTGCGTAGATTGTTGCCCCTCATAGATTGTGTAAACAAGGTCCTCTGGACCCAGACTAACATAAAATTGAAACATAGCGTCAACCATGTTAGTTTAAACGGCACATGCCACATGGTTGAATAAAAACCTGATCAAATAGAATTTCACTTCCAGAATAACCAAATCCCAGACTTGACAGTAATTGCAGTAGGACAACAAACTGGTGATGGGGCTCCTCTCTATTTCTGAAAATCAACACTCTGAAATTCTTTACAAATTCACAATCAGAAAATCTCACTCCCATAGTCCAAAAAGATGAGAAATCAGCTCAGAGCCTGGCTAATATTCAGAAAATTGGAGAGCAGTGGTTCATCCCTATTCAGTTAAATGAAGGGAAGGACTCTGCTCTCGCCCGAGTGTGTGTGAACAACGGTAAGAGCTTCATCAGCAAGGCCATGTTCCGCAAACTCCCAAAAGATCCAGCCATTCCCACATTTAAACTGTTAAACAAATGGGAATTGGATCTGGAAACGCACAATTCCAAACATCTCCTGGCTAGCAGGTGTATGCTTACAATCTCCATAGGCAACAAGAGCATAGTCCATAATTGTTGGGTCATGCGAGATGTCCCTGCTGCATTTTACTTAGGCAGTGACATTCTCAATCGCTTTGCCATTAGCTTTGACCTGATAAACTTCAAAGCTTGGTCCTGATTAGCGGGTAATCACATGGTCTTTGATGACCCAGAGAAAGAATTTAGGTCAGCTCAATTGCTGCCTTATGCAGTTGAAATTCAGATTGGAGAGGAAGTCACCATCCCAGAATGGACCCGATAGTTCTCACTGGAAGTGAAACTTAAAAGAGGACAGAAACTGAAAAACCCTGAAGCCTATATTCAGCTCAATGATCATTGCTGACAGCAAGGGTTGTGGGTGAACCCTACACCACTAGTCAATATAGAACATGACACCATTCCAATAGAGGGGGATAACAGCGACTTAAAGAGTATCACTCTGGCCGAAGGCACCATTATTGGAATGGCGGTTGATGACCGACATTTCTCCATAGATTTAGGTAATGAACTGTTAGGACCAATCCCCAAGGACTGTTTTGACAGTGATAGTGATGATGACGCAACACCAGACAGGATCTTCACCCGGCATGGGGGGAATTTCCTGGTGTACACTTCCTGCCCTTATGGTAAGGAAGATGTGACCTGTGACTTCATGAGGGATGAGGTGATATTCCAAGTCTGCGAGGACTGCCTTCCCCACCTGAAACCACCAGTCCAAATCAGAACTTTGACCAGGGACTTCTCCACCCAGCTGGAGGAGGCCGCTGAGATAGCAAAACCGGAAGTCTTTCCTGGCTTCAGGCAGATGGTTGAAGAGAGAGTCAACCTAGCTGATGCCTGTGAGACTCTGGAGCACAAGCAACAATTGAAACAAGTTTTCTTAGATTTCAAGCTCTCTTTGCGGTGGACTCATATGACTGTGGTCGCACTGACATCCACACAACAACAATTACCATGGACCCTGGCATGACTCCAGTGTTTGTCAAGCAATATTGCTTGCCTCTCGCATCAATGGAGTTCATTACTGAAATAATTAAGAACCTGTGGAATAATTTGTCCAGTCCACAGCACCTTCAATAATCCGGTGCTTGGGATTTTGAAGCCAAACGGCAAGTGGAGACTCTGCGCCAACCTTACGGAGCTCAACAAACGGGTCCATACTTCCCGATGGCCTCTTCCCTACATTGATCAAGGGCTGGCCCAGATCCAGGGGTCACAGGTATTTACTGCAATAGACCTGACCAATGGGTACTGGACTGTACCTGTCAGTAGGGAAGACCAATACAAGCTGGCTTTCACCTTCTGGGGGCAGCAGTACACATGGACCCGGAATCCCTTCGGATACATCAACTCCAGCAATGAATTTAACATTTTTCTACACAAGGCCATACCCGACTTGGGTGAAAGGGGTAACCTGGCATATGTAGATGATGTTCTAGTCAAAAGCTCAACTGTGGAGGAACACATAGTGGATATCTGTTATGTTCTGACACAGTTGAGGGCTGCTGGAGCAAAACTCTCCTTTCAAAAGGCACAGTGGTGCAGAACCCGTGTCAATTTCTTGGGGCATGAGATTACTCCTCAGGGTCTCTGTCCCCAGGAGAAGAAAGTGGAAGCACTCCAGAAATTAAAAGACCCCACAACTCTGCAGGTACTAAGGTGCCTCCTTGGACTAACCAATTACATCAGAAAGTTCATTGAGGACTACACAGAGATCACAAGACCCCTAATCCATCTTTTGAAGGGGGTTCAAGTGGGAGTGGGGTCCAGAACAAGCCAATGAAGTAAGACAACTCAAAAGAAGCCTCTCACAAGCGCCTTGCCTAGCTTACCCTGTCAAAAACAAGGTGTTCTTCTTGGAGACAGGTATCTCAAATACATGCTTGACTGCAGTATTATATCAAAAGCATGACAAGGTCAATAAAGTAATGTCCTATGCGTGTAAGACTTTATCCTCTGTGGAGGAAAAATTCAACGATTGTGAGAAGGCACTCCTGGCAAGAGTGTGAGCATTGAAGAATTACCGCCCGTTTATCCAGGGGGAACACATCATAGTGGAGACTCCACACCAGCCTCTGCAATATCTCCAAAGTGACAGAATCCAAGCCGGAAATGTGAGTAATTCCCAAATTACTTCCTGGATTCTGTCAATGCAAGGCTTTCCTGTAGAGGTCAGATATGGCCAAAAAAAGAAGAGTCCCCTCGCGCAAGGTCTGGCTGACTTGCATGATTGTGCCAGAGAAAACTGTCTCGAGGACGAAAGTCTTAAAATCAAGGATAACATGGAGGCATACCTTAATTCCCCACACAAAGTCTTTGAAGAAGATGAGTGTGAGGGAATGCCCTCTGTCTACGTGGATGGATGCTCCTACCATGTTGACAACAACGGGGAAAAAGAACTTGTGGCCGGCGTAGGGAATGCATGGGTGAATGATGCCCCAGAACCCTCCGCTGGGTACAAAATCGGTCCCCGAAGTAGTCAAATGGCAGAGTTGATAGCTGTGCATCAAGCCATCCTCACTGCTGTCCAGCACCAACTCCACACACTGTTCATAATCACAGATTCTGATTATGTACGGAACGGGTTTGTGGAGAACCTGGTTAACTGGAAAACCAGAGGCATGCTATGTGCTAATAACAAACAATTGAAACATGGAAAATGAATACAAAATATTGATGATCTGGTCACCTCGAATGGGATGACCATCTACTGGAAAAAGATCAATTGTCATTATCAAGTAGACGGCCCAGACAAAACTGGAAATTACCTAGCTGATCAGCTGGCCAAAACCGGAGCCATCCAAGGGGATCTACTTGAGATCAAATCTCTGTTGGGGGAAATCCAGGTCACTGCTATCACTAGGCCCCAGACAAATGCTCACAATGAGCTCTCAACTGCACAATGGAGTAAGGAGACCCCAGATGCTGATTTGATTGAGGCTCAAAAAGGGGATCCAATAATTGGTAAGTTTTATCAACACATTGAGGACCCTGAGAACTTTCCCCTGGCGGATACCGATTACATTGGGAAAGAGGACCTCAGAGTGTTGATGAAATGTCCAAAAATGTTCAGAATCCAAGACGGTTTGTTGGTGAGGAGATCGCTAGCTGGCCATGACCAGTGGGTGGTCCCTACCTAATTCCGAAGCCTGATGCTAAGTCACACCCATGATGCGGCCACAGCCGGTCATATGGTGTTTCATACGACACTTGAAATCTTGAGAGAGGTTGCATACTGGCCACACATGGGGCAGGACCTCGACCAATACTTCAAGGGGTGTCTTGTGTGTGCACAACTTGATCCTACATCCCTCACACATCTTGCGCCTCTCGAAAAGAGGGGGATGACACTGCTTAGGTCAGATTTACAAGTCGATTTTATCGGGCCCGTGATTAGCTCCTCTAGGTGGAACAAGTACATGTTGACCGTGACGTGCTTGTTCACTAAATTGGTGGAATGTCTCCCAGCCCCAAATTGTAAGGCAGAAACATCAGTTGCCCTGATGATCAACCACATCTTCTCACATTTTGGACTACCCCAAAGGATTGAGTCAGACCGAGGTAGCCACTTCACTAGCGAAGTGATGACAAAGATGTGGGAGATACTTGGGGTCAAAAGGAAACTACACATTGCCTACCGGTTAGCCTCTAGTGGTGGAGTTGAGAGATACAACAAGACAATTGTGAGCATATTAAAAAAGTTTGTGGCAGATTCTGGGCGAAGTTGGGACATTCAATTACCTCTTGTCCTGATGGCCATCAGATCTACCCCTTGTTCTGCAACTAAAATGTCACCGTTTGAGCTGATGACTGGACGAAGGATGGTGCTTCCCCAGCATCTGCTCTACAGAACCCAAGAGCAGACCTTGATAAATGCCTCCACAACTCATGAGTATGTTGAAAATCTGAGAAAACACCTTCAACATGCTTTTACCTATGCTCAGCGGAATCTAGAAAGATCTGCAGACAGTATGAAGATCCACTATGACCTTAAGACTACTAGAAAAGAAAACCAAGTAGGAAACCGGGTCTACTTGTACAATTTCCAAAGGAACCAGGCCAAACAGCGCAAATTTCTTCCTAGCTGGTGGGGACATTTTGAAATTGTAGACAGAATCTAACCAGTCGCCTACAAAATCTGCATCCCCAAAGGCAGTTTGGCAGAAGGAGAAGATAAGTGGGTCCACATCAATCAGCTGAAGTGTTGCCATCCTCGGCACACTCTGCACCAACTAGAGGATTCATCTGGAAACCCAGATGGGGACCTTCCAGCTCCCTAGAAAATTCCGATTGTAAAAACCGTTCCATCTATTATAATTAATAATAAGTATAAGCGAGAAAGATTGTCATGTATCTATCAAATGTATGTGTCTGCCCCACTACATGAATAGTGGTGGGGAAATGTCTACAAATATGCTCTGTTTTGTCATCCTAGGACTGAAACCATGGATCCTAAGCCCAAGGAGGACCACTCGGGGACCAGGAGGAATGACCCAAGGGGCCCGGGGTATCGCTCCATACTCTCATCCAGAACCGGCGAGGAGAACCTGTTGATCCACCACTGATGGGAGAAGCAGACACATTTTTTCAACTTGCACCGAAAAAGAAAACTGAACATCCCAATCTCCCGACTTCCCCTTGATGGGCGGTCAAGAGTCCAGTCGCAAGGGGGGGCTTTGTGGGATGTTTTAACCCACCCTGCTCTGTCCTGCGGCATCACTGTGTACTGGTGGCACCAGAGTCACCAAAATGGCAGCAAAAACCCCATGTGCGCCAAAACGTAAGGAAATTGTGCTTTACCAAGCACAAAAAGATTGCTGCCAAATCTACCATGCATGTTGTCAGTGGTGGAATGGAGACCAAACTTCTGAAACATGTTATTGGGCTGACCGAAATGTAAAAATGGAGCACAGATGAAAAGCAGTGCTTGCTGTCAGAAATCCGAAATCTTGCAGTTAAATCTTTCCTTGGTTGCTGAAAATATGAAATGCTGGTCCTAAACACCCGCAAATATCCAATCTTCTTGCGGGGTGTCACATTTTACTGAAGTCAAGAAAGCATTGTGGAATTGTAATATCCTGGAAAACTGAATTTGTCACAAAAACATCCACAGCCAGTGTGCCTGCCTGTGAAAGCTGTCAAAATATGGGCGCAGTACCAGCGGCCGCCTGTGACTGTTTCATAAACCTGCATTTAAACTGTAAATTTGTACCATTAAGATCTAATGTATAAAATCTAAGTGACCTGTTATCCAGAGCAAACTAGGTTGCAACTATATAAACTTCATGGCTTAGAGCCTGGAATCAGTGTTCTAGATGTTAGTTTTAAAATAGCAAGTTTATTTTCAACAAAGAAAAATGTAACAAAGTGACTTTTAAAGTAAGCCTGATTCAAGCCAAAAACTACAAAACAACTACCCCCACTGGGGCAAGGCACCTCCCTTCTGCTCTCTGGGCCATGAACTCACATTCAGGTGGTTGATTAAGAGGGGTGGGGCACCGGGGCTGCTCTGGCAAGAGCACAATGGGCTTCCTCCCAGGCATGGAGATGCTAATCAGGAAGGATTGTGAAGGGCCTCTGCCAGAAGGAAGTGGGCAGAGATTGCTGCTGAAGCTGCAAAACCAAGTCGGCGGGGACAGACAATTTTGTTGATTCACGATGTACAAAAAGCAGATTTCTAATGAGACTGATAATTTACTGTGGACAATTGTAAAAAAAAAAAAAGAAACCCCGGACTTCTGAACCTGAATTTTTGCTGCACATTTTAAGAGGAGCCAAAACTATGTGCTATGTTCTGGGACATAACTGTAGAAATTGTGGTTTTATACCAAATGTACTGATGTCAGAAGCATGAAACTGCAATTGCTTATGCCCAGATACAATGCGCACATGTGTACCAATTTTGGACAAACGAGATATTGTGTCCCGGACAAAAAGTCCTAAATTCTGTCAAATCCAGACCCAAGATCCTACTGCGACGGGGATTGAAAGAGCACTTGCTCCACAAAATATGTGATCTAGATATGCTATTGTTATAAAGTTTGTAAAATTGTAAATATGTATTATATGAAAAGTAGATTTCATGTTCAAAACCCAATGGGAGGATTCCCTGCCTCATAAAACCACATCATCATGGTGCCACACTGTTTTCTCCTCCAATCAAGGGAGAGGAAAGATTCTAGCCTATAGCCAACCAAGGGGGCGCAGTTAGGATGATCCAGCATACACACCCCTTTATCAAATGCATAAATAGAGACAACTGAGGACTTAGAAACAGACAAACATTCACCCACCAACCGATTGCTGGCGGAGCACTTTGCAAGAGAACTATCCATATTGCAGACTCCAGACTCCAGAAACTTGGCATGCAGAAAGGCCCATTTCCCTAGCTGAACCACTCTCAGCTAGGCCTTAACATTCTAGAAAACAGAATTTACCCCAGACATCTAAGGTGAACCAAAGAACAGTCTGGCTGTGTTGTACTGCTTTCCTGCTTAGAATTATTGCCAGAATCGAAAGACACAACCCAGTAGAGCCCTGCTGTGACCAGATAGCTGTGAACCAGAGCCATTGCAGATCCAGTCCTACCGTGCGGTGACCAGAGCGCCTTGCTGATTGCAGACCAGAGTGCCTTGCTGTCCAGTCCAGTGTGCCAGCAGAATTCCTGTCCAGAAATCTTGACTGACCTGAATTCCTGACGGTTCTGTCCAAACCTAAATGGTGAGTATCCTTAGTATAGGACTGTCACTAGCCATGTACTGTCCATAGTCATCCCTATATAAACCCATCCTCTATGATATCCATAATTGCATTGTTAGAATATTTTGAACTGCCTGATCTCTCTATCTCATCCCCATTATTTCCTCTGTACTAGTAGTGTTAAACCAATCTTTGCGCTGATATATATTTTTCTGAAGAAGGTGAGCGTCTCGGCAGGCAAAATCTGATCCAGAGGCGTCCTGGGCTGGTGGCTGTGCTGTCGTGTAGTTTGCTTCTTCATAGTCCATCCCTAGTGTAAAGAAAACGCATCTTTGTTTTACAATTTGCCTCTATCTGAAAAAAAACAACCTCCAGGAAAACGTCCATAGCTTCTTCAATTTTCCTAAACTCTCTATAGAACCCAAAACCGCATCTCAAATCCTTAAAGTTCTCCCGCGATCGCGATTACCGCGCGTGGAAAAGTTTGCCACAAATTTTTCATTTTGGCAAAAATCTATAACGTGTAAAATAGCTTTCCATTGCACTCGATCTCAAATTTAAGTTTTTCCATTGCTTATAATTGCTAGTGTTTGTTTGCAACCATATACAGCGGCTCCCCTTAGTATTTAAACCATTTCAGTGATTTAGCCCATATTTAGCATTTTACCTCTTCCATTCAAAGCCAACTTTAAAACCATTTTGACTGTTTGCCAATTAGTTCTGTTTCTGTCTTGTGTTTGTTAGTTTAAACGGCACATGCCACATGGTTGAATAAAAACCTAATCAAATAGAATTTCACTTCCAGAATAACCAAATCCCAGACTTGACAGTAATTGCAGTAGGACAACAAACTGGTGATGGGGGCTCCTCTCTATTTCTGAAAATCAACACTCTGAAATTCTTTACAAATTCACAATCAGAAAATCTCACTCCCATAGTCCAAAAAGATGAGAAATCAGCTCAGAGCCTGGCTAATATTCAGAAAATTGGAGAGCAGTGGTTCATCCCTATTCAGTTAAATGAAGGGAAGGACTCTGCTCTCGCCTGAGTGTGTGTGAACAACGGTAAGAGCTTCATCAGCAAGGCCATGTTCCGCAAACTCCCAAAAGATCCAGCCATTCCCACATTTAAACTGTTAAACAAATGGGAATTGGATCTGGAAACGCACAATTCCAAACATCTCCTGCCTAGCAGGTGTATGCTTACAATCTCCATAGGCAACAAGAGCATAGTCCATAATTGTTGGGTCATGCGAGATGTCCCTGCTGCATTTTACTTAGGCAGTGACATTCTCAATCGCTTTGCCATTAGCTTGGACCTGATAAACTTCAAAGCTTGGTCCTGATTAGCGGGTAATCCCATGGTCTTTGATGACCCAGAGAAAGAATTTAGGTCAGCTCAATTGCTGCCTTATGCAGTTGAAATTCAGATTGGAGAGGAAGTCACCATCCCAGAATGGACGCGATAGTTCTCACTGGAATTGAAACTTAAAAGAGGACAGAAACTGAAAAACCCTGAAGCCTATATTCAGCTCAATGATCATTGCTGACAGCAAGGGTTGTGGGTGAACCCTACACCACTAGTCAATATAGAACATGACACCATTCCAATAGAGGGGGATAACAGTGACTTAAAGAGTATCACTCTGGCCGAAGGCACCATTATTGTAATGGCGGTTGATGACCGACATTTCTCCATAGATTTAGGTAATGAACTGTTAGGACCAATCCCCAAGGACTGTTTTGACAGTGATAGTGATGATGACGCAACACCAGACAGGATCTTCACCCGGCATGGGGGGAATTTCCGGGTGTACACTTCCTGCCCTTATGGTAAGGAAGATGGCCAAAACCGGAGCCATCCAAGGGGATCTACTTGAGATCAAATCTCTGTTGGGGGAAATCCAGGTCACTGCTATCACTAGGCCCCAGACAAATGCTCACAATGAGCTCTCAACTGCACAATGGAGTAAGGAGACCCCAGATGCTGATTTGATTGCGGCTCAAAAAGGGGATCCAATAATTGGTAAGTTTTATCAACACATTGAGGACCCTGAGAACTTTCCCCTGACGGATACCGATTACATTGGGAAAGAGGACCTCAGAGTGTTGATGAAATGTCCAAAAATGTTCAGAATCCAAGACGGTTTGTTGGTGAGGAGATCGCTAGCTGGCCATGACCAGTGGGTGGTCCCTACCTAATTCCGAAGCCTGATGCTAAGTCACACCCATGATGCGGCCACAGCCGGTCATATGGTGTTTCATACGACACTTGAAATCTTGAGAGAGGTTGCATACTGGCCACACATGGGGCAGGACCTCGACCAATACTTCAAGGGGTGTCTTGTGTGTGCACAACTTGAGCCTACATCCCTCACACATCTTGCGCCTCTCGAAAAGAGGGGGATGACACTGCTTAGGTCAGATTTACAAGTCAATTTTATCGGGCCCGTGATTAGCTCCTCTAGGTGGAACAAGTACATGTTGACCGTGACGTGCTTGTTCACTAAATGGGTGGAATGTCTCCCAGCCCCAAATTGTAAGGCAGAAACATCAGTTGCCCTGATGATCAACCACATCTTCTCACGTTTTGGACTACCCCAAAGGATTGAGTCAGACCGAGGTAGCCACTTCACTAGCGAAGTGATGACAAAGATGTGGGAGATACTTGGGGTCAAAAGGAAACTACACATTGCCTACCGGTTAGCCTCTAGTGGTGGAGTTGAGAGATACAACAAGACAATTGTGAGCATATTAAAAAAGTTTGTGGCAGATTCTGGGCGGAGTTGGGACATTCAATTACCTCTTGTCCTGATGGCCATCAGATCTACCCCTTGTTCTGCAACTAAAATGTCACCGTTTGAGCTGATGACTGGACGAAGGATGGTGCTTCCCCAGCATCTGCTCTACAGAACCCAAGAGCAGACCTTGATAAATGCCTCCACAACTCATGAGTATGTTGAAAATCTGAGAAAACACCTTCAACATGCTTTTACCTATGCTCAGCGGAATCTAGAAAGATCTGCAGACAGTATGAAGATCCACTATGACCTTAAGACTACTAGAAAAGAAAACCAAGTAGGAAACCGGGTCTACTTGTACAATTTCCAAAGGAACCAGGCCAAACAGCGCAAATTTCTTCCTAGCTGGTGGGGACATTTTGAAATTGTAGACAGAATCTAACCAGTCGCCTACAAAATCTGCATCCCCAAAGGCAGTTTGGCAGAAGGAGAAGATAAGTGGGTCCACATCAATCAGCTGAAGTGTTGCCATCCTCGGCACACTCTGCACCAACTAGAGGATTCATCTGGAAACCCAGATGGGGACCTTCCAGCTCCCTAGAAAATTCCGATTGTAAAAACCGTTCCATCTATTATAATTAATAATAAGTATAAGCGAGAAAGATTGTCATGTATCTATCAAATGTATGTGTCTGCCCCACTACATGAATAGTGGTGGGGAAATGTCTACAAATATGCTCTGTTTTGTCATCCTAGGACTGAAACCATGGATCCTAAGCCCAAGGAGGACCACTCGGGGACCAGGAGGAATGACCCAAGGGGCTCGGGGTATCGCTCCATACTCTCATCCAGAACCGGCGAGGAGAACCTGTTGATCCACCACTGATGGGAGAAGCAGACACATTTTTTCAACTTGCACCGAAAAAGAAAACTGAACATCCCAATCTCCCGACTTCCCCTTGATGGGTGGTCAAGAGTCCAGTCGCAAGGGGGGGCTTTGTGGGATGTTTTAACCCACCCTGCTCTGTCCTGCGGCATCACTGTGTACTGGTGGCACCAGAGTCACCAAAATGGCAGCAAAAACCCCATGTGCGCCAAAACGTAAGGAAATTGTGCTTTACCAAGCACAAAAAGATTGCTGCCAAATCTACCATGCATGTTGTCAGTGGTGGAATGGAGACCAAACTTCTGAAACATGTTATTGGGCTGACCGAAATGTAAAAATGGAGCACAGATGAAAAGCAGTGCTTGCTGTCAGAAATCCGAAATCTTGCAGTTAAATCTTTCCTTGGTTGCTGAAAATATGAAATGCTGGTCCTAAACACCTGCAAATATCCAATCTTCTTGCGGGGTGTCACATTTTACTGAAGTCAAGAAAGCATTGTGGAATTGTAATATCCTGGAAAACTGAATTTGTCACAAAAACATCCACAGCCAGTGTGCCTGCCTGTGAAAGCTGTCAAAATATGGGCGCAGTACCAGCGGCCGCCTGTGACTGTTTCATAAACCTGCATTTAAACTGTAAATTTGTACCATTAAGATCTAATGTATAAAATCTAAGTGACCTGTTATCCAGAGCAAACTAGGTTGCAACTATATAAACTTCATGGCTTAGAGCCTGGAATCAGTGTTCTAGATGTTAGTTTTAAAATAGCAAGTTTATTTTCAACAAAGAAAAATGTAACAAAGTGACTTTTAAAGTAAGCCTGATTCAAGCCAAAAACTACAAAACAACTACCCCCACTGGGGCAAGGCACCTCCCTTCTGCTCTCTGGGCCATGAACTCACATTCAGGTGGTTGATTAAGAGGGGTGGGGCACCGGGGCTGCTCTGGCAAGAGCACAATGGGCTTCCTCCCAGGCATGGAGATGCTAATCAGGAAGGATTGTGAAGGGCCTCTGCCAGAAGGAAGTGGGCAGAGATTGCTGCTGAAGCTGCAAAACCAAGGCGGCGGGGACAGACAATTTTGTTGATTCACGATGTACAAAAAGCAGATTTCTAATGAGACTGATAATTTACTGTGGACAATTGTAAAAAAAAATAAAGAAACCCCGGACTTCTGAACCTGAATTTTTGCTGCACATTTTAAGAGGAGCCAAAACTATGTGCTATGTTCTGGGACATAACTGTAGAAATTGTGGTTTTATACCAAATGTACTGATGTCAGAAGCATGAAACTGCAATTGCTTATGCCCAGATACAATGCGCACATGTGTACCAATTTTGGACAAACGAGATATTGTGTCCCGGACAAAAAGTCCTAAATTCTGTCAAATCCAGACCCAAGATCCTACTGCGACGGGGATTGAAAGAGCACTTGCTCCACAAAATATGTGATCTAGATATGCTATTGTTATAAAGTTTGTAAAATTGTAAATATGTATTATATGAAAAGTAGATTTCATGTTCAAAACCCAATGGGAGGATTCCCTGCCTCATAAAACCACATCATCATGGTGCCACACTGTTTTCTCCTCCAATCAAGGGAGAGGAAAGATTCTAGCCTATAGCCAACCAAGGGGGCGCAGTTAGGATGATCCAGCATACACACCCCTTTATCAAATGCATAAATAGAGACAACTGAGGACTTAGAAACAGACAAACATTCACCCACCAACCGATTGCTGGCGGAGCACTTTGCAAGAGAACTATCCATATTGCAGAGTCCAGACTCCAGAAACTTGGCATGCAGAAAGGCCCATTTCCCTAGCTGAACCACTCTCAGCTAGGCCTTAACATTCTAGAAAACAGAATTTACCCCAGACATCTAAGGTGAACCAAAGAACAGTCTGGCTGTGTTGTACTGCTTTCCTGCTTAGAATTATTGCCAGAATCGAAAGACACAACCCAGTAGAGCCATGCTGTGACCAGATAGCTGTGAACCAGAGCCATTGCAGATCCAGTCCTACCGTGCGGTGACCAGAGCGCCTTGCTGATTGCAGACCAGAGTGCCTTGCTGTCCAGTCCGGTGTGCCAGCAGAATTCCTGTCCAGAAATCTTGACTGACCTGAATTCCTGACGGTTCTGTCCAAACCTAAATGGTGAGTATCCTTAGTATAGGACTGTCACTAGCCATGTACTGTCCATAGTCATCCCTATATAAACCCATCCTCTATGATATCCATAATTGCATTGTTAGAATATTTTGAACTGCCTGATCTCTCTATCTCATCCCCATTATTTCCTCTGTACTAGTAGTGTTAAACCAATCTTTGCGCTGATATATATTTTTCTGAAGAAGGTGAGCGTCTCGGCAGGCAAAACCTGATCCAGAGGCGTCCTGGGCTGGTGGCTGTGCTGTCGTGTAGTTTGCTTCTTCATAGTCCATCCCTAGTGTAAAGAAAACGCATCTTTGTTTTACCTCTATCTGAAAAAAAAACGACCTCCAGGAAAACGTCCATAGCTTCTTCAATTTTCCTAAACTCTCTATAGAACCCAAAACCGCATCTCAAATCCTTAAAGTTCTCCCGCGATCGCGATTACCGCGCGTGGAAAAGTTTGCCACAAATTTTTCATTTTGGCAAAAATCTATAACGTGTAAAATAGCTTTCCATTGCACTCGATCTCAAATTTAAGTTTTTCCATTGCTTATAATTGCTAGTGTTTGTTTGCAACCATATACAGCGGCTCCCCTTAGTATTTAAACCATTTCAGTGATTTAGCCCATATTTAGCATTTTACCTCTTCCATTCAAAGCCAACTTTAAAACCATTTTGACTGTTTGCCAATTAGTTCTGTTTCTGTCTTGTGTTTGCAGGGGGGAAATTGAGATTGATATATGTGCTTGAATTCTGCATTCCTGAAACCTGTTTTCTCTCTTCCTATATCTCTACATTGCACATTGGGGGATTGAGGGGTGTGCAGGGGGAAAGAGTAACCACATTGCTATTGATTTGAACAAAACCACAAAAGTATTATTGCTGTGCTGCATTATTTTTGCTCCTTATTACTCTGTGCGATTAAAGAGATTGCTTAGTGTGACATCACCCCATTGGTGAACATTGTATTCCCATTAAAAATAGTGTGATTATATTGTGAATATCTAAATAAATATTTTAACTTTGCAAACCAGCCTGATTCCTGGTTTATTGTAACCGGGGGGATTCAAAGAGAGGGGCGTGATATAAGTGGTACATCATTCAGAATAAAAGAACTTATAGACACAAATAAATAATTAAGGGTTTCAGTTATGCCTCCCACGCTAGGCATTGATTTAGGTGAAGTGCTGGATTGAAATCACTTACAATCCGTGATGCTCAGGTTCTCTTGAAGACAATTGATCAGCATGGCGTGATTGACCATGTCAAAAGCAGAGGAAAGGTAAAGGAGGATGAGGACAGAGGGATAGCTGCAGTCAAGATTAGGGAACAGTTCTTCACTGTTTTCAGGAGAGCAGTTTCCATGCCTCTGGCTACTCTGAAGCCAGACTGATGATCATGGAGATAACCAACAGATTCAGTATGAAGAGCAAGCTGGGGGATGGCTAGCATGTCCAGTAGTCTGCCTAGGAAAGGAGTGATAGAAATCAGGCAATAGTTAGCCAGACAGGTAGGATCGGTAAAAGGTTTTTTTAGGAGGGCATGCACACACAAGGGAGTGCTTGAGGAAATAGGGGAAAGGTCCAGTGGCAAAAGAGTGATTTCAGAAATCGTTCAAGGCTGGTGCAAGGGTGGCAATGTTTTCCTGATGACAGGTGGGCAACTGTTTTTGACAACACTTTCATAGATCAGACTTGTCTAGAAACATTGTCAGGTGTTATCAGAGAGAAGGAAGAGGAGATGGAGATGCAGTCAAAAGGGGCCTGTAAGAGGGAGAGGGAGAGAAAGAGGAAAGCAAGGACAAAATGTTCTGAGTTTTAGTGGTGAAATGAGAGGCCAGAGCCATACACAGGGATTGGGAGGGAACAGGAGAGGTGGAAACTGAAGTAGGATTGGCCAGCTCCTTTCAGATTTTAAAGAGTTTGGCCACACTATTAGAGGCTGTAGAGATGCAGGCTTGAATATGGACCCTCTTCTTGGAGAGGACAGATGGTCTGTTTTGCTTTTGGAGCAGGCAGCAGGCCAGTTTGTCAGAGGATGCACCCGAAGCCCTCCATTTCCTCTCAGCCACCCTGAACTTGCATTTCAGGGCGGCAAGGTCAGAGTCATACCAAGAGTTACACTTGGAAGTAAGCTTCAGATTCTCATGGCAAGGGCAAGGATGTCCAAAGGGTTGGAGATAGAAAGATGGAGGTTAAAGAGGGTGGTGTCAGAGTGTGAGTCAGCTGTTGGATTAGGAGGAGCAGAGAAAGTAGAGGCAAAGGCATCCGCTAACACTCGCTTCATGGGCCGAATGACCGAGAAGGACTGAGAAGGAGGGTGGCAGTGTAGGAGTAGTCTTTGCCTGGGGGACAAGAAGTTTCAGGTGGGAGGAGAGCAGAAAGTGGTCAGTCCTAGAGAGAGGAGTGGTCAGAGAGTTAGAGACAGGGATGTCTAAGGAGATGTGAACATCAAAGGTGTGTCCAGCAGTCTGTGTTGGACCAGAGGGGAGAATGGAAAGGGAGAGAGTGTTGCAAATGTTGCAGAAATGCCCAGAGGTGAGATTAGGAGCATCCAAGCGGATGTTGACGTCTCTGAGGAGGAGAGGTTGAGAGGTAGCAGCAAGGAGAGAAGACGAGAGGTCAGCCGATTCTGAGAGGAAGAGTGCGACCTGGCCAGGAGGCATGTAGATGGTGGCCACAGTCAAAGAGAGGCCAGGAGAGCTAGAGAGCCTGCAGACCAGGCATTCAAAGGAGGAGGGGGCCTGTGCAGGAATGACAGAAGCAGAGACCCACTCTGGAAAGATCAGGGCCACACCACATCTGGGCCGCTCTACCTTTGGGCCGGATGGTTCTGGGCTCAGAGAGGATCTTATAGTCCTTAGGGAGAAGAGTGTCAATACTGGTGACAGAGCTGGCTGCAAACCCTGTCTCAATGAGAGTGAGGATATCCAGGTCAAGGTCTTTGAGGAGGAGGCAAATGTCAGAGGAATGTTTGATGGCAAAGTGAGAGTTGAGAGTAGTGATGTGGAGCATATTTGAAAGACTTCCGTGGTCAGATACAGGGGTGAGGTACACCCAGGAAAGCAGTAGATGGGCCAGAGAGTGGCCAGAGGCAGCAGACGGTGGTGGCATATGTGCTAGAGAGGAGGAGGAGGAGGAGGGGAAGGAGGCAGTAGATGGAGGTGATATAATGGACAGAGTGGAGGAGGATGGGGGTGCCAGAGAGGTGGCAGAGGAAGAAGGAGGTGGCATGAGAATGGAGGAAGTTGATAAGATGCAGGAGACGTCTGTCCAGAAGGAGGAGGTTGGGCTGAGAGTCCTGGACCAGGATGGTACCACTTAGATAGACATTGATGAAGGCTTTGGAGGAATGGAAGGAGGCTAAGAAGACCTGCCACCGGGTGCCACCATTAATGGGAGATAAGGAGAAAGGAGAGAGAACAGAGAGACCATATGAGGAGTCCATAGGTCTGGCGAGGGACCGACAAAGAGGATGTTGTGAGAGTCTCTCTGGAGGAATCTCTGATGTAGTTAACAGTGATAGGAGGGCCTGGGGAGGAGACCAGGATATCCCATTTGAACCTTTTTCTTCCAGACTTAGGGCCTCATTACGACCCAGGCGGTAAGTTACCGCCTGGGCCGTGACATTACCACCATGGCGTAAACTATGTTTACGCCATGGTGGTTGGCGGACTTACCGCCCCATTCCGACCTTGGCGGGGCAGTAAGTCCCCAATCCCCATTTACCCTTCCCCATTCCCATTTTTGCCCCATAGGGCATAATGGGAGTGGGGAAGGCGTTAATTACGCCACCGTAAATTACGGTGGTGTAATTAACTCCATGGTCCCTTAGCGCCATGGATTTTAACACCCGCTAAAAGCGGGTGTTAAAACCTCCATGGCGCTAAGGGACCTCGTAATTGGCGGTAAGGGGTCGGCGCAGCTAACGCTGGCGTAAACCCCTTACCGCCAGGGTCGTAATGAGGCCCTTAGCGAGAGGGATAGGATAGGAGACAGAGTAGCAGTTAGAGAAGATGGGTAAATTGGGATCAGCATAGAGGGTGCAAGGAGGAAAGTTGTAGGAAGTGAGAGAGAAAGAGAGAGAGAAGCACATTGCAATGTAAGACGTGCAGAAACAGGAGGGGGAAGGTGGAAGGAGGCTGTCACACAGTAGGGAATACAACAGGAATAAGCAAGACAGGTGAACAACACGTTGCCAACAGTATCGATAGTGGAGTGGAAACCTAGAGAGTGGGAGGGAGCCTTGTGCACACAGTAAACATAGCTACCAACGGATACCAACAGTGGAATAGGGAACGTGACCTGGAGGCCACAATAGTTAACCAACAGTGAACAGTCATTTGGGATCCTATAGGGGGAAACAGACCTAGAATACAGCAGTTAGCCATGTGGTGGCACAGCAGCCTCAGGACGCAGCAGGAACCCACATAGCACAAAGTACGGCTAACCGCAAGAGGGGAAACCCTAAGGTTGCTGAGAGACAAAGCATGTTAAGCCAGGTAGTTAATAGAAATATGTGCACCTTTCTTACCTTTTTGTCACTGCTGGTCGATGACTGTGCAGCGTACTCGTACTCTTTGCTGCACCCCTTTGTCGCCAAACACCTGCGGCGCACAACACTGCAGCTTTGTCCTGCATAGACTTTGCTGCAGAGAGTCTGATCCTCGGTCCTTAAATGATACACTGTGTAGATGTAGCGTAACGTGCAGTGTATCAGACAGCCAGCATCTCCTGCAGACCTGTAGTGCACAACACAGTGGGCTGGTCCTGCATTGGCTTTGCCGCAGAGGGTCCGATCTTTGGTTCTTAAAGTATACGCTGTGTGGACGTAGTGCATCGTGTGACATATCAGACAGCCAGCCTCTCTTGCGGATGAGCAACGCCCCACACTGTGGCCTTGTCCTGTGCAGGCTTAGTCGCAGAGGGTCCGAACCTTGGTTCTTAAAGGATACACTGTATGGATCCTTGTCCTGCATGGGCTTTCCGATCAATGACCAATTATCCAGTCTTGTATTTTTGGGATTACAGTGGGGATCAGATCTTTTTTTGGAGGGTCCTTCTGGTATGTCGATTAATATATGAGGGTCATATGCATGGATCTAGAAATGTGGATTGAACGACATAATCAGATTGTCCAGAGGTTTCACATAAACAGTGAACGACCAAGCAATGATTATAGACCATTGAGGTATGCCACAGTGCAGAAGGAAAGTTGTTGATGCACTGCCATCCTATCTAACACAACAGGAACAATTCTGGAGGTATTTTATGATCGACATAAGTGAAAAGACATCTGTGTTAACAGCTGAGTACTGAGTATAAGAACAGTACAACTTATTTAAAAGTAAGTAGAGGAGCACCGCTCCTAACCGCTCTCGCCCACTTCGACCACTGCCCCTAAGACAGTGGTCAGGATTGAATCTGCAACTTCTTCTGTTGGTCTCAGTGGATGTTCATCTTTCTGGTGCAATACCCGTGCATTTGCTTTGACCACATGCAATTATGACTTCACCAGTGCACATAGCTAGTGCTGCTGCAAGAGTGAAAATACCACAGGTTACATGTCTCACCCGCTTCATGCTCCTCTTCCTGAGTGTCACCCAATGACATGTCTTATCCATTCCATTAAAGAAATGCACATTGATTTGTGTATCACACATCGCCCTGAATTTCTTCTACTCCCACCAAACAATATGGGGCAACCTTGACTCTCCCACCGGATGTCCTGGCTCCTCATGTTCCTCTTTCCAGGTGTCACCTGATGCCACATATCTCATCCACTCACTTCACGGGAGTGAAACTGACTGGTTTGTCACCTGCAGGCAACCCTGAATCTCTGCTGTTCAATCCCTGAAAAATCTTGTGAGCATGACTCTCCCCAAAACTGCCATAAAACATTCCTGGCGCCTTCCACCCCTCCTATCATGTGTCACTCAATATCACTATTGTCGGTGGTGTCACCAGAGACGGACGCTGACTGATGTTTGACCCACCACTCCAAATCTCTGCTGATCAACTTCAAATCACTGAATACTCCACATAATTCTTTGTACACTCATCATTCCCTAAAAATAACTCAAACTCTGTAGCTCAATCCCTCCCCTACTCGTATACTAACTTCTCTAAACATACTCTAATCTTCTTTTTTTTTATCCTTCTGCAATTTTCCTAAACCTACCTCCAGGAACAACCTCATTCGTCTCTGAAAGTTGCCTAAGACTTAATAGGAGCACCAGGCACCTGCCCGCTTTAAGTCATTGGGTCCAAATTCACATAAATCTTTCAAAGACTTTGCCCAAAGTTCGACCTGGTTAAATAACCTGAAATACAAGACATTTGAGATTTTGCGAAGGAAAGTTCAATTAGGGCTGCTGCTGGACCTTGTTGAACTTTCATGACTTAACCCATGGCGTGTCAGGGAAACACGTAGTTGTCAACTGAAATATCCGTTGGTCTACTTTAGAGAAAACTAGTTCCTATTCTATTATGTTGAGTTGATTGTAGGTATTTAAGATGAGTGATGCTATTCCCTCAACAAGGTCAAAGATCACGTGGCTGCACTACCGATGATTTATTTGAGGTCATGCCGTTACACTTCTTTTGATGCCCTTGGAGGAGTGGCGTAAGTGCAACTACTCATAACATTCTGATGTTAACACCTAGCTGTTTAGTTTATTTGTTTCTAATTAATTCACTCACCGTTTGATTTGATATTATGAACAGAGATTTTTAAATTAAGTGTGTGTGTGCACCTTGACAATATGGACCCATGAGAACGCTGTTTCAAAGTCTGAACAGTCTTAGACCAGAACGAGTGAGATATAGAAAGAGGAAGGCTTGCAAAAAGGCTGAACGGACAGAAAATGAGTGAAAGAGGGCTACAGCTTCACTTGCTCATAGCTCAATTAAAGCGGAATGATGCCGGCTAAGTGAAACCCAGGCACAGCTGTGTTGGGAAATAACAAGAGATATTGATTTTTTTTTTGCAGTTGTAAAGTTGTTGTTTGAGCAACAAAAACAAAGAATTTATAAGCTGCAGGGTAGGGGATCTCGGAATAAAAGCAGAAAATAAAGCAAGTGTGACATCCAGAGGAACTGTTTGGCAGATTGAGAAGTGGTATGTGTCTATTTAGAGAAAATATTAACAAGCTGGTGGCAGCAAATTTGGCTACTGCAAGTGTTTCTATTAGGGAAATGTCGTATGTCAGGGTAGTTTTGCACATGATGGAGGCACTTAATGAAATGGTGTGTGCGTTATAAACCCTCTCTTGACATTGCAATCTGTTAAATGTGAAAGCAGAGCAGCATCTGGTATGGGACAGGCCAGCAGCATGAAAGGTTCTACACATGTCTTTGTGAGCGATGGGAAGCGATATAAACTATCATGTGTTAGCATTTGTAATCATTTAACATTGAGGAAGTTGAGGCAAAAATGTGTAAAAGTCTTAGAATTGCATACTCAGAATACTGAATCTGTTCTCAATAGACAACTGGTGTACGGGAGGCGGTACCGTTAAACAACCTGCTTTGTTTTGCATGGGAGGAGCTCATCTTTACATTTTCTAAGATGTGGAACCCAAACAGACGTCACATGTAGTGTTTGCAGAGCAGCAAAAAACGGGTTGTGGCCTCATTATAGTCTGTTTTTTGGGCTGACATGACACTGGTGGTAATTACCACCACAGTCACTAGTATTTCCAAATATACACCTAATTAAAGGTTTACCACAGGCTCAGTGGTAAGGGTACTGATATTTTTGCAATATCCCAGAAATTCACTTACTAATCATAGTTCTAGTTCTATTTTGAAGTGTAGAATAGTGGGTCATACCACTAGTGCAAATTATTTGAATGCCCTAAAAGCTAAATTTTTACACTTTCATGCATTAGATGGGAAATGTGCTGACAGGGTTGGCATCAGAAATGCTCACGTAATCAGCATATTCCCGTGTCACCACGACAACAGTTTTTTAACTGTTTTGAAGGGAAGCTTTAACACTGAAAAATACATGTTTAAACATTTCTGATGGCATTTTACAATTGTATCTCCACCTCTGTTGTTCAGGTAACAATTGGCACACTTTCATGGTGGAAATACAACCTGCAGACCAGGTTTATTTCCCGCTGGCAATGTTCTCTGTAATTGGGTGCGGGATAAAACAGGTGTTGCTTGCTAAATGCCACTTGTTTTTCAGCTGGTACAAACCCTGCAATGTCTTCATTGTTCAATGCAGTTGAAATGATTGAAATGTGACATCCTAGTCAAATGTATTCCAGCGCATCAATATTTAGCTATTATTTACCTTCCTAATGTCATTAAACAACGGCTACAACTATGTGCAAATCAAATACCACTAGGCCGCAAAATGTGCAGTTATGTGTAAACTACTATGACACGGCTCATCTGCAAGCAACCTCAAACTAGAGGATGACGTGAAAAATCTAGAGGCACTAAGAGGCACAATGAAGCAGCAAAGAGACAGTGGGGGTCATTATAACTCTGGCGGTAGCCGTGCTGGTAAATATCATGAATTTTCCGGCACCCAGCAATGGAGACTTACCATTACATTACAGCCCAGGCTGTCCCGGTAATTCCCCATTGCCGGGTGTGGGAAAATATTACTACCCTATTCCCATTTGATTACCATTGGACTCAATGGGGATGAGTAGGCCGGATGCCCCGGCACCATTTATGAATGGTGCCGGTGCATCCGTCGAGGTTTGCGTGTGGGTGCCGTTCCACCTGCCAGTTCAGACATGGCAGGCTGAAAGGCACCCGCTGGCGGAACTCGTAGTTTGCCGGTCCGGTAATAACGGTATCGGCAAGCTAACCGGTACTGTTGTTTCCGGACTGGCAAACATATAATGAGGCCCAGTGATAAAACTGTAGCCTTTATTTTAAACTGGGCAAAGCAGTAAAACAAGGCGTAAATGCAAGAAGTAATGGGTTCACACCATACTTTACTTCTCCAGTGTATCATTCTCCATCAAGGTGAAGAAGTGGCATGATGCCGAGTTGGCATCTCTGCCGTGCTTCCCTTCTATTTCTTAGGAGAGTACAGTGTTTTACACTTACAATATTTTCATGCAGTCATAAAAGAAATGGATTCCAATGGAATCTGTTTCACATTTGCACATGCTCATGAGGAGGCGGATTCCCTAGGGATCCATCAAAAAATGCCACCTGCAAGGAGTAATTTGCAGGTGGTGGTTACTTTTTGGCAAAGTAAAGAGTGAAGGCAATTTTGCCTTGTTTTACTAGTTACTTTTGCACTCCACCTTGCAAAGGCTACACCTTTCAGGCAGATATGTCTTGTCTTCTACCTCTTGCAGGCTCCTTGTACATCCCATTGTATCAAAGGTCTTGGTCTGTCTGTAGTTATTTATTCAACATGGTGGACACTACCATATTTTTTAAATGGTTGCCAGTATTATTTTTTCATCTGTACCCTTACACCACTGATGGACCTATCACACACACTGTGGTAATTCTCACTGTTCTTTCCTGGTTCCCTCGTCCAACCCTGTGACACCTCACATGAACTAGCACAATTGTTGTACTTGATACTATCCTGATTGCCTTCCTGCTTTGGATTTGCTTCTCCAAATCTTTTAATATTATACCTTGGGGCAGCCATGTTTCAGAGCTCTGACATGATTTGAGGGATAGTTATCCTCATATAAACTGTGAAATAAATAAACAAAAGAATAGTGTCAATCAAGCTAAGTTGATTTTAATTGCAAGACATCCACACAATCGGTGCATTACGCACAATGGGCCTCATTACAAATATGGTGGTGTGGGTACAAACAGTGGTAATGCAGCAGTAATTCTAATTCTATTACCACTGCATTAGCACACCACCATACTATGAGTCTGGTGGTGAAGTGGAGAATGAATCTGAAACTTTACTGCAGAAAATCAGTGGGATTACTGCCGCAGAATTACTGCCAGCAGTAATTCCACTGAAATCCTCTTGGTGTTTTATGGACTCTGAAAATGTGGATTTACATAAAACCACTTGTAATCCTGCTGTAAATCTGTGGGTCAAAGTGGTGCTAACGGTAATCGAGTTTGGCCAAGATTCAGCAGATTTGCTGCCGAATTACAGCCAAACCAATAGTGAGGTGCAATGTGGTTTTATGTGCTCATTTGTATATCACCAAAAGTCCAAATGGTGTTTGCATGACAGTCCGTCTCTGGCAAAAAGCTACATTAGGACTGGTCCCTTCACGTAGTATAATAGCTATTAGCTCCGTTTTGGAATGGTACAGCATTTAACCAGAGATGCAGGCGATTGTACACCAAGATTCGCTGCTTATGAAGGGTAGCAAGATGTGCTAAGAGACGACAGCTGAAATTAAATGCATCAGAGATTATGAATGTGCTTTTGTTTTATTCATGCACTTGAAACAATCGCACAAACACATGAGCTGGGCTTTGACTAAATGCTCTGGATTTCGCTTTGAAACAAAGTGCCATTGCCTGTTTCAAACAAGAGCGAATGATTAAAACTATTCAAATTAGGAAGACTAGTTGCACATTTTAGACATGCTTCCATCTGATTATTGGAACAAAGTAGACTTCACCAGGTTGCAGTAAATATTGGAAGTTGCAAATACATTGCTGTATTGTCTTTTTACTGGTCACAAAACAAAATGGCAAAACTCGGCCTGCATGACAGTGATGCATGCTCTATGTGCTGCATGCACGAGGCTATCCTCTGGCAGATGTGTGTTGACTGTTCAAAATGTTGGACATTCTGCAGGGAATTCTCATGACAAACGGGGGCATGACTATAAACTTGAAGATGGTACTATCTTTTCACACTTCCTTGCAACCCACTGTGAGAAAACAAATATGACACTGTGGTTAAAGAGGGGCCTACTAATATCTAGAAACAGAAATTAAATATTTGAGAATGCCAAAGCCTCTTACATAAGAGGACTATGCGCATGAATTGAAGAGATGTTGCAGCTGGCACAAACTGAGAGAATAGCATTCAATCTCCTGAAGAAAAACAGAGAGGCCGATTCATGGAATAATTAGCGAGGCGCAAGTGGCCAAAAACGTGCGAATCGCAGTGGAATAGCGAAAATCGCAGTGCAAGTGCGAAAATCGCACGAAAAGCAGCGCACATCAATTCATTGAAGTCAGTGCGCGAGAAAACCAGCGGATGTGCGATAAAAAAGAGCGCGGCGCACGTTGGCGCACAGGCCATCTAACAGCGTGCGCCAGGTCACTGCGAAAATCGCACAGGCCACAGCGAAATTCGCACATAGCGCGGCGCACGCAACAAAAGTAGGCGGAACACGGGCGTAACACTCGGAATGGGGAACAACTTGCCAAAACGTGGGCGTCACGGGGGAAGTACAGGGCACAAGTGCGCGGAATGCCCACACGCTCGCCTACAACATGTATTCATGGAATAGAATAGGGCAAAAAAGCGCACGCTCAAACCAGCGCACAGGTACAAACACGACCGCCACAAGAAAGCAGGCGGTAGCGTCTCTGCGGCTGTAAGAAATGTGCGCCAAAAGGTGCGCCATCAAATAGCACCTATATACTGCCATGATGAATGTCCTATACTGTGGCCATCCAGGACAAATGACGTGCAAAGGGGTACCCACAAACACGGACACCCGCTGACAAAAAAAACTTGTGCGTGTATACCGGGGTGCGCGGGAATTTCCAAACGCGATTTCAGCAGGTTACGTGTATTTCAGGGGTGCGCGGGAAGTTCCACACGCGATTACAGCAGGGTACGTGTATTTCAGGGGTGCGCGGGAAGTTCCACACGCGATTGGCCCAGTGCGAGCAAGGTATGTGTATTACAGGGGTGTGCGGGAAGTTCCACACGCGATTTCAGCAGGGTACGTGTATTTCAGGGGTGCGCGGGAAGTTCCACACGCGATTGGCCCAGTGTGAGCAGGGTACGTGTATTTCAGGGGTGCGCGGGAATTTCCAAACGCGATTTCAGCAGGTTACGTGTATTTCAGGGGTGCGCAGGAAGTTCCACACGCGATTACAGCAGGGTATGTGTATTTCAGGGGTGCGCGGGAAGTTCCACACGCGATTGGCCCAGTGCGAGCAGGGTACGTGTATTTCAGGGGTGCACGGGAATTTCCAAACGAGATTTCAGCAGGTTACGTGTATTTCAGGGGTGCGCGGGAAGTTCCACACGCGATTACAGCAGGGTACGTGTATTTCAGGGGTGCGCGGGAAGTTCCACACGCGATTGGCCCAGTGCGAGCAAGGTATGTGTATTACAGGGGTGCGCGGGAAGTTCCACACGCGATTTCAGCAGGGTACGTGTATTTCAGGGGTGCGCGGGAAGTTCCACACGCGATTACAGCAGGTTACGTGTATTTCAGGGGTGCGCGGGAAGTTCCACACGCGATTGGCCCAGTGCGAGCAAGGTATGTGTATTACAGGGGTGCGCGGGAAGTTCCACACGCGATTTCAGCAGGGTACGTGTATTTCAGGGGTGCGCGGGAAGTTCCACACGCGATTGGCCCAGTGCGAGCAAGGTATGTGTATTTCAGGGGTGCGCGGGAAGTTCCACACGCGATTTCAGCACAGTACGTGTATTTCAGGGGTGCGCAGGAAGTTCCACACGCGATTACAACAGGGTACGTGTATTTCAGGGGTGCACGGGAAGTTCCACGCGCGATTGGCCCAGTGCGAGCAAGGTATGTGTATTTTAGGGGTGCGCGGGAAGTTCCACACGCGATTTCAGCAGGGTACGTGTATTTCAGGGGTGCGCGGGAAGTTCCACACGCGATTGGCCCAGTGCGAGCAGGGTACGTGTATTTCAGGGGTGCGCGGGAAGTTCCACACGCAATTTCAGCAGGGTACGTGTATTTCAGGGGTGCGCGGGAAGTTCCACACGCGATTGGCCCAGTGCGAGCAGGGTACGTGTATTTCAGGGGTGCGCGGGAAGTTCCACACGCGATTTCAGCAGGGTACGTGTATTTCAGGGGTGCGCAGGAAGTTCCACACGCGATATCAGCAGGGTACGTGTATTTCAGGGGTTCTGGGGAGTACCACGCGTGAATTGGCCGTGTGAGCCACCACCAGGCCCCCAGCCACCCACTCAAGTCACCCACATGTCAAACCCTGCCACCATGGTCATCCTCCACCAGGCCCCCACTCATGTCTCCCACCACCCCCACCCCCCTGCCACCATGGGCAGACGCCAGCAGGCCCCCACTCATGTCTCCCACCACCCCCACCCCCCAGCCACCAGGGTCACCCTCCACCAGGCCCCCACTCATGTCTCCCACCACCCCCACCCCCCAGCAGTGCAGGGGCAGCCTCCACCAGGCCCCCACTCATGTCTACCACCACCCCCACACCCCAGCAGTGCAGGGGCAGCCTCCACCAGGCCCCCACCCATGTCTCCCACCACCCCCACACCCCAGCCACCAGGGTCACCCTCCACCAGGCCCCCACTCATGTCACCCACCACCCCCATCCCCCAGCCACCAGGGTCACCCTCCACCAGGCCCCCACTCATGTCTCCCACCACCCCCACCCTCTCAGCAGTGCAGGGGCAGCCTCCACCAGGCCCCCACTCATGTCTGCCACCACCCCCACACCCCAGCAGTGCAGGGGCAGCCTCCACCAGGCCCCCACTCATGTCACCCACCACCCCCACCCCCCAGCCACCAGGGTCACCCTCCACCAGGCCCCCACTCATGTCTCCCACCACCCCCACCCCCCTGCCACCATGGGCAGACTACACCAGGCCCCCACTCATGTCACCCACCACCCCCACCCCCCGGCCACCAGGGTCACCCTCCACCAGGCCCCCACTCATGTCTCCCACCACCCCCACCCCCCAGCAGAGCAGGGGCAGCCTCCACCAGGCCCCCACTCATGTCACCCACTCCCCCACCCCCCTGCCACCATGGGCATCCTCCACCAGGCCCCCACTCATGTCTCCCACCACCCCCACCCCCCTGCCACCATGGGCAGACTCCAGCAGGCCCCCACTCATGTCTCCCACCACCCCCACCCCCCAGCCACCAGGGTCACCCTCCACCAGGCCCCCACTCATGTCTCCCACCACCCCCACCCCCAAGCAGTGCAGGGGCAGCCACCACCAGGCCCCCACTCATGTCACCCACCCCCCAACCCCCCTGCCACCATGGGCATCCTCCACCAGGCCCCCACTCATGTCTCCCACCGCCCCCACCCCCCTGCCACCATGGGCAGACTCCAGCAGGCCCCCACTCATGTCTCCCACCACCCCCACCCCCCAGCCACCAGGGTCACCCTCCACCAGGCCCCCACTCATGTCTCCCACCACCCCCACCCCCCAGCCACCAGGGTCACCCTCCACCAGGCCCCCACTCATGTCTCCCACCACCCCCACCCCCCAGCAGTGCAGGGGCAGCCTCCACCAGGCCCCCACTCATGTCACCCACCACCCCCACCCCCCAGCCACCAGGGTCACCCTCCACCAGGCCCCCACTCATGTCTCCCACCACCCCCACCCCCCAGCAGTACAGGGGCAGCCTCCACCAGGCCCCCACTCATGTCTACCACCACCCCCACACCCCAGCAGTGCAGGGGCAGCCTCCACCAGGCCCCCACTCATGTTACCCACCACCCCCACCCCCCAGCCACCAGGGTCACCCTCCACCAGGCCCCCACTCATGTCTCCCACCACTCCCACCCCCCTGCCACCATGGGCAGACTACACCAGGCCCCCACTCATGTCACCCACCACCCCCACCCCCCAGCCACCAGGGTCACCCTCCACCAGGCCCCCACTCATGTCTCCCACCACCCCCACCCCCCAGCAGTGCAGGGGCAGCCTCCACCAGGCCCCCACTCATGTTACCCACCACCCCCACCCCCCAGCCACCAGGGTCACCCTCCACCAGGCCCCCACTCATGTCTCCCACCACTCCCACCCCCCTGCCACCATGGGCAGACTACACCAGGCCCCCACTCATGTCACCCACCACCCCCACCCCCCGGCCACCAGGGTCACCCTCCACCAGGCCCCCACTCATGTCTCCCACCACCCCCACCCCCCAGCAGTGCAGGGGCAGCCTCCACCAGGCCCCCACTCATGTCACCCACCCCCTGCCACCATGGGCATCCTCCACCAGGCCCCCACTCATGTCTCCCACCACCCCCACCCCCCTGCCACCATGGGCAGACTCCAGCAGGCCCCCACTCATGTCTCCCACCACCCCCACCCCCCAGCCACCAGGGTCACCCTCCACCAGGCCCCCACTCATGTCTCCCACCACCCCCACCCCCCAGCAGTGCAGGGGCAGCCTCCACCAGGCCCCCACTCATGTCTACCACCACCCCCACACCCCAGCAGTGCAGGGGCAGCCTCCACCAGGCCCCCACCCATGTCTCCCACCACCCCCACACCCCAGCCACCAGGGTCACCCTCCACCAGGCCCCCACTCATGTCACCCACCACCCCCACCCCCCAGCCACCAGGGTCACCCTCCACCAGGCCCCTACTCATGTCTCCCACCACCCCCACCCCCCAGCAGTGCAGGGGCAGCCTCCACCAGGCCCCCACTCATGTCTACCACCACCCCCACACCCCAGCAGTGCAGGGGCAGCCTCCACCAGGCCCCCACTCATGTCACCCACCACCCCCACCCCGCAGCCACCAGGGTCACCCTCCACCAGGCCCCCACTCATGTCTCCCACCACCCCCACCCCCCTGCCACCATGGGCAGACTACACCAGGCCCCCACTCATGTCACCCACCACCCCCACCCCCCAGCCACCAGGGTCACCCTCCACCAGGCCCCCACTCATGTCTCCCACCACCCCCACCCCCCAGCAGTACAGGGGCAGCCTCCACCAGGCCCCCACTCATGTCTACCACCACCCCCACACACCAGCAGTGCAGGGGCAGCCTCCACCAGGCCCCCACTCATGTTACCCACCACCCCCACCCCCCAGCCACCAGGGTCACCCTCCACCAGGCCCCCACTCATGTCTCCCACCACTCCCAGCCCCCTGCCACCATGGGCAGACTACACCAGGCCCCCACTCATGTCACCCACCACCCCCACCCCCCAGCCACCAGGGTCACCCTCCACCAGGCCCCCACTCATGTCTCCCACCACCCCCACCCCCCTGCCACCATGGGCATCCTCCACCAGGCCCCCACTCATGTCTCCCACCACCCCCACCCCCTGCCACCATGGGCAGACTCCAGCAGGCCCCCACTCATGTCTCCCACCACCCCCACCCCCCAGCCACCAGGGTCACCCTCCACCAGGCCCCACTCATGTCTCCCACCACCCCAACCCCCCAGCAGTGCAGGGGCAGCCTCCACCAGGCCCCCACTCATGTCTACCACCACCCCCACACCCCAGCAGTGCAGGGGCATCCTCCACCAGGCCCCCACCCATGTCTCCCACCACCCCCACACCCCAGCCACCAGGGCCACCCTCCACCAGGCCCCCACTCATGTCACCCACCACCCCCACCCCCCAGCCACCAGGGCCACCCTCCACCAGGCCCCCACTCATGTCTCCCACCACCCCCACCCCCCAGCAGTGCAGGGGCAGCCTCCACCAGGCCCCCACTCATGTCTACCACCACCAAAACACCCCAGCAGTACAGGGGCAGCCTCCACCAGGCCCCCACTCATGTCACCCACCACCCCCACCCCCCAGCCACCAGGGTCACCCTCCACCAGGCCCCCACTCATGTCTCCCACCACCCCCACCCCCCTGCCACCATGGGCAGACTACACCAGGCCCCCACTCATGTCACCCACCACCCCCACCCCCCAGCCACCAGGGTCACCCTCCACCAGGCCCCCACTCATGTCTCCCACCACCCCCACTCCCCAGCAGTGCAGGGGCAGTCTCCACCAGGCCCCCACTCATGTCACCCACCCCCCCACCCCCCTGCCACCATGGGCATCCTCCACCAGGCCCCCACTCATGTCTCCCACCACCCCCACCCCCCTGCCACCATGGGCAGACTCCACCAGGCCCCCACTCATGTCTCCCACCACCCCCACCCCCCAGCAGTGCAGGGGCAGCCTCCACCAGGCCCCCACTCATGTCACCCACCCCCCCACCCCCCTGCCACCATGGGCATCCTCCACCAGGCCCCCACTCATGTCTCCCACCGCCCCCACCCCCCTGCCACCATGGGCAGACTCCAGCAGGCCCCCACTCATGTCTCCCACCACCCCCACCCCCCAGCAGTGCAGGGGCAGCCTCCACCAGGCCCCCACTCATCTCTACCACCACCCCCACACCCCAGCAGTGCAGGGGCAGCCTCCACCAGGCCCCCGCCCATGTCTCCCACCACCCCCACACCCCAGCCACCAGGGTCACCCTCCACCAGGCCCCCACTCATGTCACCCACCACCCCCACCCCCCAGCCACCAGGGTCACCCTCCACCAGGCCCCCACTCATGTCTCCCACCACCCCCACCCCCAGCAGTGCAGGGGCAGCCTCCACCAGGCCCCCACTCATGTCTACCACCACCCCCACACCCCAGCAGTGCAGGGGCAGCCTCCACCAGGCCCCCACTCATGTCACCCACCACCCCCACCCCCCAGCCACCAGGGTCACCCTCCACCAGGCCCCCACTCATGTCTCCCACCACCACCACCCCCCTGCCACCATGGGCAGACTACACCAGGCCCCCACTCATGTCACCCACCACCCCCACCCCCCAGCCACCAGGGTCACCCTCCACCAGGCCCCCACTCATGTCTCCCACCACCCCCACCCCCCAGCAGTGCAGGGGCAGCCTCCACCAGGCCCCCACTCATGTCACCCACCCCCCCTGCCACCATGGGCATCCTACACCAGGCCCCCACTCATGTCTCCCACCACCCCCACCCCCCTGCCACCATGGGCAGACTACACCAGGCCCCCACTCATGTCTCCACCACCCCCACCTCCCAGCCACCAGGGTCACCCTCCACCAGGCCCCCACTCATGTCTCCCACCACCCCCACCCCCCAGCAGTGCAGGGGCAGCCTCCACCAGGCCCCCACTCATGTCACCCACCCCCCCACCCCCCTGCCACCATGGGCATCCTCCACCAGGCCCCCACTCATGTCTCCCACCACCCCCACCCCCCTGCCACCATGGGCAGACTCCAGCAGGCCCCCACTCATGTCTCCCACCACCCCCACCCCCAGCCACCAGGGTCACCCTCCACCAGGCCCCCACTCAGGTCTCCCACCACCCCCACCCCCCTGCCATCATGGGCAGCCCTCACCAGGTCCTCACAATCCCCAATCATGTGCGTAATGGTCAGCCTCCACAGCCAAAAAGCCCCACCAAGTAACCCATTCACCCACATGGAAATGGAAATCACATGTTACACCCCCAATGTTCATCAAGCTAATGAACCCATGTCCGTCACACACAATGGTTGCAATTGAATGGGAAAACACACAACATGACATGCATGAAACCAATGAGATGATACCACACAGTGAAGTATGCTAACAAAATTGTATTGAAAAAAATAAAGAATGCTAAAGAAAGAAAACTAACTACAATGTGAATGTGAAAAAAAGAGCTGCATGTCCGTATAAAAACACAAAACTGCAACAAATCAGAATCCTAAAAAATAATGTCCAAAGTCAAATGTAAAAAAATCTCCATGCAAAAAATAACCAAGTACAAAACTAACAAGGGTCCATGAGCCCAACTGAACAAAGGAAACCTACTAAAAAACCTACCTAAAAATAAACTATATACAAAAAGTGGAGCAGTGTCCGTCGACTCCAAATCATAATAAGAAAGAAAGGAAACCTAAAACTAAAGAACTATATACAAAGGCGGCGGGCAAGTCCAGCGGCTCACTCCGTGGTGTCCCGGGCCAGGGCATCATCGAACTCCTGTTCGATGTCCCGGAGGCGGTCCAGTTCCATGGTCCCGAGGGTCCGCAGGGACGACGCCGTGTCCTCCTCCAACCCCCTGCGGATTGCCTCGAGGCACTCGGCCCGCCTCAGGGCCCTCCGCATGGAGTTCTCCGCCCTGACCATTGTGAGCCGCGCCTCTTCCGCCCGCCGCCGCTCCGCACCTATGGCGTGGCCCAACCGCTGCCACACGGAAGACACTCTCTGTCCTGGGTCCCCCTGCCCTCCGGCCGATGTCTGCCCCTCCGATGTCGAAAGCCCCGAGCCTTCATGTCTCCCACCATGTTGCTACTGCTGCTGCTCTGCCTCTGCCCGTGCACTGCCTCCTGCTGCCTGCACATCCTCCGCCGGCTGGGGTGCACTTGTTGATGTGGCCACCCTTGCTGGACCTCCGACTCCCGACTGTGGCAGGGATGCCTCCTCCACCAGCCTGGCCGCACCGTCAGAGGCAGCTCCACAGGGCACCCAGGTGACTGATGGGTGGGAAGATGGCACAGAGAACGACTGGCGCGTAGGGGGTCCAGTTGAGGAGGGGGTCGGAGCAAGCCCCATCAGACGGAGGAATCCGGCCTGGGTGACCTGTCCCAGCAGGCTGACGTGGTCAACGAGCCATTCGAGATGACGTGCAGTCTCTCCATGAAAAGACTGCAGGTCACCTCGCATGGCCCGTTGACGCAACGCCACACCAGCCAGGACAGGCTCAACCCGGACCTGGATGGCCACGTCCGCAGGCAGAGGAAGGCCAGTTGACGTCAGCTCATCCCCTGCCTGAAAACGGGTCTGGACGTAGGCATCCCTGCTGGTGCAAGATGATGCAGGGACAGGATCGGGGACAGGATTGCACACAGGCACCTCCGTGGCCGCCTGTGCTGCCTCCTGTCCCTGGTCCTGGACTGCACCACTAGCACCAGTGGGATCCCCACCTCCAGACCCCGTCTCTGGTGCTTGCACGGCCACCTCCTCCACCAAACCCCCCATCAACCTGGATGACTCCCTGCCATCTTCCCCTGTTGGGCCCTGTGGGGTCCCAGCTGCCCCTTCTGCTGCCGAGGAGTCCAACTGCAACCTCCGCCTCTTGGACCTCCTCCCGGCAGCTGCGGCCTGGGACACGGCACCGGACTCCTCACTCCCCGACGAGATGACAACACGGGAGGGGAGCCGGGCCTTGCGTCTCCGGCTGGCGGTCGGATCCCCGCCGCTGTGCTCCACAGCACCTTCTCCGCCCTCTTCATCAGTTGACGCTGCAGACAGGGAGAAACAAAACACAGGCATCAGGGCACTGTACAATGGACACATACACGCATGACAGTTGCACATGAGTGGCATTGGCAAACCTCAGACATGTCATCACAATCCCCAACACACATGTCATTGCAACTCGCACACATGAGCCATACCACAGCCATATCGCAACTGCCACCAACATCCATACACATACAACAGCATCAGCAGCCAAAGGGGAGCCAGACATCACATGCAACACAGGAAGTGCACCACACATGTACACACACCACCACACTTGCATGCATGTCTACACCTCTACCAAGTGTCGCACTGTTCAGACGGGCATCCATGTCACATCTGCCAATCAGGCTTCCACATACCGCTGTCACATGCATCCATGTTGCATCACTGTTGCACCCTTGACAAATACACACACATGCACATGTACACAGTGCACATACATGCAGCCGAATACAACATACATGCCTGACATCACGGACATGTCTACTTACATGCACATTCATCCAAACATGTGTGCACGCACAACTGCATTTGCCATGCAAGCCCACACACACAAGCACCATCCATGTCTCACACATTACAGCCCTCGCATGTGTCAGACCCACGGCCCTGTACACCCCCACCCATACTCGACCCCATACAAACAGATGTGCAACCGGCACAATGCCGAATAATCACCACACACACTGCTCACAATCAGGATGCATGTACACTCACCGCTCGACTCCAGACGGGTCTGCTTCTCCAGGACCTGGACGTGGAGTGCTGGGGATATGCGTTCCAGGACCCCCATCTGTTCTTCCGACAAGTGGCCCCGGCGCCCATTGGCATCCGCTGCCTTCAAGAGGCGCCGGGCCTTGTTCAGGGTCCTGGACCTGAAGTCCTCCCAGCGCTTTCTGACATGTTGTAAGTCCCGGACTGCCACCCCCTCCGCGTTGATGGCAGTCACGATGTCAGTCCAGATCCGAGTCCGTCCTTCCTTGTCGGCGCGGGAACTTCCGAAGAGGGCATCATACTGCCCCAGGACTTGCTCCACCAGGACACCAACTTCGGTGGCACTGAAGCTGGTGCCCGTCTGCCTCTCTGGCCGGGGGTTGCCAGTGGTCACAGATGGTGTTTGCCCCGACATGACAACCCCAGAGGCAGGAGTGGGTGGGCAACTGGGTCCTGGGGCTGGGCTGTGGAGCGATGGAATTCCAGTCGGGAGTCTTCGGTTCCAGCAGGCGTGGTCACAGCAACAGCACCCCTGGCTGATGTGCAGGCAGCAAATGGCAGTGCACGTGGGCAGCAGGCAGTCAGGCAGCAGCAGATAGCAGGTGGGAGCGTGCTCGGGGCTCTGGAGGGCAGTAGTTTGGCCTTCTGGGCAGGAGCGTGGTCTTCCGTGTGCTTACGCGTGGCCAGCTTGGTACGGAGTGATTTGGCACGTGAAAATCCTGCACGTCAGCGTGAAAACCGAGGAAAGGCCCTTAGTGCGTAAGCGCGTCAGCACGCATACGCGATTCTATTGGACCAAAGGCCCTCAGCGCGTAAGCGCGTCTGTGACGTGACCCGCACGGGTGTTTCCCACACAGCACGTGATGACAGAGCACACGTGGAAAGACTGCACGTCAGAGTGTCATCGCGTGTAATTGGACAGCACGTCAGAGTCTCATCGCGTGTAATTGGACAGCACGGCAGAGTCTCATCGCATGTAATTGGACTGCACGTCAGGGTGTCATCGCGTGTAATTGGACTAAAGTGCGCGTACACGCGATTGGCCTATGTACGTGTATATCATGTGTGCGCGGACACTTACACACGCAAGTACGTCAGCGCACCTGTATCCCGGTGTGCGCGGGAATTTCCACACGCTATTGGACTGGGTACTGGATTTCAGGGGTGCGCGGGTCACACGTTCGCCTACAACACGTGCAACGCATTAATTTGCGCGCTAAAATAATAACAAGCTCAGACCCAGGATGAACATACCGTTCCTAGCAGCAGTGGGCGTGGCCTACCAAAGGAGGAGGAGGAGGATAGTCAGGGCCAGAATATTCACACCCAGAACCAGCCTTTTCGGGATGCCTGATGACCAGGTGCATGGGAGGTACAGGTTTCCACCACACATCATACTGGACCTGGTGAGTGAGTGGGAGGATGACCTCACATCAGCCACCCTGTGCTCCCAAGCACTCAGCCCCCTGGAGAAGGTCCTCAATGTACTGCACTTCTTAGCCACTGGATCATTTCAGCGGACAAGTGCCATTGTGGGTGGTGTATCACAGGCCACCCAGTCACGCTGCCTACACCAGGTCTTGAACATCATCACTGCGCGCCCATCAGTCCGCAGGCACATATACCTGCCCAGAACCCCTGCAGAAAGGCATGCTGCCGCCCTGGATTTCTACGCTGTGGCACGATTCCCCAAAGTGCTAGGTGCCATCGACTGCACCCATGTGGCTCTACGTCCCCCCAGGGCATCTGAGCACATCTATAGGAACCGCAAGCACTGGCATTCCATCAACGTGCAGGTAGTATGTAATGCCAAGGGAATCATCACCTCAGTATATGCCAACTATCCCGGGTCAACCCACGACAGCTACATTTACCGAATGTCCACCCTAAGCTGGGACCTAGAAGCTGGGCGGCATGGCGATACATGGCTGCTTGGTGAGTATGAATGCCACTGCACATGCATGCATGTCAGATACTGAGCAAGGTCACAACCCCACCAATGATACCAATCACCACCTCCACAGGGGACAGTGCCTACCCTCTCAGCCCCCACATGATTACGCCAATTCGGAACCCCACCACACCACCCCAGGTAAGATATAACGCAGCCCACATTACAACCCGGGGCATAGTGGAGCGCACATTCGGAGTGCGGAAGTCACGCTTTCGCTCCCTTGACCGTTCTGGCGGGCAGCTGTTGTACGCTCCCCCAGTAGTGTGCAGGATCATAGTGGCAGCATGTGTCCTGCACAACGTTGCAACACGCCGGGGCCTGGCCGTGGACATGGTGGTGCCCCCCATCCCCAACCACATGCACAGCCGCTGCGCATGGGAGGGGAAAGGGCACGGGGGAGGCAGCCCGTACACAGCTAGTGGCTAATTACTTCAATAGAAATCACACCCCTGTGGAGTGCACACTGCCCTGGCACATTCCATCTGACAATCAATGATGACTCAACCTGACACTGATCCTGAATGTCTGGAGAAAGAACCGTGAAAACCATATCAGCCTGAGATTGTTCACCTGGAAGTGTCACAATGTGTGCATCCCTACCCACACAGACACCACCGATGCAGTTTTGAGAAGTTACAGAATCAAGCAGCTAAAATGAACACCCACTTGCAAAATGCAACAAGAGGACAGTGCCATGTCAGCCAACCCAACCCCAGCACCGCCACACCACACACCGTGCCATGTCATGCTATTTGCAGGTAAACAAAGTAATCCACACAACATGACACTAGGGTCACAATGTACAGTGTCCCTATTAGAAACTTGCAACACCTGAAATGCTCACAGTAATGCCGGACCAACAACAAAGTAGAGCACGTACTATCATTAACATGACATCACTAATGTTAAATATTAGTAGTCTCACCACCTGGAAATGCCTGCACTCCCACCACTACCAACTGTGCAGTGTTGGCGCCATGTAGAGTTGTAGGTGCACTGCTGCCAACAGGGACCACATCTCCAGACTAGAGGTCCTTGTGTGGACATGAGGAAGGGACCTGCAAATTGGGAGGTTGACACAGAAGATGAGTTACACATCAATGCAACATGCAGTGTACAACAGAACAGCAATATGCACTAGGAATGTATACACAGTATTGACTACAGACTGCCCACACAGCTCATGGGAGTCCAACGTCACTGTGTAATTCACTGTCACTTGGGCACACCCTTTGCAAGCCCATGGAAACGGGAAGCAGGAGGGGTGTGTGTGACTCAAACCCAAGCATCGGAACCAAATACATTACAAGCCTGCATGTGCCCAGCCACAATGCAGCGTATGCCCACAGGAACCACGGAAGCCAACAAATTGTCCCAAAAAAATAGGGAATAAAATAAATAAAAATAAAAATAAAAATAAAAATAAAAATAAAATCAAAAATGGCCATTGAAGGGCCCGTGGGGGTTGGGGAGGCCACCCAGGAGGTCCGAGGACAGGATGCACACCAGAACCCACCTGCGTGGATCCTGGGAAAATAAAACACCTCCATGGGCTCATGGCCCACACGGCTACCCTATTGTGGGAGTATCACTGCTGTCGCTATTATCACCCTGTGCAGCTGCATCCGGAGGTGGTTGCACTATGGGAGGCAGCCCACGCAAGGCCCTAGTCTGCTCCTCCATGGCTGCAAGCATGCGGGTGTGGTAGGTCTGGTTCTGGAGGATGAGTGTGCGGAGGTTCCCATGCAACAACTCACGGGATGCCCGGACCTCCGCCCTCGTTGCCTGCATCTCAGCTGAGAGCGTACGGGTGAGACGCTCCAGCTGCTGTTCTGTCCTTTGGTGTGTTGAAGCCTCAAGCTCAACAAAAGTCGTCCTGAGGTGAAGGAGCTCCTGCCTCAGGGCTTCCCTGTGGCCCTGGGACTCAATGGAGATGGCCTCCTGCAGAGTCGCCAGTGCCGCCCGCCTGTCCCTGTTGGACCCCAACATGTCCTCCCTGTGTGACTGGCAGATGGAGTCGGATGCCTGCTCTAGTCGCTCCATCAGCCTTTCAGGGGGGACAATGGAAGTGGCCACCCTATCCATGGCCTGAGCCATCATCTCGGATGATGCTGCCTGTTGGGTTGCCATACCGTAAATGGATTGCTCCCATGCGGTATTGCCAGGTGGCGTACGGCCACCACGTCGGCGGGCACCACACCTGTCTGGGGCAAGGCGAACTGCGCCTTGCTGTGCCGGCACTGCCTGAGGCTGCAGCACTGCATTCCCCCTCTGATCTGCTGGCCCAGGAACAGGATCAGATGTCGCGGAGTGTGACCCTGCATCCGTAACCACCAAAGGTGTAGCTGCCAACACTGACATCCCCATTGAGGGTTCTGACCCTGGTGCAGGTGGGTGAGACAGAACAGAATCCCTCCCTGGAACACTCACCTGCGACGGCACGTAGGTCTCATCCGAATCAACACCTGAGTACAGCTCGGGGGAGGTGCAGCCAGAGACACCCCTTGAGAGCACGACCTGCAGCACTTGTGGGTTCTCACCCACCACCACACCACGTCCCTCACTGGTGGTTGGTCGGCCCTCAGACCCCTCCTGGGTCTGCACCATCTCCACACCCCCAGCAGTATCAGGTGCGTCTTCCCCTGCAAAGACATAAAAACAAAGAAATGGAAACAGGCATTAGCACCATGGCACACAATGAGGGCTGAGAAGCAAGAGAACCAGTACTTGTTTGACACATGTCCCACATGACTAAAACCCTCCCATGCATGCACCCTCACTGCGTATGAAGGGCAGGCAAATGGCACACACTGATGACACCAAGATGGAAGATGAACACATTTTCTGCATGCTGCCTGGCAGTGGCATCACACATTGGCCTGTGATTGGCAGGTGAAACACACATGCCATCACACAGATGGCATGTACCATTGCTATTGAGTGAAGATGGAGAGGAGGGCAGCACCTATTCATTCAGTCCAGTTCCCGCATGTAATAGCTTTTCTAATTCAAACAGGTCAGATTCATCACCTGGAGCTGCCAGTCCAAAATGGTGCAATTGCACAGGGACATGTTTGAACAAATGATATCCAGGTAACAAAGTCACTCCACTTTACCATAGCCATGTCAGACATGTGACTAGAGGACTGCGACATGCCTAGTAAAAGTGGTGGAATGCAAACTATCTGACTAAATGAACAGTGAAAAATCAGGCAACAATGTTGTGGCAGGGTGACACTTCAAGGGCAACTGGCGTGCAGTTGGGCTAGATGTCTACTGTTGGCAGAAGGGATACTGCTATGGCCAAATGCAGCTGCGCAGGACGTATTGCATGAGGCTCATGGCTGACCCATACGACTCAGGTGCACACACTCTCACCTGTCACACAAACAGAAGCCCTCACACACACCATGCACATGGATGACACACACATGCATGTGCACTCACCGGACAATGCCTCGTAATCAGCCAAATCTCCCACGCCTTGGATTTGTTCCTCCGTGACGTAGGTCCCAGCGACTGACTCATGTGGAGTGAGTTCCATGTCCACTACTGGAGACCCACCTCCAGTCACTAGAGTTGCGGCATGACTTGAGGCCAGCTTACTCTTTGCCCTGCGCTGTAGGTCATTCCAGCGCTTATAGCAATCATTGGCTGTGCGCCTCACGATTCCAAGGGCACTTACGATGTCCGCAACGGTCTGCCAGTGTGCCTGGCGTTGTGCAGGTGTGGTCTTGGATCCTGCAACAATGACCATCTCGTTGTCATGTGCAGACACATACTCGACAAGTGCATTCAGTTCGTCATCCGTGAAGCTGGGCTTCCTGGATGGGCCGGACTGTGTAGCCGTGTCTGGGGCATCAGCCTGTGCCGGACGAGCACTCTTCCTCTTCCGCTTGGAAGGTGGTGGTGATCCTGAGTGTCCTGCGCCGCTCTGGACACTAGGGGCAGGAGCCCTGGTGGACTCTGTATCAGGAGTGTGGGATTGCACACTCAGCATGGGAGTTGGTGCAGGCATTGGCTCTAGTGTGATGGTGTCAGGGGGAATGTCAGCAGCATGGACTAGGACCGACACTGTCCGGGCTGGGTGTGTGAGGGCTGGGGTGGATGGAGCCGCAGCTGCTCCTGCAGCCTCTCCGCCCTGCCTACTTGGTGCAGCAGATGAGCTTGCTGCCACAGATGCACGTGGCATGGTGACATCAACGTGCACCAGCGCACGTGTCATAGGCCTGCTGACCTGGAAGTCAGCCATGGAGTCAGCCAGGTCTGGTGCCACAATGGGCTGGTCCAACAAGGGCTGAGCATGGATGGTGTCAGCCACATCAGCCTCAACGGGAGGGGGGGGGATTATGGGTGCCCTTGACTGGTCCTCCACACATGGGGGGACAGGCTCACCCTGCAAGTAACGACCACGTCCCCTACCGGATCCACCACGGCCACCACTTGTGGCTCTTCCACCTTTGCCACCCTTACGGAATCCTCGCCTCCCAGCCATGGCACTGATGTTAATGTGCGTATGGGAGTGGGTGTAAAATATTGTCCTGGGCAATTGGGGGTCAAAGGGGTTGGGTACCAGATGGTAATTGTACCCTAGTGCTCTTGCACGGCTGATTGTAACCCCTGGGGAAAGATGACGGGTCACGCTACGCACAGGAGCCCCAAAAAAGGGAGATGACGTGCACGCAACCCCTCCTAGACCACGTGTGCAGAAAGAAAAACCTGCACTACGCTGTGGCACCCAGTAACACAAGAATGAACGTATGCGTGTCACACGCAGCCTAGAATGACCTCTGAAGGGGTAGGCTACACATGGGGCAAGCACAGATGTTAGATACGTGCGTGACTCACCGTCTGCCAGATAAAAGAGGGTGAAAAAGGAGCGCGTTTGGTTGGCAACACCCCCGCCAAAAGAAGATTTGTACGCTGTCTGAGGAGACAGGACAACAGTAGTAGGGAACACTGTTTGAGGGAACAGGCCCAGGTAAACCAGTTAAAGTGAAAAAAGAGAAAAAGCTGTCAGAGGTAACAGGGAATACGAACTTGAAACGCCGTGAAGTAAATCGCGTGTGAAACGACAAGAAGTACAGAATTCACCCACTCGCTCTCCACGAAAAGCACGTACATGGAAATGGTGTTCTACGCGTACCTTTTATACAGGCCCACACGTCCAGCGTCACTTACGCGGCGTGTACGCGCTAGGGCCATTTCCACCAATTACACGCTTTTTCACTTCTGCGTGTAGGGCCATTTCCACCAATCACACGCGATGACACACTGACGTGCAGTCCAATTACACGCGATGAGACTCTGCCGTGCTGTCCAATTACACGCGATGAGACTCTGACGTGCTGTCCAATTACAAGCGATGACACTCTGACGTGCAGTCTTTCCACGTGTGCTCTGTCATCACGTGCTGTGTGGGAAACACCCGTGCCGGTCACGTCACAGACGCGCTTACGCGCTGAGGGCCTTTGGTCCAATAGAATCGCGTATGCGTGCTGACGCGCTTACGCGCTAAGGGCCTTTCCTCGGTTTTCACGCTGACGTGCAGGATTTTCACGTGCCAAATCACTCCGTACCAAACTGGCCACGCGTAAGCACACGGAAGACCACGCTCCTGCCCAGAAGGCTGAACTACTGCCCCCCAGAGCCCCGAGCACGCTCTCACCTGCCATCTGCTGCTGCCTGACTGCCTGCTGCCCACGTGCACTGCCATTTGCTGCCTGCACATCAGCCAGGGGTGCTGTTGCTGTGACCACCCCTGCTGGAACCGAAGACTCCCGACTGGAATTCCATCGCTCCACAGCCCAGCCCCAGGACCCAGTTGCCCACCCACTCCTGCCTCTGGGGTTGTCATGTCGGGGCAAACACCATCTGTGACCACTGGCAACCCCCGGCCAGAGAGGCAGAGGGGCACCAGCTTCAGTGCCACCGAAGTTGGTGTCCTGGTGGAGCAAGTCCTGGGGCAGTATGATGCCCTCTTCGGAAGTTCCCGCGCCGACAAGGAAGGACGGACTCGGATCTGGACTGACATTGTGACTGCCATCAACGCGGAGGGGGTGGCAGTCCGGGACTTACAACATGTCAGGAAGCGCTGGGAGGACTTCAGGTCCAGGACCCTGAACAAGGCCCGGCGCCTCTTGAAGGCAGCGGATGCCAAGGGGCACCGGGGCCACTTGTCGGAAGAACAGATGGGGGTCCTGGAACGCATATCCCCAGCGCTCCACGTCCAGGTCCTAGAGAAGCAGACCCGTCTGGAGTCGAGCGGTGAGTGTACATGCATCCTGATTGTGAGCAGTGCGTGTGGTGATTATTCGGCATTGTACCGGTTGCACATCTGTTTGTATGGGGTCGAGTATGGGTGGGGGTGTACAGGGCCGTGGGTCTGACACATGCGAGGGCTGTAATGTGTGAGACATGGATGGTGCTTGTGTGTGTGGGCTTGCATGGCAAATGCAGTTGTGCGTGCACACATGTTTGGATGAATGTGCATGTAAGTAGACATGTCCGTGATGTCAGGCATGTATGTTGTTTTCGGCTGCATGTATGAGCACTGTGTACATGTGCATGTGTTTGTATTTGTCAAGGGTGCAACAGTGATGCAACATGGATGCATGTGACTGCGGTATGTGGAAGCCTGATTGGCAGATGTGACATGGATGCCCGTCTGAACAGTGCGACACTTGGCAGAGGTGTAGACATGCATGCAAGTGTGGTGGTGTGTGTACATGTGTGGTGCACTTCCTGTGTTGCATGTGATGTCTGGCTCCCCTTTGGCTGCTGATGCTGTTGTATGTGTATGGATGGTGGTGGCAGTTGCGATATGGCTGTGGTATGGCTCATGTGTGCGAGTTGCAATGACATGTGTGTTGGGGATTGTGATGACATGTCTGAGGTTTGCCAATGCCACTCATGTGCAACTGTCATGCGTGTATGTGTCCATTGTACAGTGCCCTGATGCCTGTGTTTTGTTTCTCCCTGTCTGCAGCGTCAACTGATGAAGAGGGCGGAGAAGGTGCTGTGGAGCACAGCGGCGGGGATCCGACCGCCAGCCGGAGACGCAAGGCCCGGCTCCCCTCCCGTGTTGTCATCTCGTCGGGGAGTGAGGAGTCCGGTGCCGCGTTTCAGGCCGCAGCTGCCGGGGGGAGGTCCAAGTGGCGGAGGTTGCAGTTGGACTCCTCGGCAGCAGAAGGGGCAGCTGGGACCCCACAGGGCCCAACAGGGGAAGATGGCAGGGAGTCATCCAGGTTGGTGGGGGGTTTGGTGGAGGAGGAGGCCGTGCAAGCACCAGAGACGTGGTCTGGAGTTGGGGATCCCACTGGTGCTAGTGGTGCAGTCCAGGACCAGGGACAGGAGGCAGCACAGGCGGCCGGGGAGGTGCCTGTGTGCAATCCTGTCCCCGATCCTGTCCCTGCATCATCTTGCACCAGCAGGGATGCCTACGTCCAGACCCGTTTTCAGGCAGGGGATGAGCTGACGTCAACTGGCCTTCCTCTGCCTGCGGACGTGGCCATCCAGGTCCGGGTTGAGCCTGTCCTGGCTGGTGTGGTGTTGCGTCAACGGGCCATGCGAGGTGACCTGCAGTCTTTTCATGGAGAGACTGCACGTCATCTCGAATGGCTCGTTGACCACGTCAGCCTGCTGGGACAGGTCACCCAGGCCGGATTCCGCTGTCTGATGGGGCTTGCTTCGACCCCCTCCTCAACTGGACCCCCTACGCGCCAGTCGTCCTCTGTGCCATCTTCCCACCCATCAGTCACCTGGGTGCCCTGTGGAGCTGCCTCTGACGGTGCGGCCAGGCTGGTGGAGGAGGCATCCCTGCCACAGTCGGGAGTCGGAGGTCCAGCAGGGGTGGCCACATCAACAAGTGCACCCCAGCCGGCGGAGGATGTGCAGGCAGCAGGAGGCAGTGCACGGGCTGAGGCAGAGCAGCAGCAGCAGCAACATGGTGGGAGAGATGAAGGCTCAGGGCTTTCGACATCGGAGGGGCAGGCATCGGCCGGAGGGCAGGGGGACCCAGGACAGAGAGTGTCTTCCGTGTGGCAGCGGTTGGGCCACGCCATAGGTGCGGAGCGGCGGCGGGCGGAAGAGGCGCGGCTCACAATGGTCAGGGCGGAGAACTCCATGCGGAGGGCCCTGAGGCGGGCCGAGTGCCTCGAGGCAATCCGCAGGGGGTTGGAGGAGGACACGGCGTCGTCCCTGCGGACCCTCGGGGCCATGGAACTGGACCGCCTCCGGGACATCGAACAGGAGTTCGATGATGCCCTGGCCCGGGACACCACGGAGTGAGCCGCTGGACTTGCCCGCCGCCTTTGTATATAGTTCTTTAGTTTTAGGTTTCCTTTCTTTCTTATTATGATTTGGAGTCGACGGACACTGCTCCACTTTTTGTATATAGTTTATTTTTAGGTCGGTTTTTTAGTAGGTTTCCTTTGTTCAGTTGGGCTCATGGACCCTTGTTAGTTTTGTACATAGTTATTTTTTGCATGGAGATTTTTTTACATTTGACTTTGGACATAATTTTTTTGGATTCTGATTTGCAGTTTTGTGTTTTTATACGGACATGCAGCTCTTTTTTTTTCACATTCACATTGTAGTTAGTTTTCTTTCTTTACCATTCTTTGATTTTTTCAATACAATTTTGTTAGCATACTTCACTGTGTGGTATCATCTCATTGGTTTCATGCATGTCATGTTGTGTGTTTTCCCATTCAATTGCAACCATTGTGTGTGACGGACATGGGTTCATTAGCTTGATGAACATTGGGGGATGTAACATGTGATTTCCATTTCCATGTGGGTGAATGGGTTACTTGGTAGGGCTTTTTGGCTGTGGAGGCTGACCATTACGCACATGATTGGGGATTGTGAGGACCTGGTGGGGGCTGCCCATGGTGGCAGGGGGGTGGGGGTGGTGGGAGACATGAGTGGGGGCCTGGTGGAGGGTGACCCTGGATGCTGGGGGGTGGGGGTGGTGGGAGACATGGGTGGGGGCCTGGTGGAGGCTGCCCCTGCACTGCAGGGGTGTGGGGGTGGTGGGAGACATGAGTGGGGGCCTGGTGGAGGGTGACCCTGGATGCTGGGGGGTGGGGGTGGTGGGAGACATGAGTGGGGGCCTGGTGGAGGGTGACCCTGGATGCTGGGGGGTGGGGGTGGTGGGAGACATGAGTGGGGGCCTGGTGGAGGATGCCCATGGTGGCAGGGGGGTGGGGGTGCAGGGGGACATGAGTGGGGGCCTGGTGTAGTCTGCCCATGGTGGCAGGGGGGTGGGGGTGGTGGGAGACATGAGTGGGGGCCTGGTGGAGGATGCCCCTGCACTGCTGGGGTGTGGGGGTGGTGGGAGACATGAGTGGGGGCCTGGTGGAGGGTGACCCTGGATGTTGGGGGGTGGGGGTGCAGGGGGACATGAGTGGGGGCCTGGTGGAGGATGCCCATGGTGGCAGGGGGGTGGGGGTGGTGGGAGACATGGGTGGGGGCCTGGTGGAGGCTGCCCCTGCACTGCTGGGGTGTGGGGGTGGTGGGAGACATGAGTGGGGGCCTGGTGGAGGGTGACCCTGGATGCTGGGGGGTGGGGGTGGTGGGAGACATGAGTGGGGGCCTGGTAGAGGATGCCCCTGCACTGCTGGGGTGTGGGGGTGATGGGAGACATGAGTGGGGGCCTGGTGGAGGATGCCCCTGCACTGCTGGTGTGTGGGGGTGGTGGGAGACATGAGTGGGGGCCTGGTAGAGGGTGACCCTGGATGCTGGGGGTGCAGGGGGACATGAGTGGGGGCCTGGTGGAGGATGCCCATGGTGGCAGGGGGGTGGGGGTGGTGGGAGACATGGGTGGGGGCCTGGTGGAGGCTGCCCCTGCACTGCTGGGGTGTGGGGGTGGTGGGAGGCATGAGTGGGGGCCTGGTGGAGGGTGACCCTGGATGCTGGGGGGTGGGGGTGGTGGGAGACATGAGTGGGGGCCTGGTGGAGTCTGCCCATGGTGGCAGTGGGGTTGGGGTGCAGGGGGACATGAGTGGGGGCCTGGTGGAGGATGCCCATGGTGGCAGGGGGGTGGGGGTGGAGGGAGACATGGGTGGGGGCCTGGTGGAGGCTGCCCCTGCACTGCTGGGGTGTGGGGGTGGTGGGAGACATGAGTGGGGGCCTGGTGGAGTCTGCCCATGGTGGCAGGGGGGTGGGGGTGCAGGGGGACATGAGTGGGGGCCTGGTGGAGGATGCCCATGGTGGCAGGGGGGTGGGGTGGTGAGAGACATGGGTGGGGGCCTGGTGGAGGCTGCCCCTGCACTGCTGGGGGGTGGGGGTGGTGGTAGACATGCATTGTTGATCAGTAGTGCAAGGTGACATGTGGGTTGGCTGGGGGGCATGCCCATGGTGGATGGGCTGCCTGCGGGACATGAGCAGGGGTGCAGGGTAGTCCCCCGTGGTGTGGGCTGCCTGCAGGGGCCGTGGAGGTTGTGGAGTGTACACCTGGGTGGACCCACACGGCCAATTCACGTGTAGTACACCCCAGAACCCCTGAAATACACATTCCCTGCTGGTATCGCGTGTGGAACTTCCCGCGCACCCCTGAAATACACGTACCCTGCTCGCACTGGGACTATCGCGTGTGTTACTTCCCGCGCACCCCTGAAATACACGTACCCTGCTCGCACTGGGCCAATCGCGTGTGGAACTTCCCGCGCACCCCTGAAATACACGTACCCTGCTCGCACTGGGACTGTCGCGTGTGTAACTTCCTGCGCACCCCTGAAATACACGTACCCTGCTCGCACTGGGCCAATCGCGTGTGTAACTTCCCGCGCACCCCTGAAATACACGTACCCTGCTCGCACTGGGACTATCGCGTGTGTAACTTCCCGCGCACCCCTGAAATACACGTACCCTGCTCGCACTGGGCCAATCGCGTGTGTAACTTCCCGCGCACCCCTGAAATACACGTACCCTGCTCGCACTGGGCCAATCGCGTGTGTAACTTCCCTCGCACCCCTGAAATACACGTACCCTGCTCGCACTGGGCCAATCGCGTGTGGAACTTCCCGCGCACCCCTGAAATACACGTACCCTGCTCGCACTGGGACTATCGCGTGTGTAACTTCCCGCGCACCCCTGAAATACACGTACCCTGCTGAAATCGCTTGTGCAACTTCCCGCGCACCCCTGAAATTCACGTACCCTGCTTGCACGGGGCCAGTCGCGTGTGGAACTTCCCGCGCACCCCTGCAATACGCGTTCCCCGCTTGGCGTTTGCTGTTTGCCAGCCCGGTGAACTGGTCCAGGGTTAGCGTAGCCCTTTGCGATGATTTAGCGATTTGGATGGCTTTTCCTTGCGCGAGGGCGTTCTTGGGGGCGTTACTGGCGCTGCTGCAGGGTCGCTGCGATTCTCTGCGCCACGGCTGGTTTGGGAGCCTAAAATCCATGAATACGCTGTGCGCGGAAATCGGTTTTAGCGCACGTGCCTGGCGCAGACAATCGCACGCGGACACTCTGTGCCAGCCGCTTGCGACACTTTTCTGCGAAATTCTATGAATTACCCTGTAAATGTTGGAAGAGATTGGGTAAACGCCCCTTGACCTCTCTGAGAATCTGTGCACGTTCTTCTAGACCCCCAAGAACTGAATTGAGTTGTTTTCTATTTGATCGACATATACCTATTCTTATTCTCTCTTTTGCCCATCCCCCTGTGGCTTCTCTTTCACTCAAAATGCATTTGTGGCTGTTATCACCAATGATGTAAAGTAGTCTTATATAGCATCATTCTGCCAATAAGGCTGGCCTCACTGTGCATGGCTCTGTAGGAAAAATGGGTAGAGTTAATAAGCCAGATAGCAGGAAGGATGATGCAGACGCCTTTGGTCTTGTTTGGTGCAGATTAGTAGTACCTTTTCCCTGTGTGTCGATATGAAAATCTATATGTTGTTTGTGGTTCATGCGGCCTGGGCAGGCTAGCCATATGAGCAGCCTCTGGATTGTGAAGTGCAAACATAAGCAGCATGGTTGTTAATAGACGAGGGATTGGCTTAGGATCTGTTTAGCTAAAAATACCTAGGAGGTTGTCTGAAGGAGTTTGGGAGGTGTAAGGATGCATTATTTTAGTAGTGAGGAATAAGTTGTGCAATGAGGAGGGTTCAGCGTGTGGGTGAGAGTGTTGTCACTACCTTCCTTTTTTTGGTTGATTTCGCTGAGATTAAGGTGTGGACCAGTGTCACACGCACGGATAAGGGAGAAGGTTTTGCAACTTTTTCTGCATCAATGCACAGGGATCTAATCTCCTTCTCGTTTAAGATTAGACTCAAATGTAATTTAATAATGCTTATTTAATTTCTGATGCTTCTCTTTTTGCACCTTTCTCAATATCGTTTATGTCTTTTGTACCAGTCAGTGGCCAATGAAATATCTTTAAAAGTGAAACAACATGAATGGAGGCTGGTGTGCAAGAAGAACTCTCAGAACGAGCACATTTCCGTGCACACAGTTCATCTGTGTTTTTGTAGAAATAGAAATGATAGAGCCATATCAGAAGGAGTTAATGCACACAGACACGCAACGTTCGCAGTGTGCAGACTTACCACAGATACAGGAAAAAACAAAGTGAAAATGGAAGTGCCTCTTCATATCAAAATCATCAGTTGATAATAAACCCTAATATTAGAACAGCCACACAGTTAAAATACTGTCATATTTAGCACTGTCGCCAGAAAGATTGCTGGAATCGCATTTATAAAGTATGTGAAATAGTGTAAAACGCAAGTATCGCTTCTTTCCCCCACAAGGCTCCACTCTGCCTCTCCATGTCCCTGTTTCTTGCTTTCTCACTCATATGATTTAAATTTGAACCTAATTAAGCAATAAGCCCCGAGACTGAGGGCCATTACCACATAAGGTAATGCCCCCGGTGCCCATAGTTACAGCCTTAACGAAGGCCCCGCGGGCATTACTGTATGTGGTAATGGGCCGCAGTTGAGAGGCTTATAGTCATTAGTACCCCAGCCTGTTAGATCAGGGTACTAAAGCCATTTTATTTTTCTGTTCCGAAATGCATTTCGAAAAAAAAAAAAAGTCAAAACAAATGGCCACCGGGGAAGGGAAAATGAGGTCCGTTTTCACTTTCCATGGTGGCTATTGAAAAAAAATGGGGAAAAAATTAAACATACAAAATGGCTGCCATGGGAAGAGAGAAGGGACAGAGATCCACAGCAAATGAAATGGACAAAAAAGAAGGTAAGTAGGCGTAGGAGGGCAGGAAGGGAATTCTTTGGATGTGGGAGGTGGGAGGAAGAAGACATACCTGATTCCCCGATGAGGGGAGATGGCAGCCGCCGGCCGTGAGGAGGCCCAGGGCACTGGGTTTACCATGTGGTAATGTCCGCATTCTGAGCCTTCCCTTTGGCTGGGAGGTGGCCACACCCTCTTCACCGGGTACTAATTAAGTAAACTCCTTCTTCTTATTGAAAACATTTATTAACTTACACTCATACCAAATTTGCGCTCCAACGGACTATTTTTTTGACTTCTCTTTCAAAACAAAAATAGAAAACCAGATGAGAGGTGCAGTGACAGAGAGCAGACTGAAACAGAGAAGGGAAGAGAAGGGAATAAAACATTGGCTGGAAATCTTCTTGAGTTAATACCTGAAATATGTATTGCGTGGAAGGGAAAAGTAGAAGAGTGTTGAGTCAAATGGCACTGAGACTATACTAAGGGGAGCTGCAAGACTTTACAATGGATATGTGGTGGAGGGCGGTAGGTCTGGGGGGCATGTCACTGACCTGCCAGGCAACAAGGGATGTAGTCAATATTTTTGCACTCACCTGGCCTCCCACAGGAACTTTATGTTAGGATATCTCTCCAATAACCCACAATATCTGATTGGGGAGTAGTCAAAAAACACTCATCTGTTGGTGAAATCGGGAGGCATACCTAGGCATAGTCAGACATGGTGCAGCCTGGGAATCATGTGACTGATAAGCAACAGTAATTAGTAGAGTTATTGTGATGTGCAAAACTCCAAAACCTGAGAACATGTTTTGATGGGATCCTTTACAGATCAATTAATGAAGAGATAAGAAAATAGTTTTCTGTATATCATTTGAAAGCTTCTCAAGCAAATAGAGTATCACTAAATAAATGCACCATTTGAAGGAGTTTATATTTGGTAATCAACCTCTCCTCAGTAATGATTTTACATTCACTGTGGAAATGACTTTTTAGATTCCGGATTCAATAGTTTTTCTGTACTACAGAAGTACCAAATAATGATCAAATAAGTAAGTATTCTTTAAATGTAATGATGGCAATGCTGCCCCATTCTATGTGTGGGGTTCTTACAGAAGTGTGTATTAGGGCTAATAACACACCTTTCGATTAACAAAAAAAGAAGACAACTAAAAATGTACATCTCGACAATCAGCATTAATCCATCGATTTACTGACAAATGGTTTTCCGTTACCACCACTCAGACCCATGGCACTAGCACAGCATTGTAAGTAGTAGTATGGCAATGTGAATCCCCATTTTTGGAGTCCATAGTACTCCACGGGGGGGTTCTGAGGATTCCAAAAATGGGGATTGACAGAGTTACAATGAGCAAAAATTCTGTGTGCCTAATGCACTAATTTGTTACCATAAAGTGGAAGATAAGGAGGTAAATCTTCCACTTCGAGGTCAAACTCAGAATTCAGCAGTGTTGTGAACGTAGTGGTGATTTTGTCACTACCCAAAAAGTGGCAGTAACAGAATTACGACCACTTTTTCTACACCGCCAAACTTGTAATGAGGCCCTAAATCTAAAAGATGGAACATGCATTAACTAGAATTAGAGATCAATGGACTAATGAGAAAAAGGCAGAGTTCAAAAGAATTCTCAGTGTTTCGATGGGTCCAATTATAGAAAGAAAAAATAAATAAATACTTTATTACAATAAAAAAAAGCATGGAGATGTGGTAGCTTATCTCAAGATTGAGCAATCAAGTAACATGATCATTCATATCTGAGCATGAGATGCTGTAGGGCATGAACCGACCCACAGTAAATTAAAGACTTCCTCTGTAAATTATATTTATAGTGCATTTTGGGCTCAGGATAGAGATAGGTCTTGTTGGAAGAACTAGAGGCTCAAACCATGGAGGTACTACACGTATTCATTGGGGGGAAATCAATGCTGGCAAACCAACAAGCATCAACATGGTTTCACCTCAATTCTACAAAGTTTTCCGAAGTCTTCCTCATCTACAATAATATTTTCTGAATTGGTAATGCACCACACACTTTTAGAGACAAGCATTTATCTTCGTCATCAACAAGCAAGCCAAGCCAGGTTTCAAAGCTGCAGTTGTAGACCGAACACTCTCATGAGCATTGATTCAACAATATAGGCAAGATAGGCAAGAGTTTTGTCGTCGAGAAGAAGGGCAGGAGCCCTTCTCCCCTGCCCCTGACCTGCATCAGTAAGGGGTAAGAGCCCATCTGTAACAGCAACATGAGTCCCTGTGCCATTGAATATTTGTCTTTCTATTGTTTTCAACTCTACAATTCGTAATCAGTGGCATTATAGACATCGGGGTACCCCCCTGGTCCCTGCACACCTTCCAGTCACATTTCCCAAGAATACCTGCATTGGCTACCATTGACGGCCAATGGCCGCCATGTTCCTCGCGTTATGCTTACGTTCTACTGCCTGGCCTTGCGCCGCAGCCCTGGATTGGCTGACTTCCTTTGTATCCGCACCGGGAGCACAGTTAGGCATAATAGGCAAGTTCAAATGACTAACAGTGGGTTAGAGCAACACAGGTTCGATCCCCGGTTCCGCGCTTAGAAAACTCTGGGTATTAAGCGTGTTATAAATACGCAAATAAGTCATATTCCTGTAACAGCGCCCCCCGGGCTGTGTGAGCGCATTAAAAATGCAAATAAATAAAAAAATGTATATCTATGACTCCACCTTGCGCCTCGAAGGTACACTACGAAGAGCCCAGGTTTCGATGGCACAAACAACCTTTGCTAGCTCAGCTAAACTTCTTCAGATCATGCCTACTCAATGCTTGCCAAGGAAATGATCACAACACTGCCAACTAGCTATGCTTCGCCCACGAGTAATTACTCAGACTCAACTCGCTATGTTTAACTGTGCACCGCTAGCCCATTGTTAGCAATTTTAACTTTCCTATTATGCCTAACTGTGCTCCTCTAACCCACTGTTAGTAATTTGAACTTGCCTATTATGCCTAACTGTGCTCCGCGCCTATTGTTAGCAATTTGAACTTGCCCATTATGCCTAACTGTGTCCCTCTAGCCCACTGTTAGTCATTTGAACTTGCCTATTACACCTAACGGCATTCCGCTAGCCCATTGCCAGCAATTGAACTAGCCTACCATGTCCAATTGTGTCTTCCCAGCCCATTGGTAGCAACCAAAGCTAGCCATCTATGCCAAACTGTGTATCTCTACTCCACTGGCAGGTTCTCTACCCATTTGCTAAATCTATACTACCATTGCACCCTAGGTAGCATTGTGATATAGTTCACTATCCCATACTGCACTGTTTTACTATGTACGTGACAGGCATATATACAGTCCTACTAAGGGCCATCCTAGACCTGATCTCTCTGGGCCACATTATGAGGTAGGAGGTAGCCATGGTGCTATTAGCACCATGGCTACTTACCGCATTCTGGGTTTGGGTTCTTGAAATAGGGACTTATCGGGTCATTCCAACCTTGGCGGACCTTGTAAATCCCCATTCCGTGAACCATTCCCCATTCCCATTCGAGCCCTCATAGGGCTCAATGGGAATGGGGATGGAGCTAATAACGGTTAGCTCCCTGGTTCCTTAGTGGCTCCGGCTAAGGGCGCCTGGTAAAACCAGGCGCCCATAGCGTGACCCGCTAAGGGACCTCGGAATACAGAGGTAAGGGGTTACCAGCACCGGCATCCTTACCAGTGCCGGTAACCCCTCACCTCCAACCTCATAATGCGGCCATCTGACTTTGACCTCAAGTCTTTACTGCCTACCCGTATCTTACTTAACTATGACAGATCAACCACCAACATTCATGGTTGTCCCATCGATACCACTGCTACCTGGTAACTTGAACTATGCACGGATATCATCCTCCGTCTCGCACTTCCAGGACCCACCCATAACTGACAGGCCTTGCAGTCCCGCCACCAGAAACCTTAGAGTCCACTCTGGGCTTCCAAAATTATTCAAACCTCTTGCTAGATCTACCACCACCTCTAATACTAGAAAACATGCCCACTAACTAAAACCACCCTCCCCAATCACCCTCTACCGAAGAAGAGCTGCCAGCAGATCAAACCCTTTAATGTTCTTCCTGAGAACAAATCCAATAACCAGTTCCCACTAAATGCCCCGACAGGAAATAATGCTCCTCACCTCAAAGGGGCCTTAATAAATGCCTGATCCATAATAGCACACGCCATAGAGATAGTTGACCTTCTACAACTAGAAAAGTTCAATTTCCTAGCCATCACGAGTCCTGGCTTGATTCAGCAGCCGGACCTACCCTTATGCTGGCTGTCCCTGAGGATTACACGATTCTCAGAGCAGACAGAACTTAGGGCTTCCGAGGAGGCATAGCTATAATAGCAAAAACCAACTTAGCCATGAGACTAGCCCCCTCAGCTGATGTTAAATCTTGTGAATCCCTGATCACCAAATTACCGATCTCCCGCTCCAAAACTCTCACCATTAATTTACTACACAGACCCCCTGGCTCCATCGGGTCATTCAAGGAGAACCTAACCACAATTCCTGATCAAAATCTTAGATAGAATTGCATACCTCTAAATTCAGCAGTACCTAGAATAAAACCATCTTTTCGGAGTCCGCCAGTCAGGCTTCAGGCCTCAACATGGGTCCGAAACAGCACTAATAGACCTCAAGGCCCAAATCGACGCACCCAGAGACAATGGAAAAACCGCCCTGCTACTATTACTTGACCTCTCAGCGGCGATTTGGTAGACCACAAAGTCCTCTGCAACCACCTGGACTCGGCTGCACACTTCTCGCAAGAAGCAATAGGCTGGATACAATCCTTCCTGAATAACAGGTCCATGCGTGTCTTTTCATCTTCAGCATCTGCCAACCCTATTCCTATCCCCTGTGGGGTGCCTCAGGGCTCTTGTGTCTCCCCAACCTTGTACAGCATTTTCACTAAGCCCCTTTTCAATGATCTCGATGGTCTTGATATCACCTACACCAACTATGCAGATGATACACAGATCGTCTTACCGCTGACAGGAGATTATGACAAGGATTTGGACTTGGTGAATAGAGTGTACCTCATCATCCAGGCATGGATGTCCACCCAAGGTCTATGCCTGAATGATGATAAAAATGAGCTCATAATCCTCTGCACCACCCCCAACCTGAATAAACCTGCCCACAACTACACCAGCTTCAATATTGATGGCAATACTATCAAAGTTTCCAAATAAGTTAAAACACTAGGTTTCTACCTAGATGCCACCCTATCCTTCACCAAACTGGTCAACTCCATGGCCGCTGTCACGGCTTACACCTGCAAGCTAATTAGAGCTGCTAGGCCCTTCCTTTCCATGCACTGTTGCACCAGCCTGGCAGGAGCACTAATTCTATAAAAGTTAGACTATTGCAACACCCTCTCTCTAAGAGCCAACAAATACATCATCACTAAAATTCAGATCCTCCAAAATAACGCCCTTAGAGCGGCCTTGCGTATAGCAAAAACAGTGCATATCTCAAAGACAAGAAGACTGAATAACTGGCTTACTCCCAACGATACAATCTTGCTCAAAACAGCCTCACTCACACACAAGTGCCTAAATAACACAGCCCCACACTATTTTATAGAAAGATTTAAGAGACATTCATCCAACCATCCAACAAGAATGGCCAACTCTAATTCCCTGACTGTCTCCAGATTCAAACTTTCCAAAACTGGTGGACGTAGCTTCCCAGTTAAAGCCGCTCAGCTGTGGAACTCCCTACCCCTGACCCTAAGGGCAGACCAAACATACCCCTATTTCAGACGCAACATCATCAACTGGTTTGTAGAAAATGACCACTAAAACCTTGGGCACCTCCCACCACCTCCACCCCACTATTTTACAATGTATATATTGCCGGTTCCTTGCAACCTCTGACTCATCACAGTTGACAGTTTATGCCATATCTATGCCTGTATATAATTATCCAAATGTTTTACTTTTTACCTGTTTTGTATATACTTGTACAGCACTGTAACCTAAGCTGAAAATATCCTTGTTGCTTTTTGCGCCCTGATACTCCCGGGTCTGGCACACATTACAAATAATTTAAAAAAAAACATAGGCAAATATTTTGGTAAAGTGTCTAAGCTGAATTTTGGGCATACACATGAATTGTGTTAGGAAGGGCATCATTCCGGATAGACACCTACCTGATGCTCCTTTCCAAGTAGTTAGCACTGTTAGCATACGTGCAGCACACAAACACGACTGTCTATTACTGTATAATGATAGAGGCAGAAAAAAGCCTATTTATAGGATTGGGTAGTCCAATCAGTGTCAGGCCTTGCTCAGTTTTGGACTAAGCCCAAATATGGCGAGAGGAATTCAGGCTCTATATTTAAAACATTCACCCTCTTTCTTGGTTACAAGCATATATTCTGGCTCAGCAGGAGTGCACTTTCAATTCAGCCAGAGAAACAGCTCATCACAGAGAGCAAGAAAGCTAGCCCTTATCTCATGGCACTCATAGCAAGAAATACCTGATGGAGATAGTTGACCTAGTCATGTTCACCGAGGATGCTTCTACAGCAAATAAAGCACCCTGACATATTTTCTTTCGAGTCTGATGCCCTCTCGTTATACAAATTCAATTAAATCAAGACAAAACTCATGATATAGATTGCACCAGAAAAGGAAATAAAAAGATCAAACAAGTGAGGAATTTGCATATTCAAGGGTATAATAACATCCGTCATATGGCACTCTAAATTCCACAGGCATTCCTGGAAAAAGATCAGGTACTAAGTTAAAAAAGGATGTACAATATTTCTATTTTTACATATGTCCATGCACATACATTAAACAAATATGATATGCTATGGTGTTAGAAAGATTCAGGAATATGGCAAGACAAATAGAACTATTGAATGATTGATTTACATCTATAGCACATTTTCAGAATGCTTAGCTTTACAATACTTGAAGAAATCAAACTTAAGTTCTCGAGAGGGATCAGACAAGTTTGGTACAATATAAGGGGCAAACACAAACCCCCTTCTTTAATTCCTTTTACTCCAATGCACAATATATCTTCAAAGATAAATTGAGTGTGTCCGTTATTATATGCAGGAGATCCACTGTAATGATTACATTTACCATTAAAGGGATTTGTCTATCATGGCAAATGAACCATAGACACAATACACAATAAAAGAGTCTTCATTATGGTACAAGTGACTAAGAAGGGTCCAGTTGACAAACAAATGTTTTCAGGTACCGCAAAACCATTGTTGACCTCAACTGAAAACATGCAAACCTCCAGCTCATCACATTGAAATCCACAACACTGATTTAGAGTGTCACTAATCTCTAATCCATCCACCACTTTTGTGGTCATGCATACAAATTTATGGTTTTCTTTGCACTTATCTGCGTTTGACTTCAATCATCCTTCTCTGACCTGAACTGTAACACACTTTGGTATGTTTTTCAACTTTATATTTTTTGTAACAATTTTATGGTTTATGACTTGCTTCAATGTCAAATCTAATGATTATAATCTGTAACATTTATTTTGACGTAGTATGTGTTATGCTTTATGTGTTGATAACTTTTAACAGCCTTGAAAACGACCAGGTGGTCGAACAATGTGTCAGCTGTTCATCCTTGAAAATTCAATTTTGAATTCTACACCATCTGATTTGTTACAGTGAAATATTTTGATAGCAGTGTTTAAACCTATAATTGTTGGTATTTGAGTGTGAGTTAGTTTCCCAAATCCATAATTCATTGTTCACATTTTGCAAACCATGTGGGAGGTTCTGGGGAATAGTTTTCTTGCTGCACCATTTTCTTTGAACTATTTGACAATCACTAATGTGAGAGTGTCATTAGCGCACATGAATCAGATCGATCCCACATCTTGAATCATTTTATATTGGTTGTTATGCATGTTCATTTACATTGATGAGGATCTGACTCTAGTTTTAATAAAAATCAGATATGTTTTCGTTATTCTATGTAGGTTTGCTTGCTGGGTTCATGGGAACATTTCTGTCTCTTAGCAGATTTTGTTTTTCTCATTTCTTGATGTAAAATCCTACACCATTAAGATATATTATTCTTGGTTATCAAGGCACAATTGAAATGCTCCTCTATTTTAGATAATCTCCTTTATTACACCTGCTTCAAAAGGAAAATTTGCCTTTTTGCCAACAACAAAATATTGCATTTTAAGATATTGAAAAGTCATGATTAGAATCTTATCTAAAATTGTATTATTTTGTTTGAAGTATCATTTAATATTTAAATATCTGCTTGTTAAATATTCATCCCTGCTTTGAGCCCAGATTTCTCCTTTGTGAAATTCAGTAGTAAAAATCAAAATATACATCTATCCACAGTATTAAAAATCAAAATATACGTCTATCAATTATGGAGTATGTGTATGCGCATGTTTTTATTTCCATTTCAAGTCTAAATGTTCTACCAGACACTTCTACACATTACTATATTGATCAATTTGATTTATTTTTCAAAGTTTGGCATATTGAATTCGTACATCCAGCCTGCTGGATTTCCTCAATAAGTGTTCAAGTTGATTCTCTAACATCAATTCCTGTAATCAGCCCTCTTTGTTGCTTTAATTTTAATGCAAGATAATATGTAGGCGAGATCCCTAGCCTCCTTCTTTATGTGTGGCACTTAACAAAAAAGGTTCTAATGCTTTTTCAGGGTCAGAAGTATAGACAGCATAGAGGACACTCTGAGCTGCGCATTTATGTAAAACCTGTGGTTTAATGAATTGGGGTTCCTAATGTAATGCAATTAGACAAGGACTCAAAGTATATCCTTGCCTCATTCCACACTGTACAGCACAACAATCAGTTATGTCATTTATTTTTTTATGAATACATGGGGTTTAGGGCTTATTTGTAAAGCTTGAAAATATTTTAAAATTGAATAATAAAGCCAATTCTCATCATAGCCATGCCTAGAAATGTCCATATTACCTTCTTGAACACCTTTTTCTGCACTAATGAATATAGCAAACAATTAAGTTTTCTTTTGTGTGGCTATTTCAGAGGCATTTTGACATGTCCAATAGTTTAAATAACCATTTCTATTAAGGCACAAAACATTGTGTTCATCACTTGCCATTTTGGCTAGAATTACAATCAATACTTGAGCAAGAACAGATTAATGTATTTTGGAGTCAGAATTTACCAAGGGAATTGTCATGGTAACATTGAAAAGTTGAGGCCATAGCAGAAGGATTGAGGGATATCGGAGGGTCACAGGAGGAAAGACGCAGGTGTGTAGAAGGAGTAAAGGTGGGAGGAGTTGTAAGTAAAAGAGTAGAGATAAAGAAAAGTAACATATTGAAAGAGAGAAACAACAGGACATGTATGGAAGATGACTGAGTCGGGCATAGTGTCTTTCTGTATATACTGAACCTCTTTTAGATTCTAACCAACTGATAGTGTATGCTGAGTCTAGGAAGTCCCTGAGGGAATATATATAGGGAAGGCAACTGTCTTTAGATTATTATGATCAGTTGCCTAGAGAATAGACAGTACAGGTCAATTTCCTCTATCTACTAACATGGGGAACAGGGATGCCTGCCCTACAGTAAAAAATGCTCCATCTAGACAAAAGACAGAGAGGGACAGCCCTCGTGCCCTGCTGAAAACTTTAATAAAAACCCTTAAACCATTTCTGGGATTTAGAGTATTCTTTGGCCCACTTGTGACACATAGTATCATCTTTATAATGATGTATAATCATTAGTAGATTTAGGCATTTCGATATTGCTACTTAACACATATTAGATTCTTGATGAGTGTTTTTTATAAATTCATTTTGCTGAGTAATGTTAGTATATCTTGTTTGCATGCATCAGATGATGGAGACATGATTAATATATACTTGATATATTGTTCTACCATTGAGCCCCTCCAGAACTTTAATGCCACCATGGTCCTTTTTCAGGGCCTGACTAAAGAGGGTTTGGTAAAGGGGGCCGTATTAATTGATAGAAAATGCTTAGAGATATTGACAGTCTGGGTGAATTATGATTGAGACGAAGCCTGAACATAGATCTATCACTGTGAAGCATGTGGCTGTGAGTGATATACATAGCAGTATGGTTGATGGACTAGGGACAACAGGAAAGCATGCCAATACATTGCTTGTACTGCCCTATGTCTTGGCAAAATCTATGTACATCCTGGTCAAGTTTCTTTATGATAGAATTGGGGTGTTAGATAGGTTTGGTGGGCGCACCAACATTCCCTGTTGTAACAATGACATTATTACAACAGAGATCCCAATTACCAGTCTAGGATGAGTATCTTCCAAAGGTACACCTTGGCATTTATGATTTGTATTAGTTAATACAATTATGTGGATAATTCTATCTCTGAAAGGGAAATGTGCTGATAAGATTCCCCTTTCATAAGCTCCATGGCAAAAGCATAGTCTACACCTGTGCCCTGCTGTATCAGTAGCCTGATCTGCAGTGACTGCTCTTCACTGGCACAGAGCAGGTTGAGAGGTCACAGGTGCCCATTTGACAGCTGCAGTGACAGCCAAGTTTCTGAAGCGCAGGGGTGGCATTTAATACATGTACCCCTGTAACAAAATGCTATAATTATGAATTTACTGTCCTGGTGGCAAATACATCTTTAAATATAAACCATATCTGAGTTATGGTATGATGGATGGTATTTCTCATAATTATTACAGTCAGACGTGTCAGCCTTGTGATCACATCTCAGCGGTGATGGGAGAATATGTATTCTCCTGCTAACAAGACTGTACCTATGGGAATTGCCTGTCGTGGTTCCTTTGTGAGGGCAGGTAACTCCCTCCCCAGAGAGACAACCACTCCATAGAAAGCTGTGCTGGCAACAGGAATAAAAGAAGTACACCCATTCTTAATAGGAGTAGCTTTACACCAAGTTTCTGCCTATCTAAACACCTTTGATTTTATTGAGAAGGGAAAGGGGTTAAAGTAGACAAAGGGTGCTCTTTACAGCTGGCAGAAGGTTCTACCATCTTGTTACTCAATTCCTCTTCTTCTCTATCTTTCCTTCCTGTCTCCTCCACTTCCTGTTGCAGAAAGCACTTTGGGTTGTAATTGTAATTTTTTATTTATAGAGCGCTTATACACTGGTGAAGTCCTTCAAAGTGCTTCAAGGCGGGACAGGAACAGGGGAATACAGATTCATTCTTAGGCCTTGAAATTTACGAATGATCTTGCAAAAATGATTAACAAACCTGGCCTGACGGCTTTACTACAAGTGTAGGTGTAAGACAAAAAGGAAGGAGTGAAGGGGGAGGAGACGGATAAGAGCATACAGTCTGTATGCTACCGTACTTGGCCAACAACGTTTCAAATAGTGCAAGTATGTGACAGATGGTAAGGCTCTGGGAGTGGGGTGGAGGGGGGCAGAAGGACATACAGAAAGTTACATTCTCTGATCCTGACAAGAAACAATGATTTGCAACAGAAGGGAGCTCCGAGATGGAGTTAATTTGGGGCACAATACAAAAATGGTTTTCTTTTTATTAATTAACATTTTTTTACTGTGCATTTTGGTTAACAAAAACCTTAACACAAAACCTTATCATACATATAATAATAAACCACAATTCCATCGTTTCTGAATTTTATAATACAGACATACCCTAAAATTCTAAATCATAAATAAAATTGACTAACTTATATAAAATATGAATATCAACAGACTCAACTGACTTGTGTAGATGTATTTATAAACAAACAACCGGGCACGTCTTCAGGTGCACACTCTGAAACCCCCACCATTATGCAGCTGCCAATGCGATCTTCACGGCTTACCTTCACACGTAAAACCCGGCACCTGTAATAACAAGCGAGTTTGCACTACATAGTAAACTCCAAAATTGTTTTGTTTGTATATTGTCCAAGTTTGACACAAATCCTGTGTAATGCCTTTCTGTACTACTGGCCAAGTGCACTACATTGTGTCAGGACATGGCAGCTGGATTCAACATGTTCTGCACAAAACCAACACAATCTATCATCATATTTGACTTCACTCAAACTTCCAGTGTATTCGTAATTGCGAAGGATACTTAGGTGGAGGTATATGTTGAATTCCCTCCTTTCTTGGGTACAAGGCTTCATAAGATAGGTACATGGTCCGTCTACTGTATATGCCTGTTGTGGAAATTCCTGATAGAGCCTTTTGGTACATCATTTTGGGAAAGAAACACCCCTATCCCACCCCCAGGTCTTTTTCTTGAGCAGGTTAAAATAATCCAGCGTGTCAATAAGGTGCAATAGTTGGAAGCTGATCTTTTCACAGTGGGCCACTGCTGTTTTAGACAGCGAGACCAGGAAAGAATTTGGACGGTCACTACCTAAGTTAGAAGCACCAAGCTCAATAACTTTGTATCCTCCGGACAGTAGTTCGAGACCATATGTCAGAGCTGGATCAATACTTGTCTGATATATTTTAACAAGGCCCTCTATCTTGTTCCCACTAGAACTGTCTGCAAAGCATTGCATTAGGTGCCATTTCTTAAGAATGCGACCTGAGATACCTTCACCAAAAATAAACCCGTGTAGTCAACAAACAGATGGTGAAACCTAGGTAGGTGTAATAATCAACCACCCCTAACTTTACGCCATTTAACACCCAAATGAAGGTGTCCCAGCTTTTTGTCCTTCTACCAAGCACCAAAGCCTTAGTCTTTTGGGGATTTATAATCAAGTTTTTCTCAATGGCGTAATTCCCCAATGCTTTAATGTCATGTTGTAGGCCGATTTGTGTACGATCCATGAGGATCGTATCGTTGGACTACATTAGCTAGGGTACCGACACACTGCCAATTCTCGGTGGGAAGGATCTAATTCTCAACAGATATACGTCCAAATCCGACATATAGAGATTATACAGAAGTGGTGCGAGTGCACATGCCTGTTTCAAATCATTGTTAGTTTTGATTTTCCTGGAAAGTACCCCTCCTAAATTAATTGAATAGCTACCTGCGTGTGACTGTGTAGTTCCTTAACAAAACGTAAGAGGACGGAATCCAGACCCCACTGAGATAGTATGTGTCAGAGCTTTTCCAGAGAGACCATGTCAAAAGCTCTTGAGTAATCTATGAAGCACATGTAGATCCTTCGGTTGTGGTCTATTATATCTGCGAGCAGAAACTGTACAGCGCAGTTGTTGTGCAACTTGCTGTGGCCCCAGAAAATGCCCGTGTGACATCTTTGCAGTCGGCCAGTTCTTTCGGCCCATGCATTTATTTGTCCCAATAGTAGTGTTGTGAACATGTTAGCACATGAGTAGGGCCTCTGAGTCTCCCCTCTTAAAGACAGCAATCAAGATAGGCTCCCTCCAACTGGCTGGAATCTTGGCCAATGTCAAAATCTTTTTGAACCAATTGTCCAAAAATGTCTGCCCAAGCAGACGTGTTCCTTTGAACACCACATTGGTATTGCATCGGGGCCCACTGCCAGAGAAGTTTCTAAGTTCGTTTTTACTATATCAATGTAATCGGCCTCGAAGGATCCCAGCACTCTCCAATCACTGCACTGTACATTGGCCGCCAAAGAGGCTATCGTGGGGTCATAGAAAATTGACTCCATGTATGTTAGCCAAGTTTCTTCAGAGATGGGGGTTTAGTTCCTAAAACAAATAAGACCTGAAGAAATACCAAATCCTTTGATTGTCAATTGTATGCAATAGAGCTATTTTTTATTTAGACATTTATATAGCGCGCCAAACTTTGAGGTATCTGGGCGCTTTAAGCTTAAGAAGGTGGTTACAAAGTGCTATAAGATCAAAGTACACACATTGGTAAAGCCTGGCCTCATGTTGCAGGGCGGCTACTTCAGAGCATGCCATTAGAAAAAGTAAAGTCCAGGTACATGAAATGGGGGATGGGTCTCCAGATGGACTATAGCACTTATTAAGGCGCTGGGCCCCCCTGTAAGACCCAGATTATTCCTCTTTCAATGACATTCTTCAAATACTTTCAGATATTCACTCACCTATTCCCTTTCCTGGTGGACATGAATTTGTGGTTGGCAAGAATTGTTTCTTTCAACTATGCTTTGCTTTCTAACTGTAAAAATGACAATGTCCATGGTACCTATTAGTCCCTATCGTTAGCTTAATGATTTTAACAATATATTTATTGTGACAGGTTCTCATTCAAAGCTCACAACATACCTTCAAAGTGGCAGCGTAGTTCTCATTTCTAAATGTACTCTGCGATGTGATCGTGGAGATGGCGTCTCCCGCGGCAATATGCTTCTACTAATAAGGTCTTTGTAGGATCAGAGCATGCAGTTATAAAGGTAAAGACAGGTACTTGAAATGGGAAAGCCTGACCTCACGTTGCAAGCTGGCTACATCAGAGCATGCAGTTACAAAGGTACAGTTCAGATGCATGATAAAGGAAAGCCTGACCTTATGTTGCAAGGTGGCTACATCAGAGCATGCAGTTACAAAAGTCAAGTCTGGGTACATGATATGAGAAAGCCTGACCTCATGTTATAATGCAGCTACATCGGAGCATGCAGTTACTAATGGAGGATGCAAGGGCTGGTGGAGCCACTCCTCATGGTACAGTGGGCAGTGCTACACAATGCAAACGTTCAAGTCAAGTTCAAAAGGAGCAGGGGCAGGCAAAGCCATTCCTCGGGGTAAGCGGGCCTTATCATACAGTGCATGCGCTGCCAGCAAGAGGGGATCAGCGTGCTAACCCCTCAGCAGATGTCATTCGGTCGATGCACGTATAGATGGTGTTAGGGAGGTGCCCTCCAGTGTAGTCAAGATAGGTTATAAACACGCCTCGGGTGAAGTGACTGTTATAGTATACCGGTGGAGAGCATGGAAAGTTTGACAAGTCTTTAAGGAGGCCCTGATGACAGTAAAAGGCAGAGGGTCGTTTACCACAGCCTTAGATCACAGAGTGCAGGCTACGGTAAGATTCTACATGATAGGTGATCATTCTAGAGGCGATGCAAGGGAGCATGCAACACAGTGAGGATCAGGAGTGGGGTAATCTCCTTACTTTGAGGCAGATGACGCAGCATTTGGGAAACTAATGGGGGGTAAAATCAACACATCATCCATAGCTGGACAAGTCCAGACACAAGGGCCTTCATTATTAGCCTTGGATGAGGGGCCGGAGAAGCCTGCCGTCTTGAGGTCATCCAGTAGAAATGGTATCTGAAGCAGGGCAACAGTTACTTTGTATAAATTTATGGACATTGAAGATTGATTGAAGCACGTACCAGAGGTACATGCAGTCACAAGAGGAATCCTGTGAGTGCCTTAAATTAGAAATATTTGAACAGTATTGAATATTGATGTCCATTCCGTTATTCTGTCTTGGTGACTCATCAGTCGATTTCTGGTGTCTCTTTGCTCAGTATCTTTGAACATTTGTCTGCAGGCTCTAATTACTTTCCAATGTAATGGCATTGAGGTTGCAGTCAATGGTGCAGCCTTAGATGGTCATAGTCAGATTTACAGGAAGAGCCAAGTTTTTAGAGCTTTGTGGAAGGCCATGTAGTCTTGGATGTGTCAAATGTGCGGGGGGAGTGAGCCTGGGTTGAGAAGGCAGACCCTCCAATCCTGGTATGCCAGAGCTCCCAGGTATAAGAAGTTGGCATAGTCTAGTCTCGACATAACAATGGACATAATAGCGGCAAGTCTGTTGGGATGGGTGAGGTAAATTTGTCTTAGGAGTTTGAGAGGGTAGTGACAGGATTTTGATACATTATTGATCTGACAGGAGAGGGTTAGGCCTGAGTCCGCAGTGCAGCCAAGGTTTTTGACTATTTTGGATGAGGTGGTGCCAAGGGAGGGGGACCATTGGAGCGGTTGTGAGAGAAGAGCAGTATGCCACACACTATGATCTCAGTTTTATCAGGGTACAGAATGAGGTGGTTTCTTGTCATCCATCGCTCAATATCACTGAGGCAAGCTTCAAGGTTAGGACGTGGGTTGGAGCTTTTTTGGGAATTCTTGGGATGATTTGGGTATCGTCAGCATAGTTGTAGCAGGTGAGGTTGAGCCCGCGGATGATTCCTGGTAGAGTGGTCAGATAGAGGTTGAAGAGGAGGGCAGAGAGGCAGGCGCCTTGGGGTATTCCAGTATTCACAGAGCATGCAGTTGGGAGAAAAAGGGGAAGGAAAGCGATTTGTTTCCTGTTGTTGCGGAAGAACGTAATCCATTTGAGTGTCAAGCCTCGGATCCCTAGAGAGTGGAGAAGGTCAAGGAGAATGGAATGGTTAACCGTGTAAAAGGCTGCTGACAGATCAAGGATAATCAGTACAGCACATGCCTCTGAGTCTGCTGCAACCTAGAGATCATCCCAGATTGAAATCAGAGTGGCTCTGTTCCATGGCACGGCCTGAAGCCTGATTGAGTGAGGTAGAGTAGGTTGTTGGTTTCTATGAAGCGGTTGAAGTGAGAGTACGTATCACGTTCAATGAGTTTCGCGTGGAATCAGTTGTTGGAGATCGGCCTGCAATTCTTAGGGTGAAGGGGGTTGAGAGATGCCTTTCTTAGAAGCGGTTTGACATGCTCTATTTTAAAGGCCTCTGGAAAGGTGCAAGAGGTGAAGGAGTTGTTTAGTATAGACCTTCTTTGTTCTCCTGGGCAAGTAGAGGAGAGTATTTCTTTCAGGAGAGGAACAGGTCAGGGGCAAAGGGGAGAACCGGAGGGCCTGCTGCCAGATAGTAGAACTTGGAACTCATCTCGCTAGATGGGGTGGAAAGAGTCAAAAGTTGGCATTGTGGCAGTCGAGGTAACGAATCAGGAGGGGTAGGAGTGGGTCACTCGGTGAGGGTGGAGAGTTTGGTATTAAGGGTTGCCATCCTGTCAAGGGCTGTTGTAGAAATGTAGCAAGAGGGGGCCTCAAACTAGTCAAAAAACTACAGGAGAGTGTGGAGACAAGATGGCTGTTTCCCCAAGCCTCACAGGCTCAGAAAGATTCTCCGACACACTCTCAGCGCTATTTACTGCTTTGGGATCATTGGTTGCAGCGTTAGCGAGGGGTTCTGTTTCTTCTGTATCGTGTGGCACAGGGTGAGGAAGTTTCTTGACGTGGGACGCATGGATCCAATTCTTTCTTCCAGAAACCCGCACTGGTGTTTGGGTGTCCAACAGGACTTGGATCGGGCCCCGCCAGCAAAGGTGCAAGGCAGGAATAGCGTTCAAATGCCTTGATGAGCACCCAACTTCCAGGCCGTTTGGTGTGACCCGGGCCCTCGTATCGCACAGGTAAAGCTTCTCGTACCTAGTGACAAAGCAAATACAGGTTTTAGTCAACTGGCTGCAATAATCCGAAAGTAATACATTTTCAACATTTCTTAAGAAGCCACATTTAGGAAGATTCCAGATATTGGCAGGTCTCCCCATTACCACCTCAAATGGAGAGAGCCCAGTTTTAGTTTGAAGGGTTGTACACATGGATAATAACACGATCGATAAGGCGTCCGGCCATTTTAATTTAGTGCCGACACACGTCTTAGCGAGCTTGTTCTTGATGGCATCAGCTTGAATATCCCGTACAGACCCAACACCCTCATCCATTGCATAAGCATTTACAGTCTCCCTTGAAACATACATCTCCGTAAGGGGATCGGAAGCAGTTTGTCTAGCTATCTGATCAGAAAAAGCATTCCCTTTCCCTATGTCATCTGTAATCTTTTCGATGTGCTGCACATTTCAAAACAGCTAACTGAGTAGGGAGCACAAGCGCTGAGAGTAGTTGTACTATTAGGGAGCCATGTTGGATTTTAGTGCCATGTGAAGTTAAGAACCCTCTCTCTGACCAAAGTCTCCCAAAGTTGTGAACCACCCCAAAGGCATACTGACTATCAGTATATATGTTTACTGCAAGCCCTTCTGAAAGTTCACAAGCTCGGGTCAATGCTGTAATCTCTGCGGCCTGCGCAGAGTTATGCGTGATTCTCTTGGTTTCCACGACCGTGCTTAATGTGGTGATTGCATAAGCAAAGGAGTGTTTTTCAAATCAATTATACCCTTTTTCTACCCTTTGTCTCTTGTTCGGTAGTATACAGACAGTCATGTGACTCTTCATCGCTACAAGTAGTGCCTTGCGGGAAAGGTAGGAGTTCAGTCGGATTAAGAACACAACACCTCTTAATTTGAATGTGAGGAGCAAACAAGATCAATTCATATCTCGTCAACCGTGCGGAAGTGAGGTGTTGCGTTTGGGTTCGGTTCAGTAGAACATCTACAGAGTGAGGCACCATCAGGGTTAGATCATGGCCTAGGACCATTCCCTCACTCTGTTTTACAGATGCAGCAGCAGCAGTGACAGCTTGCAAACGTCTTGGCAAAGCGCATGCTACAGGATCAAGGGCGGAAGAAAAGTAACCGCACGGCCTATTCTTCCCTCCATGTTCCTGCGTTAATACAGCAAAAGCACATCCATCACATTCATGCACAAACAACACAAAGGCCTTTTCATAGTTTGGTGTGCCCCAAACCGGTGCAGAGCATAATGCAGTCTTGAGCAAGTCAAACGATTGCTGGTGTTCCGCGTTCCACGGCAATGGCGAAGAAATGCCCTTCTTTGTCAAAGCCAACATCGGTTTGATCAATAGTGAAAAATGTGGGATCCACAACCTACAGTAAGAAGCCATACCTATCAAGGCTCTAACTTCCTTCTGTGTATTTGGGACAGACATGCCAGAAATGTGTTTCATTCTTTCAGGTGTCAATCTAAATAGGCGACCTCCTGGCAACAATATTGAAACTTTTTAAGCAAAGCTTTGTGACCCTACTTAGCTAGATGGATAAGCAATAACACAGTGCCCTCCTTACAGGCGCTCTCAGAGTCAGCAGCTAAAAGCAAGTCATCAACATATTGAAGCAATGTACAAGTAGACGGCAATTCAAGGGTATCAAGTTGTTCTTTCAAAGCCCTACTATAGATGCTAGGACTCTCTGTGTACCCTTGAGGTGCACAAGTAAATGTGAACGAGCGTCCCCCTAAGGTGAACGCGAACAAGTATCTACTACCCTTGTGCATAGGAATACTAAAGAAAGCATTCTTTAGATCCACAGCTCTAAAGTAAGTAGCTGTAGCTGGAATCATGGTTAAGAGTGTCGTCACATCAGGCACAATTGGAAATTGTGGAGCGACGACTTTATTAATGGCACGTAGATCAATTATGAAACGGAATGGAATTGCATTATCGCCTTTCTTGTAGAGGGGTAAAATCGGACTATTACACAAACTTCATGAAATTTCTATAATCACCCCGCGATGCACAAAATCGGAATCAATGCATTTCAAAGCTTGCTTGCCCTCAACTGAAATCTTATACTGGGGAATGCTTGGCAGCTCAATTCCATGTTTCAAAACTATCTTAACAAGCTTAATCTGAAAAACACCAACATCATTGTCGTCAACGGCCCATAAACTCTCTGGTACATCAATGAATTCTGGCGGCAAAGGACTAGTCAAGAATTGGGAGACAGAAAATTGCTGTGGTGAAATTGTCAAGCTCACTCCATCAGAACAATAAATTACTGCATTCAACTCTTTTAACAGGTTCAACCCCAGCAAATTCTCTCCACAATTCGAAGTCAACAGAAATGGACTGTGGTCCGTAAAGGGACCCAAAGAAATGGATCCCGGCGAAGAAACCGGACAAACAACTGGCGTGCCAGAAAACCCTACAGAAACATTGGTTTGCCCTGACAGTGGAATGTTTGAAACCCGTGAATGATCAATGGAACACTTCTGTGCTCCAGTATCTATCAAAAACTGATGTTTCCTATTTCCCACCACCATTTCAGCGTAGGGACCTTTCTGATTGACGGGAATAAGTGTAGGTTCCAAACCCTGCTTCGGGCAATCCTAACGAAACAGAATGTCATCAAAAGGAAGCTCTTCAGATAAATATGCAGCAGAAGGATGATCAAATATGTTCCTAGTATCCACACTCAGAGTCTGATTTTCCTGAGAAAAAGGTTGCTGAGGATCCTGTGTAAACTGGCCTCAACCAGGGCCCCCTACACCCGGGCGAAATCTGGATAGTCTACCCATATTACCACATTTGTTGTTCGACCTTTGTTGAAGGACGGGGCATTGTGCACGCCAATGACCCTCTTGACGACAATAGGCACACTGGTTAATGTTCACAGGACCCAAGGGCACATTCCCCTGAGGGACATACTGACCTCTAAACTGAGAACTACCCCTTCTGGGGCCTCTAACAATTTGCAGTAATAGCACTTTAGTCTTTAAATCACCTTTTTGTTTCTCAACTCTATCTTTTTCATTATTGACACGATTCTCGTAGTACTGAGCCATATGCAGTACTTCTGATTGGGACTTCGCCTGCCAAGCGCTCTCAGAAGACATCATTTGTGACTGGATGTCAGGCAGCAATCCATACACAAATTTGTCCACAAATAACCTTTTCCAGATTCTGTTCCTAGGTCTTGTCCGCTGAAATACGAGAATACCTGTTCGAACCAATTAAAGAACTCGGTAGCACCCTCAGACTTCCCTTGGACACAGGCCGTAAATTTGTCCCAAATGATTCTTTTCTCCGGAATTATGGTTTTTAATTTTGCAATGATTCTATCAGGCAAAGTTAGTATTACCTGGGGCGGTCTTTCACCAGCTGGCCTTTGTCCATCGAGTCTAGTTATATTCGTCCATGTATCTCCCAACCCTGGCACGTCGTCTATAGTTCTAACTTGTTTCCACAAATCTATGGGCAGGAGTACAGGGAGTAACAAATCGATATTGCCTAAGGTGAAAACTGAGGACTGCAAGCCGGACTCTATTTCTTTATAGAATCCTGTTGGATTTTTCCTAATATCAGGAATAGATTGCCTAATAGTATTCACTTCCTGTCTTGAGAACGGGACGTGAACGAACTGCGATACATAATGTGCAGGAATGTCCACAGTGACTATACCCTGTGCAGCATCGGCCGCAATCTCAACCTTTGGGACAAATGTCGGAGGAACCTCTCTCATAGGCAACTGAGAAATATGTGACTCTGAACGCTTACTAAGCAACAGAGCTAAGTCGAGCACTAAAGCAGTCGAAGGAGTGTCAAGTGAAAAAGCTCTCTTATAAATACTCAATAACTCTGTGGGACAACTAATCTTTCGTTTTACACAATCATCCTGCAGGTACTCTATCATTACCTGTATCACTTTCCTCTGCATTTCCGGCGTATACTGACTATACGTTTCATATACCTCAACTGGAGTTATCGACATATCTGAAATCCATCTAAGCGCGTCCTTCGTACAAATTCGTGCTTCCTCAGATATCGATTTACAACAAGGAAGGAACCGTTTCTGTACATACATACTTTCCCCCTCGTCATCCTCATTCTGTAACCTTTCCAACTCCTTTCTATACCCAAACAACCTCTTGACATGCTCATTTACTTTCTCCACAGTGTCTCTAGAAAACGCTTAAGTATTTAGATCCCTTAACCCTTGCGGGAGATCTGTATTATTTAATTTTCCCCACATTACACATAAATGAATCCCTAAACCTTCAATAAAAACATTTTTCTCAGGAAAATTATCGATATTACAAAGTGTGGCAAAAACATTAGCTTGATCATCCCTCTCCATACAATGCTTAGCCCATGCAATCAAATCACGTTTTTTATCTGCTGGTACAGTATTGCGAGTGACAACCTTCGGCCCTGCACCTCGATCGACTGCAATCAGATGAGGACCACTTGGAGGAGAGGGAGCAGGCAAATTCAATGGAGTTACTGCAACTGGTGCGATAAGAAGAGGTGGAGGAGCTAGAGGAAGAGGAACATTAGGAGGAGCACGAACAACGTGAACAACAGCAGGTAGAGCAGGAATAGCAGGGGGAAGAGGCAAAGCAGCAGGAAGAGGAACATAGGGGAGTGGCGCAGAGGCACCAGGCCTTTGTTCATTTAACAATTTGTCTATAAATGCATCGGAAGCATGGAGGTCTTTGGAAGGATAGATTTTCGGAATTCCAAGGGAGAAAGCCCTATCCATATTTCTAGTCGATTCAGAATGTTTATCTTGGACATACAATAATGCTTTCTCGGCGTTCGTCTTATGACGGCGCGCATGTTTTTCTCTACTTTTACGTTGCTGTAACGCTTCTTTTTTCCAATTCTGCAAAACATCAAATGCTGCAGGTCTAGCCTTTTTCTTTAATAGAATTGACTCTAAATACTCAATACGAGGGATTTCAAAACTACCATTGATTGGCCACTGAAGTTCAGAGGCATGTCTGGTTTGTCTGTGCCAAATGTAATTAAATACTATACTTCCAATGCCATGCTTACAGTACATAGAACAAGCCGGCGACCGCTCCTGTGGTGCCGGACGGCTAAATTCCAAAGATTGTCTATCGCTGCGGAACAACGCCCTGAAACAGGTAGACATTTTCCCAGGCATATAAAATTATTGGTGTTACCTGGTCAATAATTGTGTCTGCAGATGCAATACGCCAAAATCAAATTATCAGGGTTAAATTAAGAGTCAGGTCACGACTCACCTGATCAAGCCTAAGGATGTCTGATCGGATTTCAAAGAATCTTACCTAACTAATCTTACCTCGTGTATGGTGATTTCGGCAAATCTGCCCGCCTCGATAAGTGGACCCTCGTCAAGATGCTGTCTCGGACCACAAGCTAATCGTCCAGGGATCGGGTCGTGCAGCGCTGCTGAGGTGTTCAGTGGGGCCCCTTTTTGTCACACCGTCCGATCCCAGTCCGATAGCCTGCGTCAACCTTCGACAATCCAGCATCAATGTTGAGGATCCCTATTCGGGCGCCAACTGTGAAAACAAAATCAAAATATCGAGGCTAAGTACCCCAAAAGGAAATACACAGAACACGGGTTACAGAGGAACAAAGTACTTTATTTTTATACTGAATCCAGTTACGAAGAACAGAGCAAAATCAGATAGCTATCGGCCCTCAGTGCAACACAGTGGACTCCAGCGTGGTTCAGTGTGTTCAGTGAGAGACGCTGTACATTAGAATTCATGACTCTTTTATACTATTTGTGAACGCGATGTCCAACGCTTGTTCAGGTTAATATTCCTCTAATACATTACTGATCTACGGTTCATGCCTAGTTCGCATATCCACATGTAACTGGTTTGCTTTTAATACATATATCAACAAGCCTACATGGCAACTGTGTGTTCTTGGATTTCCCATGCAGATCTTCTCAAACATTAATACAATGTAGTTTAAACAAGTGTTCTATGTTCAGTATTTGAATACATTGTTCTCAACATATGCTCGTGGATTAGTTTCTTTGCACGAGTAATCCTTTACACACAGGTCAACGAAGGACAAGGTCTCAGTTCACGACCTCAACAAGTGGCCTGCAGGCAAGTTACATATTAGCTACATGCAGAGGTCAAGACGGCCATGTTGTATTTCGGAATGACATCGTCCACCATTTTAACTCACAGGGTGACTTTTACAAAGCAAACCAAAAATGGCGGATTGACCTAAAATGGCGGCTTACATTGATTTTAAGGTCAGGACCTTGCAACACGGATTTCTTCGCAAGCGACTTGTTAGCAGCTTGGCGTAGGCCAATATACATATATTCATTGTAATAGGAGGCACAATATACTTTCTCATTTGACACTTCGAGCTCCAGTGATTTTCAAAATACTCCTGACTGTTCGATAACATTTTTCTAAGAAAAGCTGCATCATAACTGGAACTGTCACACTGACCTTAGCTGTCCTGGTTTACCAAAGGCTCCTCTTCTGATCCCCATTGGCTCTGGCAGTGCCTGCTCTCCTACAGGTTCCAACTATTGACACTATTACTGCTGGGATAAAAGACTGCCTAGCTTCCTCTGGGAGAAACCAACTATTGAACCAGTTGAAAGTGTGTTCTACTTTAACTCCAACCATTTTCTATCCTCAACCCAATTTTGTAAGGGTCACAAAAATAGGTTATTCTACTGACCCAGATTGATGTTACTCCGTGTGCTGGAAAATGCTCATCACAGAAAAGAATTACTCACCTGCATTATTGCTTCTTGTTTAAATGAATTCTATCTTCCATTGCATGTTGCTATATGTTGCTGCTTTTTAAAGAATGCTTAATTTGCCTTGTGTATACATAAATAAATAATTTAAAATAACTAAGTGTGCAAGTGTTCACATGGTGCCCTGGCTCCACTGATTTAATTGCACTACTCATAACCCCTCCCAAGACAAGCCAGGCCACTCAGTCACTCCACAAACCTGTGCAGTACAGTCGCACGTCAAGAGCTGTGTCTCCCCAACACCAAGAACAGTCCTGTGAAGTCCCACACCAGTTGGACTTTACAAAACCCTACCTAACACAATTCTGAATTTGGAAATCAGGGTAGAAACTTTGAAGAATTGAATTTGGAGTTCTTTATATGTATAAATCGCTGATGACATGACCAATGCTGGGAAGTTCTTTTTGCTAAGGGATAGTAAGCAGTTTAAGTATCAAATTTACACAGAAAACTTCAGAATGATTCTTTAAACAGACCCTCCACAAAATTGTGGCATTCAACATTTTGTGGCATAAAAAGCACATTTTGTGACGCAAAATTGTATTTATTGCAGCATTTTTGTGGCTCACTTTGTATCGACATTAGAGTGGTAGGTTGCAAGAAAGAGGCAGTATGTGAGACTACAAGAGAGCCAGGTTGTCATTACTTGCACCTTTTGTTTCAGTTTATTTGGAAGATTCCCAGATGTCCCAGACTTGACAGAACTGTGTTTATTTTACTCTACTTTCTTAGTTTAATGTGCATGACTGTTTAATATTATTAACTTCTATGTTCTTCAAGCACCCATACACCCCACTCACCAAAAACCCTCACACTAACCAATTCCCCATCACACTTTACACTTCCAAACATCTCACTCTGTTAGTCATAGACATACTCACACCCTGCGTCACACTGCCAAGTCACAGCTCACACTCCTGAGTCCCCGCCACACTCCAAACCATGCTCGTAATTCACACCTTATGCTCCACAGTTCTTCCTGCCATCTACAGTCCTTCATTCTTTCTCACTCCTTCTGTATCATGTATCCTTTCTCCCATTCTATTGCACTCTTCCCATCTCTTTTTTCCCCAATCTGCAGCTGGCAAACCACTCCATCTTTGCTTTCCGGCCCACCATCCCACCTCTGTCCCACTGTTCCATCTCTGCTCTGGTGCCTACTTCTTCACCATCTGGCCACTGCTCTACCTCTGATTTCGTACCCATGACTCCACATTTGGCCCCCTCTCTCTCTCTTTTTCCCCCTCATATTGTGACTATTTAAAAAAATGCAGGTGTTGGGCCAGATCCTCCAGAAATTGAGCATCTAAAAATAAAGCAGAGGATGTGCCAATTTTTAGATCACCCATTTTTGGAAATAAGCATGTCACCTTATTCTTAAAAGTGTCCTGTGCATTTTAAGGGGGCTGAGCAGTAGCCGCAAACGAGAGCAGTAGCCGCAAACGATGTGCTGGCCATCCACCTTGTAAACATTAGTGTCAGGAGCGATCTCCTGACACTAATGTTCTACAGACTTCCAGCATATTTCATTATGACTGTGACTGTGAATTTGGGATAGGCTTTTAAATGCAGAGAAATGCCCTCTGATTTGCAGAAATGCACAAAGAGGTAAAAACGGCCATATGATATGCACCCATTCAAATGTGTATTGGGTTGCTGTTTTATTGGCACAAGTAAGGAAATATGCTAGTGCATTGCATTACTTGCACCCAAAAATGTTTTGAGAACCTGTCCCTTTGTTTTTTAAAACATGCTGTTTTGCAAAAAGGTTAATTTTTATGTTTTTTTTTTAAATGCTGTTTTTGCAGCATGTTGCGGGTTTATGAAATCCCTATTAGCTGGAGGGCCTATTTAAAGGCCCTATATATGTACACCTTCCACTCACAGAATGACATTGAGTTAGTTTCCTTAGGGTTTGGCGTGACCTCATGGTGTACATGAATGGAACATTAAGCAGCCGCTAGGCAGATAATAAAATGTATCTGTATAATGGCTGACTCTAATCTTAGTTTGATTCTCTGGTCAAATTATTTGTTACCTGTCTCTGCATCAGGCTTATATATCTTGATTCCACTCTACAGACACACAGCCATAGTAATTCTTGTATATATGTACATTGGGTGTAATTTTAACATTAAGGTGTTTATGAGGTTGGATATATAATTTGACTAACCAAATCTACCAGGTAAAGAATACTCTATTTGTATGGTCCATGCTGTTGCCATAGCCTTAGTAATGATTTTTAAATTGCTCTATTATCAACAGAACTTCAGCAGACATTTTCTGTTTGAAAAGGTACATACTGTGATGCATGTAATGATTTATTAGATACCAGTCACCCTTCAGATGTTGATAGTAATATACTATGAAACATAAGGTGGTGCCAGGAGAAGGAGACTATTCTGAAGAAGGAAGGCAGAAAGCTAGAAAAATCAAATCATTATTTCATTTTATTTTGATTTGAATATGTAAAAAATCATTAAACATTTTAATCAATTATGTTAAAAAAGCATCCTATAAATCACGCATCAATACATTAATTCAATCTAAGTCAATTCTTTAAACATTCAATAATTTTAAGATATTAAATAGGAACATACAATTCATTTCCAATTCATTTCACCTATACAATTCATTTTCAATTCATTTCACCTATAAAATGAATAATAGTTCATTCCAGACAGAGTATCGACTATTGGTGCCCATAAGTGTAGATCTTCTTTAAAGCACGGGCTTCCCAGTTGGTAAATAGTTTCGACTTGGCAAAATATATAAGTCTTCATCAGGATGGGATGAACATTAGCAATTTCTAAAATCAAACAGATAAACATATTAAAAAATAATTAAAGCTACCTTGCAGTCTCCCCTCACTCAGTAGTACTCACAGTAGTATAGGACCAGGGGGAAAGAACAATCAAGTCTATCTCTCTACCCATCAGGCTCATCTATTAGCCCACCACTTAGGTCCCAATGTTTGCTGCATGTCTGAATGTAGGCGAAAACCAAAACAATGCCTCAAACACATGTCGACAAACTTTCGGTAATCCATCTGGACCCTTTACTAATTTAAGGTCAATGGTATCTAGCACAAAAATCAAGATTCCTTTAATTTAGTGCCATATCTCACACTTTATACTCAACCATGCTCCACAACTGTCGGGACTCAGTGTAATAAAGTAATCGTCATACCTGCAAACCCTGCTTGGGTTCGCCTGGTAACTTGTACTCCAATGGCCAGGTAAGTAGTACTCCTGTGGCCTCTGGTGGACATCAGTGTAGCTCACTCTTCACATGCAAGCTAGTCTAATGAAAAGCTAGTCTAATGAAAATACAAACGTTTACTTAGATATAACAATAGCAGACTGCCCACAAAAGTCTAACAGAGAAAAGCAGCACAAGATAACACTTAGCAAACAAGTATGTATATATATATACCTTTGTTCGGGAATACTAATTCGTCCGTGCGAGGAAATTCATACATATCAATGCGTCTCTCACTCGTTCTCATTTTGGTAAGTCGCGGAACCGTTCATAACGGGCGGAAAAGGAGTAATGCGCTCTTAGCGAATCGTCGCGTGTGTGCGTTCAGTTCTCGAACTAAACGGGACAAAAAGAGGTAGAAAATACTAAATACTACCGTAAATTCACTTTTCTCCCTTTCAGAAAGGAAAAAGCCAGCTTAATCTAAGAGGCTTACCTTGCTATCAGGACCAAGGGATCGATTACGGTAGCGTCCGTTTCCAAAACAAAGCGGCCAGCAAATATTAAGGAAAGCAGCGCCGTCTTTTATTTCACTTAGACAATTAGTAGGTGGCTAAAGATAGAAAACGGACTATTACGGCACACCGTCTGCAAAGGAAGAAAGTGAAGAAAGTGAAGAAAGTGAAAGGGAGCAGCTCCGAAAGTAAAAAGTGAAAAGGGGAAGGTCATCATAAATAATACCAATATGAAGCCGACCCAATGGAAATCAATTCCACTCTTCCTGTTGGTTCAGTCCCCTACTTAGACTGTTAGTGTGGTATATCCACCACTGTTCCTTCTGGGACAGACGTGCCGCTGTGTTGGCCGCATCAGTACCAACCACTTTTTCAACAGCCCACCATTTTAGATCCTCTGGGCTATGTTTCAGCTCCAAGAAATGTATAGTCAAAGGAGCATTCAACTGCCCCGTCCTGATTTTGGATTTATGCTCACTTATACGCAATTTTACCGCTCTAGACGTTTTACCAATGTAAGCCTTTATACAGGGGCATATTATTGCATACATTACATTAATGCTGAGGCAGGTGGTATGATGCCTCAATCCCTATCATGAATATCTGTATCATGGATTACCGAAAGTTTATCGACATGTGTTCGAGGCATTGTTTTGGTTTTCGCCTGCATTCAGACATGCAGCAAACATTGGTACCTAAGTGGTGGGCTAATAGATCGGCCTGATGGGTATAGAGATAGACTTGATTGTTCTTTCCCCCTGCTCCTATACTATTGTGAGTACTACTGAGTGAGGGGAGACTGCAAGCTAGCTTTAATTATTTTTAATATGTTTATCTTTTTGATTTTAGAAATTGCTAATGTTCATCCCATCCTGATGAAGACTTATATATTTTGGCAAGTCGAAACTATTTACCAACTGGAAAGCCCGTGCTTTAAAGAAGATCTACAATTATGGGCACCAATAGTCGATACTCTGTCTGGAATGAACTATTATTATTGTATAGGTGAAATGAATTGGAAATTAATTGTATGTTCCTCTTCAATATCTTAAAATTATTGAATGTTTTAAGAATTGACTTAGATTGAATGAATGTATGGATGCGTGATTTATAGGATGCTTTTTTGACATAATTGATAAAAATGTTTAATGATTTTTTACATATTCAAATCAAAATAAAATAAAATAATGATTGGATTTTTCTATCTTTCTGCCTTCCTTCTTCAGAATAGTCTCCTTCTCCTGGCACCACCTTATGTTTCATTGTATGTTCTCACCTGACGGTGCCAGTGATTGTCGAGGTTCCCACCTTGGGTTTTGGATAGTAATATACTAACCACAACACTTTGGAATGACTTTCCATCCATATTTCTGACTAGTGAGGTCATCATTGATGTCATTGATGATGCCAATTGTTATGTCATCTATGATGGCATGGATGTAAATCTGAGCAGTGCATGGCATGGACGCAAGTCATGGTTGTGCCACAGCTTACCATAACTGGGTAATTGATTTTGCCTTGCAACCATAACGTCCCTTTAAAAAAAGGATGTTTTACTTAATTTCAGCGGTTTTTAGAAAGACATCATAATTATCATCAATTTAAAACTTCTCTTTACAAACTATGGCCTAACAATCATCCTCTCACCCATTTGCTAAGTATGACATCCACAAACAGCTGAGGAGGTCCGCAGACATACCTAGGGACAGTTGACATCAATACTACCAAAACAAACAGGGGGATACAATTTTGTGTATTGTTTTTTACATAACATAATATCCTAAAGAACCACAAGGAAAACAACACACCCATTCCTAAACATAACATCTCTTACCGATCTTCTAAGTTTGTAAATGGAAATATTGTTTTAAAAAAATATAATGCCATATTATGGATTGTACAATATGTTAAAGCTAACTGTACACCATGTGCAATCAATTCACTTCAACGACACTGAAGCACAATATGTAAACAACTGATGAAAATAACTTCAAAATTTAAATAGTACCTTTCATTGTATTTACAAACATGAAATATATACTGTACTAAGTGTCTGAACATTTTTATGACTTTATATAAACACTTTATTTAGTAATTTAAATGGCAAGCACTCAATCAATCTATGAAGCTGAAGAACCTATAAATAGTACATTTTGTAATTCATCATTAAAATAATCCAGTTAACCTACTTACACATAAACTATTACATTTAATATATTATGGGACTGATTTACAAAAATGTTTTCAATGGGACTTTCCCATGTTAAAACATTTTTGTAAATCAGGCCCTACAAATATTGTATGCTTCAGAATTTGGAAGAAGAAAAAACAAGAAGACAATCAACAAAATAATGTAGACCCACATGAAAACAAGATACGATCAACAAATTAAGAAAAAAGATTAGAAACCCCTGAAAAAGCGTGTAAATCAATTATTTCTGCAATCTATTCAAATCAGAAAGGAGTAAAAAATGAAGGTTTAAGCAATTGTATTACAAATCATGTCATTCGAAATCTTGCATATAGTTGTGCAACTTGTTTCTGTGAGACTTGCCTCCAACCATCACAGTACAAGTTAGACAACATTAGTGATTAATGTGTTGATGACATTTCTATGCTTCCTTCCCCCAATCATGTACATATGCCACTTGCCAATTCCCTTATATCTGTTTCCCAGTCTGATTCTCCATCCCTATCCTAAATGTTTCTAATGTGCCTGTATGTAAATATGATATGATAGGTTATTTATAACGTGTTTACTACCCAGAGGTTTCTAAGTGCGGACCCAGGGATTGAACCTGTATTGCTCCGTGTCATCTTGCTTCCAAGGCGAGCACATTGCCGCTGAGCTATTCTCCCAAGAACTATATATTTATATATATATATATATATATATATATATATATATATATAAATATATATATACATATATATATATTACATGGCCACGGTAGTGGCCATGTAGTTATGGTTAAGTTGCTGTTTCCATAGGAAGAGAACTTTTTGGGTGGCTTATAACTTCGCTCTCCCTGGACGGATCCTCACCAAACTTTGCAAATAAAGTATTTGGGTCACTCTGAATCTTTTTGCAAAGTTTGGTGAGGATTCGTCCAGGGGGGGCAAAGTTATAGGGGGGGTCCCAAAACTTTTTTTTTCCCATAGACTGAATGGGAAAAAAATTTTGCTCGCGCCTACAGCCCAAACCGCTGGACGGATTTCCACCAAATTTGGACCAGGAGCAGCGGCTTGGTCCCGAAAACGTGCTTTTGCAAATTTGGTGAAAATCCGTTCAGTAGTTTTTTTTCGCGGACACACTTCCCTGTTCGCTCCGCGGACAGTGTCCTGATTGGCCAATCGTCTTGCGTGATGTTCGCGGACATGCAACGTGTTCGCTGATTGGATGGCGTGGAGCGTGAAGCGCGTCAGATTTTTCGGTAGCGCCCGCCATCTTGGATTCGCGGACGTCCGCGGACAGCGCGGTGAAACTTTGTTCAAAATGTGTATTTAGTAGAGTGTGTTGGTGTGTAGGAGTGTTTGGGGAGGGTGGGAGTGTATGGGATAGGATGTAAGTTGTGTTTTTTATGTGTTAGACGTTCTTTTTGTGTTCGATTTGTTTGCGGACATCACAGGGGTTCTGAAATGTTCTAAATAAACTGACTGGGGGGGGTTCTAAGGACTCAATATGTGTCCGTTTTGTACGCAAGCAAAGTGAAACTGTTCTAAGAACACTCGCGGTGTCCGGGGAGTGTTCGTAGGGGTTGTCCTGAGGACGCTGTCCGTATTGTTCTCTGTCAAGTTGAATGTGTTCTAAGAACACTCGCGGTGTCCTGAAATGTTCGCAAATAAACAAAATGGGGGTGTTCTGAAGATGCTTCTAAGAACACTCGCGGTGTCCCGGGAGTGTTCGTAGGGGGTGCCCTGAGGACGCTGTCCGTATTGTTCTCTGTCAAGTTGAATGTGTCCTAAGAACACCCGCGGTGTCCTGAAATGTTTGCAAATAAACAAAATGGGGGTGTTCTGAAGATGTTTTTGAGAACACTCCCGGTGTCCTGAAATGTTCGTAGGGGGTGTCCTGAGGACGCTGTCCGTATTGTTCTCTGTCAAGTTGAATGTGTCCTAAGAACACTCGCGGTGTCCTGAAATGTTCGCAAATAAACAAAATGGGGGTGTTCTGAAGATGCTTCTAAGAACACTCGCGGTGTCCCGGGAGTGTTCGTAGGGGGTGCCCTGAGGACGCTGTCCGTATTGTTCTCTGTCAAGTTGAATGTGTCCTAAGAACACTCGCGGTGTCCTGAAATGTTCGCAAATAAACAAGATGGTGGTGTTCTGAAGACGCTTCTAAGAACACTCCCGGTGTCCTGGAATGTTCGTAGGGGGTGTCCTAGGACGCTGTCCGTATTGTTCTCTGTCAAGTTGAATGTGTTCAAAGAACACCCGCGGTGTCCTGAAATGTTCGCAAATAAACAAAATGGGGGTGTTCTGAAGATGCTTCTAAGAACACTCGCGGTGTCCGGGGAGTGTTCGTAGGGGGTGTCCTGAGGACGCTGTCCGTATTGTTCTCTGTCAAGTTGAATGTGTCCTAAGAACACTCGCGGTGTCCTGAAATGTTCGCAAATAAACAAGATGGTGGTGTTCTGAAGACGCTTCTAAGAACACTCCCGGTGTCCTGGAATGTTCGTAGGGGGTGTCCTGAGGTCGCTGTCCGTATTGTTCTCTGTCAAGTTGAATGTGTTCTAAGAACACCCGCGGTGTCCTGAAATTTTCGCAAATAAACAAAATAGGGGTGTTCTGAAGACGTTTTTGAGAACACTCCCAGTGTCCTGGAATGTTCGTAGGGGGTGTCCTTAGGATGCTGTCCATATTGTTCGTTGTTAAGTTGAAAGTGTTCTAAGAACTATCGCGTTGTTCTGAAATGTTCGTAGGGGGTGTCCTGAAAACGGTGTCCGTATTGTTCGCTGGCAAGTTCAAAGTGTTCTAAGAACACTCACATTGTTCGCGGACATTAAAAGTTTCCCATAGATCATAGTTGAAATGTTTGACTCTATGGATGTGATATGCTGCGGTGGTTGTTGCCAGGGCATGGAGTCTTGGGTGCATGGCAACAACCACCACAGCATATCACATTCATATTTGCTTATAACTTTGGGTGAAAAACAAATGTATAAGGAACAAAGGTATTAGATACTATGGATGTGATATGCTGCTATGGTTATCCTTATTATTGTATACTTACTGTTTGATCTAGTAATGGGAGTCCATGTTTTTCTTCTTCATTTCTGTGTTAAAAGAAAATAGCATGTTAGTATTAGCATTTTGTAATGACTTATTACATTGTATAAGCAATATACTTTTATTTTTTTTCGACCCTCATATTTAGTAGAGTACAAACCAGAGTACTGTGCAATTTGCTCAGTTTCTGTATTTGTTGCTAAAATCATTGGGTCTGTGGGAGAAAAAAAAATCCATGTTGGATTAAAAAAAAAACCTCTTTCTGTTATGCTACAGTTTATTTGTTTGTTTGTTTTCAGTGTTCACTTGTTGTTTCTGGCTAATGCTTTATACTTTGCTTTGTTGTATTTTTTTTGGAGCAGTAACAGATTCTTCATTTGTTTTGATATTATAAAATTTTGGAGCAGTTAGATACCAATTGGTGTATTCTAACTGTCTATTTTTTTAATATATTTTAGTGGTTTTGATTTATCTATTTGGATATTGTTAAATTTTGGGACAGTTAGATACCAATTGGCGTATTCTAACTGTGTATTTTTTGGCCTAATGTAGTGGTATTCATTTATCTGATTAGTTGTTGTAGAATATTTGAGCTGTTAGATAGCTTTTGGAGTATTCTAACAGTTTATATTATTTTAACACAAATTTATAATTTTGGGACAGTTAGATACCAATTGGCGTATTCTAACTGTGTATTTTGTGGTCTAATTTAGTGGTATTCATGTATCTGATTAGTTGTTGTAGAATCTTTGAGCAGTTAGATAGCTTTTGGAGTATTCTAACAGTTTATATTTTTTTAACACAAATTTACTTAAAGGTTTAAATACAGTTTATTTATCAAATTTTGGTTTTAAGAACATCAAATAAGCGTTTGTAAGATTTGCTGGTAATCTGTGCTTTAGAGTAATGGTACTATCATTACATTCAAACCATCCACATTTCTTTTTTATATATGCCGTGTAGTGCCCTGAATTGGTTGTGGCTCCTGCGTGGTAGATTATACCTATTGTTGTGAAGGTTTTCTTACCAAGTGATATTTGACTATGTGTGAATCCAGTCAGCTTGCAGTTGTTTTTGGTACCATCTGCTTTGTAACGTAGAAGCATTAGTATTATGTATTTACTATGTGTTTGTATTACTAACGTGGAGCGATTATCTGAATTGCAGGTAGAGCATAATCTACCATGGTTTGCATTTTGTACAAGTTGCTGAAATGGAATGGATTCACAATTTGATATTGATATATATATGAAGCGTTCATTGGGAATTTCTTCTTGTGTCACATTGTTGCACAGAGTGCATGTATGTTTCCACATGTATGAAATCTGGAAGATTTCCTTTATAGGTATGTTTTTGTTTTCCAGTACTTGTAAGTACATTAAAAATTCTTGTGGATCTTCCTGTGAGTTTATAGTGAATTTCACCATTCCAGCACAGTAGTACAATTCTTGTCTTATTCTATAAACACTATATGTGTTGTCAGGATTGTTTTTTGCGTTTCTATGAAGTACTAACATTTGCATACACAATGGGTCTCTAAATTGTAAGTAAATGCTGTCAACAATTGGTGGTAATTGAAATAGAATATTCATTGCTACATTTGCATAGCAATTTACACCAACTATATTTGAGAATTTAAATGGTCCAGGTAGTTCTGTATCTAACTGCTTTTTTTGGAGTTTGTCTTCCTTCTTTAAAGAAGTACCTGTTTACTTTCTCTAATTGATTCTTTTTTGTTTGTGGTACTTGATGAAGTATTAGTTTCTTTTACACTCTTTGGAGGATTTGCCTTGACGTCCTGTTGTATTTCTGTTTGATTTAGTTTTCTTTTACAACGTTTTAGTTTTTGTGGAACAGAATATGTGTTTAGATGGGGAGTGTATAGTGAGCGAAGTCTATTATATTCTAAAATGCAAGGAATATCAGCGTTTACTTTACTTGCATGAAAGTTGATTAGAAATAGACCGTCAAGTGTACGTAAGCGTGATAGTGCTACGTAGCTCATGCCTTCTTTAAAGACTGTGTTACCAATATCTATCATTGCTTTGTCTAGGGTAAGACCTTGTGATTTATGAATCGTGACTGCGTATGCAAGAGTTAGAGAAAATTGTTCTCTGCGTACATACATATCTTTGAAGAGAAGGAATCTAGCTGTTGAGCGTCCTATCCGTTTTACTTCTGAAAGTTTGTCAAAGAGTATATTGACAAACTGAATTTTGTTGTCACGTGGGTATGTTTGAAAGCCAACAACTCTACCCAGTGCTCCATTAACTAGTCCTTGGTCCACGTCAAGGTTACGTTTAAGCATTACTCTGCAATTTAAGGATAATTTTAACATCTTTTCTAAGCCTGCTGTGTTTGAGATTGATTTTTCTAAATTATTTAGTCTTGTTGTGGCTTGGTCACACATGGGTAGTGCCATACCATGTACATCTAGTTTGTCTGTGGCTCTAATTTCCATTATTGGTCTTTACTTAACATTATTTCATTGAATTTGAGACAGCTTGCAAGAGTTGGCATTAAGGCCATACAATTGACATTTTTGTGGGCTAATTGTTCCATAACATCTGTAGCACATGCATTATCGCCATAAAGTGCATTAATGTGCCGGGTTTTCAATGTTGCTTCTGCTTCTTTAGAAAGTATACCAACTCTCAAACTTTTTAAAATGTTGGCATAAGTTAGATCTGCAGATTGGCGCATGTTTTCTGTTAATTCCCTGTATTGGAAATGTTGCCAAAGGTTGACATTTCCAATGCTGCCAACAGTTTTACGGCAGAGTTTGTGCCCTAATGTTTTAAAAATAGGTTCACCTTTTACTGGTGTTAATTGAAGCAAATCTCCAAAAACAATAATGTGTTTTCCAGCAAAGAGCTCTTCATAGTCTGTTTTGAGTACTTCTTGTAATCTGAGGTGAATCAAAGCTAACATCAGGTTGGAGACCATGCTCACTTCATCTATTAGTAGTATTTTCATTTGTTTCAATACTCTGCGTAATTCCATTGCAGCTTCTGCAGAAAGTTTGTAATAGTCTAATTTGTTCTGGTGTTCTACTGGTAATAGTAGTAATCGGTGTAATGTAACACCACCTATGTTGTAGGCAGCTAGACCTGTGGGGGCAGTGACAACAGCTGACAGTTTGTTGTTTGTCAATTGTTGAAGGAACTTACTAATGATTTTGATTAGGAATGTTTTGCCAGGACCAGCTTCACCACTGACGTACAGTAGTATAGGTTTATAATTATGGCAGGAACATTCTTTATTTTCATGTTTTATACCATGTGCAATTTGTTTTGTTGCTTCTTGAAAAATGCTACTTTGCTCATTGTTTAGTTTTGATTGTAGTATAGTTAAGTCTTCCTTATCTTCATACTGACACCTGGTGTTTTCTACTTCTATCATAGCTAATTCTGTCTCATTTGTTATTAGTGGTTTTCCCAGTGGTTCTTGGCTTCCTGTTACAGAAGGTTGACTACTGTCAGGAGTATCCTTATCTATTCGGGCTTGGAGTTCTTCTTCATGTTGCTGTTCATTGTGCAACATTGTTTTGTACTGTGTATAGTTTACATCAGTTATAGTGCTTTCATTTGCTTTGAAAGCATCCTCATATGAGTAATAGTTATCTAGTAATTGTTCTTCTTTTCTCCATGGTTGAAGAGTTGTAGCAGGGACATGTAATATACTTCTTTATGTTGAGGAGTCTTCAATGACAATTTGATATGATTAATTAAATTTGGTTTACTGAGTTTAACTAAGCTGCCTTCACAGTCTGTCACTCTATATTTACCTTTTTTTTCATCAGGTTTCATATTATTTTTGTATGTGTAGTTTTGGGCTATTTGGTATAGACACATGTTTTCCAAAGTATTACTTCTGTTTGGGTAGTATGTGTCCAATAAATTGCTTTTTAAAATGTCTTGGCTGTTGGGATCATGTTTGGCTATTGTTTCTATATCTTCATATGATTTTAGAACTCTTTTTCTAGATTTAGCTGGACCAAGACTTAGCCATACTATATTTTCAGATTTACCATACAATGAAGTACCAGTTAAACGATCATCTGCTTCATAAGATCCACATTCTCTATGGGTGAGCATTAAAGTATGGGGATTTTCAGCCAGAAAGGCACGCAAATCTGTGTTTTTCACGCAAATAATTCCATGAATCAGGCAGAAAATGTGTAGGCTTATAGTTTTTAATTATATATTGATGTTTTCACAATGGCATGATGTCACAAAATAATATTCACTGCACTCTGAATATTGCATAGAAAATGCTAATTTCCAACATTTGTAAGATGTACTCCATGCTTTGAAAAAATTTCACTGCATCATGTCTAATATTGTCATTTTCACCAGATGGTATTCCAAAATCTCAAAGAAATGCAACAGCTTCACTCACATTACACTTGGCTTTTTCAATTTGTGAACAAATCAGTTTTGACCTTTTCCACACTTGTCCTTGCGTAATTTGTGAAAAATAAACATGGTTTGTGCAAAAAGAGTAATCAGACTTGTAAATGTATCTTTAATGGGAAACTGTAAAGATATTCCAGTATCAAACGTTAAGCTATTACCTCCACAATTAAACATTACTCATTTGTGGATGTCTCAAATGTACCATGTGCTGACACATTTGATTCCACTTCAAACAACAAACTCCACAGTATATTTTAACAGCTCTAATGTTTCAAAGCCAAGATTATGTGAGATACCAGTCTTCCTTGCATAACTATCAAACCAATAAACCCAGGAATCTCCTATTGTGAAAATGCATTGATTCAGGTTAGCCTTAAGCTCCCCTATTTTGTTTCCTACAATCACTCCTTCTTGCAAAATCTCCTATTTGGAGCTGCAGGGAATTGCCGCACAAGAGTGCTGAGTTTGCTTTTGCAAAGAAATGAGTTAATTGTTATTTCAGCCTTGGATCTTGTACAAGTGCAATCAAATGTTTAGATCTGCAGCTCTTTAATTGTGTCGGTCTCACAAATACATGTACACATAATGAGTATACTTTTTGTTCTGTTCTGTTTGTGCGAGGAAAGGGTTACCCTAAACAAACTGAAAAAACATGCCACTACGCATTAACCCTCGGTCATAAAAACAAAAGATAAAGGTAGGAATGTTTTACTTTCATTTCGAACAGTCGGTTGTCTTGCAAGGTAGGAACTTTAGAATGTACAGAGCATTAAATTACTCACAGAAATGTATGTTTTCACAGAAAACCCTATACGTAGCTTGGAGCTGTAATCTGTCTATGTCATCTATGACATCACACTCACAGCAGAACTCATGTTAACTGGAGTGCATACAAGGATATAATTTTCTTTCTGTAAGTTGCTCACTTCTGCACAGCTATTGCTGGGTAGAACCTGAGTCCCCTTGAAGCGAATAGACTTTTGGTGTTTATACTCATCTCAGTGTCTGTTTGTCTCTTATCTTGTTTGCAGTGCAGTTACCAGATTTTGGTTTTCCAATTGGCGCCCGCGACGTGGGCCCTCTCGAGGATGATCCATTGTATTTTCGAGGACAGAGTGACCGTGTTGGGACCACTGAGTACCATAGCTGTGTGACTACGTTTGGCCCTTTTGGAGACCACCAGCCAGAGATTTCGTTTGATGGGGATGATTGTCTAGATTGAAATCTGGCGAGTTTGTTGTGAGTTAGTTGTAAAACGATACTTTGCAAAATATTTCCCAGGTGAAAAATACCATTTTGTGTAAAATGCCTGGGTTCAGTAAAATGTGCCCTTGTTGGGCAATGTTGTGCTGTTGTAGAAAACAACCCACTGGGTTAGAATATGGACAGCCTGCCGCACCTGATGGTTCTCCTTCATATGACATGTACATTAAATATGGGTTAGGAGCAATTGTTTTTAATAGTCTTTGGTAGACCAGACCTGTACTGCATTTGCAATGGCCTGATTTTGGGTCATTTGAACTGGCAAAGGTACAGCATTTGGAGTCAGTTTTATTGCAGAAAAAGGCTAGGCCAGCTGCTTTTGATGCAGTTAGGGATTGGCGCAAAGAGGCAACCCAGTTCATCAAATGTAGATAGAAGCAAGCTTGCACACATATGACCCAAACAGAAAAGGCTTTAGTGCATAACCAAAAGCAACATAAAAACTGTGCTAGGGCGACAGATTGAGCAATACAGTTAGACATATGCAAAATATAGCCAGCCAAAGAGCTGCACACAGCTGATAAATTAATGGATTCACCACCTCCCTATGTAGCAGCAGTGCCTCAACCAGTGCTGCATGTACCCGACACTGACTCTCGGCCTTCTGCACATCTCACACCGTAGCTCCTTAAGGCTACCCAATCTAGCTCACTTACCACTTCCAAATCCGATACCCCTCTACTGCAATATTCAAGCCCACTTAGAGAGCTGTGCTTCGCAACGCACTGACAGAGAATATAAAGGCAATGTTAGAAGTAACAGCAGAAGACTACATACTGGAAGGGACTGAATTAGCTGTCCCACAGATGTTGACAGACTACCATACCCCTGGATGAAAATATTTGTTAGAACACATGGGAAAAACACTTGCCTGAGAATGGTTTTTAGGTTTTTCTGGAAGGACATGTGTGAGGTCTGAAGGTATTTGGTAAGACATTCCATAGTTTAGGAGAAATGTGAGGGAAGCTGGTGCCACCTGCTTTGACCCTTTTTAATGTGGGTATGTACAACTAGTTGAAGTGACGAGCTCTCTTCAGTCTAGAGGAAGTGGGTCTGACAATTTTCTCAGCCAGGTAGGGGGGGGGGGGCTGTGAGCTCTAGATTGCAATGAAAGTTGGGGCTAGGCCACCCACATTTCTAGTTGATACTGGTGCACAGAGGTGCTTGATTGATCACCTATCAGTACCATATATGCCTCTGTCAGGGCAACAAAGTGTATCTCTAGGGTTCTATGGCACACCTGTAATAAGTCTGGTCTCCAACAGGTACCTACTTCTCTGGGACCATTCACTGATGCATGTCCTTTTCTATTGCAACTAACTGTGGTAAATACTTGTTAGGTTTGAATTTACTGAAGAAATGATATGTTGTTATTTACTGCTCACCTGATGGTGTATATTAGACTATTTCACTGCAGCACACTTCTACATCTCAGTTGTTAGCCCGCCGACTACCCAGTGAACTGCAAAGTGTACCCACTAATATATGGGCTCTTAGCAGTAATAATGCACTTGTAGCAGTCCAATACTTCCTGTGTACAAAGAGGATAGGCGTCTTGCACCAGAAAGAATACAGACTATCTCTGACATGGCAGTTCCAAACACACAATCTGAGGTTAGAACTTTTATCAGGATGGCTTCCTATTGCAGGCACAAACGAAAAAAGATGTAGCTCTAGGTCCACCTTGGGATAAAGATTGTCAAGCGGCTTTTTATATGCTCAAAACTGTGCTGTGTTCTGCCCCAGTATTGGGCACACCAAATTACACTAAGGCGTTCATGTTATTTGTGCATGAAAGAGATGGTTGTGCTTTGGCTATTTTTTAAAGGGAACACGGGGGAAAGAATAGGCTGCATGGCTATTTTTCCTCCATGTTGGACCACGTTTCATGCGCTTTGCCAGAATGTCTTAAAGCTGTAGCTGCTGCCACTGCATCAGTTAAACAGAGCAAAGGCATGGTTGTGGGCCACTCATTAACCATCATGGTGCTTCATTCAGTAGATGTACTATTGAACAGAACGCAAACACAGCATCTCACATCTGCTCGCCTCAATAGATATGAGCTCATTTTGTTTGCACCTCGCATCACAATGATACAATGTAACACATTAAACCCAGCTGTACTGTTACCTTCCCTAGAGGAGAGTAGTATTCCTGATACCAATCATGATTGCATTTTCATCAATGAAATTGAAACAAAATGGAGAATCGATTCGACTGACACACTTCTGCCATCCTCAGATAGAGAAATATGTTGTGATGGTTCTTGCTTTAAACTCCTGGACAGCACTTCTACTGCTGCCTATGCAATCACTGCACTAGATACAGTGGTGGAAACTAGCAGGATTCCTTACAACTCTGCCTAAGCAACAGAAATAATTGCCCTGACTCCAGCTTGTGAGGTATCTCAAGGGTTGAAAGTAAATCTTTACACTGACAGCCAGTACGCCTTTGGTGTAGCTCACAATTTTGGGAAACTAGGGGCCAAAAGGGGATTTCTGATATCCCATGGCACCAAGATTCAGCATGATCCCTTGATAGTGCAGATTGTATCAGCATTAGCATTACCTGCACAGCTAGTAATATTGTAATAATGAAATGCACAGCCCACCAGAAAATCACTGACAGTATTGGGAAAAGCATGCTTTCGCAGACCGAATTGCTAAACAAACAGCCACACACTTACCATCTGGAATGTACGTATTAGGTCCTGCTAGATGGGTCGCGGAGAGTAGGATGGTGAAAGAGGGCATTAGCAGTGTAAAAGAGATTTAGGGCAAGGCCACAGCCGAAGAAATCAAGGATTGGGGATCGGGACAAGCCTGCCTAGATGAGGACGGTTGTTGGGTTGTCCATGGCAAACAGAGATGGATGTTGCCTAATGCATATGTACAAGCTATATTGACCATGGCCCACAGCCCAGCCCACATAACACCTAGACCGGTATGGAGGAACTCCAACATACCCAAAATAGCAGTTTGACTGGTCAACGATTGCATGATCTGTTTATAACATAACATTGGGTAAGGAACAACAGTACCTAAGGGCAACTTCACCATCCTTTCCCCTCATGCTATGGCCGGCCTCCCCTGGCCCTCCTCCTATCCCCACCTGCGAGGCTAAGAACCTCGGGGTCATCTTTGACTCCACACTTGTCATGATCACTGCTTCCAAGGAGCCAGGACCAGCCCAACGTCCTTGGAAGCAGGCCCCTAACCTTAATCCTAGGCACCAGCCGGTCCCCACTGGGACCTTTTGGACCTTGTCCTGGCGCCGGTGGCGCCAGGCTCATCAATGCCATCGGTCCCGGCACTGGAAGCGCTGGGCTCATAATATATATGAAGATGCTTGGGTGGATTTACCTGCAGCAGACCATGCTGCTTACTTACCAGCTGCATAGGAATCCTCAGTTAGCCGGAACTACTTTCTTACCTGGGTGGGGCAAGCTCCACTCCCTGGATACAACACTGGAACTCTTCTGGAACAGGAACTCTTTTCTTACCTAGGCGGGGCCGTGGAGGAAGACGCCTCATCACTCCAAGGCTATTTAAACCACACCCGATTGATGAAACGTGCTTCGCGTTATTCTGCATCTGCAGCAGAACGCTCACCGAGTCTGTTCCAGCTTCTCTTCCTTCGATCCTGAACCTGCAAGAACAATACTTACCACTCCTGTATCCAGTCTTCAGCAGAACCTGCAAGAACAATACCTACCATTGCTGAATCCAGTCTTCAGCAGCACCTGTAAAGATAAGAAACAACAGGTTATCACGGCAACCTTCACATGCGGCGCATTCCTCACCTGATTCATCGGCAGCGACCATTTCTTCACGCTGCATCTCCGCCTGTGAAAACAAAAGCATAGTTATTACTTACTAGCACTCCGTGCATTCCGGATGTTTTCAACGCTGCGACCCAGCATCTGAAATACAAAAGAAAAGACATTAGACAGGTATTTACTTACGCCCATCGCGCTCGCCACAATAGAACGCCTGCAAATACTCCGGCGTTTTCCAGCAACTCTTCAGCACGAACTCACAGCTGCAAGAGAAAAGAGACAGTTAGAGCGCTTGCAATTACTTACGCATTTCCAAGCGCTTCGTCCCAAGGCTCTGGCTCCAGCTTCGGCTCTCTTCACACCATCTTCTATTCCAAGAGCCCTGCAAAACAAATAGGAGAAAGCATCATATCAAGCCCTGTTCTATATTACGTGCCCACGCACCTAAAGACTATAAGGACTAAAAAGGTGTCCGGAAACTCACCGCTCGTGCAGTTAACGGCGGTAGTGATCCTCTGATGTCAAGAGGCCTATGTTTCACCCAGTGAAGTAACTGGCAATGGCACCCTGCACCAGACGCAGATGGAGAGTCCAGCATTCACCTATCTAAGGTGAGCACGTTGACCTGGGGGCTCTACGGAGAAGCTAGAAAGAGAGAGAGAGGGAGAGAGGGACACTCAACAGCCCAGATCATTAACCCCCATATTCTTTCACCTGCAGAAATCTCACCCTTCGAGTTCGACACACAGTGCGAAGAGGCTCAGCCCCAGAAGCCAATCGAGTCCTGCACATCACTTTTCGAGTCACAGACACCTTCCTGCCTAGACCAGCGCCTCCGTGGGAATCAGGTGAGCGTTACACACTTTCATTCTCCGTCCAACATCTCTGATGTCGCTAAAAAGTCAAACTGCCTACTGCACCTCCTCAGAGGTACTCTGCCTTCCCTCTACTTCCCCCAGAAGCTCACTGTCTCCCAAGCTCTGGTTCTCTCTAGGTTGGACTATTGTAACAGCCTCTTTCTAAATCTATTTGCCTCTACTCTCCGCCCTCTGTAACTAATCCAGAACTGCGAGACTTGTCCTTGGCCTCAAGCCCTGGGATTGTATCTCTGCAGCTCTGAAATCTCTCCATTGGCTCCCAGTGGATGCAAGGATTAAATTCAAAACCCTCTGCATTGTCCACAAGGCTTCCTGGGTCCAAAATACCTTCAGCTATCCCTCCGCGAATTCCTCCCCTCTCGAGCTCTTCGCTCCTCTACCTCTAACTCCCTCAGGGTCAGTCATTTTTCAAAGGAACGAGCTGGGGATATATCTCTGTTTTTGGCTGGGGCCTCCCTCTGGAACAGCCTCTGTGCCCCTCTAAAACTTGAGGAGAACCATCTTCGGGCCTGGAAGCACCTCAAGACCTTCTTCTTTGCTTCTGCCTTCGCTCCCCCTCTCCCCTGCTGATCTGTTCTCTCTTGGCACCGTGCACCTAGCCACCCTTTGTCTTCCAGGCCCAGGTACCTGCTCACCCTGCCACCCTCCCGCACTGCCTGTGGGGTATCCCTTGCACTGGGGTCTGTATCTGTAGCCATACAGTCCCCCCATTTTTCTTCCTGCACTAATCAGACCTATCCTGTCTGCTGCCTATTTATTGTTATTTATCTGTTTCTCCTCTGCTTCGCACTTTCCACTTCTCCTCCCTTCCATGCACTTTTCCCCTCCCCCTCTCCCATGCACTTGCGTGTTCTGAATGTCACTGGGCCTAGTAAGATCGCTGTTTTGTTCTCCCCTGTTCCCCTCTCTTGCCTTGTCACGCTCTGAAACACTTGTGTACGAGCGCGATAGAAATACAATATCAATCAATCAATCAAAAACAATCAATTGCCATCCCATATACATAACATTAGGTTGTAAGAATGCTGTGCTACACTCGGCAGCTTAGGCAATGTGAATGTATGGTTCCATTTTTGCTATAGACAACTTGCACAGAATATATGTCAGTCTGTAGATCCAAAATATACTTGAATCTTAAAGAGCATAAGAACTGGTGTACTTACTGAATATGCAAAATCATTCTTAAAATGAAGACTGTTAAATGGGCTGTATGGACAAAACACATCTACCCTTGATGTAATGGAACAATTAACACATCAAAATCAACAATGCGTGTGTTTAATTGCAAACCTAGAAAACTGTGCCCAATTGAATGAAACAATCCTCAAAAAAGAAATGCAACCTATAGTCCTCATCAGCTGCATAGACAAACTAGAAATGCATGGCATGACACTCCTGATGTGTCAACAAGCAACAGCACACCTTAATAACCTAGACAAATCTATCTCAAACGCAGCTGGATTGAAAAAAAAAGTATTAACTCTATTTCTAAACTTCAAAGTTATACTAAGATGAAACTTTGACTCTGAGCATGGTTCAGTTAATTGGGTAATTGAAACAGAATGGCCTTCAAACATTTCAAACTGAAAATAATATCCAATTTGTCTTCATCAACTTCGAGAAACTTAAGGAAACAAAATAATTCCCTGCACTACAGCATGTTGACTTTTCTTTAAAGATATGTATGTATGCTGTTGACATTCACAAGTCACAAGGTCTAACCCTTGACCATGCACTGACAGCAGAGTCTTCATAGAACGTATGAGTTACGTAGCATTTCACATGTTCGTATACTCACTGGTTTATTCTTTATAACCTTAGATGCAAACAAAGTGAAAGCTGACATTTCTTCAACAGACTACATGCAGGTTAAATGCTTGTTGCAGTGATCTGTGTTTGATATACAGGTTGCAGGTTCAAATCCCGGCAAGGCCAATTCAGCCTTTCATCCTTCCGAGGTCGATAAATGAGTACCAGTTTCAATTGGGTAATAATAGTAATTTATGTAAATATTTCCTATGTAAAGCACTTTAGATTAAAGCACTATATATAAAAACAAAATTTTAAAAACACACCAAATTAACACTGTATACTCCATATCTGCATATGTATCCTGTACCTTGAAAAAGAAAACGTTTAAAAAGACAACTAGCACAAAATGAAACTACATCCCCATTAAAAAGGAAAACAACAAATACAACTCCTTTAAATAAACCACAAGCCAAATCCTCTGCTCCTTTTACATTTAAGGACACAGATGTAGCAAGCAATGTACTATTCCAAATGTCATTAACTGTAGACAATATTTACTTGCATGGCTGAGAACAACTATGTTTAAAAATGCCTGTTCTTCATAGAAATGCCATAAACAATCATGACACATTCTACAGTGTACCTGGTATAAGATAAGAATTCAACCACCATGCAGGAATTATTGAATTTACCATAAACACACAAGAGAATTTGTAATATACGTGCAAAAAGTACTAAAGAGAGAACACATTCCTGTAGATGAAATCCTTCAGATTTCATTCACTTGCAAACATACATGCAGTCTATGCAACCATGTTTCTGAAGAGCATGTTCTCAATGAACGATTTGTTTATGTATCTATACCAAACTGTGATACAATTCAATTCAATTCAACAATTTCTCCAAAATGCAAATCAAGTCATGCTGTGCCCATTTTGCAATTCAGGCAATGTTCCAACAATACAAATCGAATCAGATGGGGAATTTGTAATATTTATGTTTTTAAAATTCAACACAGATGGAACTAAAAATAGTTGTAAACTCACTAACTTCAAACACACGTACAAAAATCACTTGGCAGAAAAGCATTCACCACAGTAGGCATAATATACCATACCACCCTGGTGCCGCAAGCACTTCTCAACACTATACAGGATATGTAAAACAAAGATTTGTTTGGTCTGAACACAACAACACTTTTGTTAATCAAAAACAAATGTTGCCAGTAAACCTGAAAAATGCCTACGTAATATTCCGTAACCCAAAATGTAGTCATGAAATGATAAGTTAAATTCAAATTTAGAGTAACATGCAATGGGAATTAGCCAATACATATCTTTGTGATGTCATCTTTGATGCCTTGGGTGTTAGTCTGAGCAGTGCATGGTGGAGGTGTGATTTATGGTTGCATAGCTTATTATAGCTGGCAGATTTCTTTGATTTTTCGAGTTTGTGATGAAACATAATGTCCCATTAACAACGTTTTTTCTCTGCTTTTTACAGGTTTTTATTTGAAGAATTTAAACATAACATCCCTTAAACAAAGTTTTGTCATTGAATTTCACAGGTTTTCATGAGAGCAACTTAGCCATAATGTCCCTTTAACAAATTGTTATCATTGAACTGCAATGTTTTTTTATAATTAAGATGTTTCATGTTTCAGTAAGTCATTAATAATTCTACCTTTAACATACATGAAAGAATGATATTGCTACTTTAACAAACATCTTTTTGCAGTGCATACTGATGTGTGTCCCTGCATATTTTGGGGATGCAAATCAGGGTTAATTTCACTATGGCGCCTGGCTCAACCATAACCAGTTCCACCAGACGTCCCACCAAACCAGCCCCAATATCCACTGCACCTAGCCTGCAGCCTTGCCCAGTGTCCACTGGTTTCATGTTCTTTTGCCGACAGTAATTACTTTCTGGTACTTAAACATGAAGTAATTACTTCACATTTGTTCATCAATGTTTCTTTTAAATTTGGGGGTTTCCCCCAATACCCCACCTTCCCTTTTATTACTAGCCCTAACCCAGACCCCTCCCCATCACCTTTGTACCCCTGAGCCCACAATTCCCTAAATGATTTGGTGAAAATTCAAAGTAATTACTGTGTGGAAAGTACCATGAAGTAATTTCTGTCGGCAAAATAACACCATACCATGTCCACTATACTGTCGTAATGGCTACTGTACATAATGTATGTCCATGACCAGTGGCTGCCCTCGGGCATCGTCTTTAGTCATAGCCAATCTACCATCTACAGTAACTGCACTGCAACTACTGCAACTAAACCATAATGTACCTTTAACAAGGTTTTTTCAGTGAATTTCAACACTTTTCATAACAGAACATGTTTCATTCTGTCCAAGCACTTTATGCAAGTTATAAAAAAAAGTCTCTTTATAATATATGGAACAACTATAAAGTTCCTTTAACATATACTTTACAACCCACATTGACATGTCTCACTTTGAGCAAACATGCTGTCGCTGCAAGTTATGGCTAAAGTGACTGGGGCATGAGGTTCAGCCTTGCAGCAGGCTTTACTAAGCCACGCACAATAGCCTCTAGATCAGTTGCAGCCTGGTACAATGCCCACTATACTTTAATAGTATGGTAGGCCAATGTTGACAGCATGTGGCTATACCCGTGGCCACAAACCCAGGGGCATGAGCAATGATGCCAGCCCAGCAAAACAGCCCACAGTAGATATATGGCCTGTAAATCAACCTGGCCCATCTGCGACTTTACCCTAATTGTTGGACCATGGGCCACAGTCCATGACTTGCGGCCATGGCCACTGGCCACACTCCCTGAGCAATGAGATTCAGCCACAATGCCTACCCCACACCTCAGCATACAGTAAACACTGCCAATGACCTATATACTGCACCAGGGGTCACTATACCCCCATAATGGGAGCAATGCCCACTCTACATGGGTTGCTCCTATGGTCAGTGGCCCCAATCCGTGGGGCTGGACTTCAGCCATGTTGCAGGCCCGCTAAGCATCTCAGAGTAGACATTGGGCATTCTCGCAGGTGAGGGCTAATGCCAACTTTAACCCATGGACAGTTGCCAGATTGTATGGGCGGGCGTGGACAAGCTGACCATTGGCCATGGACACAGGCCATGCCACAGGAACCATAGTAATACCTCTTTTTTTGTACTGACATTTTTGCACTTTTGAAAAAATAAAACTCTGGATGGATCAGCAACAAACATTCAGGACCAAGCTTCAGGGACCAAGCAACTGCTCCTTGTGTAAGTTTGGTGCAAATCTGTCCAGCGGTTCAGGGTGTAGCTGTGAGCATTTTCTTACCCCATTAAAGACTTTCTGGATTCTCAACCTTTTGGTACTCCACTACAACGTTGTCCACCCTCCCCCCCTTGCTGAAACTGGACCAAAATTTCCAAACATATTTAGAGTTGTGTCTATATTTCATTTGCAAAGTTTTGTGCAGATTTGTCGAATGCCACAATGATTATAAACTACCCAAAAACAGATTTTCTTATGGGAAAGCCAAAGTAACCCTCAACTACAGGGTCGCTAATGCAGACCCTGTAATATATATGCTACTTTATATTGGCCTTGATGCTTTGCAGTCAAGATTCTGAGAGAGGCCAAAAACGTTTGACTTGCTGGATACATTTGAACGACAAAGGAAAAGTTAGTCAGGGTAACCCCACGCCCCAAACTGGACATTTTTGGAACAATTGGTTAAACACTTAAAATCTTATTAAGGAAAGCATAAAAGCACAGTTTTCTGTTTACTACCATTTATTTTCCCATAGAGAAAAGGTGCAGTATTTGAACAGCCATAGCACACACACCGCTGGGCAGATCTGGATTAAATAAGAAACCAGTGTGTTGCTCGATGCAAGCAATTCCTGCAATAATACCAGGAGAAGGTAAAAATGAAAGAACCCAAAACACTATTTGGAGGAGGAAAAAGGATGCCATCAAGCTTTGGAATGAAATCCCCCATAACTCTAGAGAGTCTAATAACCTTCTCGACTTCAAAAAGGGACTCAGAACTCGTGTGGTAATGTAGTTTCATGAGATTACAGCATCAAAGGTGCAAGACGAGCTCAGAAAGAAAAGTGTGCCACACAAAGTGATGAGTCATAGAGGGTAATGAGAGAGGGTTAGAGAGGGAAAAAGCAATTGAGTGGAGTAGAAGGACCTGGACAAAAAACAGGGACACATGTTAAGTGCCTGTGAAGACATGGAAGACTTTTTAATCCTGAGCACTTTTTCTCGTTTCATGGGAATCGGCGAACCGATACCATACAGTAGGAATTGCTGTTATTGGAAACGATTATGGTAAAATTATTGCGGGAAGCGAGATGATACTGTACAGTAGGAATTTCTGTTATTGGATATGATTACGGTGAAATTATTGCGGGAATAAGGGGTTATAAAAAAAAGGTTTAACATATGCAGCACCTACATTCTAGTGGGCATCAGGCAATGGGTATTTGGTAACAAATTAATGTTGTGACATGGCCAGTGTCCATGGCTAGTGGGCCCAAAAGAAATCTATTAGTGCAGCATGTACAGAAGCCATGGCTGAAGGCCAGAGCTATTGAGACCTCAAGAAACTATACAACATGTACAGAGGCCACAGCTGTAGGCCCAAAGAAAAACGACTTGTGCAACCTGTACAGTGACCACGGCCAAAGGTCATGGCTAATGAGACCGCAAAGAACTGTGCAACCTGTTCAGCAATGGCAAATGGGCATGGCTGAAGGCCATTGCTCGTGCACCCAAAAGAAAAGTATTGGTGCAACATGTACAGTGGCCATGGCCAAAGGCCGCGGCTAGTGGGCTCTGAGGAAAATAGAGTATAAGAAAACACTTGACATTCTGGGAAAAATATTAGTTAGGAGAGAGTTGGAGTGATCAGATTTAACACAACAAAAGCTCTAAAATTCAGAACTCATATTTCAAGCATGTGCACTTTAACTTTGCAACCCCATGGCTAGTGGGCCCCAAGAAAACTGTTGGTGTACATGTACAGTTGCCATGGTTGATGGCCTCAAAGAATGCTATTGGTTCAACATGGACAGTGGCCAAAACGGAAGGCCATGGCTAGTGGGCCCAAAAGAAACCTATTGATCCAACATGTGCAGTGGCCACGGCCAAAGGCCATAGCTGCTGTGTCCCAAAGAAAACTATTGATGTAACATGTACAGTGGCAAAGGTCAATGGCTAGTGGGCCACAACGAAAGCTATTGGTGCAACATTAATGGTAGCCATGGGCAAGGACCATGGCTAGTGGGCCAGAAGAAACCAAGTGGTGTAACATGTGCCACGACCACGGCCGAAGGCCATGGCTAGTAAGCCCCAAAGAAACATATTAGTGTAACATGTATTTTTCTTGTTTTTCTATTTATTGAACATATGCATGGCGCCTACACAGCAGAAGGTGTTTCCAGGCACCACAAGACTAAGGGGATGTGGAACATGGGTGATAAACAGCAGTGAACCGTCCTACTAGGCCTTGTGACATTTGGATCATGCAAGTACAGGAACAGGAAGTGCTGGGTGGTAGGGGTCAGGGTGAAGGGAAGGTAAGGGATAAGGGATGCTGGAGGGAGGTGGCCCCAGCGGCATAGTAAGTGTTGATTGGGGGGGGGCAGAACCTGCATAATGCTCTGGGGGGCCAGAGGACAAGTGTGCTGGGGGATTGGATAAGGGTCAACTAGTGAGAGGAGGGGGATAGACCAGGCTCAGTACTCTAGCCAGGGAAGGGTGCCCAAAGGCAAGTGCTGGTAAGGAGATGGGGAGGCACACTGGTCAACAGGGGGAGGTCTGGCCAGGAAACCAGTTGCAGCAGTGGGGGGACATTAACAAGGAAGGGGGAGAGGTAAAGAGAAGGATAAAATGAAGGTCTTGAGAAGCTTCTGGAACATAAGGAGATCCGGCCCAAGTCTGAGAGGGGTGGGGAGGCCATTGCAGAGGGAGGCTGCGGCCGAGGAAAGAGATCTACCCCCTGCTCTCTGCTTGGAGAAACTTCTGACCTGCAGAGAGTTGGAGCTAGAGGACCAAAGGACTCTAGCAGGGAGAGCAAGTTGGATATAGCATGGTCTCAGCCCCCAGAAAGCCTTGTGGATGATGCAGATGGTGTTGAATGTGATCCTTGCAACCACTGGGAGCCAGTGCAGAGATTAAGGCTAGAGAGATGCGGACACTGGGCTTGTGGCCAAGGATATGTTTTACAGTTCGTTTCTAGATTAGTTGAAGAGGGCAGAGGAAGTTAAGAGGTAGATTGAGGAAGAGGCTGTTGCACTAGTCCAGCCTGGAGAGAACCAGTGTTCTAGCGACATTGAGATTCTAGAGGAATGTGAGGAAAGTGAGAATGCCTCTGAGGAGATAAAGCTGAAACTGAGCCTTCTTTGCAAGGTCAGTGATATAAGATGAGAAGAGGAGAGAGTTAAAGATAACATCTAGGTTTTTTGGCTCACAAGAGGATGAGGGGAGGAGGCCCAACGAGGGTGGCCAGAGAGTAGGACGGAGGAAGGGGAGGGAGTTCAAATGAGAAGGATCTCAGAGAAGAATCTCAGACTTACTGGCCTTCAGATTGGTGGCAGCACACCATGCTTGAATAGCAGTCAGACAATCGGAAATGAGAGTGGAGTTAGAGGAGGTAGAGGAGGGAAGTTTAAAGGAGAGCTGGGTGTCATCCGCATAAAACTGGAAATCAGTAGTGAAGGTTGAGATCAGGTGTGCAAGAGGGTCAAGATACATGTTAAAAAACCACAAGAGGATAGGGCCCTGAGGGACGCTGTAAGTAAAGAGTGAGGTAGAGGAGAGAAAAGGGCCCATTTGAACGTAAGAGGGCCAATTCGAAAGGAAAGCGGTCAGCCAAGCCAGTGCCTGGCCCATGATGCCCAGACTATGCCCAGAGTCGATTTAGGAGGATGGTATGATTGACCGTGTCGAATGAGAACGTAGTCGAGGTTTGAGAGAAAGTCATCACAGGTGTTCAGGAGGTGTTCAGGAGAGCAGTTTCCATGCCTCTGGCTGTTCTGAAGCCAGACTGGTGGTTGTGGAGACAGCCAACAGATTTAGTATTGTGTATTGTGGATTAGATGGGAGATGACCAACCTCCCCATGAGTTTGCCCAAAAAGGTGGTAGTGGAGATAGGGCGGTGGGTAGTAGGGCAGGAAGTATCTGCAGATGGCTTTTTCAGGAGGGGGTGCACTAGGGAGTGCTTGAGAGGTAATGGGAAGGAGACAGTGGCAAAAGAGTGATTGCAGAACTCAGCCAAAGAGGGAGTGAGGCATCAATATTGTCATTGATAGTTCTAGAGGAGCAGGGAAGCACCTGTTTGGAGGACACTTTCATGGAGCAAACAGTCATGGTGACTTCTTCCGGTGCAATTGGTGAGAAGGAGGAGAATAGGAGGGATGAAGACAGAGGGGCCAAGGAAGGCCTAAGTGAAGGTTGCGGAGGGATGGGGTAGAGGAGAGTTAGGACAGGATGTCCTGAGTTTTGGTTGTGAAGTGGGACTCCAAGGCCATGCAGAGGGCCTTGGAAGGAAGAGGAGCAGTACAGACTGCAGTTGGATTGGCAAGTTCCTTACAGATTCTGAAAAGTTCAGCTGTGTTGGTCGCCTCAGAGATGTAGGCTTGAATGTGGGCCCGCTTCTTGGACCGGATAGAGAGTCAGTAATGCCTTTGGAGCAGGCGGCAGGCAAGTTTGTCAAAGTATGTGCAAAGAGCCAACCACTTCCGTTCGGAAACCCTGCACTTGCTTTTCAGCAAAGCTAGGTTGGAATCATACCAACTGTTGCACTTCGAGGCAGGCTTCATGAGAATCCTGATGGCAGGGGCAACGATGTCAATGTTATTGCTTTCTATGGTTAATGCAGTTATGAGAAGCATCTGTGGTGCACTTGATGGAGACGGAAAAGGACCTCCTTCTTCAAAATCAGTTTTCTACTTAGAAGATACTCCTACCTGCCGCAAGCATAAAATGATTGAGAATTATAGTGGTCATTGTTTTAATTACAAAAAAATAAACCACCTGCGGGGCACTCAAGATTGCAAACAAAAGTAAGAGCAGTACACTGCTTCTTAGTCCGGGGCCTTCTTCTGTTTTGACTCACTCCTAGCTCTGTTCTCATTTGGCATCTCGCTGCCCCATGCTCAAACAGTGAACCTAGCTGCCTCCCTCCCCGCCTGTGACCAGCTGACCATGTCACCAAATTTGGCAGTCCCATCTTCCCCCAGCCTTCACTATCTTGAATGGAGCATTCCAACACTAGGGCCTACCCGCGCTCCACCCTCTACTTTCTTCTCGAACTGACAATCTGCCACCTGACTTTATTTCTTACCTTATGTGCTCTGCGTTGGTGTACCAGCATTATTGTTTTCCGACTGCCCTGAAGAAAGCTCACTTGTGCCTCGTTCCCCAACCACTCTTTGTAACTTTGTGGCATTGTCACCTTATTTGGATACCAATCTGATGTCTTACATATCTGCATTTTGGGTTATTCTATGAATCTACTAGCTCTAGATGAATTCTGTATTTTCTACTGTAATCTCAAATCTAGAAATGTTTTGAATCTGCATTTTAACTATTTTGACAGTATTCCTTTAAAGATGCATCTGTGGCTGCTTATTTGAAATGTGCATCCAGATGTAATGCTGATTCTGCAGGCTATATTTATAAGTTATGCTGTCTGCATTCCTGAATATGGAACTCTGCTGCTCAATGGGCATCATTACAAGTGTTGCGGTGAGGCAACAATGGCGCCGAGTTTAGGTTTCACTGTGAAAGGCTGGTCTCTGGGTGGCAGCAGTGTGCCAAACATGAAGTTGGTTTGTGGTGACATGCACTATTTTAGAGAAGGCGCATTTACATTTTTGTTATCCTTTGTGATGGTTCGAGTGCATTTCACTTAGGTTGAGTAGGTAAACTAAGTTACTGAACCTACAGGTCTAACAGATATAATTTTCAAGGCGTGACTTATCTCGCTAATGTCTTAATTCAGTGGTGCTAAAAAAATTGCTGTATTGATGCTCATTTTATGTTTTGGGTACAAATAACATTAAAAATATCAGTGCAAACGTTGCTAATCAAATGGTTTTGTTTACTAATCAAGGACATTTTAATTAGAAAACGCTGCTAATCAATTTCTGAAAATTAATTTATGCCTTGAACTTCATGTTTTTTCTATGCTTAAGACCCATTCAGGGCTAGGAAGTGAGTGTCTCCCAGGTGGTCAGGTGGACAACAAGAAAGAAATGCTTTAGTACTAAAAGAGGAGCCTGGTATCATGTTGAATTGCATATAATATGTCAAGTATGGTGCATAGCAGTGTACCTAAGCAGTAACAGATTGGGCTGTATGGAATTTTAAAAACACCATACAGGCATTTGTCCCTAAATGCTGCTAAGACAAACATTTACAGGCAACATCACCTTGCTCAGTCATTGTATATACTTCGGCACAGTGTGCCCATTCTTTGTGAAAGGTTCCCCATTAGATGCTAATGATGTAGTGATTAAAACTGATATGTGTGTGTCTGCATGTGAACAACCAGCATGCAGTGTTTTACAAAGTAGTTGCATATTAGTAAATGCTTACAAGGCCCTTTCCAACCTACTTCACACAATAAACACTTTAAAATGACTGTCTACAGCTTCAACTTCAACAAAAATATGAGGCATGCCTGTCTATACGCAGGGCACTTATCAATCAGTTGCTTGTTTTAGGCATGGCAATGATTTTAATGTATAGTGTGAAGGCATCATGAAGTAAGACAAAGATAGTAGATTCAACCTTTTAAACAGACGTTTTATTTTCTTAAATGTCAGGATGGAGTAAGGTCTCACTTGCCCTATGCTAAGGTGGAATTTCCCTACCTAAAGAAAACTAAAGGGAGTCTTTGTCAGTAAGTTCAACTTAAAAGTCTGTCTGTGCCCAGAATCAATACTTGCCCTCACAACTAACCATATAATGTTATAATGTTTATGGATATAAGCCTCAAATAAATAGGGGTCACAACAAAGTTCTGAGCTTCTTCCAGGTTCTGGCTTAAGTTTAGCTTATCTTCCCCAAGTTCAGAGCAATTGTTCAAAAAAGGCCTCTGGGTTCTCTTCCCCAAAAGTTCAAACACAGTTCACAATATTCCAGGATACCCTTCCCCAAGTGGTCAGCTCTTCCAGGTTTCAAAGCAACAATTAGTTCAAGTCTCTTCACTTCAAAAAGAATTCCAATTCAACTCTGTAAACAGTCAGGTTTCTCAAAAGTTCACAAAAGTTCCTTTTTCTCTCTTTGTATTTCTGAAGCAAAAATAACTGTAGCAGAATGCAAGCCTCTTCCCATTTGCTTTCCCTTGGCTCTTTTCACATGGGGTCATGCGGTCTAGACCACACAGTCCGCCCATTACAGGTCACACAACCGATAACCCTTGGTACTTTGTTGCACTTCAGTATTCTTCAGATATATCAATCAATACTCATTTCAGAGTCTCCTTGGCATTCGATTGACTTTGCCACAATATGTATTTCACATAACTCATTCCGTGGCGTCCACCTTTCTACGCTACCTTGCTTTCACTTTGCTCATAGGTGTCCATCACTTACTTTAATCTTGTGCTTTAGTCAAATAGGCTCCTTACACCTCTCAATTTGTTACACAATGATTTCAGCATTCACAAAAAGTACTTATAATACTTAGCATCTTTCTCTAGCATGAAGTAATGGTTGTGGCACTCTCAGGAATACTTGTAACCTTTTTCAGTTTTATCTGATATTCATCAGATGAACTAATGGTAGTAGCACTCAAAAGCATTTATGCAAATGTGCAACATGGTTGCCATTCAACAACATTGGATTCCCTCTTCCATAGCAATGATTCTTAGTTGGTTTGCTATGCGAATATGCCTCTCTCCAGCCTCGTAGTACCCCCAGTCTGACTGTTCCCTTCTCTTACACTCACCGGTCTGTTATAGTTCCTCCTGTATCTCTCGATTTGGCTTCTCCGCTTCATGCAGCTCCACCTGTTCCTCACGTGAGCTTCTGCGAGCAGCGCTCGCCATCCTCGGTTTCTCTAGCGGAGACTACCAGTGGCCTGAGGCAGTAAAGAGTATTTGGTCTTCTACAGCTTCTACTGTGGACACTAGGAAAAGGGGACAGCAGACCTCTTGACCCTTATATGGCCTGCCCTGGCCCCAGCATCCTTTCTGCACTCCTGCCCAACCCGGCTTCATTCCAACCGGTACCTTTCCCACCCGCTCTGCCTGTGCATGCTGTGCTCTATCCTGGACGGCTCACACTAGGATGAATCTCTCCAGGACGGTTCTCTCTAGTTGCTGGGACCTGCTAAGTGGTTTCAGGTGTAGGTCCTTCTTTCTAGTAGCACCAATTAGCTGGACATGCCTGACCTTTCCAACAGTACTCCTCCTCATCTCAGTTCCAGAGTGGTGTGAATAAATAGAAGTGAGCATTACTCCCACTTGCTTTTTCCTCATCCCAGTCGTAAAGGAAAATTACTGTTAGACGTTTTGGTGGGCAGAAATGGCCAATGACTGATAATAGCCTATAGAGGAAGGGGGACTATAGAGCTTCTTTTTACCAGGGAAAGTGGGATACCATGCCTCACCCAAAGACATCCTCTTCCCATGCCCCAAGGTCCTACCACCCAGGTGATCCTCCCTCACATACCCGCCCCTAGGATCAGGATCTAGTAGCAATGGCCTTTCCCTGGCCACTGGAGAAGAGGCTATGGAGGGGAACAAAGTGCCGATGCCCTCAGATTGCTCACAATAGTAGCAAACCTTAAAGGAGAGTTTAGGCTCACGCCAATTTGCATTGCAGGTCATGCAATTGAGAGAGGGAAAATATTGCCACAATCATTCTATTTTTTGCTTTAGAAGTTCCTTCAAGGATATTAAATGAATTTGTTTACTTGTTAAATTTACTCTATAAAAGAAGGGATACTGTTAGTTCTTGAGAACATAACCTTCACAAATAATAGCACCTTGTTATGTGGTCAAGCGCCTACACTGCTGATGCACCACTTTGCAATAGTAAGTGATAATTGGCAACACATTTAAGCTCGCAGTCTTCTCTGTTCAAATATCCGGTCCGCAGCAGTGATTTAGTTTACCATGTACACTAATACAAAAGCCTTAAAAGACATTGGTGCCGTAAATAGCAACATTAGTGACCATTTAAATGTTGCACACCACACGTTATTTGTCTCTTGATTAGCTCAGGGAAACAGCACTTGTTTTATATTGTGCACAATTTGAATTAACTGTGAGGAATATGTCATATAGCCGTATGCCACATGCACAACAGAAAAGCAGTACATGAAAGTTCTTAGTCTGTATTAATTGCAGTTTTATTTCTTATATTCATCTGCTGGGATTTAGCCCATGAAAAGTGCTCCCAATTTCACACGACCATGGAGGTGAAATGATTGGCCCAATATTATATAACAATGTCAAAGGTAAGAGTCTAGATCAGATGTCACGTCACAAGGGAACACAATCTACACGTTTGTCACTAAATCCCGGTTTGGACGGTGCCCGAAGAGTAGGCCCAACATGCTTGTCTGGGACAGTTTTGTTGGTTAAAACAAACAATTGTTTTAGCCAAAGTGGGCCAGTTTCATGAGGCACTTCATTGTGAAGCTAGAAGTTCTGACCTGTGTTACTGAACAAATATTCTTTAAAAATACAATTTACAAAACATTTCTAAAATAACCTCCACTTGAGGTACTCTTTGAACAGTTCGTCACAAAAGGAACAAAAAGCAACTGTGGGCCACTTCTTAATTGGTGCCTATGCCAATTGTATGCCCCAATCCAATCCTGCTAGTGTGGTCCAGGACCCAAAGTAATCCATTGTGCATGTAGTACACCACCTGGTCACTTTGCGTGTGCACACATTTGTTGGTTGAGGTCAGAGTATACTTGACATTTGGGAGAGAGAAGTGGAACAGTGGCTAAGCCCATTTATTTTTTTCTTCTGACAATGGGTCTGATATCTTTGCTGCTCTATGAAATATCAAGACAAAGCATATTTCTTTAGCCGTGCATATCCTTCACCTTTTGGTGATACTTTGAAAACCAGTTGATAGTATGTGCAGAAAATGATTGCCATGTTCCAGAAGATCAGATTATACTTTAGTCAGGCCTACAGTGGAAGAAATGTCCAGCAACAATTGCCGGTGCAATACCAGTTGACAAGCATAACTTAATAATCACAGTTAACACCTTCTAGAATTCTACTTTGCACGGGCTAGACTGGCTAAGTAAAAAATGCAATTCTGTGACCCATTATTTCAAAAGTCAGAGCTTAGCATTACAAGGGTCTCTCCATATGCAAGACCATAGCAGCTTCTTTCTAATATCTCCTGTGTGCTTTTCTGCCTTTGGAGGAGTCTCCATTATATCCTCCTTTGCACAATGTATTGTTCAGTGAGATACTGCCTGTGGTGTACCTGGTACAACATTACAAGTTCAACATGATAAGTGCCTATGATATCTCTGGCTACTTGATACAGTTCAGCTAGTGAGGTGTGTGCTCTTGACTCTGCGTGTAGATGCACGCATAGACTAAATGAAAGATAACACTGTGTAACACCTGGTGTCAGTTCTCAACCCATGTTTCAAGATCAAAGTGTTTGAATTTCCCCATCATGTGATGGTTAATCATTTCAGGAATCCAGTAAAATATGGCACAGTTAAATTATACAAAGAACAACTATTTAGAAATGTAAAATCATGAAGAACAACTCTACAAAGAAAATGCAGCGTATTCTGTGTTCAACACATCGCCAGTGTTGTCACAAATATTGTCTCCTTCATGATCAGTAAGTTCACTCTTTTCGTCACCTACACTTACAGATCCATCTTCAGTCAACTGTATTGAAGAGAGTAATTTGCCTGAGATGGAGATTCTCTGGCATGTACTCCTCACTAAATCATAAATCCTCAAAGCAAACCACTCTAAAAGAGCATGAGAGAGACCATTGACAACTCAGATAATGGATGCTATATACTTGATGCATCTCATACAGGTGGGAATTATGATCCACTGCAGTTCTGATTCAGTAAACAGTGAGCCTGTGCAGCAATACTTGTGAGAGTAGCCATATCATCCCTGAGATACCACACTGCTGGTAAACAGTCTGTGTGACTTCTTTGTTTATTCTGGGGCTCGCATATCTGACTCAGGGAAGAACTGTGCATCGCACTTATGTTGAACAATTACTATTAATTATGATGTACTTGCAGTATATTGAGTGAGACCATGGCAGGAAATGTAGACATAGCACACATACCTGCTCCAATGATGAAGAATTGTTGTCCAGATCAAGTCACACACAGATAAGTCAAGCAGCATTCTTGGTTAGCTTGTGGTTATGATATTGACAGCTCTACTAACTGTTGGTGGTTGCAATATCCTTCTCAATTAATACTTTATTCGGCATAAAACGATAAAGTACAAAAAATAATAAAATAAAATACAGATAAAGAGGCCAAATTGTCCTCTATGCTGCTTATACATAAAAATCTACATAAAAGCATATCCGCAATGATCAATTCATAATAATAAGAAGGCAAGGTAAAAGTCATCTGATCATTAATAAACATTGGAGGTGATGGAGATGTTACAGCCTCTGTAATAATAACAAGGTTAATAACCATACAATTAGTTATCCAGATTGTTACCAGCTGATATAGCTTCACATCTCAGGGACTTTAACAACCTTGTGCTACAAATCCACGCCTGGAAGATGTATCGGGCAACATGGGAGGCAAGGTCCCCGTCCTCAGTCTCTCTACAATAGTTCAGAGTATCCGATGTAAAACGTCCACCAGCTTCCATGAGGGAGCTCTTAAGAAGCGTGTTGTAAAGGCTCTGTACTCGTGTTGTCAAGGCTCTTTACTTGTTACAGATGAACAGGAAGTGGACTACAGTCCCTTCTCCCGAATTACACATAGGGCAAATCCCTGTCCCATTCCTTCCCCAATCTTTGGTGAAGGTAGCTAACCTAAGCGTGCCCATACTGAGGCCCATGAACAGGATTCTAGCATATGGAGCAGAGAGAAGTTTGACGTATTTCTAAGGCAAAATCTAGTTTGGATAAAAGGCCTAGTCTAAGCCTATTACATCTTCCAAATGTTTCCTTGCCAGAGAGATTGGCACCTTTGTAATTCTTCCCTGAGCAGCATTGTCCATCCTGGCCATTTATGTTCATTAAAAACTGGTTCACATGTCTTGTCCAAGGTAGACTTTTACCGCCTTCCAGACCTGGAACATGGATTAGTGCACTGCAATATTTCCACGACCCTCTGTACTCCACAACCTACCCCAATAGGCTCCAGATCGAGGCTAATGCCTCGATTAATCTGACATTGGTCTCAATATGCACCAGTATATTTGGAGAGCTCTGGGGAAGAGGAGAAGATTTTTTTTTAAAACATACCCCCCACCTCCTCATGAGAATCTGTACGCTACCAAAACTCCAAGGGTCTGCACCAAACAGTGCAGCAGGAACTGCTTGCTTTTGGTATAGCTCAATAGCAGGAAACACCTCACCCCTTGATTGCTTGTTAAGTAGGATCTAAGAGTCCACTGTATTTTTCCAGACTTGTTTGCAACTTAAATGGACACGTCGCATCACCTGGCAAATTTAGGCTTAAAAACCAGCACCTTTGTTTTTCTGCTGTTCAAGCTCAATTTTAAATCTTCACATTTTCTCAGAAACAATATCATGAAAAGACGCAATTAGCATTTCTGCTACAACTGCTTTGTGCCTAAGTCCTGCTATTTTAAGACCACAGTGGTGGAGAGAGGGCCGTCTTCTGACATGTCTTTGCGTATGCTCAGGTTCTGCCCACTATATGAGTGCGGAAAACATGAGCATTTTCAGGCTCTCTGTTACACAAATGCCACATTTTTCGGGATTTCACTATTATATGAGCTGCCAACATCAGAATATTTCAGGTTCCCCACTGCAAATATCAGGTGTTATCAGCTACATTAGAGCCCATAACATGACAGTTTTGCAGGTTCCCTTTGCAATGTGATATTCACCAACATGCACATGTTTCAGTTTTTCCCTGCAAGACGGGAGTGTCCAACATGGGCAGTTTCTAGGGTTTTCTTGTTACACGAGAGTTGCCAATGAGAGGATTTTTCAAGTTAACCCTGCTATAAGGCCCTCGAACATTAACATGCTAGATGTGAGCTGCCAAAATTACCATTTTTACTGGTTAGCCTGTTACACTAAAAACTTACAAACACAACTTTTTAATCAGGGTATCAAAGTTATATTTTAGTTGCAACCACACATATTTTGCAGGGTGTTTCCACTACTGTTTCTCAGGCTCCCACTGCTATGCAACAGCTGTTCATGCAAAAGTTTCACAGGGTCAACCTAAAATAGATGACATTTGCTTCCTGCCCATTTACTCATAGAGGTCCTGTTACCATTTTTTATTGCTGAATTTCGTTTGTTATTGTGGGGTGATGAGCACACAGCGTACTTCTGCAGCATCTAGGATGCCATTATCATCTAGCGCCCATTGGCCGACTATGACACCAAACTGTAGGAAATGTGTGTATTCATGCCAAACAGTCAATCGTGCTTTCTGCCCCATATATAGGCAGAGCCAAGGAAGACAGAAAGCCATCACATGCCTGATAGCTGCAGCAGTTACCATTGACTGTGGCTGGGCCTCTTTCCTACAATGCCTTGCTCTAGATTGTGGTGAGGAACAACCTATCCCTCCAGAGCTGCTAGTGTATGCTTCCACCACAATATTCAAGAAGGTTAAATGGCAGATGTGGAAGTGGATGTCACACTGGTGTTAAAGTCTGTTTCATGCCACCACTGAGAGTGTTTATGCATTACAGTCATTCCCAAAGCATAACACTCAATTGTCTTGCTCAGATTCACACTCTTTTTACAGATCTTTCACACAAATGTACACTCCTCTACCTTTCTTATCCTTTCAGGCAGGAGGAAGTACAGCCACACCCAGAAGCGGCCCACTGTAAAAAGTGATGGTGCAGAACTCTGTTGTTTGACAATCAATTTGGCTTACATTGACCTCTCTGTCAGAATTTTCATTATGCACTGTGGAAGTCAGGATCTGTATAGTTTAAAGTTTAAATGTTTAAATGTTTATTTTTTTCAATTTTACAATAATCTTTCCCTAAGTCTACCACCTCGGTCCCTATTCTATTAAAGAAAGTCAAAGGGTGATCACCAGGATGTACGTAAAATTATAACACAAGTCTGTCCTGAATCTTGCTCTAAGCATCTTACTGCTCACTTACGCTATCTCAAAAGAACACCTCAAAACAACAAAAATAAAGACTTTGGTATGGATGGCTGCTAGCCTCTGGCCTCAACATTCTCCCTGTTAGGAAAGATTTTCACCTGAGTTGTTAGTGTGCAGGAAAGGTTATCCAGGTCTCCCAATACAGGTCTTGCTCCGACTCGTACAACTCTGGGATTCTATCAGTCTTTCTTCCTTCTGGGATTCTTTCAATCTTTCGTCCTCACCACTCTGGGGCTCTCTTGCCACTACCCACTCTGGAGTTTTCTCAGTCTTTTACCACTCTAGGGCACATCGTCTTCTTACTCCCCCCTCTGGGGTGTTTTCAGGCTCCATCTCTCACTCTGGAGATCTTCTAAATCTCTCACTCACACATGTTTGGTGCATTCTCAGGATCTCTGCACTCTGGGGCTCTGTTTACCCTCATTCCCTTCTCTAGGTGTTGTCATGCTCTCTGCATTGCGGGGGTCTTCTTACTCTCTGAGAGGAATTGGCAACTGGCAAGGGTGAAAGAGCCCTGGCTTTTCTTTTGGATTTTTTTATTCAATAATACAATGATGTGGGTAATTCCATCTCTGAAAACTAAATCTGCTAATCAGATTTCCCTTTCATAAACTCCATGCCAAAAGCATAGTGTGAACTTGTTCCGTAGTGCATCAGTATCTGGATTCACAGCACCTGCTCTACCAGTACTACAGAGCAGGGTTCAGAAGTCACAGGTGCCCTCTTAACAGCTGAAGTGGCATTCAAGTCTCTGCAGCACTGGTGCTGCATTTAAAATATGCCCCACTGTTTCAAAAACTGGGCAACTCTGACGATCCTGTCCTGGTGGCGCAGTACACTGTACAAAATAAGCCATACCCTGAGTTAGGGTATGGTGGCCAGCATCTCTCAGAGTTATCCCAGACACATTAAATATATATTGCACATGTGCCATCCCTGTGGGCCCAGTTCAGCTGTGGAAGGGTTATGTGTATTACTCCCAGACAAGGCCCACCCTGACCACTACTGTTATGACTGTAGCCTTGGGCTGTTTCTTCTCTTCGTTACTTTCCTAGGGCAGATAATATCCAGGGAAAGACAATCCACAGGAAGCTGAGCTGGGAATAGAAACCAAGGGGCACACCCATCTACACAGGGCAAGGCCCCACACTAGGTTGCTGCATTTCTAAAGGCCTTTGTTCTTAGAGAGAAGGGAGGGGCCAAGATTAGAGTAGTCAGGGAAACTCTGTTCTAAGGAAGGAGACTTCTGCCTCCTTGAATCTCTCTGCCTCTCTTTCTCTTTCCTGTCCCCTCCACTTCCTTTGGAGCAAAGCACTTTGGATGTGACATCAGAAGGGTAAAGTCCCCTTGTTTCAAGAGCAGGGATTGGAGCCCCAAAGCAGGCTAGCTTTAGTCCAAACACCTAGTGAATTGTGCCTATAAAAGGAGGATTCTCTCCCCACGTATTTGAACCATCCTTTGGACTCCCATCTTGAAGATTTCATTGGATCCTGCTGGGAGAGCAGTCTTCCCTAAAGTCCTCCAGTTGTGAGGTGACAGCAGGTATTCCAAGGAAGAAGTGAGCTATGTCCCCTCAACACCCAAGGGATCCTTGGGGTGAACTCTGATGCTGGATAATAAACATGCCTCTCTGCCAGCCAGCCTGTTGCCTAGGACCTCACAATTATGTAGGTTCCCTGAAGGTGTGTTTCAGCCGAAAAATATGTTTGGGAGCCCAAGAAGAGACTGACATTGGCCCTTGATACCCTGGAGTGGGACTCCTGCACCTGGAAGCCAGACCAGTCAAGTCCCCTGTTCTCAACATGACCCGCTCCAAGCCATGAATCCAGAACACTAAATGCTGAGCAATCTAGCAGGACCCATCGACCCAGTCCGTTGGCTTTCATTGTTTCCCGAACCACCATCTTCTGTTTGACCCTGTTTGCTACCCTACTGCTCAAGCGGAAGCATGTGGTTGCCTCAGCTTGAAACAAAATACTGCTGCCGTGCCTTGCTTGAGCCACCATCCGAAAACACTGGCTTCTTTATTGCTGCTCATGTGAGTCAATCGGCCCGGCCCTGTTGTTCCCCAAACAGCAACCCCTGAGCCTCTTTATCAAACCAACACACCTGCACATCTTAGTACCAGCTCGACTGCCGTTGATCCCGACTGCCGGCCCTAACCTAGTAAACACCCAATCCGCACTGCTCGAATAGACGCTTCAAGACTGTAGCTCCTTTCTTTTCAGCCCGACTCGAAGACAGCTTGCTTCTGAGCCATCACAGCTGCCACATCCGTGACCCAAGCCAGCACCACAGTCGACACCAGGAAACCCGGTTCGACCCTGTTGACCCACCAAGACCTTTGCAAAGGTATTATTAACTAGTATCTTCCCCCTCACTCCTGGTCCATCTTTGGGCCCTTCAGACTGTATATGTAATTTTAATTCCTTTTGCAACCTCAAGAATGTATCCTTTGAACATTGTGGTCTTTGGGCCCTGCCTCTATTCTCTCTGTATAGTCTGTGTCCTTTCTGCCTTTCTGCAGGGGTGAGCTTTGGAGAGTGTTTTCTAGGTAATTATTATACAATGTGTGTTTGTTTAAAGTATATATTTTCATAGGACCTGGATTGGACATTCCTTTACTCTGGAGTGTTATATTTCACGGTGTGGGTTGCTACTGAACCACATTCACACCCCTCTTGAGATAATAGCCTTTGCTCGGCCCACGCTAGCACAAAAGGCAAAGGAGGTATTTCTCTTCACTGGGCCTGTTTTACCTTTATGATTTTGTTGGTTCTTGGTTTGTAAAAGTGTGAGGGCTGAGTAGGTGTACTCAGCCTTGTACTCCTGCAACAAATCACACTCTTACACCCGTCCTGTGGTGTTTTCCTACTTCCCCACTCTGGTGCTCTTCTACTTCTCAGTCCCCACTCTGGGGTGTTCTCACACTCTCCCCACTCTGGGACTCCTCATCTTCTCACTCCTGACTCTGGTGTGATCTCATGTTTTCCCCACCCTGGGACTCTTCTCAATCCCCACTTTGAGTGTTCTCATCTTCTCCTCACTCTGGATCTCTTCTTCTTACTCCCCTGCTCTGTTGTATGCTTCTCCTTTCTCTCTCGCTTTCGTCCACCTCACTTTTACTGGACTCTTCTCACCAGCTCCTGCAGCTGAGACTTTGCAGAATCGCTTATACAGCAGGTCAGTAGGGCTTAACTTTGGCCTTCTGAGGGTCTCCCCCTTGGTCTTGCAGCTTCTCAGGGCTGCTCTGGTTTACTGTCAGTTGCGCCTCTCAGCCCCTTCCTTGTGTGGCCTGCAGTCCTACCTTCTCTCACTGACATTCTTGCTCCCTATCCAGACAGTTTCACTCACCTCGCCTCATTCAACACCCAAGATTGGACATATCTAGGGTTGGAAGCCAAGTCAACCATTGATAAAGGGAGTTTTGGTTATTGTACAACCTAGCCCCTAGATACCCTACAAATGTGTTTGTGACTGAGGCGGAGGGATGCTAACTTATATCCCACTATGGGTCCCTGAGCTCTAAGGGGGAGTCACATCAGATGGATCACAATTAACCTGTCCTCTAGAGGGTGTTAAGCATAGCAGGATCTCCTCCTGAGTGCCAAAGGGGGTGGCTCCCCCCTGGGGAGAGGTGGCGATCACCCTGGATTTGACACAATGACTATATTTTGAACAGCTCTAAACTCCTAGCCTGGCCACATAGTCCTGCAGCCACAATTTGAATAGTTCCTATTGACTTTGATAGAAGATGTATTTCACAACTGTCCATTCAAATCTATTGTTTTTTACACTTTCTGTTTTCAAGCAAAAGTTAACTATTTACAGAACATTATGGGCCCCTTCAGAATACATGATAAGGTTAGCCTGTTTTAACTGGAAGCCACAAAAAAGCGTGTTGTGTTTAAAAATTCATGCATTTCTATGTAAAAAGCACAATATAAGAGATGACCTAACCAACAAGCCTCTCTTCTAACTTATCCTGTTTGAATAGTTTTTAAAACAAATGATCTCTCTGCTTTTCTATAATAAGCATGTAGCAACATACTTCCATTATTTTTAAAACAGTTACTGAGAGAACAGCATTCCCAAATCAGATGTAATATTTGTTAAAAATAAAAAAGCCACAACGTTCAAACATGCCACTTAATATGCAAGTGACTGAAAATGACAAATCAAACAAGATGGTCAATTTTACTATTTCTATTGATTAATTGAATGACAACATAATCTGTTAGAATTGGATTGACTAATAAGGAGACAGCAGTAGGACGTAGCCTTTATATATCAGCTGTTTCAAACAGTTGGGAAGAATTCCTGAAATGTTACCAAAGGCAACAACACTGTGGACCATAAAGGGGTAGGGCCTGGAGGACAACTGCCCAACCACAAGTTCTTGACCGGCCTGGGTAAGGGAACTAATGATTAGGCCAACATTGTAATATAAGTATTTGAGCCTGAAAATTGGCACTTTACCAACATTTCCAAATTCTTATTTGTAATGATTTCTTCAATAATTTGAAGGTAAAGTACAAAGCTTAAACGAGAAGCAGACAGCTTTCAGATGCCTTCACCTTGAGGCAGTAGATTTCTCACAGGGTTAATAAATGGAACTATGCAAATGTTTCCATATTCAAATCTTTTTACTGTTGCAATATTTCAAGAACTGACAAAAGACATGTTTATCAATTGGTTCTGCATATTCTTCTCTTTTCAAAAGGACCATTGAGATCCACCATGATGTGCTGTTGTTAGTTTTGCCTTTCAATGTTCCCTGTGCTGGTGACAGGCTGAGTTTAGGGTGGGGCTGAGTTTCGGCACTGTGTCCATATATAACCTGTGTTGCCCCTCTTGCTTCTTTAGCTAGGATAAGTAGGTCCATCAACACACAGAGGAGTGGAAAGTGGATTTAAATTTGGTTCACCTGTAACGTGTGTCTGTGGCTCTAGATTGCTTTTAGGCTGTTCTTAGTTAACTACCTATAGAAGCAGTAGACTTTTTGATGGATGTTTCACTGGCACAAAATGGCTACACACACACACACTGTTGATTGGTTGTTGGTAGTTTAAATAATTTAGAAGCGAATAAAAGAGGAGGTTGCGGGCTATCTACCCAATTAACTTATTGTTATATACTTTACATTGTTTAACTATTCTATATTTAATACTCATATATTATTCCTACAAGAGAATAAATATACATAAATAGTAAACAAGAGAGTGAGAACATTATTAATGTGTTTCTATTTATGAACAGGAGGGACACTACATTGCACATACAAACACTTCTTAGCTTAGTGATAGAACTGTGTAGGGCAATATTGAAAGCAACTACTCTTTATCATATATACAAGGTTAATAAGCATAGATACATAGATTCACCCAGCCACTAGACCCACAACAATATTGCTGTCCAATTGTAAACCTCTCAGGTGCTCAGGGGTTTTAGTTTCTCTAAAGTGCAGAGACTCAAATTTCTTTAGAGCCCTGCCTCAGATACAGCATTATATTCCCTACCACAAAACCTGCCCAATGTAGGCATTTTTATCACTTTTGGGGTTGGGGTTAGGCTCCGGCATGCAGGATGTGATGGAAATCATGACAGTTCAATAAGATGAGAGCCATCAGCATCAGCTAAACCAGCCTGCTCCTTCTTCTCCTTCACCTCCTTTCGCCTCTGCCTCTCCTTCTCCATATCTGTATCCTCTCCATCCTCCACCTGCCCAAATTTTCCTCATGTTCCACGTATTCTGCCAATCCTCATGTCATGATGCCTACCCCCGGGCATCAGGACCAAGGCCCTCAGCTCCGGGAGCAGGCATCCAGACATTTGTTTAAACCTCAGCAGCCCCGGCTAGGGGCTGTCTGGGTTCAGTCCTGGCGCCTACATGAGGCCTGGATGGGACTATTTTGTTACAGGGACTATTTTTTACTCTGGCGTGGCTCTAGGGAACTTCTTACCTGGAACTACTTTGGAGGCTATTTAAACCACACCCGAACAGCATCACATGCTTCGCGTTATTCTGCATCCAGCAGCGTGACGTTCACCGTGCCTGCAGCCAGCATCCAGTCTTCTGCCACGCCTGTGTGCCTGCAGCCAGCATCCAGTCTTCTGCTACGCCCGCCTCGAATCCGGAGCTCCTAGAATAAAGAAGAAGAAAAGAACAAGGTTAGAAAACAAACTTATTTCAAATTCCTCACCTAATTCCAGAACCATTTCATCTCTGGACCTGGAAAGTACATCAGTCCTGCACGCGTCGCTTCGCCAGCTCCAGCACGGCGCCATACTCACCAGTTCTCACAGCATCTTCTGATCTGGCACTGCCTCCATCATTTCTTCCCCGTAATCCGGCACCTAGGGGACACAAGAAAAAACAAGGTGAGCCAAGGGAATCAACAAATACAACCTCTTACCACCATAGACTTACCACCGGCGGCATTATTCCATAACTCTCCACATTTTCATATGCCGCATCTGTAAAGAGGGAGAAAAACAACGCGTTAACGCATGCAATAGTTACTGGACAGCGTTGGGTAACACAGACTCTTACCTGAACTCCAGCAGCAGCTATGAGACCTTCTCACGAACTCAGTTGCAACTTAAGGAAGGAAGGGGACAAGAGTGAACATCGGGCACATTGAACTCTTTGAACTTGATACTTACCAATCCCGCCAGGGACTTCAGAGTCAATACTTACCGGAACTCTCCCGACGCCTTCTCACCAGTGAAGTAACTGGTATCTACGTGCCCCTGCAAGACACGCAGGATGGAGAGCTCATCTTTTACAAACATAAGGTGAGGTTACTAAGGGGATATCGGAGGTGATTAGTGGGGGAGAGCGAGAACAGTTGGGAGGCCATCACTAAAACCCACAGGTGGTTAATCCCTGTCTCCACTTGCAGGAAAATACTTCTTCGGGTCCAGCAGACAAGACTAGGCGGGCCAGTCCAGACAGTCATCTCTGCACTACGCATCACGTTGAAGGAGACTGCAGCTGTCCGGGTCCGATCGACACCCCTGTGGGGTCCAGGTGAGCGTAACACCTCATTTGCCACTCATCTGCCCCATGTTTCATCTCTTCTTCATATTCCACCTTCTCCTAACAAATATACCATGGTTTTCCATACTCTCCTTGTGCCCATCCTCCACGCCATGTTCAACCAGCTACCCCACATAGAACTTCTTGCATTCCACTTGCTGGCCCACACCCCCTCCTCTAGTTATTTGTCTGTGATGTTATTGCTGCCTGTGTCCCTTTGTAGTTGTGATTGTCTGTTGAACAACTAGTTTTTGTGTCATATCCTGAAGGTGATGCAGTATTCTGTGGTTCTGATTTCTTTGGGCATGGTGTTCCAGAGGATTGCAATTAGACGTTTTTGGTAATGTTTCGCCTATATTTGTAGGTTGTTGCTGGATCTTAGGTCTCTTCTTGAGCAGTGCCGACTGATCTTGTCTTGGAGGAATTCAGCTCCTTGTCTGAGCAAGGCTTTGTGGGCGATGTAGAGTGCTTTGAATTTGATGCATTTTTTTACTTGTAACCAGTGTAGACATTTCAGTGCTGGAGTGGTGTGGTCTCTTCCATTTAGTCTTAATAGGATCCTGGCTGCTGTATTTTGCACCCTTTGGAGATTCTTGGTAAGTCTTTATGGCATTTCTAGGCACAGGCTAGGTCTAGGTCAAACCTCACATAATTGTTTACTGTACACACAGAGAACTAGTCCTTTTTGTTGTGTTATTTATTTGCAGATATTGTTTCATAAACATATTTCTGATATTGATATATCATAAATAGCTATATCTAGGTAGTCTGTATTGATCCAGGGCAAGTCCTCCATTTGGTGAGGTGTCATGAGATGGCAACAGTCTGTTCGAGAGAGCAGGTTGTCAATGAGAGAATGTGAGCACTAAGGTGATTGGTAAAGGAGAAGATATATTGTATGTCTATTGTTGCCAAATGGTCCTTTTGCACCATACCCTGTATCAGGTATACATTGTTCCCCTCTGTATATGTTACCAGGGCTACTGCTGATATGGGCCAAAGTACTTCTGGTTAATGATTCAAGTACAGCCCTACCAGTACCCTAAGATTGGCCTCTCCCAGGTCTCTTGTTGTCAGATGCTCCAGAAGAAGGGAACATGGAGGCAGGACCATTAGAGTTGCCAAGGCCTATCTTTTCAACACTCTACCAGCCTCCCTCAGATATGAAGAAAGCCACTTCTGCCTCGGTAAAGGACTATAGACACTGCTTTTCAAGAACTCTCTGAGTCGTGCAATGTTCAAAGGGTGTAAGGAAATGGCTAAAGACTCTTTTTTAATTAACTCATTGGGCCTCATTATAACTGTGCCGGTCTGAAAACAACAGTGCTGGTAAGCTTATTGGCACCATTGTTTCCAGACTGGCACACTACAACTCTGTGGGTAGGTCTCGTCCCGACCACCAGGCTCAGGCCTGCCGGGCGGGACGGCACCCACTCCAGAGTTTTCATGGGAGCACTGGCACCGTTAGCTCCTGTGTCCCCATTCCCATGGAGTCCTATCAGACCCCATGGAACTGGTGACTTAACAAAATTGCTGGTGCCTGACTTCCTGGCCGCCAGACTTGGAATAGCCAGGTGGCACCGGGAAGTCATGTCCCAGTAATTTTTTACGGGTACGGCGGCAACCCACTGGTAGCACCGGCAGAGCAACCATCAGACCTGTAATGAGGCTCATTGAACCTTGGGGAAAGGCTGCTTTCACTTCCCCAGCCCTTGGTTACACTCCTTCCTCAGTGGTCTCTCACTGGACTGTTCCTCCCAGTGTACCCTCTCTGGTGCAAGGAGCTTACTCTATTTCCGCATTCACCATTCTTCCTCTGTTGACATCTGCTGCGGTTTCTGTCCTCTGCATTATTTGGTCTGCTCTCCCTCGAAAATCTGACATGGGCTTTTCTCTTTTGGTTTACATATATGTGCTGACATGACATATTGCACTTACCTGCCTTTCCCTTTTCTGGCTTTCCCTTACTGCTTGTGTTTTTCTAGAGAGCTGTGTCTTTGCACACCTGCCATCGGATTGACATACAATGCATACCAGTGTGTTCCACTCCATTTTCCCTTCTCTCCCCATCCACTTATCTGATATTAAAGTGACAAGGCTGTGGAGATCAATTCCACTTTGTGCCCCTACGACTGCATTCAGAGGGGACTTTTAAAATAAACTAAAAACAACAAATAAATAAGTGGCAGAAATTGGGCTTCTGAGCGCACAGCAACGTGGTCCTCGAAACACTGAACATCAGCCTCATGATCCAGGCCCCCTCCTTTCACTTTCACCTCCTCCCACATCCCTCAACCAAGGGTGTCAACTGCTCGCTTTGTGTGTGCTTCTCCTTTTGGCCCATTACCTTTCTCCAACAGATGGTAATTTTGTCAGTTTGAAGTGCCACCATGCAAACATAGAGGATCACTATGAAGGTGTTGATTCACATTCCCCAGGAAAGAAATGCAAGGGTTCTCTATCAAGTGTGAATGGGTGGGGAAGGAGAGAGCAAAGGGAGGTAGGGTCAACAGAGACAAATAGGGGCTCATTACGACCCTAGCGGTCTGGGAACTACGTTACCGGTAAGCATGCCGGTACTGCAGTTCCCAGACCGCCATACTACAAATTGTGGTCGTGGGTGCCGCACAGCCCGCCCGGTTTTTCCTGACGGGCTTTGCGGCACCAGCGAGCACAACTCGACGGATGCACCAGCAGCTTTCATGACAGTGAAATGGGAATGGGGAATCGCATTTGTCCGGCACCTGACTGCCCAGACAGGCAGGGTTAGAATCCCCCACTATTACCTGCAAGTCAGGCGCTGGAAAAATTCATGAGTCCAGCGGCATCCTGCCAGACTCGTAATGAGGCCTGCTCTCTTTAATTTGAACATAGTTAACCAGCAACACAATTCTTTATATTTCTCATGGTTCCATGTAATTTTACTGACAACTGTTTTTTTTGCAGTCATTCTTTTAAAAGAAATAACTTTGAAAAAACGAATTGAAAATCTTTTTGAAAATCTTTTTCTTTCTAGTTGGGGGGTCCGCCCAAGTCTCCCCTTCCCTATAGCATTAACCCTACCCCAAGTCCCAGTAAAAAAATACCTGTCAATGCAAGGTCGCAATACCATTTATCATAGTCTGTAGTATGAAGAGGACAGCAGGATGCCTGATACTCTATGTGCGCGTGTGCTATTGGCGACTCGCTCAGCCGTGTGCAACATATACCATTCCTATGTGTGTAGTGTGTAGTACCAATTGATTTCAACACAGTAGTGGCATCCGGTGCAGACAGCAGAGCTCCTGGAAATGCTGCCTGGCCGGATCAAGGGTTCAATTGAAGCATGGGCCTCTGGTAAGGCTTATTAAGGAGCAGTAGTAAATCTTCCGTGGAGTTGGCAACTGGTGCAGCAGGATCATTGCATTTTAAAGAAGTCACTGTTGCTTGTGAAAATCACTGCTCAACTGGGTATCAGCAGCGGCACTGACAGCTGAGGCAGGCTGTCAATTCCTTGCCGGTCAGGCAGCCCAACACAAAGACCCTCAAACTAAAAGTTCAGACAGGAATAGACAGCAGGAGAAACCAATGCATTATCGGAGGATCGCAGGTATGATGGCAGTTGGAGGGGTGTGCAGCAGACCCTGCTGAATGGAATGGCCACAGTAGAACATGAAGTGAGGCAGACAGCATGAAATAGCTGAACTCACAGGTGTTGACAGAGGTCAAATACAGAGAAATACCTTCTGTAGATGAAAGCGAGTGCGGGCAGAAGATCAGATAAACTGGTGTGCATGGCAAAGCAAGGAAAGGGTACTTACCGTCTTGTGGGTGGTGGATGTCGCTAGCCTGTCCCACAGCACAGGCCACAGGCAGGTAGCAGTAAAGCAGTTGTAGTCTTCACTCATTGGCAATGCTATAGCGTATCCTTCAAAAGACGACATGGAGCCAGTTGTAGAAAAGTAGAGCGTCTTCGTTGCCAGATTCAGCATCAGGGTAGCAATTCTCCAGAGGAAGCACAGGGCACACACATAGCTAAGGTATATTCACCAGCATACCCTGTCACTCCAGTATCGTCTCTCCAACTGTGAATCCCAGAACACTCAGCAGGTTGCATCACATTAAGCACTCCACAGCAAGAACATTCATGATATCACCATGCCTGCAAAGAGGAAAGGGCAGGAAGAAAGCACATCTTTGTCCACCATTTATCAGAGATGACCTCGGCCCCAATTAGTGCCGAGGTATGTTAAAGAGTTGGATGATTCCGCAATAAAAAGAATTATATGAACACATCAAACTCTGAGGTACAGAACATGGCTATTGGTAAAACTGGTTGTTTCTTACCTAACGGTTACATAGCTGTCAATCATATGCCGAGACAGTAAGGGCTTGGCTACAATTACTCATTACACAAATGCACCATCTATAAAACAACTGTCCGTTTCAGACTTAATTATAAGTATTACTCCCAGGCAAGGCCCACCCTGACCACCACTGGTCTGATTTACGGTCTCGTAAGCTGTGTTTGCGGTAGCATTGACTGTACCAGTACCTTTATTAAAAATAATACCTCAGTTGTGGAACCATATGTGTTTCATGGGGCGTGTGTCCTAGTGCAAAAATGCAATGTAAGAAATGGCTGAAGACCAGTGACAGGTAATGCTCAATATATACATTTCTTACAATACCAACGATACCAAATAATGTTGGTATTTAATGAATAACTACAGATGTGGGAAAGATAAGGTTCAAGTAAATCCCATTGTGAAGAATATTTGGCACGCTTATGTCATGGAAATATGTTGTAAGGGAATAAGCAACATTTGCCAGTTACAGGTAGACTTTCTCATCGTGGCGCAATATACTGAGGAAGACATACATAACATCACAACTAAATTATAAGATTCAGAGGCCCCAGCCCAGATGGCTTAACAATAATGGTGCTCAAGAAGGATGCTGCATTATGGGCATGTATAATGTATCTCCATTACACTGAAATATTAAAGAACAATGGTGTAGGGACCTCTTGGAAAGAGTATCTCTTAATCCTTGTTTACAAACAGAGAAATTGCTTGAATCCTGCTAATTACAGGTCGCTGGGTGTACTGGGTAAAATCTACCTCACTATATTACTCCGGGGATTGGTCAAACGACCTTAGGAAAAGAAGCGTTAGCCCCTTTCAGATGGGTTTCCGTAAAGGCTTTGCCACCACACATAATGTTCTTCTCCTCTAAATGTTAACCCATCGGACTAAGTTGTCCAGAGCCCTCCCCTGCCTATGTGTGACATTTATTGACTATTCATTTGATGTAGTTTACTGAGACGTGCTTTGGGGCAAATTATAACCATGAGGGATATCTCTTAGTCTCTAAATGAGCATGCGATTATACAGTGGCATTGTGTTAAGATTCAAATGGATAGCACCAGATTATTTTCTCGTAATTTTCAGACCAATTCTCGTTTTACACCTCTGTTATTCGAGCTGCACATTGCGGACATGAATAGAGTGACTTATGCAGTAAATCATTATCCCCCTAAACCTGGTGCTATCCCTATACCTTGGATTGGTTAGGATAATATTATATTAAAATGGTTTACGTCGATCGGCTTAAAGAGAAAACTCTCTGCCACACGAGTGCTCGCAGTATATCTTAAAATGATATTGAGAGTACAAAAACCATGCATCTTGGCACCCATAAAATGACTCATGTAAAATGCCTGATTGATGATTATTTTCTATAAAAGAAGGTGAGAGCTTTAAATATCACCTGTGGTGTTCCCCAAGGCTCTATCCTTTTGCCCTCATTCTTTAATATCTATCTTGCTCCTCTTGATCACCTTATCTCCACCTTTTCAGTACACTTCCAGGGTTATGCAGACAACACCAACCTCTTCTTCAGACTACCCTCTGCATCTCTTCGGACCTTCTCTGTCATTCCTAACTGTCTGTCTGCTACCCAGTCTTGGTGTACCTCCAACAACCTCTGTCTCAATGCCAGCAATACTGAGATTATTCCTATCTGGACTCCTTTCCTTCCTCTGAGTCCAGAAACCTGGGAGTTATCTTTGACTCCTCTATCTCTTTCATTTCTCTCATCTTGGCCCTTGCCAAGAAGGCCCATTTCCAACTGCACCTCCCCAGGGGCATCCTCCCTTTCCTAACTTTCCACCAGACGTTCAGTGTTTCTAGAGCTTTGGTACTCTCTAGTCTGGACTACTGCAACAGCCTCTCCTTAATCTACCTTCCTCTTCTATCTGCCCCCTCCAGCTAATCCAGAATAGGGCTGCAAGTCTTATCCTTGGCCTTAAGCCCAAGGATCATATCTCCCCAGCCCTAAGATCCCTCTGCACCATCCATAAGTGTCTATCTGCAAATTGCTTTCACCAAATACTCTCCTTCCAGATCCCTCCGATCCTCCGGCTCCAACTCTAAGAAGAGAGCTGGAGCAGTTGTTCACTTTCCTCAGCTGGCTCCCTTCTCTGGAACAGCCTCCCCGTCTCTCTCCATCTTGAGCCGGATCTCCTCAAGTTCTGCAAACACCTCAAGACTTTCCTCCTTTCCTCCTCCTTCCCTCTCTCCCTCCAGTGCTAAACCCCACAGTAGCTGTGATTCGTGGCCTGGGCCCTTATGTGTTCCGCAGGTCTTCTGTCTGATCAGCCGCACAGCCGCCATCCCTCTGCACCTGCCTTCGGGCACTCCTTAGCCTGTGCTGCCCCACAGGCATGCACTTATTGTATGGGCTGGTGACCCCGCCCACATTTAGTGGTCAGTGCCTGACACTTACCTGTTGCCTCCACAACGGGCTCTTGTACTTCCCTGCTGCCGTGCAACTGTCTCCCTGCCACTTCATCTTGCTATAGATTTTTTAGCACTTACCCCTTTCCCCTGTCCCATCTCTCTCTCTCTGCACTTGCACAATTCAATTGTTTAGAAGGCCTAGTAGGACCGCTCTGTTTTGTATTTTTGCATATTTCATTGTCTTGCTGTTTTCCCTTTTTCCCTTCCCTTTGCGTTTTTCCCTTCCCTTTGCGCTGTGGGTGATTTGAAACTCAATTTTCCTGATGTATAAGCACCTTCCAAATGCCCCATAATTAAATAAATACATAAATAAAATGAATATGAACAATGCCTTGTTGAAAGACTCTCACTGCCTTTTTACATGGGGTCCAACATGCACCCAGGTACATCAAAGCTCTTTGAAATTGAGTCAGCGAGGCAAGGGTATTACTATTGGGAAAATGAGGCCAATGTTTTGCGCTGATCCTGAAGGATTTAGGGTATTTTAGGGTGCACACATTGTATTCACATCTTTGATAAGTCTATAGATGTATAATGACCATTACAGGAACAATATAACCACAGAAGACAAAATGTATCAGCAGGACAACGCAAATAGTATACTATGTCAAAAGTACATTCTGTTTTGTTGTGGTTAGAAAGGAAAGGACATAGGACAGATTTCCCTCCTTGTGGAAGAATTGTGAATCATTTTGGTACACAGGGATCTGAGCAATTATTTGCACTTCTGTGTAAGTCTATGAGACATCCAGGTACTTTGCTGCAGAATGTGGCTTTCAGATTTATTTGACCAGAGCTGTCAGATAATTTGCTCCAGTTAACTACAGAGGATGCAGGAGAGCCACGTGGAAGTCCAGATGCTCAAGTGGCATCTGGGGGCAGTTGCAAATAGATTTTCAAAGCAGAGGATGCCGCTGGAAGCCACTGTATATTGAATGCTATTACTGACATAAGCTACAGGTAGCTCTGATCTGATGGACTTTCCACTCCTGTATCGTGGGGTTGCTTACCAGCTTCAGTGAAGGTACATCAGGTAAGCAGGGGCACTTGAGGATGCTGTTTGCTCATAGTTTTGGCAGCTGCAGATCTTCAAGCCTCGGTCATCGGCTGGCTATAGTTGTAGTTAGCAAGGATTCCACAAGGCACAGGGTTTGAGACATGAGGTAAGAAGGATGGTGCCTTGGAGTAAACATCATCAATTGTTTCACACACGTGGAGGGGAGATAAGTGCAACACTTGCATAGCAGAACCTAGCCACTAGTACGGTTCTCGGAAGGTTGTATGGCCCAGCCGGGTTTTCCCCATGTTCATTATCTGGGTAAGCATCTTCTTTCGTAGAATTGCATCAGTAACTAAAACAGACAATCGATATTTGAGGTAATTTTGGACTGGTGGTCGGTCGAGGCCCCAGCCACAAATTCCCATCATTTAAACTGATCGGGTGGCTACCACATTCCCATTAACACGCTTTTTCTTTGGCAAACCATCCAGGCACCATCCGCAAGCTAGTATTATTTATTCCTGGATTACCAGAGTGACCGTTTAGGACGTTGTGCCTCACAATGTATGTTCCTGCCAGGAATACCAGACGATACATTCAGAAGGTTGCTCTTTCAGTGTGTGTCTTATGGTGGATCATATACTGCTTTTATACTGCTGTCACTTTTATATTCATAGGTGACGATGCTGACCAGAGCTACTACTGGACGGAATGTCATGTTGCGCAGCAAGTCCATATGAACCAATAGCAGAAAGTAGAAATATGTTTTTTTTTTAAATAAGGATTTGCTGAATTCTAAATATTTAGAAAGCAATCAATTAGATTAACTTAAAAACATGAGAGGGAAGAGAATAGAAAATATGCATGCACAAGTAATGTTCTGATTGTCGTGAACAATCAAGATGTGAATGAAAAAAGATGAACTACATCGCAGGTTTGACCAGGAAGGCGAAGGGTAAGAGGAAAAACCTTAATGTATGTGAGGTGAAATGCTTACTTTGTCACATTTGTGGACAGAGAAAGATGGATGTGATTGCTAATAGCATATTAATTACAGCAGGCCATTAATACAAAGTCAACATTGCAAGGCATGCACTTGGTGGATAATGAAGCATACGAGGATACGCAGGGGACAAATGCACGATTACCAAGGTTAAAGCCATTATTATAAGGAATACATGACCTGACTGCTCCATGGAAACCAATAATTCTACGGCCATCACAGTTTTTAATATGTAAGTTGATTAAAATGTTGCCTGTCCAGTATAACTAGTTTTCAAAAGATATGACATTTTAGTGCATTTTGATGCACTGGGCATTTAAATGAAAGCAGGTTGTTTCATACATCTGCAAGTGCAACTTTATATATGCAGTCCCAAAGGAGAGGGGCAGTGCTGCTCCCTGTTTGTCCTAAATAGGTAAACATAACTCATACAACACTGTCAAGTGATGTACAAAGATGAATTAAGTAATTCAAACAACATCTTTTTAGCATCAATCTTGACACTTTGATAACAACTTCAATTAATACCTCAATCACCAAGGCCAACATCTGGTTTATGTATACTTGTGTGTCAGAGGTTTAGTCATAATAGTCTTTCACGGCTTAATGTATAGCAAGAATTTTGCTAGAGAGAAGAGAGGGAAAGAGGAAAGCAGTATTCGAAAGAAGAATGTCTGATTTTTATGGAAACTGACAATGCTTGGCATGAATGAAAGAAAGCACACATTGTTATTTTTTTAGCCTTTCCGCCATTTACACCATAAAGCGCATGTGCACATTGGGAGTTCTGTTTTAAAACACATGATTTGATGTCTGGGGGCTACACATTGATCCTTCCGTTGCTTGAAGCATTATGCAGATCTCATTTGGTTTCCTGTCTATTGGAATCCCTTCCTGTGGAGGAGGCAAGATGCAAGAGCAGAATTTGTTGTGAGTATGCACAGATTCTCCCTTGGATTTCCAGTGTAAGGTCCAGTCACATCCCTCAATCCTCAGGTGCAGTGGCCTATGCCTACCCTGCAGCCTGAAGCCTCAGGATAGAGATAAGACACTGATCAAATTAGTGGGAAACAATTTTAAAAAAAAATGAATTGCGTGTGTTCATGTTTTGAATGTTCAATAATGTGTGCATGTGTATGTGTGTTCACAACAAAGAGTTCGAGTATGTGATTGTGCATGCATGAGAGTGGGTTTGAATCAGTGCACTTGAAAGAGTCAGAGTATATGTGCCTTTGAGAGCATGTTTTAATAGGTGTGTGTGTGCACGCAAGAGTTTGAATGTGTGTGTGTGTTCAAAGACCCCGAATGTATGTGTCTAAGTGACTGAATTGCCGTTTGGCAGTGCGTCCAAGGTCTGAAAGAGTGTGACAGTGTGTAATCGTGTGTTTGACAATCAACTCAGTATCCATTGTAGAAAAAAAATCCAATACACATCAATGCTATCTATGTGATACTCTATATATAACTTCCTGATCATGCAGTTCTTACATATTGACAAGTGTGGTAAAGTCTGAGATCATACCGTGTCACTCATGGGTCTGTTCACCCTGCAACATACACGTATTGTGCCATCAAGGGTCTCGCACTTGAGTATTCCCTTGCTCAACCGGGTCACACATATCGATCTCAGGTGAATCAATTTATAGTTTTTTGTATGTTTTCACAATATACTGATTCTGTTTGTCTTGCCCTCCTACCAAAATCTTAAAATTGAATATTAAAACTGCTTTGCAGATGAAATATTGTCAAATTTTATTCGATTTCTCTGAGCAGCAGAATTTAAAAGATGTCCGAAAAAATGGGATTTGCCAAAAATAATGTGTTTTACTCTGGCAACACGGTAGTCGAAAATACTGAGATGGCTTGATGTATTCTCCTGAACACTATAAACAAGTCTTGAAGGTTTTCTGGACTCAATTCAAGGTGTAGAATATATATTCACCCTCTAATTTTGTCTGCAAGAGGATCACTGTCCGACCTGTCACGAAGTTGCTGGTTCATCACTTGTTTGTCAGGTCGAAGAAAAGCCTACCGATTTCAGTGGTGTTTACAAATTAGAACCACTTTCATCAGGGCTACAGACCGAGCACTAAATAGTGTGCAGTGCGTCTTGGAGGTTGCTTTTAGCGTATTTATTTGCTGGTTACAGAAGACATCACCTGTAGATGGAAAAAAGCTGTGCAAGGGGTGACAGGGGAAAATACACACGTAGGGTTGAATAAGGTTTCTGTGTCAATATTTACACTTCTCCAATTTCTAAAATAATAGGAATACAGCCAGAAAGGACTGTGTCAGGTGCCTTAGCTTCATGTATGAATCCCCAAGGATTTAGACCATGTGAACAGGTAAGCTAGCGACTTGCTTCCGGGTGGACACTCTGATTGGTGCATGTCATGGAAACTGGAGTGAGACACGTTTTGTAAGAATCTCAAGTTCACAGGCAAAGGGCAAAAAGTAGTACCAAACTATTTGCATATTTGTTCACTAATTAATGCTTGCATTACAGGGTCGTCTCAAAGGAGTCGACCCATGACATATCTTAACCAGGGGCGGGTGGTGTTTTTTTAGTAGGACAATGCGTAGTCCTCAGAATTCTTTGATTCTACAATGAAATAGACTCAAATATACTACTATGTGTATTTCTGGAGCAGGAACACTGTCTGCTTTCGAAATCAATACAGGTGGCTTGTATATTCCTTTTACCTCACGGTTCCGTGCGGTAACTCCTGTATCGTCAAGCCGTGCAGGTTTGTGGGTTCATCGTAGGAGACGGCTAAGTTTCATTTTTTTTGTACATAGGCGTCTTGCGTGGGCTAATCAGATTCGCTATGCGTCAGACGTACAAAAGACACAGAAGATGGACTGTGCAATACGGGCAAAACTAAGCTGCATGTTGAAAAGTCTCTCCCAAATATGTGTGTTAGTAAAACCTAATTCGGATTGGAGTTGGTGCGGAGGGCTAGTCCGAATTCACACATGGAACATTGTTGTCCTCTCACGTAATCAAAAGAAGCCGCAAAATGTACTGATACCAAGTTTAAAGAAGAATTGCTCAATTCTGTGCATTGAGGTGAAAGAGCCGTCTTATTGTGTGCCTCTTGTCAGGAAACAAAATTACTGAGCTCAGAGATATAGAGAGCGTGGAGTTATAAGTGTATCTGTCTACTCACAACATTGAAGGATCACGAGGAACAAGGTGAGGCACATCAATAAGCAAATAGATATTTTTGCTATATTCTTAAACTCAATCATGTCATTTGATTTAATGTCTGTTCACATAAACAATAGACTTAGTGATTTTCATCTGTATATTTTTATATTGCATGAGTCATTAACAATCAATAATCAATTGTTTCACATACAAGTATATGCAATTTTAGTCACATTCAAAAGAAAAAAGTTAGTCGCTCAAATATCCAACTATTCTTGTTCACATATTCTATTCATATGTCACAAACTGTGTTTCACATATATTGCAATCCAATAATCTTGATAGTGGTCAATTACTGCTCTCTATAAGTAGATCGGGAGTGTCATGCCCTATCTACAACTACGCGTTTCGGGCGTGTCTCACCCTTCTTCATGTTCTTCTTCTGTAAGACATTAATAAAATGTTCTCAATTACTACTTTGTGTGTCATTTTCCATTAAATCTATCCTTTTGTGCCATAGCTAATGTTCACTAACTTAGAGATTGGTCTTCTGCTGTAGCCTGTCTGCCTGAACTGGTGAGACGTGATTTTATGGCTGTGAAATAAGCAAAAAGCCATGTGTGACTTACATGTTACATTGATTTTAGACAGAGGTGAGCAGAAGGAAAAGGTGCTATTTAGAGCGCTGGGTCCCCCTGCGCACGGCCTAAGATCGGTGATTCCTTATTGAGGTTATTTTTGTTTCAAAAGACTTACCGAAAGTGTGGTCTTTACTGTGTCACAATCTGTGTTGCAATGCATATTGGTGATGCCGATCACATTGTTCCTTAAACACTTAGGGTGTGCCCCTGAAAATAACAATAATGGCACTATTATGTAAGGTACCCCTATCTGTAAACCTATAAATTGCATTAGAGTAAGTATTAAGGCTAAATGCCTACCTTCGAGTGACTAAAGATATGCGTGTCGGGTGCCGTCTGATATCCACAGCAACACTGGTCGGTTGGGGGGGACTCCCCCATTACATTTTTTATAAAAAATGCATTTTTTTGACGCATTTTAATTCGAAACTTTGCCATTCGAAACTATGGCATTCGAAAATATCACTCTAAACCATATTGTGATAGCATACAAAAAACTATAAATTGATTCACCTGAGATCTATATGTGTGACCCTGTGCACCCTGCCCCACAGCATGTGAAAGACCTATGTCTGTTTTTAATTTAGCTGTAATTGAAGAACGCTATTTGTGAAATGAGTGAGTTGGTGTTACAACTGATGTCTAGTCTGTTTCACAGCTTCCCGATTCTTCCGGATAAGGGAACTGTTGTACAAACAGATTAAGCCTTTCACAGGTGGTAGGGTATGTGAAAATCAATTATAAATACTAGCCTGAGGAAGATAGATACGTTGGTTATTTTACCTGCATTAGTCTCTATTTAACTAATGTTTGTAATCCTTACACGCTTACAAGTTTCCCTCTGCCTTAAATTGGTAGACATATCTGCAACTGAGCAAACAATATCTGCCATAAAAAAAGAATGGCATTCCTCAGTTTAGGATGTTCTGAAGAAGGTTCTGCTCTGCTTACGAAGGGAGCAATGCTCCTTGATACACAGAAGAGAGGGCTCTGAGGCTCACATATGTCTCCAGGGATTGTTTAGGAGCCCACAGGGAAATTGCCTTTGTGGTACAGATGATGATGTTCTCCCTGCTATTCTGATACTCAACAGTACAATTCAGGATGAAACCTAACATAAAAGCAGCTATTTCAGGCAGGTTGAATTCCAGGTGCTCATTTTGCGGGCATTGATAATTAGCTGTGTTGTTTTTTCATATCTAAATGATATAAAAAACATATCAAGACATGCAATTATTCTGCTTGTGAGATCTCCAGGTGGTCATTGAATGTAGTCGAACACCCCTGTTCATTGTTTTACTTTTATTGTTGATATTTATATTGTGAATACAGAAATACAAACAAGATTCACAGTTATGCTACAGTTATGCTAATTTAAAAAAGAACAAAATCCTGGCTTGATTTTATATTTTATTTACTTATTTGATTTCTGATACTGGACATGGTACAATTTGAAACACCTTCTTGACATCATGGTTGGTCAATGCTGATAGATGCAGACCAGATCAAGATAGAGCCTTTTCTCCTGCCTGTTGAAATATTGCCAGGACCCACACAAACACACACACCATCAACACACACACACATGCACACACTGCACACCAACGACCAGCCCTGACCCTACATACCCCCCTACAGACAATGCACATACACCCTCCCATCCACTGCACATACAGGCCGACAAGGCACAATTAATGGTACACATAAACCCTCACAGTGTGCATAGGCTATTACACTGTACACGTGCTCAGAACCTGTCCATACACCCATCAACTGTGCACACACTTACAGTAGAGATAAGCAACCCTGTAGTTCTCCAGATGTTTTAGACTCTCTCTCCCATAATCCATCCCCATTGACTATTCACTGCAGGGCTGATGGGAATTGTACTCCAAAACATCTGGAAGGCCAAAGGTTTCAGGCCCCTGATTTATACACTGCATATACACCCACACATTCCCACTGTCAACATACCCAAACACTGTTCATATGCCCTCACAATGCACATGCACAAGCACATATGTATAATGAACAGAGTAAAATAGTGGATCATGAAGAAGGCTACTTATTGAAATTAATATACATATTACATGGCCACAGTAGTGGCCATGTAGTTATGATTAAGTTGGTGTTTCCATAGGAAGAGCACTTTTTGGGCGGCTTATAACTTCGATCTCTCTGGACGAATCCTCACCAAACATTGCAAAAAAAGTATTTGGGTCACTCTGAATTTTTTTGCAAACTATGGTGAGGATTTGTCCAGGGGGGGCAAAGTTATAGGGGGGGTCCCAAAACTTTTTTTTTCCCATAGACATAATGGGAAAAAACTTTGCTCACGCCTACAGCCCAAACCGCCAGACTGATTTACACCAAATTTGCGGCAGGAGCGGCGGCTTGGTCCCGAAAGCGTGCTTTGCTTTATTTGGTGTAAATCCGTGCAGTATTTTTTTAAAAATGACAAAAATGTAAGTGAAAAAATTGTGTGATATCTGTGTTCGCTTCACGGACACACTTCCCTGTTCGCTCCACGGACAGGACGGTGAGTGGGTAAGCAGCTTGCGTGATGTTCGCGGACATCTGACGTGCTCTCTCATTGGATGCGGTGAAAGCGTGCAGTGCGTCTGGCTTCAGAGATGCCCGTCATCTTTGTTCCTCTCCGCCTGCACAGTAAGTCTTGTGTCTGTCTCCTGTTCCTCCCACCCCCGCTCATGCCCCGTGTGTTGTTCTTGTCCCCCAACCCCCAATCATGCTCCGTGTCTCCCCTGTTCTTCCAGCCCCCGCTCACACCATCGGCACACGGTGGCCAGCGGAGGGCCAAGGCGCGGGATCTGCCACCTGCACACGAACGCCGTGTGTCTCTCTCCCTCCCCCCACAACCCGCTCATGCCCCGTGTGTCTCTCTCCCTCCCCCCACCCCCCGCCATGCCCCGTGTGTCTCTCTCGCTCCCCCCACCCCCCGCTCATGCCCCATGTGTCTCTCTCCCTCCCCCCCACCCCCCGATCATGCCCCTTGTGTCTCTCTCCCCTTCCCCCACCCCCTGCTCATGCCCCGTGTGTCTCTCTCCCTCCCCCTCACCCCCTGCTCATGCCCCGTGTGGCTCTCTCCCTCCCCCCACCCCCACTCATGCCCCATGTGTCTCTCTCCCTCCCCCCCACCCCCCACTCATGCCCTGTGTGTCTCTCTCCCTCCTCCCCACCCCGCTCTTGCCCCTTGTCTGTCTCTCCCTCCCCCCCACCCCCGCTCATGTCCCGTGTGTCTCTCTCCCTCCCCCCCACCCCTGCTCATGCCCCGTGTGTCTCTCTCCCCTTCCCCCCACCCCCTGCTCATGCTCCGTGTGTCTCTCTCCCTCCCCCCCACCCCCGCTCATGCCCCGTGTGTCTCTCTCCCTCCCCCACCCCAGTTCATGCCCGTGTGTCTCTCTCCCCTTCCCCCATCCCCCACTCATGCCCCGTGTATCCCTCTCCCTCCCCCCCACCCCCGCTCATGCCCCGTGTGTCTCTCCCCCCTCCCCCACTCATGCCTCGTGTGTCTCTCTCCCTCCCCCCACCCCCGTTCATGCCCCGTGTGTCTCTCTCCCCCCACCCCTGCTCATGCCCCGTGTGTCCCTCTCCCTCCCCCCACCCCCCGCTCATGCCCTGTGAGTCTCTCTCCCCTTCCCCCATCCCCCGCTCATGCCCCATGTGTCCCTCTCCCCTTCCCCCACCCCCTGCTCATGCTCCGTGTGTCTCTCTCCCTCCCCCCCACCCCCGCTCATGCCCCGTGTGTCTCTCTCCCTCCCCCACCCCAGTTCATGCCCCGTGTGTCTCTCTCCCCTTCCCCCATCCCCCACTCATGCACCGTGTATCCCTCTCCCCCCCCACCCCCGCTCATGCCCCGTTGCCCCGTGTGTCTCTCCCCCCTCCCCCACTCATGCCCCGTGTGTCTCTCTCCCTCCCCCCACCGCCGTTCATGCCCTGTGTGTCTCTCTCCCCCCCACCCCTGCTCATGCCCCGTGTGTCCCTCTCCCTCCCCCCACCCCCCGCTCATGCCCTGTGTGTCTCTCTCCCCTTCCCCCATCCCCCACTCATGCCCCATGTGTCCCTCTCCCTCCCCCCACCCCCACTCATGCCCCGTGTGTCTCTATCCCCTTCCCCCCACCCCCCGCTCATGCCCCGTGTGTCTCTCTGTCCCCCCCACCCCCGCTCATGCCCCGTGTGTCTCTCTCCCTCCCCCCACCCCCGTTCATGCCCTGTGTGTCTCTCTCCCCCACACCCCCGCTCATGCCCGTGTGTCCTTCTTGTCCCCCCAACCCCCAATCATGCTCTGTGTCTCCCCTGTTCCTCCAGCCCCCGCTCACACCATCGGCACACGGTGGCCAGCGGAGGGCCAAGGAGCAGGATCTGCCGCCTGCACACGAACGCTGTGTGTCTCTCTCCCTCCCCCCCACCCCCGCTAATGCCCCGTGTGTCTCTCTCCCTCCCCTCCACCCCCCGCTCATGCCCCGTGTGTATCTCTCCCTCCCCCCCACCCCCCGCTCATGCCCCGTGTGTCTCTCTCGCTCCCCTCCACCGCCCGCTCAAGCACTGTGTGTCTCTCTCCCTCCCCCACCCCCCGCTCATGCCCCGTGTGTCTCTCGACCCTCCCCCCTATCCCCCGCTCATGCACCTTGTGTCTCTCTCCCATTCCCCCACCCCCGCTCATGCCCCGTGTGTCTCTCTCCCTCCCCTTCACCCCCTGCGCATGCCCCGTGTGTCCCTCTCCCTCCCCCCACCCCCACTCATGCCCCGTGTGTCTCTCTCCCCCCCACCCGCCACTCATGCCCCGTGTGTCCCTCTCCCTCCCCCCCACCCCCACTCATGCCCCGTGTGTCTCTCTCCCTCCCCCCCACCCGCCACTCATGCCCTGTGTGTCTATCTCCCTCCCCCCCACCCCACTCATGCCCCGTGTGTCTCTCTTCCTCCCCCCCACCCCCGCTCATGCCCCGTGTGTCTCTCTCCCCTTCCTCCCACCCCCTGCTCATGCTCCGTGTGTCTCTCTCCTTCCCCCCCACCCCTGCTCATGCCCCGTGTGTCTCTCTCCCTCCCCCACCCCCGCTCATGCCCCGTGTGTCTCTCTCCCTCCCCCCCACCCCCGCTCATGCCACGTGTGTCTCTCTCCCCTTCCCCCATCCCCCACTCATGCCCCGTGTGTCCCTCTCCATCCCCCCACCCCCGCTCATGCCCCGTGTGTCTCTCTCCCTCCCCCCACCCCTGTTCATGCCCCGTGTGTCTCTCTCCCCCCCACCCCTGCTCATGCCCCGTGTGTCCCTCGATCCTCCCCCCACCCCCCGCTCATGCCCTGTGTGTCTCCCTCCCCTTCCCCCACCCCCCGCTCATGCCCTGTGTGTCTCTCTCCCCTTCCCCCCACCCCCCGCTCATGCCCCGTGTCTCTCTGTCCCCCCACCCCCGCTCATGCCCTGTGTGTCATTCTCCCTCCCCCCACCCCGCTCATGCCCCGTGTGTGTCTCTCCCTCCCCCCCACCCCCGCTCATGCCCTGTGTGTCTCTCTCCCTCCCCCCCACCCCCGCTCATGCCCCGTGTGTCTCTCTCCCCTTCCCCCCACCCCCTGCTCATGCTCCGTGTGTCTCTCTCCTTCCCCCCCACCCCCGCTCATGCCCCGTGTGTCTCTCTCCCTCCCCCCACCCCCGCTCATGCCCCGTGTGTCTCTCTCCCTCCCCCCACCCCGGCTCATGCCCCGTGTGTCTCTCTCCCCTTCCCCCATCCCCCACTCATGCCCCGTGTGTCCCTCTCCATCCCCCCCACCCCCGCTCATGCCCCGTGTGTCTCTCTCCCCTTCCCCCATCCTCCACTCATGCCCCGTGTGTCCCTCTCCTTCCCCCCACCCCCCGCTCATGCCCCGTGTGTCTCCCCCCCACCCCCGCTCATGCCCCGTGTGTCTCTCTCCCTCCCCCCACCCCCGTTCATGCCCCGTGTGTCTCTCTCCCCCCACCCCTGCTCATGCCCCGTGTGTCCCTCTCCCTCCCCCCACCCCCCGCTCATGCCCTGTGTGTCTCTCTCCCCTTCCCCCATCCCCCGCTCATGCCCCATGTGAACCCTCTCCCTCCCCCCCACCCCCACTCATGCTCGGTGTGTCTCTCTCCCCTTCCCCCCACCCCCCGCTCATGCCCCGTGTGTCTCTCTGTCCCCCCCACCCCCGCTCATGCCCCGTGTGTCTCTCTCCCTCCCCCCACCCCTGTTCATGCCCCGTGTGTCTCTCTCCCCCCACCCCCGCTCATGCCCGTGTGTCTCTCTCCCCTTCCCCCCACCCCCGCTCATGCCCTGTGTGTCTCTCTCTCTCCCCCCACCCCCGCTCATGCCCCATGTGTCTCTCTCCCTCCCCCCACCCCCGCTCATGCCCCATGTGTCCTTCCCCCTCCCGCCCACCCCCCGCTCATGCCCCGTGTCTCCCTCCCCTTCCCCCCGCTCATGCCCCCTGTGTCTCTCTTCCTCCCCACCACCCCCGCTCATGCCCCGTGTGTCTCTCTCCCTCCCCTCCACCCCCGCTCATGCCCCGTGTGTCTCTCTCCCTCCCCCCACCCCCGCTCATGCCCCGTGTGTCTCTCTCCCTCCCCCCCACGCCCACTCATGCCCCGTGTGTCTCTCCCCCTCCCACCCACCCCCCGCTCATGCCCTGTGTGTCTCTCTCCCTTTCCTCCCACCCCCTCATGCCCCGTGTGTCTCTCCCCCTCCCCACACCCCCGCTCGTGTGTCTCCCCCCCTCCCGCACACACCCCGCTCATGCCCCGTGTGTCTCTCCCCCTCCCGCCCACCCCCGCTCATGCCCCGTGTGTCTCTCCCCCTCCCGCCCACCCCCGCTCATGCCCGTGTGTCTCTCTCCCTCCCCCCACCCCCGCTCATGCCCCGTGTGTCTCTCAACCTCCCCCGACCCCCGCTCATGCCCCGTGTGTCTCTCCCCCTCCCGCCCACCCCCCGCTCATGCCCCTTGTCTCTCTCCCTTTCCCCCCACCCCCTACTCATGCCCCGTGTGTCTCTCTCCCTCCCCCCACCGCCGCTCATGCCCCATGAGTCTCTCTCCCTCCCCCCCACCCCCGCTCACGCCCAGTGTGTCTCTCTCCCTCCCCCCACCTCCGCTCATGCCCCATGTGTCTCTCTCCCTCCCCCCACCCCCGCTCATGCCCCGTGTGTCTCTCTCCCTCCCCCCCACCCCCGCTCATGCCCCGTGTGTCTCTCTCCCACCCCCTCACCCCCCGATCATGCCCTGTGTGTCTCTCCCCCTCCCTCCAGCCCACCCCCCGCTCATGCCCCGTGTGTCTCTCCCCCTCCCGCCCACCCCCCGCTCATGCCCCGTGTGTCTCTCTCCCTATATATATATATATATATATATATATATATATATATATATATATATATATTCAGTGAAAAAACTTTGTCAAAGGGACGTTATGGTTCCAAGTAAAACCGAAAAACCCTTGAAATTCGCCAGTTATGGTAAGCTAAGCAACCATAACTTGCGCCACCACTGTGCACTGCTAAGACTAACACCCAGGACAAAGATGACATCACAAATGTCATTGATGACATCACTGATGACATCACATGTGTATGTATTTTCCATGAAATATGTGTACAAGGGATTCCTATTATAATGTTGCGAAACAGGTGTCAAGGATCATTGCAATAAATATCATACCCTAATTAGTGCATTGAACGATGCATTGATATAAATAGCATTCTATTATGGGGTTCTATCTAGTATACTAAGCTGCTCATACAGAAACATAACATTGTGTGCAGTGTACAAGATGAAGGTATAATATTCGTAATGTTAATATGTTGAATAATGAAATGATAATTTTTTTCTTAATAGATTTTTGTGTACTGTGAAATATGTAATAAGTAGCTAATAAAACACATGTATTACATAATTGCATTACTATAGACAAAACACAAAGACACAAGAACACATACCAATATGGGTATATACAGGGAAAGTGAAGTTAGCAAAAAAGCACAAGTAGTAGCAGAAACAATTCATAATTTAACTGATTATTTTCATGCAAATAAATGATTGCTCTGTTTCAAAGCTGCTATTTACCCTAGGTATATGTATCACTTGATGTGATTGGACCCTAAGGACAGTAGTGTGAGTACAATGTATATAAATATGACCATATACAGGGAAAGTACAGCCATAAAAAAAAAACAACAGAACTATCAGAAAGTGCTCAAAGGTCTATTGATTATCTTTATGCACAAAAAGGATTGCTGTCTTTCAAGCTTGTGTCTTCCCGTATCTATATGTTTTATATGATGTGACTGGACTCTAAGGGAATTACTGTAAGAACCTACTTGAAGGATACGTCTACAAATAAAATACATTTTTTAGTTTCTGACTGTTACTGAAGAAAACCATGTGGCCTAGATATGTCAGCAAAAGAAAAAAGAGTGAGCCAGACATGTGATGTCATCAGTGATGTCATCAATGACATTTGTGATGTCATCTTTGATGTCCTGGGTGTTAGTCTTAGCAGTGCACGGTGGTGGTGCGAGTTATGGTTGCTTAGCTTACCATAACTGGCGAATTTCAAGGGTTTTTCGGTTTTACTTGGAACCATAACGTTCCATTGACAACGTTTTTTCACTGAATTTCATAGGTTTTTAGTAGCGCAACTTAACCATAACGTCCCTTTAACAAAGTTTTTTCCCTGAATTTCATAGATTTTTAGTAGCGCAACTTAACCATAACGTCCCTTTAACAAAGTTCTTTCATTGAATTTCATAGGTTTTTATTAGTGCAACTTAACCATAACGTCCCTGTAACATTTTTTTTTAACTACATTTTAAAGGTTTTTATTAGTGCACCGTCACCATAACATCCCTTTCAATAGATGAAGACCACTAACATCTTATGTCCTCAAAGTAGGAACGCCGGGTGTTAAAAAAAAAAAAACATTTTCCTTGCTACACTGGGACGCCTGCAGCGTCCTGGTGTAGGAAGGAAAATCTTTTACCAAGATGGCCACCATGGAAAGGGAAGGCGGAGTGTATAAAGAACACAACAGGGCATGAGCGGGGGGTGGGGGGGAACAGTGGAGACACATGGGCATGAGCGGGGGGTGAGAGGGAACAGGGTACAAACGGGGCATGAGCAGGGGGTGGGGGGGAAAGGTAGGAAACACGGGGCATGAGCGGTGGTGGGGGGAACACGAGAGAGACACGGGTCATGAGCAGCGGGTAGGGAGGAACATGAGGGAGACACAGGGTATGAGCGGGGGGTGGGGAGGAACACGAGGGAGACACGGGGCATGAGCGGGGGGGGTACAGGACACACACGGGACATGAGCGGGAGTGGGGGGGAAAGGAGAGAGACAAGGGGCATGAGCGGGGGTTGGGGGAACACGAGGGAGACACGCGGCATGAGCGGGGGTGGGGGGTAAAACGAGGGAAACATGGGGCATGAGCAAGAGGTGGGGGGAACACGAGGGAGACACGGGGCATGAGCGAGGGGTGGGGCCAACAGGAGAGAGACACGGGGCATGAGCGGGGGTGGGGAGAACAGGAGACAGACACGGGGCATGAGTGGGGGGGTGGGAAGAACAGGAGACAGATACGGGGCATGAGCGGGGGTGAGGAAAACAGGAGACAGACACGGGGCATGAGCGGGGAGGTGGGGGGCAACAGGAGACAGACAGGGGGCATGAGCGGGGGGTGGGGGGCAACAGGAGACAGACACGGGGCATGAGCGGGGGTGGCGGGAACATGACACAGACACAGAGCATGAGCAGGGGGTGGGGAGAACAGGAGACAGCCACGGGACATGAACAGGGGGTGGGGGGCAACAGGAGACAGACACGGGGCATGAGTGGGGGGCAACAGGAGAGACACGGGGCATGAGCGGGTGGTGGGGGGAACAACAGACACGGGGCATGAGTGGGGGGTGGGGAGAACACACAAGGGGCATGAGGGGGGATGGGGGGCAACAGGAGACAGACACGGGGCATGAGCAGGGGTGGGAGGAAGAGGAGACAGACACGGGGCATGAGCGCGGGTGGGGCAACAGGAGACAGACATGGGGCATGAGCAGCGGGTGGGGAGGAACATGAGGAAGACACGGGGCATGAGCGGGGGGTGGGGAGGAACACGAAGGAGACATGGGGCATGAGCGGGGGGTACAGGGCACACACGGGACATGAGCGAGAGTTGGGGGGAAAGGAGAGAGACAAGGGGCATGAGCGGGGGGTGGGGGGAACATGAGGGAGACACGGGGCATGAGCGGGGGTGGGGGGTAACACGAGGGAAACACGGGGCATGAGCGGGGGGTGGGGGAACACGAGGGAGACACGGGGCATGAGCGTGGGGTGGGGCCAACAGGAGAGAGACACAGGGCATGAGCGGGGCGTGGGGAGAACAGGAGACAGACACAGGGCATGAGCGGGGGGGTGGGGAGAACAGGAGACAGACATGGGGCATGAGCGGGGGTGAGGAGAACAGGAGACAGACGTGGGGCATGAGCGGGGGGGCAGGGCACACACGGGACATGAGCGAGAGTGGGGGAAAGGAGAGAGACAAGGGGTATGAGCAGGGGCTGGGGGGAACACGAGGGAGACACGGGGCATGAGCGGGGGTGGGGGGTAACATGAGGGAAACACGGGGCATGAGTGGGGGGTGGGGGAACACGAGGGAGACATGGGGCATGAGCGGGGGGTGGGGCCAACAGGAGAGAGACACGGGGTATGAGCGGGGGGTGGGGAGAACAGGAGACAGACACGGGGCATGAGCGGGGGATGGGGGAACAGGAGACAGATACGGGGGATGAGGAGAACAGGAGACAGACACGGGGCATGAGCGGGAGGGGTGGGGGGCAACAGGAGACAGACACGGGGCATGAGCGGGGGGGTAGGGGCAACAGGAGAGAGACACGGGGCATGAGCGCGGAGTGGGGGGGGTACAGGAGACAGACACAGGGCATGGGTGGGGGCAACAGGAGACAGACACGGGGCATGAGCGGGGGGTGGGGGGAACAGGAGACAGACATGGGGCATGAGCGGGGGTTGGGGGGAGCAGAAGACAGACACGGGGCATAAGCGAGGGGGCAACAGGAGAGAGACACGGGGCATGAGCGGGTGGGGGGGCAACAGGAGAGAGACACGGGGCATGAGCGGCTGGTAGGGTGGTACAGGAGACAGACACGGGGCATGAGCGGGTGGGGGGGCAACAGGAGAGAGACACGGGGCATGAGCGGGGGGTAGGGTGGTACAGGAGACAGACACGGGGCATGAGCGGGTGGGGGAACAGGAGAGAGACACGGGGCATGAGCGGGTGGGGGGGCAACAGGAGAGAGACACGGGGCATGAGCGGGGGGTAGGGTGGTACAGGAGACAGACACGGGGCATGAGCGGGTGGGGGGCAACAGGAGACAGACACGGGGCATGAGCGGGGGGTGGGGGACAACAGGAGACAGACACGGGGCATGAGCAGGGGTGGGAGGAAGAGGAGACAGACACGGGGCATGAGCGCGGGTGGGGCAACAGGAGACAGACATGGGGCATGAGCAGCGGGTGGGGAGGAACATGAGGGAGACACGGGGCATGAGCGGGGGGTGGGGAGGAACACGAAGGAGACATGGGGCATGAGCGGGGGGGTACAGGGCACACACGGGACATGAGCGAGAGTGGGGGGAAAGGAGAGAGACAAGGGGCATGAGCGGGGGGTTGGGGGAACTCGAGGGAGGCACGGGGCATGAGCGGGGGAGGGGGGTAACACGAGGGAAACACGGGGCATGAGCGGGGGGTGGGGGAACACGAGGGAGACACGGGGCATGAGCGTGGGGTGGGGCCAACAGGAGAGAGACACAGGGCATGAGCGGGGCGTGGGGAGAACAGGAGACAGACACAGGGCATGAGCGGGGGGGTGGGGAGAACAGGAGACAGACACGGGGCATGAGCGGGGGATGGGGGAACAGGAGACAGATACGGGGCATGAGCGGGGGTGAGGAGAACAGGAGACAGACATGGGGCATGAGCGGGGGGGCAGGGCACACATGGGACATGAGCGAGAGTGGGGGAAAGGAGAGAGACAAGGGGCATGAGCAGGGGGTGGGGGGAACACGAGGGAGACACGGGGCATGAGCGGGGGGTGGGGGGTAACATGAGGGAAACACGGGGCATGGGTGGGGGAACACGAGGGAGACATGGTGCATGAGCGGGGGGTGGGGCCAACAGGAGAGAGACACGGGGTATGAGCGGGGGGTGGGGAGAACAGGAGACAGACACGGGGCATGAGCGGGGGATGGGGGAACAGGAGACAGATACGGGGCATGACCGGGGATGAGGAGAACAGGAGACAGACACGGGGCATGAGCGGGAGGGGTGGGGGGCAACAGGAGACAGACACGGGGCATGAGCGGGGGGGTAGGGGCAACAGGAGAGAGACACGGGGCATGAGCGCGGAGTGGGGGGGTACAGGAGACAGACACAGGGCATGGGTGGGGGCAACAGGAGACAGACACGGGGCATGAGCGGGGGTGGGGAGAACAGGAGACAGACACGGGGCATGAGTGGGGGGGTGGGAAGAACAGGAGACAGATACGGGGCATGAGCGGGGGTGAGGAAAACAGGAGACAGACACGGGGCATGAGCGGGGAGGTGGGGGGCAACAGGAGACAGACAGGGGGCATGAGCGGGGGGTGGGGGCAACAGGAGACAGACACGGGGCATGAGCTGGGGTGGCGGGAACATGACACAGACACAGAGCATGAGCAGGGGGTGGGGAGAACAGGAGACAGCCACGGGGCATGAACAGGGGGTGGGGGGCAACAGGAGACAGACACGGGGCATGAGTGGGGGGTGGGGGGCAACAGGAGACACACGAGGCATGAGCGGGGGGTGGGGGGAACAGGAGACAGACACGGGGCATGAGCGGGGGGTGGGGGGAACAACAGACACGGGGCATGAGTGGGGGGTGGGGAGAACACACAAGGGGCATGAGCGGGGGATGGGGGGCAACAGGAGACAGACACGGGGCATGAGCAGGGGTGGGAGGAAGAGGAGACAGACACAGGGCATGAGCGCGGGTGGGGCAACAGGAGACAGACATGGGGCATGAGCAGCGGGTGGGGAGGAACATGAGGGAGACACGGGGCATGAGAGGGGGGTGGGGAGGAACACGAAGGAGACATGGGGCATGAGCGGGGGGTACAGGGCACACACGGGACATGAGCGAGAGTTGGGGGGAAAGGAGAGAGACAAGGGGCATGAGCGGGGGTTGGGGGGAACACGAGGGAGACACGGGGCATGAGCGGGGGTGGGGGGTAACACGAGGGAAACACGGGGCATGAGCGGGGGTGGGGGAACACGAGGGAGACACGGGGCATGAGCGTGGGGTGGGGCCAACAGGAGAGAGACACAGGGCATGAGCGGGGCGTGGGGAGAACAGGAGACAGACACAGGGCATGAGCGGGGGGGTGGGGAGAACAGGAGACAGACACGGGGCATGAGCGGGGGATGGGGGAACAGGAGACAGATACGGGGGTGAGGAGAACAGGAGACAGACGTGGGGCATGAGCGGGGGGCAGGGCACACACGGGACATGAGCGAGAGTGGGGGAAAGGAGAGAGACAAGGGGCATGAGCAGGGGGTGGGGGGAACACGAGGGAGACACGGGGCATGAGCGGGGGGTAGGGGGTAACATGAGGGAAACACGGGGCATGAGTGGGGGGTGGGGGAACACGAGGGAGACATGGGGCATGAGCGGGGGGTGGGGCCAACAGGAGAGAGACACGGGGTATGAGCGGGGGGTGGGGAGAACAGGAGACAGACACGGGGCATGAGCGGGGGATGGGGGAACAGGAGACAGATACGGGGCATGAGCGGGGATGAGGAGAACAGGAGACAGACACGGGGCATGAGCGGGAGGGGTGGGGGGCAACAGGAGACAGACACGGGCATAAGCGGGGGGGTAGGGGCAACAGGAGAGAGACACGGGGCATGACCGGGGGGTGGGGGGAACAGGAGACAGACATGGGGCATGAGCGGGGGTTGGGGGGAACAGAAGACAGACACGGGGCATAAGCGAGGGGGGCAACAGGAGAGAGACACGGGGCATGAGCGGGTGGGGGGGCAACAGGAGAGAGACACGGGGCATGAGCGGGGGTAGGGTGGTACAGGAGACAGACACGGGGCATGAGCGGGTGGGGGGGCAACAGGAGAGAGACACGGGGCATGAGCGGCGGGTAGGGTGGTACAGGAGACAGACACGGGGCATGAGCGGGTGGGGGAACAGGAGAGAGACACGGGGCATGAGCGGGTGGGGGGGCAACAGGAGAGAGACACGGGGCATGAGCGGGGGGTAGGGTGGTACAGGAGACAGACACGGGGCATGAGCGGGTGGGGGGCAACAGGAGACAGACACGGGGCATGAGCGGGGGGTGGGGGACAACAGGAGACAGACACGGGGCATGAGCAGGGGTGGGAGGAAGAGGAGATAGACAAGGGGCATGAGCGCGGGTGGGGCAACAGGAGACAGACATGGGGCATGAGCAGCGGGTGGGGAGGAACATGAGGGAGACACGGGGCATGAGCGGGGGGTGGGGAGGAACACGAAGGAGACATGGGGCATGAGCGGGGGGGTACAGGGCACACACGGGACATGAGCGAGAGTGGGGGGGAAAGGAGAGAGACAAGGGGCATGAGCGGGGGGTTGGGGGAACTCGAGGGAGACACGGGGCATGAGCGGGGGTGGGGGGTAACACGAGGGAAACACGGGGCATGAGCGGGGGGTGGGGGAACACGAGGGAGACACGGGGCATGAGCGTGGGGTGGGCCAACAGGAGAGAGACACAGGGCATGAGCGGGGCGTGGGGAGAACAGGAGACAGACACAGGGCATGAGCGGGGGGGGTGGGGAGAACAGGAGACAGACACGGGGCATGAGAGGGGGATGGGGGAACAGGAGACAGATACGGGGCATGAGCGGGGGTGAGGAGAACAGGAGACAGACACGGGGCATGAGCAGGGGGGTGGGGGGCAACAGGAGACAGACACGGGGCATGAGCAGGGGGGTGGGGGCAACAGGAGAGAGACACGGGGCATGAGAGGGGAGTGGGGGAACAGGAGACAGACATGGGGCATGAGCGGGGGGGTGGGGAGAACAGGAGACAGACATGGGGCATGAGCGGGGGATGGGGGAATAGGAGACAGATACGGGGCATGAGCGGGGGTGAGGAGAACAGGAGACAGACACGGGGCATGAGCAGGGGGGTGGGGGGCAACAGGAGACAGACACGGGGCATGAGCAGGGGGGTGGGGGCAACAGGAGAGAGACACGGGGCATGAGTGTGGAGTGGGGGGTACAGGAGACAGACACAGGGCATGGGTGGGGGCAACAGGAGACAGACACGGGGCATGAGCGGGGGGTGGGGGGAACAGGAGACAGACGCGGGCCATGAGCGGGCGGTGGGGGAAACAGAAGACAGACACGGGGCATGAGCGAGGGGGGCAACAGGAGAGAGACATGGGGCATGAGCGGGTGGGGGGGCAACAGGAGAGAGATACGGGGCATGAGCGGGGGGTAGGGTGGTACAGGAGACAGACATGGGCATGAGCGGGTGGGGGAACAGGAGACAGACGGGGCATGAGCGAGGGGGGCAGCAGGAGAGAGACATGGGGCATGAGCGGGTGGGGGAACAGGAGACAGATACGGGGCATGAGCGGGGGGTGGAGGGGTACAGGAGACAGACACGGGGCATGAGCGGGGGGTGGGGGGCAACAGGAGAGAGACAGGGGGCATGAGCGGGGGTGGGGGGCAACAGGAGAGAGACACGGGGCATGAGCGGGGGGTGGGGGGCAACAGGAGAGAGACACGGGGCATGAGCGGGGGGTGGGGGGAACAACAGAGACAGACACGGGGCATGAGCAGGGGGTGGGGGGCAACAGGAGACAGACACGGGCATGAGCGGGGGTGGGGGACAACAGGAGACAGACACAGGGCATGAGCGGGGGGTGGGGGGCAACAGGAGACAGACACGGGGCATGAGCGGGGGTGGGGGGAACATGACATAGACACAGAGCATGAGCGGGGGGTGGGGAGAACAGGAGACAGACACGGGGCATGAGCGGGGTGTGGGGGGCAACAGGAGACAGACACTGGGCGTGAGCAGGGGGTGGGGGGCAACAGGAGAGACACGGGGCATGAGCAGGGAGTGGGGGGAACAGGAGACAGACATGGGGCATGAGCGAGGGGTGGGGGGAACAGGAGAAAGACACGGGGCATGAGCGGGGGTTGGGAGGAACAACAGACACAGGGCATGAGCGGGGGCGGGGAGAACAGACACGGGGCATGAGAGGGGGGGTGGGGGGCAACAGGAGACAGAAACGGGGCATGAGCGGGGGTGGGAGGAACAGGAGACAGACACGGGGCATGAGCGGGGGTGGGGAGAACAGGAGACAGACACAGGGCATGAGAGGGGGGGTGGGGGGCAACAAGAGAGAGACACAGGGCATGAGCGGGTGGGGGAACAGGAGACAGACACAGGGCATGAGCGGGGGTGGGGGGCAACAGGAGATAGACACGGGGCATGAGGCGGGGGTGGGGGGAACAGGACACAGACACGGGGCATGAGCGGGGGGTGGGGAGAACAGGAGACAGACACGGGCATGAGCGGGGGCATGGGGGCAACAGGAGACAGACACGGCACATGAGGGGAACAGGAGACAGATACGGAGCATGAGCGGGGGGTGGGGAGAACAGGAGACGGACACGGGGCATGAGTGGGGGAACAGAAGACAGGCACAGGGCATGAGCGGGGGGTGGGAGGAAGGTGAGAGAGACACATGGTGCATGAGAGGGGGTGGGGGGAGGGAGAGAGACACATGGGGCATGAGCGGGGTGTGGGGGGAGGGAGAGAGACACACGGGGCATGAGCGGTGGGGTGGGCGGGAGGGAGAGAGACACACAGGGCATGAGCGGGGGGTGGGCGGGAGGAGGAAAGACACACGGGGCATGAGCGGGGGGTGGGCGGGAGGGGGAGAGACACACGGGGCATGAGTGGGGGTGGGGGGGAGGGAGAGAGACATACGGGGTATGAGCGTGGGGTAGGCGGGAGGGGGAGAGACACACGGGCATGAGCGGGGGGTGGGCGGGAGGGGGAGAGACACAAGGGGCATGAGCGGGGGGTGGGCTGGAGTGGGAGAGACACACGGGGTATGAGCGGGGGTGGGCGGTCGGGGGAGAGACACACAGGGCATGAGCGGGGGGTGGGGGGAAGGGGAGAGAGACACATGGGGCATGAGCAGGGGGAGGGGGGAGGGAGAGAGACACATGGGGGGCATGAGCGTGGGGTAGGCGGGAGGGGGAGAGACACACAGGGCATGAGCGGGGGGTGGGCGGTCGGGGGAGAGACACAAGGGGCATGAGCGGTGGGGTGGGCGGGAGGGAGAGAGACACATGGGGTATGAGCGGGGGGTGGGCAGCAGGGGGAGAGACACACGGGGCGTGAGCGGGGGGTGGGCGGGAGGGGGAGAGACACACAGGGCAGGAGCAGGGGCGGGGGGAGGTCGAGAGACACATGGGGCATGAGCGGGGGTGGGAGGGAGGGAGAGAGACTCGCGAGGCATGAGCGGGGGGTGGGGGGAAGGGGAGAGACACGGGGCATGAGTAGGGGTGGGGAAAACAGGAGACAGACATGGGGCATGAGTGGGGGGGTGGGAAGAACAGGAGACAGACACGGGCATGAGCGGGGGATGGGGGGAACAGGAGACAGATACGGGGCATGAGCGGGGGTGAAGAGAACAGGAGACAGACAAGGGGCATGAGCGGGGGTGTGGGGGGCAACAGGAGACAGACAGGGGGCATGAGCGGGGGGTGAGGGGCAACAGGAGACAGATACGGGCATGAGCGGGGGTGGGGGGAACATGTCATAGACACAGCATGAGCAGGGGGTGGGGAGAACAGGAGACAGACACGTGGCATGAGCGGGGGGGCAACAGGAGAGAGACACGGGGCATGAGCGGGTGGGGGGGCAACAGGAGAGAGACACGGGCATGAGCAGGGGGTAGGGTGGTACAGGAGATAGACACGGGCATGAGCGGGTGGGGGAACAGGAGACAGACGGGGCATGAGCGAGGGGGGCAGCAGGAGAGAGACATGGGGCATGAGCGGGTGGGGGAACAGGAGACAGATACGGGGCATGAGCGGGGGGTGGAGGGGTACAGGAGACAGACACGGGGCATGAGCTGGGGGTGGGGGGCAACAGGAGAGACAGGGGGCATGAGCGGGGGTGGGGGGCAACAGGAGAGAGACAAGGGGCATGAGCGGGGGGCAACAGGAGACAGACACGGGGCATGAGCGGGGGTGGGGGGCAACAGGAGACAGACACGGGCATGAGCGGGGGTGGGGGACAACAGGAGACAGACACGGGGCATGAGCGGGGGGTGGGGGGCAACAGGAGACAGACACGGGGCATGAGCGGGGGTGGGGGGAACATGACACAGACACAGAGCATGAGCGGGGGGTTGGGAGAACAGGAGACAGACACGGGGCATGAGCGGGGTGTGGGGGGCAACAGGAGACAGACACTGGGCATGAGCGGGGGGTGGGGGGCAACAGGAGAGACACGGGGCATGAGCGGGGAGTGGGGGGAACAGGAGACAGACATGGGGCATGAGCGAGGGGTGGGGGGAACAGGAGACAGACACGGGGCATGAGGGGGGGTGGGGGGCAACAAGAGAGAGACACGGGGCATGAGCGGGTGGGGGAACAGGAGACAGACACGGGGCATGAGGGGGTGGGGGGAACAGGAGACAGACACAGGGCATGAGCGGGGGTGGGGGGCAACAGGAGACAGAAACGGGGCATGAGCGGGGGTGGGAGGAACAGGAGACAGACACGGGGCATGAGCGGGGGTGGGGAGAACAGGAGACAGACACAGGGCATGAGGGGGGTGGGGGCAACAAGAGAGAGACACGGGGCATGAGCGGGTGGGGGAACAGGAGACAGACACGGGGCATGAGGGGGTGGGGGGAACAGGAGACAGACACAGGGCATGAGCGGGGGGTGGGGGGCAACAGGAGATAGACACGGGGCATGAGCGGGGGGTGGGGGGAACAGGACACAGACACGGGGCATGAGCGGGGGGTGGGGAGAACAGGAGACAGACACGGGCATGAGCGGGGGCATGGGGGCAACAGGAGACAGACACGGCACATGAGGGGAACAGGAGACAGATACGGAGCATGAGCGGGGGTGGGGAGAACAGGAGACGGACACGGGGCATGAGTGGGGGAACAGAAGACAGGCACAGGGCATGAGCGGGTGGTGGGGGGAATGTGAGAGAGACACATGGGGCATGAGCGGGGATGGGGGGAGGGAGAGAGACACATGGGGCATGAGCGGGGGGTGGGGGGAGGGAGAGAGACACACGGGGCATGAGCGGTGGGGTGGGCGGGAGGGAGAGAGACACACAGGGCATGAGCGGGGGGTGGGCGGGAGGAGGAAAGACACACGGGGGTGGGCGGGAGGGGGAGAGACACACGGGGCATGAGCGGGGGTGGTGGGGAGGGAGAGAGACATACGGGGTATGAGCGGGGGGTGGGGGGAAGGGGAGAGAGACACATGGGGCATGAGCGGGGGGTCGGGGAAGGGAGAGAGACACACAGGGGGCATGAGCGTGGGGTAGGCGGGAGGGGGAGAGACACACGGGCATGAGCGGGGGGTGGGCGGGAGGGGGAGAGACACAAGGGGCATGAGCGGGGGGTGGGCTGGAGTGGGAGAGACACACAGGGTATGAGCGGGGATGGGCGGTCGGGGGAGAGACACACAGGGCATGAGCGGGGGGTGGGGGGTAGGGGAGAGAGACACATGGGGCATGAGCAGGGGGTGGGGGGAGGGAGAGAGACGCACGGGGGGCATGAGCGTGGGGTAGGCGGGAGGGGGAGAGACACACAGGGCATGAGCGGGGGGTGGGCGGGAGGGGGAGAGACACAAGGGGCATGAGCGGTGGGGTGGGCGGGAGGGAGAGAGACACATGGGGTATGAGCGGGGGGTGGGCAGCAGGGGGAGAGACACACGTGGCGTGAGCGGGGGGTGGGCGGGAGGGGGAGAGACACACAGGGCAGGAGCAGGGGCGGGGGGGAGGTCGAGAGACACATGGGGCATGAGCGGGGGTGGGAGGGAGGGAGAGAGACTCACGAGGCATGAGCGGGGGGTGGGGGGAAGGGGAGAGACATGGGGCATGAGTAGGGGTGGGGAAAACAGGAGACAGACATGGGGCATGAGTGGGGCGGTGGGAAGAACAGGAGACAGACACAGGCATGAGCGGGGGATGGGGGAACAGGAGACAGATACGGGGCATGAGCGGGGGTGAAGAGAACAGGAGACAGCCAAGGGGCATGAGCGGGGGTGTGGGGGGCAACAGGAGACAGACAGGGGGCATGAGCGGGGGGTGGGGGGCAACAGGAGACAGACACGGGCATGAGCGGGGGTGGGGGGAACATGTCATAGACACAGAGCATGAGCAGGGGGTGGGGAGAACAGGAGACAGACACGTGGCATGAGCGGGGGGTGGGGGGCAACAGGAGACAGACACGGGGCATGAGCGGGGGGTGGGGGGCAACAGGAGAGACACGGGTCATGAGCGGGGGGTGGGGGGAACAGGAGACAGACACGGGGCATGAGCGGGGGGTAGGGGAACAACATACACAGGGGGTGGGGAGAACAGACACGGGGCATGAGCGGGGGATGGGGGCAACAGGAGACAGACACGGGGCATGAGCGGGGGTGGGAGGAACAGGAGACAGACACGGGGCATGAGCGCGGGTGGGGGAACAGGAGACAGACATGGGGCATGAGCAATGGGTGGGGAGGAACATGAGGGAGACACGGGGCATGATCAGGGGGTGGGGAGGAACACGAAGGAGACACAGGGCATGAGCGGGGGGCTACAGGGCACACACGGGACATGAGCGAGAGTTGGGGGGAAAGGAGAGAGACAAGGGGCATGAGCGGGGGGGAACATGAGGGAGACACGGGGCATGAGCGTGGGGTTGGGGGTAACACGAGGGAAGTACGGGGCATGAGCGGGGGGTGGGGGAACACGAGGGAGACACGGGGCATGAGCGTGGGGTGGGGCCAACAGGAGAGAGACCCAAGGCATGAGCGAGGGGTGGGGAGAACAGGAGACAGACACAGGGCATGAGCGGGGGGTGGGGAGAACAGGAGACAGACACGGGGCATGAGCGGGGGATGGGGAACAGGAGACAGATACGGGGCATGAGCGGGGGTGAGGAGAACAGGAGACAGACACGGGGCATGAGCGGGGGGGCAGGGCACACATGGGACATGAGCGAGAGTGTGGGGAAAGGAGAGAGACAAGGGGCATGAGCGGGAGGTGGGGGGAACACGAGGGTGACACGGGGCATGAGCGGGGGCTGGGGGGTAACACGAGGGAGACACGGGGCATGAGCGGGGGGTGGGGCCAACAGGAGAGAGACACGGGGCATGAGCGGGGGGTGGGGAGAACAGGAGACAGACACAGGGCATGAGCGGGGGGGTGGGGAGAACAGGAGACAGACACGGGGCATGAGCGGGGGATGGGGGAACAGGAGACAGATACGGGGTATGAGCGGGGGTGAGGAGAACAGGAGACAGACACGGGGCATGAGCGGGGGGGGCAACAGGAGACAGACACGGGGCATGAGCGGGGGGTTGGGGGGCAACAGGAGAGAGACACGGGGCATGAGCGCGGAGTGGGGGGGTACAGGAGACAGACACAGGGCATGGGTGGGGGCAACAGGAGACAGACACGGGGCATGAGCGGGGGGTGGGGGGAACAGGAGACAGATGCGGGGCATGAGCGGGGGGTAGGGGAACAGAAGACAGACACGGGGCATGAGCGAGGGGGGCAACAGGAGAGAGACACGGGGCATGAGCGGGGGGTGGGGGGCAACAGGAGAGAGACAAAGTGTGTCTCGTTGGCTCCACAAACGAACATTCTAAAATGTCCAACTTCCCCAAGATGGAGATTTAAGTGAAGGGGGATCTGAAAAGCAAAATTTCAAATCATCCCGATTTATACTGCCCATCTTCCCCTACACAGACCTTTAAGTGGGGGGGTCTGAAAAATGAAACATCTAAACTTTCCCCACATTCTAGACCTGGCCTTTGAACAGACTGGTGCTGCATGTCATTGATCCTTGGGTTTTTGGGAATCGGGGGAGAAGTGTTTTGCAAAAGTGATACCTCATGTATCCAACACTGAATGTGTGTTGTATGTCTTGTTTTAAAATCCAATCTGTGTTTATTTCTTAGCTACATTTTGGTTAAGTAATATTTGCCACAGGCATTTTTACAGATCTATAATTTCAACTGCTAGCATTTTGGGTGCACAGGGAACTCCACATATCAAGCCTTGAAGGTGAACTAGTTTCTTAAAATGTTGCCTATGTTTTAACCCTAGAACTCTCAGACAGAAACGTTGAAGATTATGTTCTATTATTGTCCAATATCCTTATTATTGAAATTCAACATACAATAGGGGTTCATGGGAAAAGAGTTTTGAGAGTTTAGTTAGTTGTTCTTGGCTCACTGTGGGCACAGGGGAGGGGGGATATTGATATGGCTCTATCTGAGTCTTCAATAGGGCCAATGCTAAAAAACTTTAGCAAAGTGTTGTAGGGCTCTTTGATTGGGGGAACTCCCCGGGATATGGGTGATCTCTCAATATAATGCTACAGCCTAAGTGATCTTGAAGTCTGAGAGGAGACCTTATTTACGAGTTACAGGGGGGCAGTCCATTCACACATTTGTACATCAGGCATAAGACCTTAAAGTCAATTTGTTGGTTTATCACCAACCAATGTAGGGAGGTTCTAAATGTGTTACAGAGCTGCATTTTGGCACTTTAAAAATCATTCTAATTCATTGTGGCACATGAGCTATAATATGAACAACAATACAAACTTTAGATCAGGATGGGATGAAAAAAGCACTTTGAAATGGGGAAATGACAAGTGCAAACTTGTGCATTTTTTCAAATTCGCGGCAAACTTTTATTATGCGATATTGAAGAAAAACGGTCAAATACACTGTTCTGCAATTCGTTGTGGATGTAGCTAACGGTATTGGGTATCGGTGAGAGTTGAAATTGTGTTTCTATCTTTAAAACTGAAGGAGTTATAAAGGTTTTAGTGAGAGACGTTTTTGTAAAATTGGCGCGAAAATGAAAACAGAATTGCGCTTTTGAAAATGACAGATGGGTTTGATTACACTATATTATGAATATGAAAAAGAGAATGCCACATATGGATCTTACAGTTACGTGGCCAGCGTAACCCATCACGTTGTGGATACTCTACTTCTTCCTGGGATTTACTTTAGTTACTCAAAAGCACTAGGGAGTTATGGTTTTTGAACAGAGGTGAGACAATCAGCACAAGAAGGATTCTAACAATACTAGAGTTCTGAATTAAAGATAGGATGGGTTGAGATCGGGATGATACAGTGCAGATATACTATGGGTCACTGTTCTTCCTGTTAATGCTTTTAGAAGAAGTTATTAAATTGGACCGTCATTTCTGGTCATTGGAGTGGATCAGGTCTACCGGCAGCAGGGCACCTGTGGAGGGATTTGGATCAGCAGCGCGGTTCTGGTCAATTTTGGACTGAACCTCAGACCGGATTTGGAAGGGCCCCTTCTGGTTACTGGACACGGTAGGTAGCAGAATGCAAGTTTTCAGCGTACAAGCCTTAATGGTAGCAAGCAAAGCTGGCTCAGAATTAAATCCCTTGAAGTTTGGGATGTTTGAAATTGGGTCAGGCTAGCAATAATTTAGCAATACTAGAGTCTGGATTCTGCAAAGAAATCTGGATCTTTCAAAGAATTCTGGAGTCAACTACCAGATGAAGAGTTCTGGAATAAGGTGCTACGCAGACATCTGGATGGGTTCTGGAAGCAGTGTGTTCTGGAAGCAGTCTCTATGTGCAGTGAAATTCCTATATTTATCCATTTACAACGATTATGGCATGGGCAGAACTTCAAAACACACTCCCATGGTTGTGAATGGCTACAGGGATGTGCTTTGTTTTGGTTGGCAGTCTGAACAGAGCTGTCATCTTATGACAGGATTTAGGAACTCCCACCTGGATTTTTACCCAAAACATACTTTAGCACAAATGTACATTTCTAACATTATGTACACTCATAAAATTGAACACATATTTTATATTCTATTGTCTACATTTACATTCACTTCCCATCTTTGTGATTGCTGTCTTGGTAATTCTACGGATTTTTATCAATTTTACCCATAACACTTTGGATTAATCATTTCTAATTTAGCACATCTCTGGGCGCTTTCAGTGGATCATATATATACAATCGTAAGTTTGCAGTATTAATAGTTTTGCCACAATCAGAGATTTTTCATAACTTTGGTCCCTTAAATGGTACGAGTTTCCTCAATGTCTTCAATCACAAGGCTGAAATGAGTTTAATGTCTACCAAGTTTCAGATGTATCTCTCTTTAGGTTGCTCAGTTAAATAATTTTAAACTTTAATCATAAATAAGGATTTCACATCAAAGTCCTCCTCTGTAACCTCCCCTTTTCAGGCAGCAGCTGCCCAGTCCTTTGAAGTTCACTGAGAAAACTCCTCCACATCCAGCCCCTCCTTGCAGAGGTCAATTCTCAGCCTGTCCTTTGTTTTTTGGTCAGCCAGAAGACGAATGTCTAATGCGGCCCCATTGTGTTGCTTGTTTGCATTATGCGGGAACCATTAACAGCCATTAGCCTTCCTGTTCTCAAGGGAGTGTCAAGGGGAGATGTCAATGTTCCCAGGCCAGGCTGTCAGATCAAAATCAAATAGTGGATTGGCCCCAGACTGGGCTCCTTGATATTAAAGTCTTTTCATTTCACATATAAAACATAAGCACAGTTTATAAAGGATACTGTGATTACTTGGGCATTTGATAACAATGCAGAGCAGTGCTGTCGGTACCTTTCTATTGGATGGAACTCCATATAAATGGTGCAGTTATTTAGGCATGTATTGGTGGTATCTGGCAATGTTGAAAGTAGCTGGAAATGCTATAGAAATCCCTGGGAATGGTACAAATACTTGAACATCTGATGACAATATCTGCCAACAGCTTTGTGTACGTGGGAGTATTATGATGATGTCTTAAAATATTTAGGATTTATATGATAGGTTATTTATATTTTGCTTAATACCCAGAGGTTTCTAAGTGCGGACCCGGGCATCGAACGTGTCGTCTTGCTTCCAAGACGAGCATGTTGTCCTGAGCTATCCTCCCGAGAATGCTGAAAATAGGAACATGTTTTAACATGGCCCACTTCCGTGCCCAGTAGGGCAATGGTGATTTGTATAGGGCCTTGGGGAAGCGGCATGCCCTCCTCTGTAGTATCCTAAATACCTACCCCATGGGAGGCCACCTGAAATTGAAATTAGTGTGGTCCAGCGAACTCAGGAAATCGTTTGCACAGCATTAACTAGGACACCAACTCCCAGCAGGTCTAGTGAGCCTCTCATCGTTCCAAGGTTGCAGGGTCGGACTGGGGTATACAATTGTCTCTGGCACCAATGTAAAAGCAGCCCACCTTTGCACAAGGCAACTCATTCCTTTTGTGACACTGTTTGAATAAAATGTAATGCAAATTGTGCATTTAAAAGAATATTCAGCAACAGTGGTCAAAACTACTAGCCGCATGGGCATCTCCTCAAACTGGCTCACTTTCACCAAAAAAAACTTGACCACTTTAACCAAAAAAAAGTGTCCCACACTACCATTTTGCATTTGTGGTTCAGTATTTGGTCCTATTGCCCTATAGACCAATCCGAACCTGCGTGGTTGATACATGGAGTAACAATAATTAACTATTACATGTAACGATTTTCATTCAAGGTAGGACAAACTACGGCCACAAGTCAGAAAAGTGAAGCAAGTGGCAATTTACAAGGCAGAGTGAAATCCCAAAAAGGACCACTCCCTATAATACCCCTCCCTAATCAGCACCTTGGAAACAGTAACTTCAGCTACAGACGGGGGGAATATTAAACAATATTTGCAACCCCAGGGGCCTTGCGGCAACCCATCGCTGATGGGTAGGGAACCCACAAAAAGAATGCCAAAGAAGCACCAAAAACCCCTAACTTAATCATCTCCAGCCTGGGGGCAGATCTGAGGCCTTTACAACCTCTCATGCCCACAAACCATTAGAAAACCACAAAGGAAAGTCACCACCCTTAGCAGTGCCTATCAATTAAACTGCCACATAATGTCCAACACAAAGGGCTGACAGAGATGATGAACACAAAAGTCCAAAGCTGAGGTAAGAAAACCCCCACTAACCTTACTCTAAAACTTCAATTTCTGCATACACCTCTTTAACACAAACATACACAACCACATCGCTGCACAGCAATCCGCACGCACTTTAGCACACTGAAACAACAAATAAACAGCACATAGACATGCACAACTGCACATGGGAATTCTACCGACCAGTAAATCGCACCCAAGCTCAGCGAACGGTGCAAACCAAACTGAAGCTGTCAACAGGACATCACAACTCTGATTCTACTTATTCCCGGTATAGCCTACTAACCATTCCACACTCTCTTTTCATATCCACCAGAGCACCAGGGGTGGTGATAGTGCACGGTACAAGTACCCTTTAACATTAACATTAACACTCTGCAACATGCATCGATTTCTGGGGAGATGAACATTTCCATCTTGACACTTTGACATTGGTCTGTCAAGAAGGAACAAAACCAGGGAAATGCATTATTTTATACTCCTGACACATTTGAGAATCTAGCCAGCAGGATATCAAAATCCAGTGTGTTGAATGCTGCAGAGAGGTTCAGCATATTTACGAGGAACGGAGCGAGCAGAACGCAGGCATCAGTCTAACAACCTTCTATACAAATTGGATTACTTACTAGCCAATTTCTCTTTGAACCACAGGGATTCTTGTCCTAAGAACCTTACCTAATTGCCTTGAGAAAGACCCTCAGGGGTTGAAACACATGTCGGCTGACCTTCACCTAATAGACAAAGTGTTTAAACCATATTTCAATGCAAAAAAAACCTCTCATGTAATAAACACAGCAGAAACGCGTGAGATCCTTTTATAAACAAGGGTCCGAATACTTTCCTGGCAAAGTAACCAGGACACTTTTGCTGATGCTAGCTTTAGTACTCCTTCATCAGCATTCTTCAATACATGGTCCCAGAGCACAACTGGTGCTTTTTTGATCCCATATAATTGCCGAAACCCAGTATCCAATTTCTGGTACTTGTCTAAATGAGCCTGTAATTGAGAGGTCACTATTTTCTCCAGAACTTTAGCTGGCCAGGGGAGACCCTCCACTGATCAATAGTTATGTAGCATTTTAAGGTCAACGGATGAGTTTTAAAAAAAAGTGGATTTAGGGTAGTGTTTTTTAGCATCCAACAGACAATCCCCTCCCTCATACAGAAATTGACGAAAGTTGTAAGAACATTATTTAATGACAAAGAATACGTCTTAACTAGATAAACTAGCATGATAACTGTTTAATTGGTATGAGTGGGCGCAATTATCCTGACTTGTGATAAGGTTGGTTGTAATAACCAGGTTCTATTATAAGAAAAGCAATAAAGAAATATTTGTTTTAAATACCAAAAAGAAACATGCTAAATCTGATTATCTCCACCTGCCTCTGCATAGACACTAATTAGCATCCCCAACCCGGGTTATGCGATGTGTGACCTTTCTTCTTTTGACTTCTGCATGTACAAACACAGGTAGTATGGGTGCAATATTAATTCCATTTCTTCTATTTAATAGCCTCACTTCTGTTCTTAGTGCCTTGAATCTGTTTTTCAATGTTAAAGAAATTCCATATTGTCTTTCTCCTTTATTTCATCAGTGTACTGGAGAAGACTCTCACACCTTGGCATGGATATTTGATTACTTCCCATGCCAATGCAATGAGTGCGTGGGTCTTCTATGGCAATATCTTATAAGGGTGTGAGGGCCTGTATTTTCGAAGAGAAATGTAAGCTATATTGAGGCTACCAGGACATTTGATAACAATCCATAGCAATACTGTGATTACTTGGGTATTTGATAACAATGCAGAGCAGTGCTGTCGGTACCTTTCTATTGGATGGAACTCCATATAAATGGTGCAGTTACTTAGGCATGTATTGGTGGTATCTGGCAATGTTGAAAGTAGCTGGACATGCTATAGCAATCCCAGGCAATGGTACAAATACTTGAACATCTGATGACAATATCTGCCAACAGTTTTGTGTACGTGGGAGTATTATGATGATGTCTTAAAAGATTTAGGATTTATATGATAGGTTATTTATATCTTGCTTAATACCCAGAGGTTTCTAAGCGCGGACCCGGGCATCGAACGTGTCGTCTTGCTTCCAAGACGAGCATGTTGCCCTGAGCTATCCTCCCGAGAATGCTGAAAATAGGAACATGTTTTAACAGGGCTCACTTCCGTGCCCATTAGGGCAGTGGTGATTTGTATAGGGTCCTGTGGAAGAAGCATGCCCTCCTCTGTAGTGCCCTAAATACGTACCCCATGGTGACGGAAGGCCACCTGAAATTGGAATTAGTGTTGCTCAGCGAACTCAGGAAATCGTTTGCACAGCATTAACTAGGACACCGACTCCCAGCAGGACTACTGAGCATCTCATCGTTCCGAAGTTGCAGGGTCAGACTGGGGCATACAATTGTCTCAGGCACCAATAAAAATGCAGCCCACCGTTGCAAAAGGCAACTCATTCCTTTTGTGACACTGTTTGAATAAAATGTGATGCAAATTGTGCATTTAAACGAATATTCAGCAACAGTGGCCAAAACTACTAGCCGCATGGGCATCTCCTCAAACTGGCTCACTTTCACCAAAAAAACTGGACCACTTTGACCAAAAAAAGTGCCCCACACTAGCATTTTGCGTTTGTGGTTCGGTATTTGGGCCTATTGCCCTATAGCCAATCCGAACCTGCGAGGTTGATACATGGAGTAACAATAATTAACCATTACATGTAACGATTTTCATTCAAGGTAGGACAAACTACCGCCACAAGTCAGAAAAGTGAAGCAAGTGGCAATTTACCTTTTCCAGGAGCGCGCGGGCGAAAGTCACCGGGTTTGCTATGTTCCTGACGCAGGAGACGGCGCCAGCAGCCAGAGTGGCCCCGTCCATGATGATTGCATCGAGTTCCACGTCGCCATCAGCATTCAGCACAGCCCCGTGACCTGCAGGAAACCATTCCATTTGAAAAAGGTCAAGCATTCGTAGCCGTAAGTGTTTGAAATGAAGCAGAGAAAACAATTTCAGAGCTATTTACTCCCCTGTTCACTGACAGCTTTTGTCCCTGGCTCTCCGGAGGAGAGATTCGCTTTTATAGTCACGCTCCATAAGTAAATACGATGCTGATGGCTACAAAAAATAGCCTCCGATTGCTTTCTTGAGCCATAAAGCTTTTATCTTATTTCTAAAATCATAAAGCCCAACAGGCACCACGGCTCACAATTGCTATTGACTGATGTCCCTTCCACGCGTGTTAGGGAATCAGACAGCCACGCGGATGATGACAGTGACCCAGGCGACGCAGGGGGACGTTTGGGATGCATAAAAGCACGACTGCTGGGATAAACATAATAGCAGCTGAGAGCTGAGGAGCGGAGAGTTGAATTCTTTCTGTCAAGGAGCAAACACAGCACTTTGCGTTTCGGGACCCCTGGCCTGGTGAGTCTACTCCAGTCTCTGCGCACGGTCTGGACACGTCCTACTGGGAACAGAGTGTACAGTGCTGGCACCGCTCCATTCCCCAAGGCTGGTAAGCCGGTAAAAAGGGGACACAGAGGGCTGTATACGCTCTAGCTTTTTAGTGTTCCCATTCACAGCTTTAACAAGGTGTTGACATTTAAATTAGCACATGTTTTCGACATCAACACCCTTAAAATGACTGGATTAGGTCTGGAGGACGTTCAGCTCCCCAAATGAAGCTATTGTATGGAGACTGCTGACTTGGAGCAGAATCTCCTTGCTCCCAGAGGCTTAATGTGGACCTCACTAATGAGCTACAAAGAATCTTGTCTGGTACATGACATGATCAGCACTTCTCAGCACTTCTCAGCAGGTCTGCTCTACTTCTAATGTGGCAATACTGGAACTTCAGGAAGACGTCTGGACAAAACAATCAATTAAAAACAGACTTGATGCGCTTTAATGGGACAGCATACACACGCTTCTCAGCAAACCCTGTTTTAGCATTCACGGGGAAGTGCCAGCAATTCTCCATCTTTCTATTTACTGGAATGTGATTGTAGCTTTACTTGTCAGGAGGCGTGCTTTACTTTGAAGGAGATGGCACCAGCATTCCCTATAGGCCTCTGTTACTTTTATTGTGGACTACGCGTAGACAGCTCTTCTGAGCAAGCCTGGCATTATTTAGATGGAGCATAACCAGAACGGCTCAGCAGGCCTTCTGTGCAATGACAGCAGCGACACTTTCCAGAAGTCCTGCTTTACTTTTTAATGGGACAGCAACTGCACTCTTCAGACAAACGCTGTTCCTTAATGTGAGCGCATGAACATTATTTAGCAGAATGATAATGTTGTGACACAAGATCCTTGCGTTGCCCACCATCCAATCCCATACCAGGGCCCAGAAAGAATAAATTGAGGATTAACCATGCACGGATATTGGAAATCTTAATAATAATACATGAGAGCAGAAGGCATCACTTATAGGATGTGTATCTATATATGAAGGATAGTTTGCATTTGTAATAAGGAAGATGTCTTCCAGTAAGCAGCAAAGGACAGATACTGAGAGCCATCTGGTGCTCTCTCGCGTTCACTCATGAAGAAGTTGCTCTAGTGTCACTGGAGTGATTAAAGAGGTGTCCAGGGTGTTCACTCCACCACTGACCCAGGCTTGCCAGTCTGTGTCCCTTTAGGGAGTCCTTTTGCAGGGCCCACCTCGTTGTGGTGATTTGCCACGTAACTTACCCTAGAGACTGAAAGTATCCTGAAGAACATTTGCTGTTCTGCTACTTCTTAAGACTTTGGATCTACTCCTCCACTGACTTTTTTATATAGTTAGAGATTGGACTTTTAAAGCGTTAGTTTGTCTGAAAAGTATCTCTAGAACATTAAGCTCTGGTGCTCTGTGATTAACCAATCTTTTTGCGTCCTAAAAGACTTTGGGCCTCATCACAAGTTGGGCAGAGCCATAAAAATCTAGCGGTAACGCTATTACCGCTGCATTGCGGAAAGTTGAAGATTTGCCTCCAGCTCTGAGTTGGAGGTAAATCTGGCAATTTTCTGTCAATTTTCTATGATATTACTGCGGGGCTATTAGCGGCGCAGTAATAATACTGAAAATATATGAATGGGGGCTTACCGCCCCACCGCATTTCGGGATCGAGCGCTATTTGCGTTGGGTGGTATCCCAGCGGATTTACCACCAGGATACTGTCCCACTTGTGATGAGGCCCCTTATCTTTTGTGGTTTTGAGAACTATATACAATTACCATATATTTTTGTCTTAACGCGAATGTGCAGTCGTACCGATAATACAGTATTATTAAGAATCCCTATGTGTTTTGGTTAAGTGAACTGAGTATTTATCCACCTTCCTTGTGTACATATAATAAATATATATTTTAATATAACATTTTATGTGCAAGTGTTTCTTTGGACTATTGTACATACTAGGCTCAGCATACTTACCTAAAGCTCACATCTTCCCCCAATGATAGACCTGACTGCTCTGCCACTCTGCCAAGGTTCCTTCAGTAGTACAGACTTATACAAAGAGTTGGGGACCTTTATGCCAAGGGATAGTTTTATGAAGTCTTACCTTAAGTGTACTTCCCCTAGGAACGAGGTAATGTCCAGGCTTGACCACAGAAGGGTGTATGTGGGCCTCAACGCTGTGGGCTTAAATATACTACAAAGGGTTCAGCTCTTTAAGATCAAGCTTAAACCTGAAATGCTGTTACAACATTACATCTGCTATGTAGTGCCTTATTGTTTGCGATAGGTGGAAACTATAGACATTACTATAGTTACATACATTACGACAGTACGTGTACTGTAGACATTGTATGCATTCTCAATGTCACTGGGCCTAGTAAGATTGCTGTTTTATCCTCCCTTGTATCACTCCTTTGCTTCATCACGACCTGAAACACTTGTGTATGGGTGCGCTATAAATATATCATAGACCACATACAACAACAACAAATGGTTGGAGTAGCAATTCCCAAACCTGGAAATAAACATTGGTGCTCTGGGGTGGTATAGAAAATATATACACTTATTGATTAAATGTGTGTGAACAATTGAGTGCACTATGCGCTTCAAGAGGCCCTCAGTACAAGTTTAGCGGTGCAGTAAAAAAGGGAAACTAATTACGTTAGAGCACTTTTTTGTAATGGAATTAATGCAATTTTTATGCTAATTCCACGTTTTGAGAAAAAGTGGAGGATTTAACAGTACCTTGTTGCTGGAGGTAAATCCTCCACTTTTCCTAATAAAATGGGCACATTTTCTGCAGCTAAATTAACGCTTGTGGTAAATCCACCATGGACTCCAGAAATGGCAATGTCTGGCAAATCCGTAATGAGGCAATATGTCTCATCCATATAACCTTCTGCAGACACATTTCTGGATACAGCACCACACATCCCAGAGTCAGACACCCCAGATTGTCTGTCAAACCCTTGCTGTGATGCATCAGTACAGATTTAAGTACTTTGGGTTTACACCCCTTCAGTGTTAAGCCTCTACTCTGAAACAAACTTTCGACTATCTCAGCTTGCAAACACACCACTGATAACCTTCTTGTTCCTCTCATTTTACGGCACCTAGGAATTAAGGGTGTCGGCAGGTGAATTTCTTTGCAGTATTACTTCCCCAATGATTCTGCCCTCTTTTGAAATATTCTTAAAGAGTTTACTTGAGCAATCTTTGGAATTGAGGTTCTGAAATAATGAGTTCCCTCACTAATGTCCCCTCCATTAATTTGTAGACCTAAATGCTTCTTTGTCAGTTTAGATGAGGGGTAAACAGGAAATCTCTTCTAGCAATGTCATACCTTCACTTGACCCAGTGTTAGCTAATGAGGTAAGTGTTCATTGGTTTTGGAGCATTTAGTGGCACCTATGAGGCAAAGCATTGCTAACACAACAGAGAGAAGCAGAGATGGTGAGCATCAGTATATTCGATTGTCGTGGTAATTGGCAATGCTGAGGCATGAATTTGCTGCATCACAAAGTGCTAATTTCTGTCCCTCATAGCCATTTAAAACAATAAGGGGATGTATACTAAGGATTGTGCCAAATAAATGTCCCTTTGGGCAGCACATGCTTTCATTGCAGTCAGCAGTGAAGTGATCATATGTTTGCCGGCACGCAACCCTACCCGGCTAAGAAAGTATTTCCTGGTTCGAATATGGAATATATAAAGGGGCACCTGACAACTCCCTGTTCTGCAAAGGTTATTAAGTGTTTCTATATACAAAAAATGATTGGCACAAGCCCGGATAAAGAGTGGCCCACTCTTGTTTATTCCGTATATCACATGTGTACAAAAACAAGAAAAGATGTGAAATCACCAAACAATATAATACATTGATGAGTGTGAAGTGAGAGAATTGGAGAAAAACGCTCCTCCCAATCTCCTCGCGACCATGGCCTAGAGGATCGCGGCCCAGACACCCACCACAAGATGAGTTTGTCTATCTACCAGATGACAAAATACCCTGGTTCAAGAACATAAGGATATGCCCACCAACCTGTCCTACTCAAGCCGACACCTGCGGCATGGATGAACTCAACTAAGACCGTAACAACGAGCACCCACATCGTTAGAGATGCCATAACGACCTAGCCAACTGCCAAGAACACACGTGCCACCATGCACACCGGTCACTCATGCACCAACCTACACGAAGAACATATTCAGTGCTATGACGTAGGTGACGGATACACCCACTGACGCGCATCTTTATTATTTTTCACATAGGCCCCTTTTTATTAATGCAGAAACGCAAGACGCATAAAGCACTCACGTATACGCTTGCTGACGCTTCTCCCACCCCTCGCATCATGATGAGACTATAAAGAAGACGTAATATTGCTTATGAAGCCATGTCAAACTGCAACACAGGTGCCGTGCATTACACATCCCCACCCATGAACCAGGCCCAAGTAGGCCGCAAGCAAGAACCGCCATGAACCCTGTATGAGCGAGAGTACAAGTGCTGATCACGCAGAACGAGCCCAGTGAGAGCTCACAGCCAAGGGGGTGATGTTGCAACTCGTATGCTACCAACCGGCGCCAAGGTCACACCTGTAAGCAAAGAAAAGCACACAGAAGCAAAATACAACTTTAAATGTGCAGAATTACGCCCCAGCTACGGTCTCTCCACACGTGACCAAGCCGACCTGACAAGGTGCCAGACCCATGAGGAAGAAGTCGCCTGGGTCCCACGTCTGGGACACAGGTTGCAACAGTGAAATGACTAGATGGACACCTACAGCGATGGGAATGGCCTGCTCTCAGGCCTATGAGCAAACCCGCACATTGTCGGCACAAACACATAGTTACACATTGTTGCTAGTGACAGGTACACCGCGAGCTGGGAACGACGATGGTCCCAGACTGGGGGCCTCGCAGGAGAACCAATCAGAACATGAGGGCACTCATCAGTGATGCCACTAACATTAGCCAATCATTAGGGGTCTTTGTGTAACAATTTTCAAGTATCTAATAGAAGGGACAATACAAGTACACCAACTGACTCATCCTTAACCACTAATATTGCTCTCTATATGTATACTATACTAACCCTACCACTCGAGGAACCAATCCGGAGTGGCAATAGGTTTGTTCGCTAACTTTCACAGGTGACGCAAGTAGCGCGTCATACTGCGGCAAAAAGGGCTTGCGAGCCCCACGAATTTTGAGAGTCTGGACGGACGCGTACGATCCTAGACCCATCCCTGCCGTGTTTTAATAAACAGCAGAACCGCCTTGCTTCTTGTGTTTGTCTCATACTCATTTTTGGGAAGTACGGGAGGAGTTGGGGCCTCCCAACCCGGAGGTCCGAGGACGGCTCAGCCGACCCCGGGATAACCACCCCGACAAGTAGTACGGGAGGAGTTGGGACCTCCCAACCCGGAGGTCCGCGGACGGCTCAGCCGACCGCGGGATAACCACCCCGACAAGTTGGAGGCACTGCTGAGATCGCTTTACGATCTACCTTTCCTTTTTCCAGGGCCTCTCGTTGCGAGGAGGCCTGGCGGCGCGGCCCCCTCTGCTGCTGCCCCCTTTTGAGGACTACAGGACCATCGCGGAACTGCGAGAAGACCGGACAGCGCAATCCGGATATTGGCCCTCGGGAGCCGGTTGAGAAGTATCCCGCCCGCGGTTGGCCAGTGTCCAGACGTGGTCCAGACAGGGGAGGTGGCGAGCCGTTTGGAGGGGTGCACGCAGTCCAGCGGCCCCGCATCAAGAGAACTTGGTGAGTATGTCACACCCAACAAGCAATGTGAGATTGTGAGGGATGGGGGAGGAGTTGTAATAAGGGCGGCGGGAGGTGTTACTAAGGTGTGCGGCGAAGATTTGATCAATTAGTGTTGACGGTGAAGTGAGTGGTAGCGGGACAGGCGCGAGAGCCGTCCGCTACAACGTCACGGAAAAAGGGTGGGTGGAGCAAGAAAGCACCACGTGCGATTGTTCGTAGACACTGATTGGCCTAGGTCGTGGCCACCTGTAAAGGGGGTGTGTGTGGGTGGCTTTCCTACGAATTGGCGGTTGTTGACCAATGAGTAGATTAGGATCCCTATTGATCGAGCAATGAAGCTCGATAAATAGATGACGTTTTCCTGTAGGTGGTAGCTAAATTGTTGCCTAGTACGGAAGATAATTGGCTGGTTAAGCCCTCCCAGTGAGGGGCGTGTCACACGTGAAGCGACGCAGCGTGCGCAGTCCGATTATACGAGTGTATTGTTGGTTACCATTTCCAGGCGTAACAAGAGGACAGCTGTGGTGATAACGGGGACAAACAGTTAAAACTTATTGCGTGCTCTCTTGAAGTGTAAAAGATCTTACCGGTAGTTGTTGGAAGAGGTCGGTGACGTCACCCGTACGGCTTTCATAGGACACCTTGACCACACAGCATTGTTGAAGGGTGGTGGGGAAGTGAATAGAGGGTAGGTGGTGCGCACGGAGATCGCCGGCCACCCCAAATACGGGAGAGGTGGAGAGGGGGAAGTGACCGCGCACGGAGAACGCCGGCTACGCTGAGTGAGGTGGAAGGAGGAGGGGAGGAGATAAAGTGGGACGGCTGTATAAGCACGTCACAGAGGACACGCAGCTGCAGGGGGCTTCGTGCGCCGTGGCCGCACGGGGCCGTAACCGTATTATGGAAGAAAACAAACACAGGAAAGGACAGTTTATTTGCAATTGTTATATTTGGCTGTTTTCTTTTAGCGGACGATCAACTGCAAGTCCCCCGAACTAAGGGGCCAGGTAACGACAACTATACTGAAGGGAGCTAAAAACACAGTGTAACCATGTCATACGGGGTAGAATTGGGAGGGTGGGGGAATACCCTGACTACCCCACTCCAGCATATTTGTAAAACACTATCGCCCCATAGGGAAAAACTGATCAAATACAGCATAGAATGGACACAAGGGACAGACAACAAGATGACGACACCCTGGCCGCCTAACGGCAGTTTCGACCTGTACGTCCAACACTCACTACTGACACACATACATAACACATACAAAGGGAAGAAGTTGGCGCATCACGTGGAGGTGTTTAACTTATGGAGGAAGTTCCAGGGGTCCCGACCAGGGCCGACCGGGATGTTCACTGTGGAGGAAACGAAGGAGGGGAAGACGATTAAGGAGGAAGAGGGAAACGGGGAACAGGAGGTTGATAGCGCACAGTGCGCGCGAAGAGATTGAAAGCGGGACGAAAAGCTTGGCATCACAAGTGAAATAGAAGTAAAGAAGGAAGGGACCGACGACATGCCCCTAGCGAAAGTAGTGAAGAAGGAAGAAGGGGGTTATATCCTGTGACGGCACTATGAGAAGCAGCAAGGCAACAACTAACGGCAGCTGAGAGATATTCGAACCCCGCGTACAGCCCACCACCATATACAGCCACAGGTAGCTACACAGGAGGGGAGGAGGTGACAAGTACGGTAGGCCCAACTTGTACGAAGGTGCACGCAAAGGAAGGGAAGAACAGTGAAGAACCCATCCCAAACATAGGACACGACGAGTGGGTAGCAGCGCAGGTGCTGTTAAAATTGCGAGGGACACTAACGGGAGAAGAAAAGGAGGTAGTACGGAGAATGAACAAGGACAATGAGGGTAGCACTGAAATAAGAGGGGAGGAAGCTATAACGAGAGAAGGGGAGCTGTCACGAGAAGAGGAGGAGATGTTGGAGGAACGATTGGAAGAATGAAGGAATGAACAAAATGCACTGATATTAGAGAAGGTGAGTAATGAGGTGATGGAGGAATTGAAAAAGAAAAGAGAGGAAACAGGTGGTGAAATAATGGAGAATAGGGAAGAGGAAAGAAGAGAGAGGAAAGGGGGGAGTGGGGTAAGAACATATGTACGTCGGGATGCAGAAATAGCCACGACATCAGCGCAAAGGGGAGCAATTGGTAAAGGAGAACAGGAAGGAACGGATTTAATAGACTTAAAAACGGTGACGATTAGGGGGAAAAGGACAGATTGGGGGTTGTCGCTCCTGGATGAATTCTGCAGCGAATAAGAGGAGGGAATGGGGGGAGAGGGAAGAGGAGGTGGTAGGGAAAGCTTAGACAAATTGTACATCACACGCACCAGCCGGGAATCAACATGGGTATGCAGAAAGAAGGAAGAAGTGGGGGGAAGTGAGGATAAAGAACAAGAAGTGGCGGGAGGGCAAACGCGTGCAGTCACACCCGCATCATTCCGCCCAACATGCCCACCCACACCCGCTCCTGAACACACCCCATACGCCGGCAGGCTTAGAGATCTCCCGGGACGTAGGCAGGAAGAACGGACACACACACCTGCATTAAATAAAGAAAGTAATAAGGGAAGGGGGAGAAATGAAGGGGAAGCTACAACAAGCAGCGGTAATATGGACATGACCGATGATCTAGTTGACACAGAAGAAGAGGAGGGGTATACGGACTCCACACCGCGACAACTGGGGGGAAAGATGGGGAACAATCTAATGCCGCTATTGGGGGGGGGTTAGGCCACAATACGTCCCTTGGAAGCACGCCGATAAGGAAAATATAAAGTGCAGACTCCCATCACTTAGTGGAGGAGCGGGAAAATGGATATACGAGATGGAAAAGCACACTGCAGGACAGAAACTAGCAGTAGGAGACGTGAAGGGCCTATTAATATTAATATTAGGGGATGCGGCAGATGACATCTGGAAGAGGGCGGGATTCCCCGGGGTTACAATAACGAACACATCACATGACTTGGCGCCATTTGCGAATTGCAGGCATGCATTATGGCAAGCTATGAGGATACAATACCCAGACACCTCAGATATAGGAGCAATTACGTCACGCAAGATGCGTGAGAACGAAGGTCCTGTTGATTATATCCAGGAGATTCAGGAGAAGTGGCTCATGGAATCTAGAGAGCAATGGGACAAGACACCGGCAATCTTTTACCACATACTAATACAAGGGCTTCCAGAGACAGTACAAAAACAATTGAAGAAGATAGTGGGGATGGAAGCCAAGGCATGGCCGGAAATACAATTAACAATAGTACACCATTGTAGGATGTGGCAAGAAAAGATGAAAAAAAAAGAAGAAGATAGAAAAGCGGCTAAATTAGTGCAGAAAAAACTGACTAAGTACACCATGGAAGGAGCACTAATAACTACACCAACAACAGTGACACCAAACCCCACACAAGGAGTGGCTGCACAGGATCCCTCACAACAACCACGACTTATAACATAACAGATGCCACCACCCCCACCATACACGGCTAACATAGGAGGAGGGTATATGGTACCAGGAAATGGATATTATAACAACATCAGGGGAAGGGGAGGAATGATGAGGGGGAGGGGATATGGCCAACCTGCACAACAGCAAGGAGGAGGATTTCGGAGTTTCTACCCCAATGGGCAACCAGGGTACCAAGATAATGCAGGAAGTTTCCCTTGGCAGACCAGGGAACCACCTGTATGTGGGGTTTGTGGGATGTTAGGACGCATGTCGCGTACGTGTAGAATGAGACCCTCCCCACCAGCATGGGGGGAACACGGACAACAAGGGTCTATGAGGGAGCAGCAGGGTTAACAACAACCACAGGGAATACAACAGAGCAGCACACAGCAGCAATTAGCAACACAACAACAGTTGCAGACATACTCACTACCGCAACAACAGGTGGCAATAACACAACAACACCAAGTACAGCCAGTGCAACAGCTCACTCAAATACAGGACCATAAGTTAACCCCCACCGATACACAGCTACAACAAACACAGTTGGGAAGGGTGACTATCCTGGGACACAACCCTTACACAGGAAGCGGTCAGTCATTATACCCACAATAGGACAGCCCACAGACGTCCTTGGTGTGTCCCATCCTGTCGATAACACCTAATAGTGCGGAGGAACCACGCATTGAGGTAACGATAGGTGACAAAAAATGATCATTCCTTGTTGACACTGGGGCAACCAGGTCTTGCATAAGGGAGGGTAGATTCAAAATGTCAGGTGAGGCCATGAACACCCAAGGATTTTCTGGGGCTAGGGGGTTGGTTCCCTTACTGATAACATCTCTTTATCTATTGGAGATTATGCCATGTCTGTCCCGCTCCTGTACTCAAGGGAGTCGCCAGTGAACATACTTGGGAGGGACATAATGAGCAGGTTAAATATGACAATCTCCTTCACGGATAATGGCATCATTTGTTCCACACCAGGAATAAACATGCTTACTGCACGACAAATACTGCAGGCGTACTGTGGCCAGACAGTAGCTCGAGCTGAGCCAGTGGATGGCGAACTGTTCCAGTACGGAACAGACATGGCATTTGCCTGGATGCCAGGAATAGAAAGAAAGATCTGGAGGAGGCCAGCAGCATATTTGTTCAGGCCTGAGACACCAGCTAGTGAACCAGAAGGGAAGGTGATTTCGGTGAGCATCGAGAGTATTATAGCAACTGCTGATTACATCACAGTACATGCACAAGACTGGGAAGGAAGAGCATGGAGGGCAGTGATAGCCCTGGCTGAGGGATGCAGGCTCACCCAGGTGTCCGATGAAGAGCTCTTTTCCGAAGACAGAGAAGAAGGAGAGATGGCATTTATGATGAGTGTAGATATCTGGCTAAGAGTCACGTATAAGCAAGTGGCACAGAAAATGTCCATGGCACTCGAGGCACCCGCATGTACCCCAGTACCATTCTACGAGGAAGATATGGCTAAGGTTACAGCATCACTGTCGACCACCAGTCCCTATGACGTGTGCTGCATAAAAAGTATTGGAGGAGTAAGAATAAAGCTGAAAAAGTGCAATACTACCTAGAGTGAAGCAATACCCACTATCAAAAGAAGCGGATGAGGGCATATACGAAACCATAACGGCCCTGATAAATAATGGCATATTGGTACCTTCAGAATCACCATGTAACACGGCCGTGTACCCAGTGCGCAAAGCTAAAGGGGGGTCTTGGCGTTTTATCCAGGACCTCAGACCCTTGAATAACATTGTAGAGGCAGAATACCCCATAGCAGCAAACACAGCCACAATATTATGTAGAATTCCAGCAGAGGCCTCACGGTTCACCGTGATTGACCTCAAAAATGCCTTTTTCTCAATACCTCTGCACCCAGATTCACAAGACTTGACAAGTTTCACATACAGAAATACAAAATGGAAACACACTAGGTTACCACAAGGGTACTGCGAGTCACCATCAATTTTCAACAGAGTAATACAGATGGATTTGGGAAACATTGAATTAGAAAGTACGGTGCTGCAATATGTTGACGATATAATAATTTGCAGCACAACCGAGTAAAAAGGTGCAGGGAGGACTCAATGAAAATGCTGACGGTGTTGGCTGAAAAGGGGTACAAGGTAGACAAGGAAAAGTTACAGTACTGTCAGGAACAGGGACTATACATTGGTCAACTAATATCCCAGCACGGAAGAAAGATTGCACCACAAAGAGCACAAGCTATATCCAACACGCCACAACCACAAATGGTGAGGGAACTGCAGCAGTTCCTGGGCTTATGCAACTACTGTAGAGCATGGGTTTTTGACTACAGCTCATACATAGGACCCCTACTTGAGGCATTGAGAGAAGCACACAAAAGGGACAAAACACTGGGATGGACAAGAGAAATGAAGGAGGCGTTTGATGAGTTGAAACACGCTATATCCACTGCCCCGGTACTAGCCACCCCAGATTATGAACGACAGTTCTTCATCTTTTCACATTGCATCTCAGCAGTAATGAAAGCCGTATTGACTCAGAAAACCAGCATGGGACACAAGCCAATAGCGTTCTACAGCGGCCACTTGGACCCTGTCATGCTAGGACATTTCCCTTGCGAACAGAGTCTCGCCGCAGCTGCATTTGCGGTGGAGAAATCATCATCGATTACAATGGGGTGCCCCACCACACTATTTGTGGAGCATGCGCTATTTGCAATATTGAATAAGCCTAAGTCCACACTAACCACACAGAGAGCGTCAGGTTATGAGATCATCTTGTCTAGACCCAAATTGTCAATTGTCAGATGCAGTACAGTTAACCCAGCCAGATTTATAGCGGAAGTTATTGAGGAAGGTGATTATGCTCATGATTGTACACAGATTATCGAAACGTACTCATGCACTAGAAAGGTTGAGGAGGATGCACTTAAAGGTGGAGAGATTTTGTACATTGATGGTTCATCAACAATAGACCAAAGTGATGGGATAAGGAGAACTGGGGCAGCAGTTGTAAAAATGACAGAAGATTTGATGTATGTCCCGGTGAAATGCATGCAGTTACGACAGCATTATTCTGCTCAAACAGCGGAATTGGTTGCACTGATCTTGGTGTTGAAGGAAAGCGTTGACAAAAAAGTTACCATATATTCTGATAGCGCATATGTCCACTCTGGGCTGATAAAATAGCAGAGAAGAGGGTTTAGGAGAGCTGATGGCACCCCAGTGCAACATGCTCTTTTATTAGCAGAATTAATTGAAGCAATTAATGATCCCCAAGAGATAGCTTTGGTTAAATGCTCGGCACATACTAATGGAAACGACCATATCTCGAAAGGGAATGAAACAGCAGATGCACATGCCAAGCATGCAGCATACTTTGGTGAAATATGGAACCCCCAGAATCAGAGAGAGGGAGAGGGAGGGGAATGGCAAAACAGATGATGATGAAAGAAGGGTACACCCATCTCCAGGCAACACGGATAATGGAATTACAGGCAGCCACACCAATGACAGAAAAGGAACTATGGGTAAAAAGAGGATGTACGATGTCACCAACTGATGCACCGTGGCGTCAAAATAACACCGGAAAAGTGGTCATGCCATTGGCCCTGTTGAACACCGCCCTGGCCCAGCTCCACCATCCAGCACATACAGGAAAGGAAGTAATTGCAGCACACGAATTAGGGAAGATTGGTTCTGCCCCGAGTTAAATTCTCATGTCACCAATTTCATCAGCAATTGCCTCACATGCCAACAGTTTACGGCCGGTCACAAGCTGCAAGTGATAAAAGGTAATATACCCCGGCCAGAGGGACCCATCCTACACATTCATATTGACTACGTTCATATGATCAATGTATGTCAAGGACATAGGTATATGATTGTAGTGGTATGTTCATTCTCCAGGTGGATCGAGGCCGGACCCTGCTCACATGCGGATGCGTTCAGAGCAGCAACATTTTTAGTAAGAGAGGTGTTCCCCAGGTGGGGTGTGTGCGAAGTGCTGCGGTCAGATAACGGCCCACACTTTGCTAATTAAATGTTTCAGCACATCACATCCTTGCTGGGTATTACACATAAATTTGCATGTGCATACCACCCGCAGGCCAACGGTAAATGTGAACGCCTGAATGGCCTATTGAAAGAAGAAATCGCAAAAATTCAGCAGACAACGAAGAAGAGCTGGTTGTACTGTCTTCCGCTGGCTCTATTTGAGCTAAGGAATAGGCCAGGGTCTGATCACCACCTCACTCCCCACAAGGTGGTGACAGGACGTCAAATGCGCCTTCCTCTAACGCCTACATCAAGAGCATTCACGGACCATGAAAACACTGCAACTGTTCTTGGTGACGAAATGTATCAGCATGTGTCTTCTTTGATTACTAGTGTAGCGTTTGTATCTCAACAGCTCGAGCGCACGCGGGGCTGGTCGAAGAGTTCTCAACAAGAAGACACCAGCAAGGAACTGGGAAAGGAAGGACTATGCACTATTGCTAAAGGTGACCATGTGCTGCTCTGCAACTTTAATAGAAAGTGGAACGGCCTACGATTTACTGGTCCTCATTTGGTAGAAAAGGTAGCTACCAGAGCGGTGAAATTGCAGGATAAACAAGCCTGGAATCACCTACACGACGTACAGATCTACAAACTCCAGACCCGCCCTAGCGTTAACGACAGGGCCATTGGAAGAACAACAACATCAACAGCATCGGCTACAGAGAAGGAGACATTGACCACAGATGATGACAATAGTGTCACTACACTTGATCACCCCCCAGATTCCCCAGAAGCAACTACTGCCATAGACATTGGACGCTTGCCCACAGCCCATCCCATGGTCACGGGATTACAAAGTAAACAAACTTCTGCCCAATCGAGCCCCAGCCCCCTCCCCTACAAGGTCACCACCGATTGAAGGACGTTGTATAACAAACTTGGATATTGCACACATATAAAACACTTGTATGTTTTCTCTATTTTTCTCTCGCACATGCAGGTACCATGCATAATTGTATTGTTTAGAAAATAAGTATCTAACAGTGTGCTCTGCCCAGGAGTAGATGCTGCCCACGCATGATAACACCCCAGAAGCCCTATTACACCAATTTGTATATCATATAAGAAGGCCAAAGTACCTAAAAAGAAGAAGGGTACACGTATATTACACTGCATTTGTTTTGGCCATAGAACAATCATTTCCCCATCTTCACGAGCACTTACCGGCTCTAAGAGATAGATCACTAAGATTAGCGTGGGAACAGCTCTTCGCCTGGGCACTGAACGATTACTTGGTAGGGAGAGCTTAATAACAACGACTAACAATAATAACAAGTGTATTGAGGGTTTTCAGGCGGGCACCTTTAACGCCGCAAGAATAAGCTGCCGGACTGCAACAAGGTAAGAGCAAAATGCAGGTGAGACTAGCTCTTGTAATAAAAATGATAGGAGTATTGGTCATCACTGGTCTGCTGGCTGCATCTGTATGGCAGAAAAGTTATGCTATAAATATTATGGCTGCACCCAAAACTAACATGCCCCCTCCCACGGCTGCAACAGGTATGACGTCAGGTGGTACTAGCAACCCTAAATAAGGGAAGTAGAGATAAACACAGCACATATACTGATAACAAAGGTATTGATAATTACATAACAGATTCAGCACACGTCTCAAACAACATGTGGTACCAGCACATGACCAAAATAGGTAAGCAGACAACAGAAGATAGCTGTTATGTGTGCTCATTGATCCCATACGCCATGAGCGCTTCATGGACATTCGTCGCCATAGAAATACAGAAAAAAATGGTGCGATGTATAGTATATCTGGCACTATTTCAAACGAGAGGACGATTTCAAGGAACGGTGGTGAGAATGCAGTGGGAAACAAGAGACACATACCCATACGAAAACAATTTCCTCAAGTCATATTTGAGTTACCATAAGAGCAGCTTACACGCTGAATCATTCAGATACATGACGGATGGCCCTGACAAGGGAGAAACGAAGAAGATAACACTACAATACCTGCCTTGTGATTGGTACGCCACTGAAGTTCCGGGTATACAAGGATGTTGGGAAAGGCCGCTGATAACAATAACAGGGAAGGTATACATGAACAATGAATGGGAAATAGGAGTAGTTGGTAGCAACATGATAAGAAGAGAAAATATTACTACCATACAGGAACACAACGACAGATGCTGGACGACATGGGGCAAATACGTACCCATGCTGACGAGGATGGAGAAGGATGAAGACCCAATAAGCATACTACCGCTGACCGCACCCAAGTTATGCTATCAACACAAAGGAGATGTGGAGGTGGGGTATAACACCAACTGCGGAAGCGTGTTAGAACTACCAGAGGGGGGTGCTGGAACGGCAGTAATAATGGATCACTATTGGGCCTGCGGAGATAAGGCATACCACACCTTGCCTCCGTTGTGGAATGGTATATGCACAATGGTACACATCAATGTACCATCACTAGTGGTGCCCCAAAAACATGTGAACATGGCCAATTTTCCCAAAATGGATGAAGGAAACAAGAGGAAGAGGAGATCCGTACAATCTCAAGAGGGAGAGAACAACAACAACAATAACGTCCTAACAAGAATAAAGAGACAAGGAGAACCCTTGACAGGAAACTACCTGTGGGGAAGGTCAGAAACAGCACTCACTTCCATTCCACCAGAACATAGATTATTCAGCAGGGCTGCAATGTTCTTCTCGTCAATAATACACCCAGGACTACAAGCATATGTGAACGCTAAATGGCTCCAGATCACCCGATGGGAACTAATGATGATGATTAATTCAACAGTAAATGGATTCAATGCCATAAAAGAGGAGCTGCGAGCAGTAATAATGGTAGCACTGCAGTACAGATATGTACTGGATCTTCTCACAGCAATGGAAAGAGGAGTTTGTGCAAAAATAGGACAATCATGCTGCACATTTATTCCTGCTAACGATGCAGATAATGGAACACTTACTGAAGCAGTATCACAATTGGCCCAGATGCACACCAAAATGATGGAAGAAAGTAAAGGAGTAAAGAAGGATAATAGCTGGCTCTCATTATTATGGTCATGGATGCCATCATGGCTGTCAGACAGGCTGAAGGTAATAGTTGGATGCATAATACTGCTGCAGCTGTATTGATTGTAATAAGGTTCTGGAAGGCCAGGAAGGCACGCACTACAGATGAAATGATCGAAATGGTTGGTGTGCACCCCTTGATGCCAACTGATGATGACCAGCACACCAACGTGATAATAAAGGAAAGAGAGAAACTGCGCAAACAGATCATTACCAATCACTTAGACCCACCATCTGTAAGCTTGAGAACCCAAGAAACCCGAGGAGCTATATTGGAAGATGGGTATACTGCAAACCGGGAGGGAGCTGTGTTTATATGTACTGGTCATTTGAAGACCATGTCAACCACTATGGACACCTGGGAGGAGTAACTAAAATATGGAGAGTAAGAGGAGATAAATAGAAGGATATGTTTGTGGTCGACAAGTCAACCAGAGGGGGGACTGAAGTGAGAGAATTGGAGAAAAAGCTCCCCCCAATCTCCTCGCGACTATGGCCTAGAGGATCGCGGCCCAGACACCCACCACGAGATGAGTTTGTCTATGTACCAGATGACAAAATACCCTGGTTCAAGAACATAAGGATATGCCCACCAGCCTGTCCTACTCAAGCCCACACCTGCGGCATGGATGAACTCGACTAAGACCTTAACAACGAGCACCCACATCGTTAGAGATGCCATAACGACCTAGCCAACTGCCAAGAACACATGTGCCACCATACACATCTGTCACTCACGCACCATCCTACACGAAGAACATATTCAGTGCTATGACGTAGGTGACGGATACACCCACTGACGCGCATCTTTATTATTTTTCACATAGGCCCCTTTTTAGTAATGCAGAAACACAAGACGCATAAAGCACTCGCGTTTACGCTTGCTGACGCTTCTCCCACCCCTCGCATCGTGATGAGAATATAAAGAAGACGTAATATTGCTTATGAAGCTATGTCAAACCGCAACACAGGTGCTGTGCATTACACACCCCACCCATGAACCAGGCCCAAGTAGGCCGCAAGCAAGAACCAGCATGAACACTGTATGAGCGAGAGTACAAGTGCTGATCACGCAGAACGAGCCTAGTGAGAGCTCACAGCCAAGGGGGCGATGTTGCAACTCGTATGCTACCAGCCGGCGCCAATGTCACACCAGTAAGCAAAGCCAAGCACACAGAAGCAAAATACAACTTTAAATGTGCAGGGTTCCGCCCCAGCTACGGTCTCTCCACACGTGACCATGCCGACCTGACAAGGTGCCAGACCCATGAGGAAGAAGTCGCCTGCGTCCCACGTCTGAGACACAGGTTGCAACAGTGAAATTACTAGATGGACACCTACAGCGATGGGAATGGCCTGCTCTCAGGCCTATGAGCAAACCCGCACATTGTCTGCACAAACACATAGTTACACATTGTTGCTAGTGACAGGTACACCGCGAGCTGGGAACGACGATGGTTCCAGACTGGGGGCTCGCGGGAGAACCAATCAGAACATGAGGGCACTCATCACTGACGCCACTAACATTAGCCAATCATTAGGGGTCTTTGTGTAACAATTTTCAAGTATCTAATAGAAGGGACAACCCAAGTACACCACCTGACTCATCCTTAACCACTAATATTGCTCTCTATATGTATACTATACTAACCCTACCACTCTAGGAATCAATCCGGAGTGGCAATAGGTTTTTTCACTAACTTTCCCAGGTGACGCAAGTAGCGCATCATGCTGCGACAAAAAGGGCCTGCGAGCCCCACGAATTTTGAGAGTCTGGACGGACGCGTACGATCCTAGACCCATCCCTGCTGTGTTTTAATAAACAGCAGAACCGCCTTGCTTCTTGTGTTTGTCTCATACTCATTTTTGGGAAGTACGGGAGGAGTTGAGGCCTCCCAACCCGGAGGTCCACGACGGCTCAGCCGACCCCGGGATAACCACCCCGACAAGTGTTACACAGGACAAAAACTGTGCTGCATTAAATGTACATAACAGTAGCAATTATCAAAAACACATGTGTAAGTCATATGAATTTGGAACAACTCTAAGCAGTTTCTTCAGGTTCTATAGATATAGCTGCCACACAGGTTGGTAATTAGTACGGAGTTATAAATGAACCCTGCCATTTTCTAGAGTTGTCGACACAACTTTGTTTTGGCCTGCAGAGCGGCTGAGGGGTGCTCTTATTTCAATGGCCTTCATCAGGACAGAAGATGATTTCAGTGTCTCATTCAATGAGGTATCCTGTGGTCAGGGCTCTAAAAGATAAGGACAGTGTAGATATAGTATTAAAATAAATCTTATCTGGGTTATATTTGAAAGTAGCATGTATGCTTATTTATTTCTTTTAATGATTGATTTAGATTTTTTTTTAGATTTTTTGTATTTGTAGCGCGCACATGACGAACTTAATCGTATTTAGATGCAGATGACAAGAACAAAGGTAGAGTATGTAAGTCGAAACAGGTCCCCTAAAAAGCAGGGCTGTCTACCTAAAGAGAAAAGTTTTCAGTGCTCGACGAAATGGCAAAAGAGAGCTCATGGTCCTAAACTGCAGAGGTAGCGAGTTCCACAGCTTAGGTCCAAAGACAGAAAATCTTCTGTCACCTCTGGAAATATAGGTTGAGTGTGGGTTGATCAGAAGATGGCTGTTGCTAAAGCGTAGTTGTCTTGCTGGGTGGTATGGCTGAATTAGCTCTCTCAGATACAGAGGGGCGATGCCATTTATGCATTTGAAAATAATGCAAGCTATCTTAAATTTAATACGGTCAGCAATTGAGAGCCAATGTAGCTCTCTCTGATTTATTCCCCACAATGCGACCCTTAGCGTGCATTGAAGTATCATGCACACCATGCAAGAAATCTGAATGAGTTCTCTGACATTCTGTATGGTACCTGCAACAGCGACATGTAGAACATATTAAAACTATGTACTCTATCACAAGTAGCAGGGACAAGAACTAGGTTGAACAGTTACGTTCTGGTTGGTGGATCCACTTCTACTGATATGTAGAGTCCAGGGAGTGTCTCAGAAACTGGTACTATAGAATAATTACATATGTTTTTGAGTCCCCATCATTAATCAACAGTGTAATCAATTCAGAACGATGAAGGACTTACCACTTGGGAGCAGGACCTATCAAATGGCCAATTGTAACAGGGTCAGCGCTCCCTGTATGATAAATAATGGTAAGTATTAGCTTATCCTGTATAGGTGTGGTGCATATCTCACTAGTACATATGCCAATTCTGTGATGAGAGAGTCAGAATCATGCCAAACAACTGGTGTTCTATTCAGGGTACATGCATGATAGGCATGCTGTATAGACATGGCTTATTATTTATCTAGAGCTTAGTTAAACGGGAAGGCACGTTTGCCTGGGTACATGTCACTGAGGATATAGTGGCCTGTGCGGATCAACTAACTTTACTGCATTTATATTGCACACCTAGAGACCAGGATGCATACGGACACAGTACAAAAACAAGAACCAAGGTAACAAACAAACATTTAAAACATACACATTTAAAACAAACACTGCAGATAAGCATCTTACAATGTAGGAGATGCAATCAAACATGCAACAGGGTAAAATAACGTATGCCAGAACAAAGGCAGTCTGAAAACCAATAATGGATCTATGCAATAGAGTTCAAAATCAGCTTTAACTTAGATGGCATATTAATCAGAGTGTTACAATTTGATAGAAACGAAGGAAGGTTGCTACTACCACCACCACCCAATATACAATCTCAATTCTCAAATGAACACCATAGGTCTATCTTGATTCCACAAAGAAACTTAAAGTCAGTGGTTCTTATGACCCTCAGACTAGTCCTTTGTCTAAGCCAGGCCATGAACTTGTTCCTCAAAGTTTCTTTAGATTCGAACCCTGCTGGCGTTATAACATCAGAGATAATAAAATGTCTCCAGTCAAGAACAAATTCTCTTACGGACATGTCCAGTATAGAAGGCATCTGAGATGGAGCAATATGCAGTATCCTTGTGGGTGTCCCTCTGGCCTTATTCTTGCCACAATAAACATCTTGTAACAGAGTCCGACACAAATCCTCAGCTACAACATGAGGTTTAGCCATGGATGATTGGGTCTGCCCTTCCACTAAGGTAATGGTAGGAACCTTATTCTGAAAATACTTCTGCTCATCATTTGGCAAGATTCCAAATGTAATCAGATCTGTAACATCCATCTCAGTCTGGTAATTGTTATCCTCCACCCCTTTCCACTGCTTGATAGGGTCCACTATTCTACTTGAAGCATCAAGGGATGGTTTGAGATGAGCTGTCTATCTTTACCGGCATCACATATTCTCTAAGAGGTCAAGCCAGATTCCAAAGTCATGGAAGTTTTTACATTTCTGGAAATCAGCAATAATTCTGTCTTTGACAATTTGCCACATTGGTTCAATGTTATCAGGATCCACATTATACATCTCCATAGAATCCACAAAAGTCTCTGTCGCATTATTTATCAAGATATCCTTTTCTTCTTTTTTCCAGCACAACTGCTGTGGCAAAACATGACATGGCAGTGCAGGAATCAATTGTGTAGTACTACCACACTGCAAATGAGTATCTCCATCCTGTTGATGATTCTGAATTACATGCTTAATCTGATCCTCTTTAACTATATCCATATAAACATTTAGGAAGGAGGGTGTTTTATTCTCGTGGAGTCACTTTTTCCTACGGGCACTAGCGGCCAAGACCTCCGATAGCCCATTCCTGCTCAGAGTAGGAAACTCACTCCTGTTGAGTCTAGTCATAACTACCAGGCGTAAACCCACTAGTTTTTTTTCGCAATCACTGAAGACCAGCCTCTAGTGTGGGGAGGATAAAGGCACTTCTGAGCCAGTATCCACTAAAATATCATCAAGACCTCCTGTGCTAAAAAACAGATAGACACAGGAGATCAGCTGGTAATATGGACCTGGAAAAGAAAACAAAACACTATGCCACTCAAAAACATCTGGGCATCTTACGTTATCAGACCACCAAGGGCACAGTAACACCTCAAAGTGATGGTATAGGTGAGAAGTAAGGGAGCAAGATCAAAGGCACAAATTCTGTGCCATACACCCTGTGGATCTCTCACATGGACGCTCTGCCCTCACCTAGTGCTTACCCCAAGGCAGTATCCTTATCGCTCCTAAAAATCTTGCCAGCACCACCTCAGCCCTGGGGCATGCCCAGACCCACTCCACTGGGTCCCAGATTGGACCCGCACAAGTGATTGCCTTAACACAGAGCAGAGTCACGCTCTGTTTACCGTTGAGTGGTCGTTCCGGCAATTAGAGGACTGGATCTACAGATCTCTACAAACGTAGCTGCCGTTAAGCCGCACCGAGAGAGGGCACTTCCGATGGACTGCACTCCCCAAAGATCCCTCCACATACAGATTGTAGCCAGAAAGGCACACTGCTGCCAGTGTTGTATTATACAAACATTGTGCTGGCTGGCAAGGCGTAAAGCCTATTTGTCGGTTTACGGTGCCTAAATGCTTCATGGTGCCTAGCACAAGTGTTTCAATATGTTCATAAAAAGGGGTTCCAAGTCGATCAAGAGATCCAGTCTCCCCCATGTCACCATCAGAACCTACCTCCAAGTAGGGACAAAAGTCCACCTGCATGGCTCCGTGTGAGTTGAATGCGAAGCGCGCCGGGCGGAGAACATATTGTTATATATGTAGCCATGGTAACCAAAGTCAATGCACAGACATGGGGTAGACTGGATTTCTGACAAATAGGCTTTACGCCCTGCCAGCCGGCACAATGTTTGTATAATATTTTCATGGCCGCATACCACCTTTTACCCATTTTTAAGGCCTCCCCAGCCTCCTTTTCACCCCTTTTCTTGGCCACTAGTCCTCCTTTACGCCCCAACTGCATCCTTTTCTAGGCACCCATTTCACCCCATTATTCAGCCCCCAGCCCCCTTTTCTCAACCCCAGCCCCATTTCCTCGTCCCCAACCCACTTTTCACAGCCCCATATCCCTATGTTACCCCTTTTCTAGGCCCCAGATCACATTTGCACCCCTTTTATTGACCCTTAGCCCCCCTTTTCACACGTTTTCTCTGTTCCAGACACATTTCTTGGCCCCAGCCCCCCTTTTAACCCTATTTCTCATCCCTAACCCCCTAAGCACTCCTTTAATCAGACCCAATTGTACCCCTTGTTACCCCCTTTCTAGTCCCTCAGATCCCTTTTTCACCCCTTTTCCCTGCTCCAGTCCACCTATGCACCCTTTTCTCACTGCTTTTCACACATTTTTCACCCCTTTTCTCAGCCCCAACCCTTTACTCAGACCTCAGCTCCCTTGTTCACTTCTTTTCACACTCAAACCCCATTTCACCCCATTTATTACAATCTCTCTCATTTTTACTCTCACTCTCACCCCTGAGCCTAGCTCTCTTGCGGTTTCTCTTTCCCTCCCACTAGCCCTCTCAAGCCCATCTCTCTCAGTGTCCTCTGAACCCTCTTTTGTGCTTACCCCCATCCCCAACCTTATTCTGGGCTTACCCCCAACCCCACCCCTCTTTAATGCTTATTCCCAATCCATCCCTCTTTTGTCCTCCCTCAGCACCTGATCATTGTTTTTGCTCCCCGGGCACCCAAACCCTCTTGTGCTTCCCCCAACCCATGACCTCCTTTTGAGCAACCCTAGCCCTCTGTTATTCTCCTTCTTGATTCTGACCTTCTTTTGTGCTTACTCCCGACCCTCTTTTGGGCTTCCTCAGCACCTGATACTGGTATGTACTCCCCACCACCCTGTCCCTCTTTTGTGCTTAACTTCAACCGTCTGGGTGCTCCCCTCAGCATCCCTACCATCTTGTGCTTATCCCCAAACCTCTTTTGTGCTCCCCCAGCACCATAACCCTCTTGTTCCTGTTCCTCACACTCGTCTGTGCTCCCTAGTAACCCAACCCTCTTTTGTGCACCCCCAACACCTCTAACCTCTTTTGTGCTCCTGCCCAGCACCCAACCCTCTTCCTTGCTCCCCATCACACAACCCTCCTTTGTGCCCCACCCCCACTCTCCCCCATCGCCCATCAACTCTCTTCCCCATCCCCAACCCCCCCTGCCCACTCACCATCTCTCTGCCCCACTCTCTGCTGCACCCACCCGCTACAGTCATCAATTCATAGGGAATTATACAGCGATCACTCAAAGCTTACTCCGTCTATTGAAGGTGAGGGTGAACTGGGTATGAGGAGAGGCAAAAACAATGCAAAGCATGTTTTTAAAAGGCTAAAATTAGCACTCCATACATGATGAGTGATGGGAGATTTGTATTGTAAATCCATCAATGCCCCACCGGCTCCTTGCAAATGCCGTTCATCTTCACTGTGGAACATAGAACTAAAGGGATTGCATGTTCGAATTGTAAACAGCGAATAGGAATGCCAAATATCTCCCTAGATAATATTATACACAAATGGTCACTAACACATTTACAAGCTAAGTTACACCACAAAATCTACAAAATGAACTGTCCAGATTGCTGTGGCTGCAGGTGGAAAACTTACAAAAGTGAGGCAATTACTTTACACAGCACAAGAAAAGGAACATTGGAAAACTGCTAACGCTAACTCAAGCTAGCATGGAAACGTACAGTATAGCTGACAGGAAATTTTGAAATTCAAATTGTAAACTCAATCAGCATATTCATCAAGAGGCACAGGCCCTGGTTCTCTTCTTTACTGTTTTATACTATCTTTTTATATTTAGTGTTTAAAGTTTTTTTGTTAGTTCCCTTCTGATATAAACGCACAGAACCAAAAATGTACCCTATTCTTTAGTTGCTTTACCCCTTTGTTTAGCTTGAAAAAGCAGTACAAGGCTTAAGAAAATTCCTGTTGCCTTTCCTTGTCAACCCAAATCATAAGAGCAGGAACACAAGTTGTTTACCTTTTCCCAGTTTCCCCACGTGTGTTGTCTGCCCACATGTTTGTTTTTTTTTTTTTATTTCTTTTATTGATTTTATGCAACCAAAGCAACAAAAACCAAACAAGCAGCATAATCATAATAGTTCCATTACACATCAATTTATCTTAATCACTGCTCCCACAACCCGTCCCTCCCCCCATGAGCCTATTTGCCAATCTCATTCAATGTCTGACACATGCGGACGGGTTTCGTTCTCTTCGGAGTCTGTTGGATCTGATATTACTGCAAACAATTCTGCTATTAGCGTTTTCCAAGCCAACAGGGTGCCCACCTCCCCTTCTTCGGCCCGGCTACTCGCTTCTTGCCATGCCACCGTTTCAGCCTCCGCCCATTTCTGCAAGTCCTTCCACCATACATCCACCTTAGGCTTGTGGCATTTCTTCCACCCCATGGGGATCCTACGTTTCGCAAGCACATACGCCAGATTTCTCAGTTTCTCAATATGCTTGAGTTTCCGTGGCCTAGGGAACCCGCCCAGTAAGCAGGCCCAGGCCGTGTCTGTAACAAGGGTAACCCCCTTATCAGCCAGTTCCTGCCCCACTTCTCCCCAAAAACACCTAATGATCGGGCACAACCAAAACATATGTGTCATGTCAGCGTTTTCTAGGTTACATTTAGGACACACTTGTCTTCCAGCGTTTCGGAACTTAGATATCCTCAAGGGGGTCATGTATGCCCTATGCGTTACATACAGCTGTATTTGTTTTAATCTGGCATTTCTAGACACTTTTTTGTGATAGCCCAGGGCACGCTCCCACACCCCATCCTCCATCGGGGCCCCCATTTCCGCCTCCCAGTCCAGTCTCAGATGTGTCAAATCTTTCCCCACCTTAGCCATCACCATCTCATACAGTCTCGAGATCTCATGCCCTCCTTCGGATATATCATATATTGCTCCCAAAACTGCATCTGGTTCTTCTATCAAAACTGTCTCTGGCCAGGTGTTCTTAATCACCCGCACCAACCTAATGTACGTGACATATTGGCCCGTGTGCAGCCCCGCCTCTTCGTTGAGTTCTATAAACTCCTTAATGGACCCCTCTTGCCAAACATCGCCTAGCGTTGCCAGCCCCACCGATTCCCAGTAGGTCCTAATAATCACTCTCAGCTGATTATCCCCTCCTGTCAAAGCAACCAGCGGTATCCGCGGGAGGCACAGCCATGGGACTTCCATCAAACGACAAGCCCTACGCCAAATTTTCCATCCAAGTCTCAACATCGCAGGACGCCCCCTTATTGCGGTTTCAGGCAGCCAAATCATTTCTTTCAAATAAAACGGGGCACAGTCCTGTCCAAGCACCCTGTGCTCAGGGGTCACTTCATCAGAAAGCCACTTAGCCACATCCTGTAGCTGTCCCGCCAAATAGTACACCTCAAAATGAGGCAGTCTGATACCTCCGTTTTCATAAAAGTTCTGCAGTTTCCAAAACGCCACTCTATTTCGGGTACCGTGCCACAGGAAGTCCCTACACATGCTGTTCAATTTACTGAAAAACTTCTTGGGTATCATGTATGGGATATTACTAAAGTAATGCAGGAGCCTGGGTAGAACTACCATCTTGAGCATAGCCCCCCGCCCCATCATCGCCAGGGGCAGCCTTGCCCAAAACTGCATGCTGTTCCTAATTTTCTCGACGGCTACTTCCGTATTGTGTCTGTGTTCTTCTTCCACCGTGTGGTATACATCTACGCCCAAGTAACGAAAAGAGCTAGTTCCCCATGGTACCTGTAGCACCGGTAGTCTATCTACAGGGGTCCCCTTATAGCTACCTAGCGGGAGTATGACAGACTTTTGGGGGTTCACCGATATGCCCGACAACTCTGCATACCTTTCCATCATTTCAAGTATGTATAAGAGATTTTCTTCTGGGTATTGCAAGTACAATAACAAATCATCTGCGTACAAGGAAAACAAGTGTTGTTCCCCTCCTACCTCAATGCCTATCGCATCATACTGTGCCCTAAGGCATATTGCCAGAGGCTCCAGGGCTAAGATGTAAAGCATCGGGGACCAGGGGCACCCTTGTCTGGTGCCTCTACCAAGTTGCCATCTCTCGGATATCACCGCTCCAGTTCGGACCCTGGCAAGCGGCTCACTATACAACATCTTAGCCCACCTGATATAGCCCAGCCCCATTCCATACCCTTCCAGAGCAGCCAATAGCCATGACCACTTGACCAAATCAAATGCTTTAACTGCATCTAGAGACACTATCGCCATCTCACCCTCGTTCTTACTACCCCATTCGACCACCCGGTGAAGTCGTCTATGGTTGCGTGTTATGTTCCTGTTCAGGACATAATCCGTTTGATCAGGATGTATGAGTCTACCAATCACCTTCTGCAATCGATTTGCTAGGACAGCCGTTAGAATCTTGCTGTCCTGATTTAGCATCGACAAAGGCCTGTAGGAACTACATCTATGCTCCGGTTTATTGGGCTTGGGCAGCGGTATTATGATCCCCTCTCTAAGCGACTCAGGCAACCGTCCTATCTCAAACGCTTCATTAAGCATGTCCAGCATTGGGGGGAGGATTTCCTCTCTGTATACTTTATAGAATTCGCTGGGGAACCCATCTGCTCCCGGGGTCTTACAGGTAGGCAACTGCTTCACAACCGCCTCTAACTCCTCTAACGTGATTGGCTCATCTAACTCCTCCCTCACTTCTTCACTTATCTTGGGCAGCCCTATGTCTTCTATCATTTCAATTATCTTGCGTTGGTCACCCATCTCATCATCTCCGTACAGCACTCTGTAATAATCCGCAAATTCTTTGTTAACCCCCTCTTGCGTGACCACCTCATCCCCGTCCTCCCTAATAATGGTCCTAATCGGAGGCCTAGGGGTCTCACTTTTGTATAGCCAGGCCAAAAGGAGGCCTGTCTTATCTCCCCCCGCGTGCTGCCTCTCAACATATTTCCTATAATTGAGATTGCAGAGTCTTTCCCAATGCCCTGCACATTGTTGCTGTAGTTGGAGTACCAGCTCCGTGTCTACGTCACTGCTCTTCAATGCTGTTTCTAGCTCAGTTTCCGTCCTCCGCAGGTCAACCAAGACCCCACCCTGTAACCCTCTTGACTTAACAATGGCCGCCCCCCGCATCACCACCTTAAAGGCTTCCCATAATGTGCCCGCGGAATCAACACTCCAGTATTCTCCTCAAAGAAGTTAGTTATCTCTTCCCTTATATCTTCCCTAAAGATTGGATCTTTAAGCGCCTCTGCTCGGAGGCGCCATGTAGGGATCTTCGCCCTCGGGGGGCAATATTGCCATCCGAGGATCAGGGGCGAGTGATCTGAGAGGACCCTAGCCTTATATTCGATTTGAGTAATCTCAGACATCACATCTGCTGTAGCAAAGACGTAATCGAGCCTAGTGTGCAGTTGATGCGGGGCTGAAAAGTGCGAGTATTGCCTCTCAGTGGGATGTTTCATCCTCCACGCATCTGTAAAGCCAAAATCAACTAGCAGTGTCTGCAACGCTCTCGCCGCCGGGCTAGGCTTACCCACCCCGCCATCAGATCTATCCACCAGAGGATTCAACACACAATTAAAGTCCCCACCCCAGATCACCACGCTCCCTATACACGTACTAAGGTTGGTACACAGGGCTCTGAAATACGCTGCTGTGTTTTGGTTGGGGGCATACGTATTTACTATGCATACCTCCCTGCTCTCCACCAGCCCTCGCAATATAGCCATCCTTCCATCAGTTTCAACTACCTCTTGTATCGATTTGAACGGGACATGCGGTGCCACCCAGATTAACACACCCCGGGCGTATGCATAGTATGGCGAGCCCACTACAGTCCCTCTCCACTTTCTCTTAACCAGGTCCAACTTCTCTCGCGTCAAGTACGTCTCCTGTAGTAGTGCAATATCTATTTTCTGCCTTTTCAGATACATCATGATTTTATTTCTTTTCAGATAACTGTTAAGGCCCCTGATGTTCCACGTTATTATCCTGAGGTCCCCCATAGGTCGTTGGTAAGCACCCCCCAATCTTCCGCCGATTCCGCCCCCTCATGCACCGCAAGTGCAACATGCTGATTCCTCCAAATAGGCTTGAAACAAAACTTAAACTCCCTGTAACCACACACACACTCAACTTCCCATCCCCCCACCTTCTTCTCACCCATCCCTCCCCCAACAATACCCTCCCCAACTGTTGCCCAGCTCCATTCCTGGATCTCAGGCACCCCCACATCTAGCCCTGCCTAGCACAAGCTTCTACTCAGGGCTCAGTAGGGTAAAGCCGCCCTAATGGCCGCTGAAACTAATAATCTATTGGGGTAGGTCGTCCACGTTCTGTTGCTCCTTTTGAGAAACATTACGCATGCAGATGCTAGAAGTTACCAATTACAGTTACACTCACTATATTCCAGTCCAAGTCGAGCACCAGGCTCAGATTGAGCTCAAAGTTCAGCCAGTTACAGTTTCTCTGTACAATCAGGGTCTTCCTCCCACTCACCCTCACAATGTCCGTATTACAAAATCTTCATTCGGTATGATCCTGCCGATCACGATCCGCTTCTTGTTCCGGGCAGCCCTGCAGGTCCAGCCATGTGACAACATCCTCAGGGGTATCGAAAAATAGTGCTTTGTTCTTATGTAGCACTTTCAATCGTGCCAGATACAGAAGCATATATTTGATTCCTGCTGCTCTCCGCCTCTTTTTGACGGCTACGTAACTGTACCTATGCCTCTGCACCAGTATCGTGTAGTCCGGATATGCTGTGATGTTGGTGGATGCTCTCTCTATCGTGCCGCCCTTACGAAAGTATTCGAGGATCTTTTCTCTATCCCTGTAATTCAGGATCCTCGCGATGATCGGTCTTGGCGGGGCCCCCGGCCGGGGTTTCCTCATCAGGGCGTGGTGCACCCTCTCCACCATAAATCCCTGCGAAAGATTACCGGCTCCGATCCCTTGTAGGATCATGTTTTCCACATAGTTTGTGGGGTCTTGGCCTTCTTCCCCCTCCGGAAGGCCAACCACGCGAATGTTGTTCCTCCTTGCCCTTCCTTCTGCCTCTTCCACACGATTTTCCAGGTTGGCGACCTGTTGTTTTAAGACATGAATCTCCTTCGCATTGCTCGTGCTAACATCGGTATTAATCTTCACCCCACTTTCCAATCCACTGGTCCTTTCTGCAAGCGCCCTGACATCTTGACGTAGCAGGGTACCTACAGCATCAATCTTATTCTCTAGAGCTGTGCGTAGGTCTGCCATTGCCAAGTCCCATTTAGCACTCAGTCCCGTTATAGCCTCCAGGATCTGGTGCTTATCACCTTCAGGGGCGTCTTCCGCGGGGGTCACGACCATGCTCTGCACCGATGTTGAGGGGGTCCGCTGCGTTTTCGTGAAAGTCTCCATCGAGGGTTGCTTAGTCTTGACTCTCAACCCTTTCGCCGACATGGCACTGCCCTCCACTCCTGTACGACTCCGCCTTGGTGCAGCTGCTGCACTGTCCTTGGTCCGACAATAGTCTGGCTCCCAGGTCTCCTGACTCACATTCGAGATGGCACTTCGAATTGTCTTAAGGGTGGGCTATGGCCTCACACTCCTCATTCAACTTCCGTAGGCCTTGTCGCCCAAGCATCCAATGTTATCTCCTCCTGCAGTCAGATCGCCGAGGCTCCATTAGCGTATGCCAGGCCGGGCGCTCTCACGGTGCTCGAACACTCTGCCATATTTCCCTATTGTACTATTCCTCCAGTCAATCTTCCGCAGCCATGTCCCGCAGTTCCGGGGAATCAGTTTCGTTTCTCCTCGGAGGCCTCTTCTTTATTAGCCACCATCTTGGTGCCGAAGCGGCCCCACAGCCGTACCAACAAAAACATGTATATCTCACGATTCCCCGGGACCATGAACTTCTCCAACGAACTCCACTTGGCCTGCAGCTTCCGACGCCTGATCCCCAAAGTTCTAGGCGCTTGTTACAGTTTAAATGGGTAACATTAGCAAAAATAAAGTCGGATCATCAGGAGCTCCTCACGCAGCACGTCCTATTCCATGGCCAGACCTTATTGAGTGTCCGCATGAACTGCTCAACCTCCCCATTCACCCTGGGCCAGAGTGGGGTAACTTTCTGGTGTTTGATCCCCCTATCCTCACAGTATCGGGCAAGCTGTTGCCCCTGGAATGGTGAGACGTTGTTAAAACAAATCTCGGTGGGAAACCCGTGGGTGGCGAACATCTTCTCCAGGGCCAGAATGGTGTGGTCGCTGGCCATGGATTCTACCAGCTCCACCTCGTGATAGCGCAACCACTGGTCGACAACTGCAAGAAAGTACATTTCTCTGCCCGTAGAGCCGAAGTCGGCATGCACAGTCCCCCATGGCTGCTCACTTCTTTCCATTGCCTGGATGGGCGGCCCTCTTTCCACTGGGCTAGCCGCCTGGCACGGTACGCATTCACTCACAAATTCGTCCACTCTCGCCTCCAGGTCCAGGAACCACACCTTCAGTCTTAGACGTGCCTTTGTTTTTGCCTTTCCCTGGTGACCTTTGTGGGCGAGCTGCAGCACTTTCCCCAACAAGGCTCGCGGGAGGACGATTTGGCACCCCCTCAGCAGAAGACCGTCGTCTGCAACCGACAGCTCGTTGCGCACCTTCCATAGTGCTTGGAGATCTCTTTGCGCCCCAATCTCCCTCCTGGCATTGTTCGTGAGCACTTCACGCCACTCCCCGCTGTCCATGGCTTCCTTGATGACCAGGAACACCTCATCCACACTCGACGCATCTGCGATTTTCCAGGGCCACAGGCAAGGCTGATTCCACCACGTTCTGCACCATTTCAATGCAGTCCACCACTTCGGCAGAGTCTCGAGGGCGCCCTGCCCCCGGATGACGGGACAGATAGTCCGCCGGGTTGTGAGTGCAGGGCAATACTGTAGCTTGACCCCATATTCAATAAGCGACAGCATCCATCTCTCAATGAGCGGTGGTGGCTTGGAGGAGGTGGCAGCCATAATCGGAATCAGTGGGTTGTGGTCAGTTATCACCACCACGGGCTTCCCCAGGATGTAGATCTTGAAGTGCTTATAGCCCCACAGGATGGCTAGGGCCTCGCACTCAATTTGCAAATACCGCTTTTCTGTCTCTGTAAGTGCCTTTCTTGCATAGGCGATGGGACGCATGGTTCCCTGCGGATCTGCCTGCATGAGCACCGCTCCCAACCCCACTGGGCTGGCGTCCACCACTATTTCCGATTCCCTGTCAGGGTTAAAATACGCCATAGTCTCTTGGCCAGACAAAGCATTCTTGATCTCGGTGAACGCCCTCTGCTCCTTCGACATCCAGGCCCATGCCACATCATTCCTTGTCAGTGCCCGCAATGGCTCAGACAGAGACGCCAGGTCATGAATGAATCGTCCACAGTAATTGACCATGCCGAGGAAGCTCCTTATCTCGGCTGGTGACTCTGGTGGGGCCGCCTCACGTATGTCCCTTACTTTCTCTGGGTCAGGCGAGATGCCACCTGCATGGAAAAAAAACCCGAAGAATTCTATCCGGCCCTTGAGAAATTCACATTTCTTTTGGTGCAGGGTCAGCACCAAACTTTTGAGCCTCTCCAGTGCCCGTTCCAGTCTCTTTAGGTGTTCCGCCTCTGATTGTGCGAAGACTAAAATGTCATCTGACATATTGATCACCCCTTTCAGTCCTGCCAGGGTTCCCTGGATGGCGTTCTGGAAAACCTCTGCCGCCGACGAGACACCGAAACTAAGCCTTTTAAACTGGTACAGCCCCTCGTGAGTCGTGAAGGTGGTGATATATCTCGACTCCGGGTGGAGTTCCAGCTGATGGTAGCCAGACCTCAGGTCCAGTTTGGAGAAGACTTTCGCTCCCTGCAGCTCACCGACGATGTCATCCAGCATGGGCGTGAGATGACACTCCCTTTTAATGGCAATATTAGGCAGTCTCATGTCCACGCAGATGCGGACGGCTCCTGGCTGTTTGGGCTTAGGGGCAACAACAATTGGGGATACCCACGGGGTTGGACCTTCCACCCTCTCAATAATGTCAAGATCGATGAGCAACTGAAGTTCCTTCTCCACCTGTGCCCTCAGGTGGAAGGGTATTCTTCGGTGCTTGAGGGCTGTTGGCCTCACAGATCTATCAATGTGAAGCCTGATGGGGTTACCCTTTAGTTTTCCGACCCCCTGAAAGATGCCGTCAGAACGCTGCAGGAGGCGATCAATGTCAGTGTGATATACAGCCAGCGTAAAATGTACAATGTCAAGGGCTTCGGGAGCAGCACAACTCAGGAGGGAGTGCGGGCTCACGCTCATCACAAAGAACCTCACCTTGATCTTGTTGGGCCCATGCAACACCAGAGCCACAAACACTCCCTGAATTGGTAGCTGCGTATCTCCACCGAAGCAGTATATCCGGGCCTTTGACTCTGCCTGGGAGGGCCCGGGAGAGCCTCGTAGTGTTCTGCCGCTAACACGCAGACTCACGCTCCTGTGTCTACCAAAACGTGAGTGGGTACATCACCAATGTTCACTGTGCACGTCGGTTGTCTGCTCCCTCTGGACCCTGTAGCAATGCTTGAAATGAAAAAAGATTTCCTCCTCCTGCTCTTCCTCCTCAGCAATGTCCAGATCCTGCATGCCTTGCTCAACCGACGACACGCCCCTCACTCTCCGGGCATTACTCCCACCTGCTCTCGCTGGCCCCCTCGACGCTGTCACTGGGGTAGAGGCTCTGCACACCCTAGCATAGTGTCCTTGTGTGCCACACCGGCTACAGACCCTCGTCTTTGCTGGCCATTCTCCCATATGAGGCAGGTCATACCCGCAATACAGACATGACTGCCAGGCGCAGAGGGACTGTCCGCCCTCCTCAGTGTCCATTGCTGGCCGGGACTTCCTTTATTCACTACGCGCATGCATGAGCCTTGTTATGGGCCGCTCATGCGCCTTCAGCATAGCCACTACGCAACATTGTCTGTGCTGTGTCTTGTTCTTTTAGCGTGGTCCGTTCTCATGGTGTTTGATTAGTTCTCTGGGTGTTATTGGTACACATTCGCTGGTTCTCTTCTCTGGTTCTCTTATAGTTTTTAGATTCAATCACAGGCAGATCGAAGGAGGGGAAAGTGGCCTTAAGGTACTGCAAAGAGAAGGAGCTAGTAGTGTAAAACGATTTGCTGCATTTCTAATCTCAGGTGAGGGAGGATTCCCCTATGATTTAGGAGGAAAGTGGGAACCTCATGCTGTTTTTTGGTGCCTGATCATAGTCACATGCATGGGTTAGTGGGAAGGAAGAGGCACATGAGGCGACCATAGGAGAAAGAGAAGTGGAAGACGAGGCAGGGCCATGGTGGAGCCTTGGTCATAGACGCAGGACATGTAGAGCTGGCAGTGCCTGTTATAGAGACCCTTTTGAAGACATAGGAAGTAGGGCCGGTGTTTGAAGAATCCAAAGAGGCAGTGGAGGTATGGCTTAGGAAGCAGGGGGGGGGCATGATGGAGGTGGCAGTTCAGAAGAGCATGCAGGCATGTTCATCATGGCGTGTGAGGGAGTAGCTTCTGCAAGCAGCCTACATAACATTTGCCTGGGTGGGGGCCATTGGAGAGGAGGAAGTGGTGTTCACCCAGCAGGTTGTACGTGAACAGGGGGGGTTCCTTGAGGACCACCATGTCAGGGAGGAACCTCAGGGAGAGTACCAGCCTGTGATGGTTATCCATTTGGCAGTGCATCATCTTGAGGTATAGGAAGATGCAGAGGAGCCTCACCCTGTGCCTGCTATTGAAGAGATGGCAAGGCAGGAACACAGAGAAAAGGCTACACGCCCTTCAAACATTCTTCATGGTCACGGGTGTAGCTTTGACGTATCTTGAAATATTGGAAAGGGTGAAGTGTGTAGAGTCTTCCACAAGGTAAGCTTTGGCAAGATAGTGAAGCAGGACCTACACTCTGGGGATGATGGCCATTCAGAATCACAATTGCGGGTGGCACCAAGAAATTTAGAGAGCGAAAAAGTCCCTTACCACCAACAATACCATCAGTTTCCTGGATGGCACAAAGTCCCCTCCCCCAGATGCATCATCACTTCCAAGGGCCAGGGTGTAGCAGCATGTCCTCATTTGGGATGCCATGCCAAGCATCAGACAATCACTGCACCCACCAAGTCTGCCCAGTCAGTGGCAGTGGCATAGGCAGCTGCAAGAAACATCAGACTTTGGTTGCTAGCACCACCCTAAGAAACAGTTGGCGGCTCCATGGTCCTGGCAGTGTCTACATTCGGGCAGAATGCACCTGACTGGCGGCTGAAGAGGTATGCAGACATGCTTACTGTTAGGCAGAATCCTGTGCAGTACCCTTAGGGACCACTGCACACAATTAAGACTACAAGTGGTAATACAAGTTCACCTTTGGTACAAGCCTGTACTACACTGTTAAAGTGGTAGCAGTAGCAGAGCAGCCAGACTTATCTCAAGAGTAAATGAGCAGTAGTAGAGATTACACAAAGGACCACAATTACTGTGGCTCAATCCATCCATAGGGGTTCTGGTTGACCAGTCCCTCAGAAGTTGGTACAACTCCTGAACCTGTGATAGGCTTTTTCAAATGGGCCTTATAAAGCATTCCCTTAGATCTAGAGGGGCCTCCAGGGTTCCTCACCACCTCTCTTTTGGGAGAAGGTTGGGTCTCATGTATCTTGGCTGGAGGGGCTGGGGATAAGCAAGGTACATGCTTCCCCTTACTCTTAGATCTTACCTTACCTACTTTAGGAGTTTTTCTCCTAACATTAGGTTTTGGGTTGGAGTCTTCTGTAGAAGGTCCAACAGTCTGAAGGTTTTTGGCCTTAGACTTTTCCTTTCTGGTGTTCCACCAGCACTGAGTATTACCAGTTCTCTTAGGCCTAAAGAGGGGTCCAGTTGGTCTATCCACCTCGTCCTCAGAAGCAGGGGGAGTCAAAGATTTTAAAAGTGGGGAACAATGATGGAGATTGGTTTGGGCTCCCATTTCCCTAACATACTAGCCTGAAATTTGCCTGGGTTAGAGGTCAACTTACTAACACCAGGGCTTGTAGTGGGGTTCTCTGTAGAGGTTCCCACAGTCTCGGAGTGGTCCCTTAAGGTGGCCTCTCTAGCCAATTTGGTTTGGTTCTGCTTCTCCATACTGGGATGCCTGGGGGTGCTGGATACTACTCCTAGAGTTTTTAGATCATTCCCCAACAGGACTCTCCCAGGCACATCACTCTGAATACTGACAGGGATACTTACTGTCATTTGATTATACTGAATGAGAGCTGGTAGAATAGGAACCATTTGGACCGGGCCTGCAACAAGTTTGGTGGGGCCTTTGGGTGCCTTAGCAACATCCTCAGGCCTGAACAATATTTCGTCCACAACTGTTCTGCTGGCCCCAGTGTCTCTCATGGCAGGGGTGTCCTGGCCATTGACAAGAACACAGTCCACATAATACTCCCTAGAGTTTTCAGGAATGGAGTCATACACATCAATATGTTGTTTCTTACCCAGACATTTGGACTTTAAGGATACAGTTGCTTGAAGAGGCCAAGGTTCTTCAGCAAACAAGTGAAAGAGGGCACTAGCCATCTGTACTTCTCCCTCTGGGGAAAAGGCTAAGGAGGTAGTGCTGACCCCTGCAGGGTTACCCTTGCATCTGGGATCTCCTCTCATATGGTCAGTTGACCCACAACTAAAGCATTTACCAAATGTTCTCTGGAATGGGGGTCTATCCTGACCTACCTCTGGTTTGGCACCAGGAGGTACACTAGCCCTATTTGGTTTCCCTTGTGGCTTACCCTGGCTATGTTTGGGGACCACATCTGGATGGGAGGTATTGGAATTCTCCTTGTCATCTTTCTTTGGCTGCTTTCCCTCCTCCTTCTTCTGAGTTGCCCCAGAATCCTTGCGAGTAGCCCTGTTGGCACCCCACAAGTCAGCAGCCTCAGCTAACTTCTTAGGATATATCTCCTTTGAATCAGCCAAGTAATGTCTAAGATCAGGAGAGCAGGCATCATAGATTGACTCCAACATTACAAGATTCCTCAAACCTTCATAAGTGTTCACTTTGTAACCCTTAACCAAACCATCTAAGTTTTTCAAACATTCACATAGCCAGGTGGCCCAAGGGGTACCATCATGCTTTTTGAGGGTAGTAAACCTCTTAAGGTACTGGGAAGGGGTCTTCCCAAATCTAGCTATTAATGCTAGCTTCACACACTCATAATCCTGCGTATCCTCCTCCCCCAACTCCATTAGAGCATAACTTCACAACAGGGAGAAACCTAGAAAAAAGCCAAGGAATCAACTGATTCCCTGAGATACCCTGAATCCCATGATTGTACTCAAACATTGCTAACCAATCCAAAACATCAAGTTTAGTCTCATACATACCAATAATTTCCTTTGGCATACGGGGTCTCTTAGGGCTGGAAGGCCTAGAAGACTCTGGGAGAGAAACATTTTCCAAAGACAATTTCTTCATTTCAAAAACATGAGCCATCTCCATTTCTCTGAGCCTTAATTCTTGGTGTTTCATGGCAGTTTGTGCTTCAATACGTTTCACTTCTAATTCAAGTCTCATTTTCTCTAGTGCAATAAACTCAGGAGTGAGTGCAGGACCTGTGGGGGTCCCTGTGGACAGAGGTTGTGGTTGCTGAGCAGGCAAGGGGTTGGTAGGAACTCCTAACAAAGGGTTATCTACTTCTTCTTCAACACTCTCAGAATCAGAAACATCAGTATCCACATTTTCTGGAGGGTTAAGTCCTTCCAACCCACTCTCCAGTCTTTGTTTTCCCAATAACTTAGCAACCAGTTCAGATTTCTTTCCTTTACCAGAGAGACTCCTCTCTCTACACCTGGTTCTCAAAACCTCAGCAGTGTAGTTTAAGAGACCCTCCTCAATGTAGCTTTCCATATTTGATATGATTTCTCAGTTAATAGAATTAGTGGTGTTTAGCCTTGTGGTTATTTGAACTCAAGCAATAGCAGCACTCTAAGTGTAATCACTATACTTCCAAATCCTCACCGCTGTACACCAGTGTTAGGCAGAATCCTGTGCAGTGCCATTATGGACCACTACACACAATTAAGACTACAAGTGGTAATACAAGTTCACCTTTGGTACAAGCCTGTACTACACTGTTAAAGTGGTAGCATTAGCGGAGCAGCCAGATTTATCTCAAGAGTAAATGAGCAGTAGTAGAGATTACACAAAGGACCACAATTACTGTGACTCAAGCAAGCACTGACTCAAGATTTCAAGTAAAAAATATAAGTACATTTATTTAAAACCATCTGTTCATAAAACACCTCACTTCTATAAATTCAAAACCAAACGTAAAATTCACCACACACAACCACTTCCACTTGTTCCAGCAATTCAAGGTAAGTACTGTAAGAGGATTCAATTCAACACTACAGCTAAGTCAATGCCTAGTCTGGGATACTGAATGGAAACCCTTATTGATATATCTTTATGTCCAGTTCATGCGTTCTGGATGACTACCCCTATATAACACCCCTCTCTTGGAATCCCCCTGACCCCACTGAGCCAAGAAGTAGTTCTGTTTTGCAAGTTAAAAGGTTTATTTGAGAATTTAAACAATATATATATATATATATATATATATATATATATATATATATATATATCACACTTTATAATAAATTAATAATTGAATATCACACTTAATCTGATATGATAAAGATTAACAACGGAGAATCGGGCACTAGCCCACTTCTTTATAATCACTAAGGAGTTGACATGAAGTGGATAAGGTAGCACACTGGTAAATAGGGACAGAAGAATAATGTGGTAGAGAATGCTTTGTAGGGTTCAAGGAAATGCAAGGTTGAATGAATGAAATGCAGTATAGAAGATAAACGGATATGGTTTCACAAAAGACAAGGTAATCACTTTCCCTTTGTGGTAATTCACCCCCCCCCTATACAATGTAAGGAGATGGAAGGAAGAGCACACGGTTCAGGTATACAATCACAATGTAATACAGAGTTCCAGTTTCCCAGCAAGCTTAGAGGAGAATAGATATGGGTTTTACACAGGCTAAAAATGCTTTTAATATGGTGACAATATATTGGAAAATGTGCTAAAATGATTTTAATTCCCTCTGGAGGTTCAGGTTGAGGATTAGTTGGTTTGAATAAGTTCAGGCTTACTTTAGCAATGTTCTAGGAATGATTGGCAGGTTAAACACATTTTTGGCAAATGAAAGCAAGGAAGCTGCTGTTTTCGCACGTGGAGAAATTTGCAAATCGCGGCAAATTCGTGAGTGCGTTTTTCGCGATTGCTGCAAAAGTATAGGGAGTAGGAATGCGGTTCTAGGTTCGTTGAAAAGCCATGATTCCCAGCTTTCAGAGGAAAGTCTCTAAGACAAACAGTCACGGATATATGAGCGATATGGTAAAGGTCGTTTTTGAGATTTGAAATTTTAAAAGTTCAAAGTGACAAATTACAGCTTGTAACTAGAAAATGACAGGTGACAGCTTTGCAAAATGACAAGTGACAGTTAGGAGACAGTTCTGGTTAGATTAAAATAGATTGAATTATATTATTTTAACTAAGAGATTGGTTCTGCACAGTTCTGCTAGGTACTCACAATATATTTAGAAATAGAATGGGCCTCGCCACGGATCTGGTCAGGTTTTCTTCACTCGCCACGGACGGTCTCTGCGCACAGCGTCTGGGTCAGCTCTCTAGTTCTGCGAACAGCGGTCTGGGTCAGCTCTGCTCTGCCTCTGGTTCTGGATACTGCTCTGCTTTCTCTGGGTACAGCACTGCTTCTGGATCTTTCTGCACAGCTTTCTCTGGACCCAGCGCTGATCTGCACGGCTCCTGGATGCTGCTATCGCTGTTAGGTTTGCTGGATGCTGAGGCCCACTGAGAAGAGTTCTCAGTTTGTGGGTTTAGGCCCTTGCTTTGAGTTCTGAATCAGGTTCTTTGGAGTTTTAAAGTCTAAGTGTTGAATCTAGTATCTTCTGGATGTTGTGTGGTCCGGCAGAGCGCGTTGCAGCAAATGGAATTGAATGTCCCTATCTGTCCTGACTGTCTGCTTGTATGTGTTTTGAAAGTGGGTGGAGAGGCTAGCTTTCTAGACCCTACCCCTCTCCACTTGTCATTGGCCACTTCATCCTCTTCCCCTTGATTGGGGGAATGAAATGAAGTGTCATCATGATGAGGTCTGTTTATGATACAGAGAACCCACCCCTGTCAAATTACACACAATCTATATTTTGACCCAAAAGACATATTTGCACAGGTACACATTTGTTTAAAATTACATGCACCCATCACATATCACAGGAGGTATACCCTGTCCAAATCTGCTCTTCCTGAGAGCTTGCATTGAGAAATGGCAACATTTGCACTTTTTAACTGGTTTTGCAATATCGGACATTAACCCAAATTTACACACATGTGCGCAAGGAGTATGGACATTAATTGATGAAGTGTCAGATTTTTAACATGCATACATTTTAAGTAATACCCTCTTAACTGCTAGCTTGCCCCCAGATCATACCACCGGTTCTAAAAACCTCTTAAAATGTGGGCAGAAAAATCACAAGAATTATGGTATCATTTATAAAATTTTCACAAGTCCGCTCTATGAATGATCCATCTTTTTAGAGTTATGTTCTGGCCCCAAAGGGGTGTGGTTTCCCCCAGCACAAGGTTGAATTTCTGGTTTTTCCAGTTCTGCCAAGCTCAGAGACCCTGCCCCTCCCAGCTTCTGCCAAGAGGAAGCTGTTTTACGGTCCCCCCAATAAAGCATCTGCCTGGGTCCTGGAAGGCCCATTGTTCAAGAGGAAGCCATTTATGGCCTCCCCCCAATAAACCCTCTGCCTGGGTCCTATGTTTAGTCTCTAGCAGTCCCTTGGTAATTCAATCAGAGAAGTGTCATATCCCTTTTGGTGGGAACAGCAAAAGGGAGCTGGGCCTGGGAACACAGCTGTTGTGCAAGTCTCAACTCCTGTCGGGGGTAGCTGTTGGGCAGAATTCAGTTCCTTAAGCCAGGCCCCAGCTAATGTCACTTTTAGTTACCCAGTTTTCTGCATTCAAATAAAACTAACCATTTTTACATCTGCAGCTAGAATGCTGATTCTAAGTTTAAAACTATGACATTTAAACAATTGAAACCTATGTGACACTCAAAAGTAGGTCACTCATTTCTTTTAAACATTTAGATTTTTAGTGTCTTTCAGTACAAATTTACTTAAACTGCTGAAATCCACAGCTCAGCCAGTCTTGTTATAAACCTTCAAGTCACTTCAGAATATAACTTTACATTGGATCCACCTCTCAGTAAGTCTTTCTTTGGCCTGCTTTGGGTTCATTTATTCAGTTTTACACAAAAAAAAAGTCTGGTGTTGTTTTAAAACGCCGGCTTTCTGATAGTGGTGAGTACTGGTAATGCACCCATTTTTGGGATTTAAGAAAATGAATTCCCCACAATTCTAGGTTGCTCTTGGCAATCAGCATTGCCATTCCCAATGGTTTCAGGCTACTGTGTGGGTAGTCCAATGGGGTTTTAGGCAGTGCCCTTCTGTGCCCATAACATCGGCAAAAATGGGTGGCAGCCTATTCTTCATGCATTTCCCTGGGCATTTTCTGGGAAGCTCTGGCCATCATGATGTTTTCAATGCCAGTACTGCACAGTTTTTGAGGTAGGGCTCGGATGCATGGGTAAAAACATCCCACAAGCCCCCCTCTTGCGATGGCCATTCTGTTTCACTGATGGGACTCGCAAGACCTGGGATGTTTCCTCATCTTCTTCCAATAGATGGCATAGTTCAGCATCTTTTCCTCCATTTGGTACTGATCGATCGGTTCTCCTCGCCGGTCCTGATGGGAATATTGGGCGGTACACTGGGCCCCTTGTGTCTCTGCTCCCGGTCTCCGGATCGTCCTCCTTGGCTAGCCTGCAGGTTTTCCTTCTCCTAGGACGACAAAGGAAGAGCGGCAATACCTATTCATGGACATTTCTCCCCCACCATTGATATAGTGGGGTGGCATATAAATTTATAGTCAAAACATATGAACATGCACATTTCTTTTTGCATTCAAAAACAAAAACACCCACATTGAGAAACTCAGAATTTGATAGGCGATATGTAGGATATTTTAAGTTAGAACTGAATTAATCTGAGACAGTACCCTCTAGGATTCCAGAGGATACCTCCAGTTGTTGCAGAGTGTGCCTGGGATGGCAACACTTCAACTGGTTAATGTGGACCCACTTGTCTTCCCCCTCTGCCAAACCGCCTTTGGGGATGCGGATCTTGTAGGCCACAGGGGAGATCTTGTCTATAATCTCAAAGGGTCCCTTCCATGTAGGCAAACATTTTCGCTGTTTGGCCTGGTTCCTTTGGAAATTGTATAGATAGACCCGGTCCCCCACCTGATATTCCTTCCTGGAAGTCTTCAGGTCATAGTGGGTCTTCATGCTATCAGCTGATCTTTCTAGATTCCGCTGAGCATAAGCAAAAGCATGTTGAAGGTGTTTCCTTAAATTCTCCACATACTCATGAGTTGTGGAGGCATTTATCAGTGTCTGCTCTTGGGTCCTGTAGAGCAAATGCTGAGGAAGCACCATCTTGCGCCCAGTCAACAACTCAAACGGTGACATTTTGGTTGCAGATGAAGGGGTAGATCTGATGGCCATTAGGACCAGAGGTAATCGGATATCCCAACTTGGCCCAGAATCTGCCACAAACTTCTTTAATATGCTCACAATGGTTCGGTTATATCTCTCTACTGCCCCAGAAGAAGCTGGCCGGTAAGCAATATGCAACTTCCTTTTGACCCCCAGTATCTCCCACATCTTTGTCATCACTTCACTGGTGAAGTGGCTACCTCTGTCTGACTCAATCCTTTGAGGTAGGCCGAAACGGGAAAAGATGTGGTTAATCATCAGGGCAGCTGCAGTTTCTGCCTTGCAATTTGGGGCTGGGAGACATTCCACCCACTTGGTAAACAAGCATGTAACGGTCAACATGTACTTGTTTCCTCTAGACGAGCGAATCATAGGGCCTACAAAGTCGATGTGCAAATCTGACCATGGCAGTGTCATCCCCCGCTTTTGGAGAGGCGCGCGGTGTGTGAGGGACGTCGGCTGAAATTGCGCACTCACAAGACACCCCTTCAAGTATTGGTCAAGGTCCTGCCCCATGTGTGGCCAGTATGCAACCTCTCTTAAGATTTCCAGTGTTGTATGAAACCCCCTATGACCGGCGGTGGCTGCATCATGGGCGTGACTTAACATCAGGCTTCGGAATGAGGTAGGAACCACCCACTGATCGTGGCCAGCTTTGGATTTCCTTACCAGCAAACCGTCTTGGATTCGGAACATTTTTGGACATTTCATCAACACTCTTAGGTCCTCTTTCCCAATATAATCGGTATCCGTCAGGGGAAAGTTCTCAGGGTCCTCAAGGTGTTGGTAAAACTTACCAATAATTGGATCCCCCTTCTGAGCGGTAATCAAATCAGCATCAGGGGTCTCCTTACTCTATTGTGCAATTGAAAGGTCGTTGTGAGCATTTGTCTGGGACCTAGTGATAGCAGTGACCTGGATTTCCCCCAACAGGGACTCAATCTCAATTAGATCCCCTTGGATGGCCCCGGTTTTGGCCAGCTGATCAGCTAAGTCATTTCCAGTTTTGTCTGGTCCCTCTACTTTGGAAGGACCCTTGATCTTTTTCCAATAGATGGTCATCTCATTCGAGGTGACCAGATCATCAATGTTTTGGATCAACTTCCCATGTTTCAAGGGTTTGTTGTTAGCACATAACATGCCTCTGGTTTTTCAATTAACCAGGTGCTCCACGAACCCGTTCCGTACATAATCCGAATCTGTGATTATGACCAGTTCGTGGAGTTGATGCTGGATAGCAGTGAGGATGGCCTGATGCACAGCCATCAATTCTGCCACCTGACTACTTCGGGGACCAATTTTGTATCCAGCGGAGGGTTCTGGGGACTCATTCACCCATGCATTCCCTACGCCGGCCACCAGTTCTTATTCCCCGTCGTTGTCAACATGGTAAGAGCATCCATCCACATATACAGTGGGCATTCCCTCACACTTGTCTTCTTCAAAGACTTTGTGGGGGGAATTAAGGTATGCCTCCATGTTGTCCTTTATTTTTAGACTTTCGTCCTCGAGACAGTTTTCTCTGGCACAATCATGCAAGTCAGCCAGACCTTGCGCGAGGGGACTCTTCTTGTTTTGGCCATATCTGACCTCCACAGGAAAGCCTTGCATTGACAGAATCCAGGAAGTAATTTGGGAATTACTCACATTTCCAGCCCGGATTCTGTCACTTTGGAGATATTGCAGAGGCTGGTGTGAAGTCTCCACTATGATGTGTTCCCCCTGGATAAACGGGCGGTAATTCTTCAATGCCCACACCGTTGCCAGGAGTGCCTTCTCACAATCGTTGAATTTTTCCTCCACAGAGGATAAAGTTTTGCTCGCATAGGAGATTACTTTATTGACCTTGTCATGCTTTTGGTATAATACTGCCGTCAAGCACGTATTAGAGAAACCCGTCTCCAGGAAGAACTCCTTGTTTCTGACAGGGTAAGCTAGGCAAGGCGCTTTTGAGAGGCTTCTTTTGAGTTGTTTTACTGCCTCGGCTTGTTCTGGACCCCATTCCCACTTGACCCCCCCTTCAGGAGATGAATCAGGGGTCTGGTGATCTCTGCGTAGCCCTCAATTAACTTTCTGCTGTAATTAGTCAGTCCAAGGAGGCTCCTTAGTTCCCGCAGAGTTGTGGGGTCTTTCAGTTTCTGAAGTGCTTCCACTTTCTTTTCCTGGGGACAGAGACCCTGAGGAGTAATCTCATGCCCCAAGAAATTAACACGGGTTCTACACCACTGTGCTTTCTGAAAGGAAAGTTTTGCTCCGGCGGCCCTCAACTGCGTCAGAACATAACGGATCTCCGCTATGTGTTCCTCCACAGATGAACTTTTGATGAGGACATCATCTACATAAGCCAGGTTACCCCTCGCACCCAGGTCGGGCATGGCCTTATGTAGGAAAATATTGAACTCATTACCGGAGTTAAGGTATCCGAAGGGAGTCCTGGTCCATGTGTACTGCTGGCCCCCAAAGCTAAAAGCCAGTTTGTATTGGTCCTCCCTGCTGACAGGCACGGTCCAGTATCCATTGGTCAGGTCTATTGCAGTGAATACCTGTGACCCCTGAATCTGGGCCAGCCCTTGGTCAATGTAGGGAAGAGGCCATCGGGAAGTATGGACCCGTTTGTTGAGCTCTCTGAGGTCAGCGCAGAGTCTCCACTGGCCGTTTGGCTTCAATATTCCCAGCACCGGATTATTGAAGGTGCTGTGGACTGGACGGATTATTCCCCGGGACTCAAGGTTCTTAATTATTTCAGTAAGGGACTCCATTGATGCGAGAGGCAAGCGATATTGCTTCACAAACACAGGAGTCATGCCAGGGTCCGTGGGGATTGTTGTTGTGTGGATGTCAGTGCAGCTACACAGTCATATGAGTCTATCGCAAAGAGATCTTGGAAATCCAAGAAAACTTGTTTCAACTTTTGCTTTTGTTCCAGAGTCACACAGGCATCAGCTAGGTTGACTCTCTCTTCCACCATCTGCCTGAAGCCTGGAAAGACTTCTGGTTTGGCTATCTCCGCGGCCTCCTCGGAGCTGGGTGGAGAAGTCCCTGGTCAGAGTGCTGATTTGGACCGGAGGCTTCAGGTGGGAAAGGCAGCCCTCATGGACCTGGAAAATCACCTCATCCCTCCTGAAGTCACAAGTCACATCTTCCTTACCATAGGGGCAGGAAGTGTACACCAGGAAGTTCCCCCCATGATGGGTAAAAATCCTGTCTGGTGTGGTATTGTCCTCACTGTCACTGTCAAAACAGTCTTTGGGGATTGGTCCTAACAGTTAATTTCCTAAATCGATGGAAAAATGTCGGTCATCAACCGCCATTCCAATAATGGTGCCTGCGGCTAGAGTAATACTCTTTAAGTCGCTGTTATCCACCACTATTAGAATGGTGTCATGTTCTATGTTGACTACTGGTGTTGGGTTTACCCCTAACCCTTGCTGTTGGAGAGAAGCATTTAGATGTATGTAAGCATCAGGGTTTTGCGAATATTGTCCTCTTTTAGCTTTCACTTCCAGGGAGAATTGTCGGGTCCTTTCTGGGATGGTGACTTCCTCTTTGATCTGAATTTCAACTGCATAAGGTAGCAATTGAGCTGACCTAAATGCTTTTTCTGGATCATCAAAGCCCATGGGATTATCCGCTAATCGGGACCAAGCTTTGAAGTTTATTAGGTCCAAACTAATGGCAAAGCGATTGAGAATGTCACTGCCTAAGTAAAAGGCGGCAGGGACGTCTCGCACGACCCAACAATTGTGGACTATGCTCTTGTTGCCAATGGAGATTTTGAGCATACACCTGCTTGGCAGGAGATGTTTGGAATTAGGTGCTTCCAGGTCCATTTCCCATTTGTCTATCAGTTTGAAGGTGGGAATGGCTGGATCTTTTGGGAGTTGGCGAAACATGGCTTCGCTGATGAAGCTCTTACCATTGTTCACGCACACTTGAGCGAGAACAGAGTCCTTCCCATCATTTAACTGAACAGGGATGAACAACTGCTCTCCAATTTGCTGAATATCAGCCAGGCTCTGAGCTGATTTCACATCTTTCTGGACTATAGGAGTGGGAGTTTCTGATTGTGGATTAGTAAAGAATTTCAGGGTGTTTCCTTCCAGTGTGGAATACCACCTTAAACTGGAAGGAAGGTTGATTTTCAGAAATAGAGAGGACCCCCCATCACCAGTCTGTTGTCCTACTGCTATTACTGTCACGTCTGGAATTTGGTTGTTCTGGAAGTGAAATTCTACTTGGTCAGATTTTTGTTCAACCATGTGGCAGGTGCCGTTTAAACTAACATGGTTGACACTCTGTTTTAATTTTATTGGTCGGCTAGTCTGGGTCCAGAGGACCTTGTTTACGCAATCTATTAAGGGTGACAACCTCCTCAGGAGGTCATTCCCCAGTAAACAAGGGGTGCCCTCTGGAGTCACTACTATGACCGGGTGTTTCACCTTGTGTCGCCCGATCTTAATGTCCCTCCCGTCAAAGTTCTGCAGTTGTCCAGGAAGAGAGGTGAGAGGAATTTGGTAATTCTCTCCCCTTCCTGCATTCAGTTCGTCAAAGGCCCTTCTGGACAGAAGGGTAGCTTGAGATCCAGTGTCCACCAGTGCCAAAATTGTACCCTGCCCCTGTACTTGTACCAGGGCATAGTATCTTCCCTCCTTCTCCTCAAGGGGGCACAGATAATGCACATTTTTGGACAACTGGTGGGCTAACTTTCTGGTTTTGGACATCGCTAGCGAAGAGATTTGGGCAGAATTCTGTGGAGAGCCTTGGGAATCTGAAAGAAAAAATTGGCAACTGGAGATCAGAGCCATTGTGGGTTCCCCTGGCTCCGGTTCTGGGCCGCCCTCCCCCTTTTTGGAGGCAGTCACCAGGATGGGTTTGAACCAGGGGATTTTCTTGCTGTTGGTTCTGGGATGAGATGGTGGGCGGCGGTAGCTCAGTCTCCACATCTCCCCAGTCTGGATTTGCATCCCTAGGGACCCATTTTTCTTTGGGAGGAGTTCCCCCCTCTCTGAAGGAGAAGATCCTTTTCCCAGGATCCTCTGAGGATCCCTCTCCCTCAAATTGGAAGATCTGTACCTCCTCCTCAAACGGAGTCTGTTTGGGTCTTTTGTTTCTCCTACCCCCCCTCTGCTCCTTAGGAGGCAGACTTTCAGGGGCAAGAGATTTTGTTTCCGGTTCCTGGGTTTCCTGGGGCTGTTTACAAGTGAGGAAAGAAGCTTCCTCCAAGGCTTTACACTCCCCTTCACTTTGTGCCTCCTCCCTGGGAACCGGTGAGTTATCGGGGTGCTGCCCCCGTCATTGTTCTGGAGCACCAGGTCCAGAGTTGGGTGCGTTCTTCACCGGCATGCCGATCTGAGGGTTCTGCTGAGCCCTCAGTATGTGACCCAGATCCCGCGCCATGTTTTGAACCTGGCACTCTAACTGGGAAACCCGCTCAGGCTGATACGGGGCCCTGTTTTCTCCCCTGGGCTGATCCCGGGAAGGGTAGCTATCCCTTCTTTGGTAGTACCCCTGGTTGGGAAGATTTGGATACCCCTCCACCCTTGGCCTCCCCTCTCTCCGATTCGGTTGTCTGGGCTCAGGGAATTGGGGAAAGAAGGGTGGAGGATTTTGGGGCTGGAAGTTGGGTGGATACCTGGGGAAGAAGTTATGCCCAGGGTTTGGTGAGTTTCTGCCCTCCTGTGAGAAGTTGGGAGGGAAGTTCTCTGGGTTAGGTGCTTGGCTGGATCCCCCCCTTGGGCTGGAGGAGTCCACACATAACCCAGGATGGGTCTGTTTCCCTTGTAACGGGGGCTTACATAATCAGGAGAGCGAGGGACCCCATTTGTGGGGCTGCCTCCCTGGCTCCATGTCTGTGACTGGCCCGAGGACCTTCTGGGCCTAGCATTATTAGGTGCAGGTAGGTTTTTAGGCCCCCCCATCTCCAAATCTAAAACGGGGGTGACCTTTACCTCTGCCACCTTGGCAGCAGCAGGGGTGTTGTTGGCTTTGGGGTTTTTGGGCGCATTATTTTTATTTTCTATTGGCTTCTGCACCTCATAGATCCGGGTCGCCTGTTCAATGACCCAGTCTAAAGATCTTTTCTCGTGAAAATCCCTCACGAGCTGGGTCATTATGTATTTGGGCAAGGCATGGAAAAACATATTAATAAATTCTCTGCTATCCGTGTGCACCCTTCTTGTAGTCTGTGCAAAAGCACGCTTTAACTCCTGCACAAATTCTTGTGGGGCCTGATCCTCCCCACATTGTAAATTGTAGGCTGCCTTGCGAGCCTCTTGAGGATTTCTATGAGTAGAAAAATGTTTCAAGATGGCCGCCTTATAGGTGGACCATCTTAAATGATTTTGGTCCTCCAGCCCCGCAAAGAAACTGGAGTATTCCGGGGAGAAGGTCCACTTTACATATTGAATACAGCTTTGGCTGTCCTTCAAATGGAAAGTCTCCATCATTTGCTCAAACAACTCTAAGTGCTCCCAAACAGAATACTTGGCGTTCTTATGATAAGGCGTGATGACGCTCCTGATTGCCTTAATCTGCTTTAAGGGGTCCTTAAGCAAGGCCCTTTTTGTCTTATTGGCCCTTTTGGTCCGGGTAACCCTGGTCCATTCATCTTCTGACTCAGAGGCACTGCTCCCAGAGGTTCCCGTCTGTTCTTCCAGGTTTTCCCGGATTCTGCGAGCCTGGGAATGGCTGGCAGAATGTGGGGACCTGGTCTCCTGTGTCCTGTACCGCTCAGAGGAGTCTTCAGATCCCTCCTTGCTGCCAGGATTTGATGGGTACCCCCCCACTGACCTAACTGGGCAGAGGTTTTCAGGATGCCCTTAATGGGCCTACTCTCCTGGGGTTCCCCATTAAATTGCACTGTGCTTGGGTGCCCATACCCGGATGCCCGCCCCTCCATTCCTGGGTGGTACTGGCCTATGAGCCCCATGCTTCTGGCTGGATAGTAATCTGCCATCCCTGTGGCCCTGTGCTCATGTGCGCCAGGGGACATGGGGGTGGCAGAGTCCAGGGACTGAGAGAGATAAAGGCCTCTGGTACTAGGACTCCTGGGGTTATGCTCAGGAGTTTCTCTTTCCCATCGAACCTCATCTCTATCCGCCCCTGCTCCCTGTTGCAATACAAGAGCCTGCGCCTTCAGTTCCTCAGTTAAGGCCTTACTACACTCTATCAGTCTCTCCTGCATCGCTACCTGTTGTTGGAGTCTATCATTGTGCTGGCAGAGAGCCTCATTCTCTCTCTGTGCCTCCTGATTGGTCCTGGAGCACTGGGCCAGTTTTTGCTGCAGGAGGGTTACCTCCTGAGCTGTGTCCCTATTGGCCTGCTCCTTTCTTGCCAGAGCATCCTCCACCCTCCTGGTGTGTTCTAACAAGTTCTCGTGTTCTTTTTGGAGGTCACCCAGCCCCTGGAGGGCCAAGTGATTTTCTTCTGTTTTTCTTTTTAAATGGCAGACTTCCTGGCCTAAGGCGTCTCTTTCCTGACTAAGAGCCTGCATTTGTGCCGCCAGGTCGTCCCTCTGCCTTTCAAAGGCACCAGCTTTCTGGCGTTCTTCATCAAACTCTGCCTGGGTATCCAGGTCTTTCAAAATCAGCTTGTTGCTCTCTGCCTTCACTCTATCTAGATGACTTTGCAGGGTGGCTACCTGCTCCGTGCATGCCCTGTTAAAGTCTAATTGTTGCTCCAGCTTTTTCTGGCTCTGCAGTAAGGAGTCCAAACTGTCTTGGTGCTCCTTCTGCAGGGCCAGAAATCTAGTATCCTGGTCAGCCTTTTCCTGTTGCAGTATATCCATGTCCTCTTTTATTTTAATGATATACTGCCTACTATCATTTTCTGACTCCTGGCTCCTCTGCAGCCTCTGCTCAGAAGAGTCCAGATCAGATTGGGCCTTCTGTAATGCCAGCAGTTGCCTACTCGCCAGATCTTGGCCTTCAGCACATTTGTCCTGCATGGCTCCCATATGTAAATATAAATATGCCGCTACCCTGGCAATCTTGTTGTGCTCATCCTTGGCCTTAGAGGACATATATAGTTCACTCGGGGCCACATGTAAGGGACCATGGTCTCTCCATATATCTGACCCTGTTTCCGTGATCTGGGGTGCGATTGCTTGCAACCAGACCGTCTGGTCCTGATGAGTCCACTCACCTCTCACAAATAGCTTATGTAAGAAGTGCTCTCTGGCTATTTTCATATCTACCAAGGTCGTCATTCTGGAATTTGAGTTCCTTCCTGACTTACAGAAGTTTGTATTTTATTTTTGCAAAACAGACCTTTTCCTTAGAGCGTTCCTTTGAGAAGTGCTTTACAGCGTAACACAGCGTGGTGATCCGACCGGATATGTGTATCTGGTCAGCTGGCACACTGTATTAATCTGCACAAGTGATAGATCTAATCCGGAATCCCCGGCTACGAGCCCCCAATTTGTAAGAGGATTCAATTCAACACTACAGCTAAGTCAATGCCTAGTCTGGGATACTGAATGGAAACCCTTATTGATATATCTTTATGTCCAGTTCATGCGTTCTGGATGACTACCCCTATATAACACCCCTCTCTTGGAATCCCCCTGACCCCACTGAGCCAAGAAGTAGTTCTGTTTTGCAAGTTAAAAGGTTTATTTGAGAATTTAAACAATATATTTATATCTCACTTTATAATAAATTAATAATTGAATATCACACTTAATCTGATATGATAAAGATTAACAACGGAGAATCGGGCACTAGCCCACTTCTTTATAATCACTAAGGAGTTGACATGAAATGGATAAGGTAGCACACTGGTAAATAGGGACAGAAGAATAATGTGGTAGAGAATGCTTTATAGGGTTCAAGGAAATGCAAGGTTGAATGAATGAAATGCAGTTTAGAAGATAAACGGATATGGTTTCACAGAAGACAAGGTAATCACTTTCCCTTTGTGGCAATTCACCCCCCCTATACAATGTAAGGAGATGGAAGGAAGAGCACACGGTTCAGGTATACAATCACAATGTAATACAGAGTTCCAGTTTCCCAGCAAGCTTAGAGGAGAATAGATATGGGTTTTACACAGGCTCAAAATGCTTTTAATATGGTGACAATATATTGGAAAATGTGCTAAAATGATTTTACTTCCCTCTGGAGGTTCAGGTTGAGGATTAGTTGGTTTAAATAAGTTCAGGCTTACTTTAGCAATGTTCTAGGAATGATTGGCAGGTTAAACGAATTTTTGGCAAATGAAAGCAAGGAAGCTGCTGTTTTCACACGTGGAGAAATTTGCAAATCGCAGCAAATTCGCGAGTGCGTTTTTTAGCGATTGCGGCAAAAGTATAGGGAATAGGAATGCGGTTCTAGGTTCGTTGAAAGGCCAAGATTCCCAGCTTTCAGGGGAAAGTTACTGCAAGTCTCTAAGACAAACGGTCACGGAGATATGAGCGATATGGTAAAGGTCATTTTTCAGATTTGAAATTTTAAAAGTTCAAAGTGACAAGTTACAGCTTGCAACTAGAAAATGACAGGTGACAGCTTTGCAAATGACAGGTGACAGTTAGGAGACAGTTCTGGTTAGATTAAAATAGATTTAATTATATTATTTTAACTAAGAGATTGGTTCTGCACAGTTCTGCTAGGTACTCACAATATATTTAGAAATAGAATGGGCCTCGCCACGGATCTGGTCAGGTTTTCTTCACTCACCACGGACGGTCTCTGCGCACAGCGTCTGGGTCAGCTCTCTAGTTCTGCGAACAGTGGTCTGGGTCAGCTCTGCTCTGCCTCTGGTTCTGGATACTGCTCTGCTTTCTCTGGGTACAGCACTGCTTCTGGATCTTTCTGCACAGCTTTCTCTGGACCCAGCGCTGATCTGCACGGCTCCTGGATGCTGCTATCGCTGTTAGGTTTGCTGGATGCTGAGGCCCACTGAGAAGAGTTCTCAGTTTGTGGGTTTAGGCCCTTGCTTTGAGTTCTGAATCAAGTTCTTTGGAGTTTTAAAGTCTAAGTGTTGAATCTAGTATCTTCTGGATGTTGTGTGGTCCGGCTGAGCGCGTTGCAGCAAATGGAATTGAATGTCCCTATCTGTCCTGACTGTCTGCTTTTATGTGTTTTGAAAGTGGGTGGAGAGGCTAGCTTTCTAGACCCTACCCCTCTCCACTTGTCATTGGCCACTTCATCCTCTTCCCCTTGATTGGGGGAATGAAATGAAGTGTCATCATGATGAGGTCTGTTTATGATACAGAGAACCCACTCCTGTCAAATTACACACAATCTATATTTTGACCCAAAAGACATATTTGCACAGGTACACATTTGTTTAAAATTACATGCACCCATCACATATCACAGGAGGTATACCCTGTCCAAATCTGCTCTTCCTGAGAGCTTGCATTGAGAAATGGCAACATTTGCACTTTTTAACTGGTTTTGCAATAGCGGACATTAACCCAAATTTACACACATGTGCGCAAGGAGTATGGAAATTAATTGATGAAGTGTCAGATTTTTAACATGCATACATTTTAAGTAATACCCTCTTAACTGCTAGCTTGCCCCCAGATCATACCACCGGTTCTAAAAACCTCTTAAAATGTGGGCAGAAAAATCACAAGAATTATGGTATCATTTATAAAATTTTCACAAGTCCGCTCTATGAATGATCCATCTTTTTAGAGTTATGTTCTGGCCCCAAAGGGGTGTGGTGTCCCCCCAGCACAAGGTTGAATTTCTGGTTTTTCCAGTTCTGACAAGCTCAGAGACCCTGCCCTTCCCAGCTTCTGCCAAGAGGAAGCTGTTTTACGGTCCCCCCAATAAAGCATCTGCCTGGGTCCTGGAAGGGCCATTGTTCAAGAGGAAGCCATTTATGGCCTCCCCCCAATAAACCCTCTGCCTGGTTCCTATGTTTAGTCTCTAGCAGTCCCTTGGTAATTCAATCAGAGAAGTGTCATATCCCTTTTGGTGGGAACAGAAAAAGGCAGCTAGGCCTGGGAACACAGCTGTTGTGCAAGTCTCAACTCCTGTCGGGGGTAGCTGGTGGGCAGAATTCAGTTCCTTAAGCCAGGCCCCAGCTAATGTCACTTTTAGTTACCCAGTTTTCTGCATTCAAATAAAACTAACCATTTTTACATATGCAGCTAGAATGCTGATTCTAAGTTTAAAACTATGACATTTAAACAATTGAAACCTATGTGACACTCAAAAGTAGGTCACTCATTTCTTTTAAACATTTAGATTTTTAGTGTCTTTCAGTCCAAATTTACTTAAACTGCTGAAATCCACAGCTCAGCCAGTCTTGTTATAAACCTTCAAGTCACTTCAGAATATAACTTTACATTGGATCCACCTCTCAGTAAGTCTTTCTTTGGCCTGCTTTGGGTTCATTTATTCAGTTTTACACAAAAAAAAAAGTCTGGTGTTGTTTTAAAACGCCGGCTTTCTGATAGTGGTGAGTACTGGTAATGCACCCATTTTTGGGATTTAAGAAAATGAATTCCCCACAATTCTAGGTTGCTCTTGGCAATCAGCATTGCCATTCCCAATGGTTTCAGGCTACTGTGTGGGTAGTCCAATGGGGTTTTAGGCAGTGCCCTTCTGTGCCCATAACATCGGCAAACATGGGTGGCAGCCTATTCTTCATGCATTTCCCTGGGCATTTTCTGGGAAGCTCTGACCATCATGATGTTTTCAATGCCAGTACTGCACAGTTTTTGAGGTAGGGCTCGGATGCATGGGTAAAAACATCCCACAGTACAGTAGGATTTGCCAGACCGGTGTGGCGATATTCACGCATACTCATGGATAGAAATGCTCACGAAGTTAAAACACACTTTGTACTTTAGAATTTCAAACAAGGGAAAAGGGGATAAAATCACAGGCAATACTTTTGTCTAGGCAAGGGAATAAGAGGACTTGTTCAAAGATAAAGTTTAAAATCAATAGGCCTGCGCCAGTGTCAATGGAGCAGATATTCAGTTGCCAAGGATCACAAGTTGAACAGTTCGAGATTCGAGATGCTAAGAGTACTTAGATATTGTCAAATGGAAGGAAAAGTTATAAGAGGGAGGGAAGAAAGTATAAATCTTCATGTAGGAAAAGGGTTCACCCCGATTCCGGATCGTCAGTCAGAGAAAACGACCAAATGTGCACAGTACCTTATTCCGTTGGAGAAAATCTGGTGCCACGGCAGTTGTTCCTGGTAGTTCCTGCAGACTCACGGTTCCTGCGGCTTCAGTCGGGGACAAGAAGGAGGACGTCTGGAGCGATCTGCACTACCCTGGGATGAGGCTAGCAGCAGCGATAAAGACAATGATGAATAAAAGGTGCGCTCCTTTAAATCAGGAGAGGGCTCTTCTGATGGCTATCCGGACCACTACAGCACAGCAGTGATTTCGACCCAGGAGAGGATGCTCTGACTGAAGAAATGGTGAGCTGGTTGATCCCATCAGGCTCAAGGGAAGAAGACTCTGGACTGGATCTTCTCTTGGCATTGAAGGGTAGATAGCTCAGGACTGCAGCAGGGCTTCACCAGGATCTGGGGTTGAAGCAGCCGTCTTCTTTTCCGTTTCTCTTCGGTTCCTTGCAGTTCTAGTGGCGACTCCGCCTTCTAGCCCAAGAATCCTGCCTTTTATGCCAAAATCCCCCATTCACACAGCCTGGCTGTCAATCACTCAGCAGGGGGGTTGTCCAGCCCGGACAACCACCTCAGCCAAACAACACAAAGTGCGACTTGGGTCTCCAAGGAGACCCTGTGGAGGGGGTGACTATACCCCTCCCTCACATTCAGCCCACCTAGACACCCAGACGCCAAAGGAGGGCTTCTGGTCAGAAGCCCACCAAAAGGTCGGCGAACAAAGGAGGCAAACCTGGTTTGCCTTGCAAAGAAAGACCCAAGAAGGATGTTAACAAAAAGAAATGGTGATTAAACCCAACCGAAGCCGAAATAAAAAGTATTTGGGCAAGCGGGTTTAAAGTTCGAGGCTACTAAAATAGCCCAAAATGTTACCACGTTATATAATATAACCGCGGTGGGAAAATTAGGGCAGGTACCACTGCCACCAGCCAAGTCTTAATGTTAAGGGAGCAGAGCAATTCTCCAAGAGGCACAGATAAAAAGGGCTAAGAATTAACCCTTTCCAATACTCCATATAAGATGGGGTGTACTGGATCCGTGGTTAAAAGTGACTATGTAAAGTTAATGGCAACTTTACCCTTTTCTGGGGCACAGTGGTCAGCCCCAGAAAATGGAGACGGTGGGAAGCCTAAGGGACAACCCTGTGTTACTGCACTGAAGGTGCTGTGTAACACATGAAAGACTGGAGCTACTGAAGTGGTGTACTCCAGAGTCCACAATCACAAAAACAGTCAAAATACACATGGCAAAACACAGGTAAGAGTGGGGGGAAAGCTCACGCTCCAAAAATCCAGACAGGCTGCTGGGGGACGCACTAGGTGAGGGAAATTAGCCATGGAATGAGAATTCTCCCTAATGCTTACATTGTCTGGGGCTTCTCATCTGGGGGGAGTGAGACTTCGCTGCAGTTGAGACCTATGTAGAGAGTCATATGTGGAAACACCATTCTTCCCTCCTGAAGGTAGCTGTGTGGAGGTGAAGGAACCGGGCATTCTTGGTGGAGGAACTGTCCTCTCTGCAAGCTTTCTCACACATGATAGTGACAGCACCCTGTGGATAGTCCATGTACTTAAGGGTGTGCGTGAGATGTGTGGGAGTACCTGTGAGGTTTAGGGAGTGGCTGCCCTCTGTGTGCTTTAGGGTGTGCGTGAGATCTGTGGGAGATACAGTGAACGTTATATGGTGGATTCTCTCTGTGTGCGAGACCATGAAATGTATGGGGTGAGTGAGCTCTATTGGCGAGCCTATAAACATATTAGGGGGTCACTGCACTCTGTAGGAAAGCCCAAGAACTTAATGTGGGTGATTGCATTCTGTGGGAGAGCATGTGAAATGTAGGGGATGACTCTACTTTGTGGGAGAGCTTAAGACATTTAGGAGGTGGCTGCACTCTGCGGTAGAGCCTGAGAATTCTATGGAATGCTTGCACTATGTCGGTGAGTCCAATGCATGTTAACAAGTTAGTGGTTGTAGTAAAAGAAGGACTCAAAATGAGTTCTGGCAGACAATGCAAAGGCATGTTGTCTTCTGCAAGTCAGCAACTGGTCAAGGCTTGTCATCCACTACTGCAGCTTCCAGTTTCCAAAGTACATGCACCATGACACAACCCAGCTCCACTTTTTGGTGTTTGACATATAAAAGGCAACAAGTCAACATCATCATCACCCGAGCTGGTGTGTTTCCTATGGGTGGATGTTGTGCCATAGTCTACCACAATTAAGTGTTTGTTCATTTTTATGAATGTCAATGGTTTAACATGCAGCACGAGGAGGCTTCTGCTGTGGCTAGAAAAAATAACACCACTGCACTAAAACCTCTGACTGACTGCACACTTTAGAGTGCAGCTTAGTGATTTAGTAGACACTCAGACAAGTGCTGCTGGCCAATTGGACTTCTTTCTGTACCAAAACTGTTCCGGGTCATCTTCCCTTGCTATAGGTGATGTGTCCAGTATATACGATTTAAGCATTCGTGCAGCTGAAGGTCCGCTGTCTGTTCTTGATCAACCATCGATATTCAAGATGCCTGAGTCACTAGGGAGGGTTCCTACACACTTCCCAGAGGCTGTGCCCCTGCTGCTCACAAAGATTTTAACAGCTGTGAGTTATGTACTACCTGTTGATGTTTTCACGCTTGAGCTTGACGTTTGCAGTGAAGTTTGTGAAATTTGGACTGGTTGATGTTCTTTATGTTGCCTGCATTTTTTTAACCAATTTATGTGGCAAGCACTGGTCAAATGCGTCCTTGCACATTTGCAGTCTCTCTGTAATGTGGCAGATGCAAAAACAAATGGCCACTTTTACATTGAATTGTGGGAGCATTAATGAACCAGAAAGTACTTAATGTTATGTTTAAATACAATATCCCATGGATCACCAGCCAAATTTGAAAGTTGGCGAATCCCCATTTGTGATGCATCTGTTTTCCCTGCCATGGTATGGCCACTCACCATGTTAGGCAGGTACAGATCAATCAAGTACACTCGAGGGAGAACCTCACTGAGGGACACACAGTTACAGCATACCCACTTTGTGGACTCTTTAAAATGATCTAGCACAGAGAAGACATTGAACAGCAGATGTCACTGACTCTGTTTAGAAAATGTCATATCTAGATAATTGTTGTGAGTGTTAAAAAGATACTTGATGCCGTTATACTGCTCATTTAGCCATCCCATCATGTGCAAAGAGTTCCAACAGGTGGGAGCTGATGTATACAAGTTGTGCAATGGCAACTTCTACCACACCTGAAAATCGCACAGCACATTTCTGGCACGGTAAGCCAGATGAAATGTGAGCTGATCTTCTGGGCCAGAGGAACCATTCCTTTCTCAGGTTAACAATAAGGCAATAAACCCAGAGATGGCAGGCCATTACCACATACGGTAATGGCCCACAGTCCCAGGGCATATTGCCATTAGTCCCCAAAACCATTAGACAGGGTACTAATGGTGGTTATTTTATTCGGCTGCACAGCCGTAAAAAATAAAATAAAACGATGGCTGCCAAGGACAGGAAAACGTAGTCTGCTTTCTCTTTCTGTGGCAGCCATAGTAAACATAGAAAATGGCCACCATGGAAGGGGAGAAGGGACTACGTGGAGTCCCTTCTCCCCTTCCATGGTGGCCATTGAAGTACATTGAAAGATATGTAAACAAAAAAATGGCCGCCATGGAAGAGAGAGAGAGAAGGGACTACGTGTAGTTCCTTCTCGCTTTCTATGAAGGCCAGAAAAAAAACAAGTGGCGCGAGGGTCAAGCAAAAGCATGAAAGGTCTTACAATCAGGTAAGGCTTGCAAACGAACCAATCGGTTTGTTTGTGAGGAACAAGAAAACCAGTGCTGGGTACTGCCATTACCACATAAGTTAATGCCACCTTATGCGGTAATGGCCCGCAGTCGAGGGGCTTATTGCCATTTGCACCCCGGCCCGTTAGATTGGGGTACTTATTATGGGGTTTTGTTCAGTTGCAAGAGGCGTGGCGGTTCGCAGCCAGAGAAAAAAAGTTTAAAAAATGGCTGCCACAGAAAGGAAAATGTAGTCTGTTTTTCTTTCAGTGCCGGCCATAGTAAACAAAGAAAATGTCCACCATGGAAGAGAGAGAAGGGACTACACGTAGTCTCTTCTCATTTACCATGGTGGCCGGAAAAAAAGAAACAACTGGCGCTAGGCTCAAAGAAAAGCATGAAAGTGCTTACCATCAGGTAAGGCTTGCAAATGAATCAATCGGTTTGTTTGTGAGCAAGAAGAAAACCTGCGCTGGGTACTAATCTGATTTATCATGTCAAGGGTCTTTTGCAACAGATACTCTCTGATTTTGGCTTTGTTGATCTACACAATATAGGAAAGCCTAAATAAATGAAATGATTCACCATTTCCAATTGTTCATCTCCACTCCACCATGTAAATGATTTCCCTTTTCATTTTGCTGTAAATCTAATCACCTTTGTTTTATTGGAATTAATAGTCAAGCTATTCGCTTGAGCATATATACCAAAGGCTTCAATCAATTTCTGTAGGCCAAAAGGAGTCCTGTCAAACAACAGAAATCATCAACATAGGCGATTCAGGTTAGCTGTTGATTGTTAAACTTAGCAAAGGTGGCTTTGTCCAATGGTTCGCCAAGTATGAAACCTATACATTGAAAAGAGAGGCTGCAAGAATGCAACCATGTCTAACTCCTGTGAGAGTGGGAATGTTCCCTGACAATTCTCTGTCGTAATTTATTCTGATCATGATGTTTGATTCAGAATATAAGGCGATTATTAAACTCAATAGACCTTCTGGAGCATCCCAGCTGGCCACCTTTTGCCATAAAAGGTTTCTGTTAACCTTAATGAATGCCGCAGTGAGGTCTATCATGGCCACATAAATCACATCCACTTTGCCAGTCTAGGCATGCTCTAAAGCATAACCCAGAAGTGGGCCATTTAGGATTGTACTATGGTTTGTTTGAAAACCAATCTGTATCTTTTTTAATCATCCAGCATTCTCTGCCAAGGCTACTAGATGCTGTAACAACAAGGCTGCAAAGGCCTTGCTGTCAGCATCTAGTAAGGAAATCGGCCGGTAGTTTTTCGGGTCATTGCAGTTGCCTTGCTTGAATATAGGAATAATAAAGGCAGTATGCCAAGATGCAGGAATTACCTGGGCTTTTAAAATCAGCCTGAAGTAAATAGTCAGAAGTGAAGACCAGACAGCTGGATGTTCTTTGAAAACCACATTGCCCAATTTATTGGGGCCTGGAGCTCACAATCTACTTATACCCTGGAGGATGTTAAAAATGCATTCCTCAGCAAAGTCCAGATGCCAGCCAAATTCTCTTCCCTCCATAGATAAAACCGAAATATCATCACTCTCAAGATCCTGGCCAAAGACTGTTTCAAAATGACTGACCCGCTGCTGTTCCCCAATATGATTCAGCTGAAGGTTGGCTTGACCACTACACAAGTCTTTAATGATACACCAAAATGATTCAGTATTGGTTTTACATAATTTTTCCAGCATAATTTAGGCATCAATTTGGAGCAATATAGCACAGTGGGAACGGCTCCAATTTTGGTAGACTTGTCTTACCTTTTTGATCTGCCTCAATCTCGATATGTGGTCATCACCATAGAGTTACATAGCTCTAATTTTAGTTCTTAGTGATTTATTTTCTTGCTGCACCTTGTAATCAAACTAATTCTGATGTTTTTTAACATAGGGGAGAGGCTTCAGCTCCACTCCCTTCAAGATGTCATGCAAGAAGTGGTCGAAACTATTGGTATTAAAGGAGCACAACTTCCAATCCACCGAGGTGGAGGCCATTACTTCTGTTACCCTCTCATTTAAGCTACCCACTTTCTGTTGGTTCCAAATCACTCGATTACTCCTCTGGCCTATAACCTTTTTGAAGTTGTAATTTCAAATTCGGCCTTAATCATTTCATAGTCGCTCCATTCACAGGCCACCACCTTGAATAGTCTACATCTATTATACAGGGTGTCATTAACTAACCTGTAATCCACAGTGGATTTCCTCTGACCCCTCGACCAATTTGGTTGACTGGGAATGTCATCATTGGTAGTTCTATTCAGTCGATATAGACCCAATGCTTCCAAACTTTTTGCCACCCAGCACCATGCTTTATTTGGCTGCCCATTACACTTTCATTATTACTACCTTGCGATATACAGGTAGAATTTAAGTCACTGGCCACAGTGATCAAACCATCCTCTATTTCCAAAGCCCAACCGGAAATAAAAGTTGTAACAAGGTTCAAATTATGCAAAGTAAGCAATGCCTATACATGTTCACCAGTAACATTTTCCTATTTTCTAATTTAAATTTAATAGATGCCTCGACTGCTAAGACTCTCTTTTCCACGAGGGTGTAGTAGTCAATCTCAATACCTAATCCATTGCTAATTAGGGGCCTACCCCATCAAATTTGTCTGCAGCTTGAAATACTGTTTCATAACCATCAAAGACGAGTGGTTCAGTGAGCCACGTTTCCTGGATAAAAATGATTGCGCATTATCGCAGGATTCCCCCACTAAAGAATTTATAAATAGATGGGAATTCCCGCACCTATTCCAGGAAACTATGGACAATATGGTGACATCCTCTAAACATAGGGGGATTCTCGCTGACCATTAAGGTCTCTCTGCCCATGACCAGTCAACATTTTCATCTCAATGGCTCGTTTCAACATTTTTAATTTGTCCTTTACCTATCTCCTTAGGATTCTGACTAAATTACATATTAAATTCAATGTTGCTAACTCCAACCACACAACCTATATTGTGACTAAACTCCCGCGGGCCACCTTGGTCAACAAAGGAGATATTAAAACCATATTGTCTGATAGTGGGAGATTCCTGCACAATGAGGTCAAACAACAATTTAGAAAAGATTCACAATAGCTAAATCTGTTCGTTCAGTATAGAAAATGTCTTTGTAGATATAGCTCTTAATACTGGGACTTCCCCCGAGAGAGAGTATACCAGTCCTATTCATGACAATAACCCTATATCCCAAGAGAAGGCTCTTGACCCTGAGCTAAAAACGAGACCTTTTACTTTTGGGGGTGATTAGTGACCTGTTCAATACCATCCCCTGTCATTTGGATGATGAAACCATCCCTCGCCGCACAACCACTTCATCGGCCCTTGAATCAGGGCCCCTAGGCCCCTTCAACAGACTGAATCTGCATGTTCTTCTGTGGTAATCTCCATCTTCTAAGGATGTTCTTCAATCACATAGTATCCTACTGGTTGCACCAAATAAGTGCATAGATCATTCAAATAATACTTTCTGGCTCCTTTCCAGGATGATGTTACCTTCATTAATTGGTGCTTTATCATTGTATAGTTCAAATGTTACATCAGACATTATTTCTTCATTAACAGTGGGAACATTACAGTTTTAGAGAGCCGCGTTGAATTCCACTCGAACCGGCATACCACCTTCACGTGAGCCAATCCAGTGGTTTTCCTTGGTTATCAGGACCTTGTATTGTGATTGCTTATCTTTAGTTGACTCTGAGCCATTGCGTCCATTGCGTCCTTTTTGTGGGCCTCACATTTGATAGCATCTCCGTCTTCTCCGAACTTTCTTCTGACTTATTATGATGATTTGTTAAACCAGTGTCTCTGTTATTGTTTGTATTCCAATCTTCTTTGACCGGAGTAGCCAGAGATTTAGTCAGTGATTTAAAAAATAATCTTGTGCTACCATTCTAAGTTTGTGGTAGCTTAATTTGCTTTGACTTTCTTTGCTGTTTCCCTTTAGATTGAAAAAGGGATTTTTTGGGAGGCAATGACGGTTTCTTAGATTGATATGATATGATATGGCATTTATAACGTGCCTATGCACAAGTGTTTCAAAGCGCAACGAGGCAAGGGAGGGGGAACAGAGGGAAGACAGAGACAACGTTCTTACTAGGCCAGGTGTCATTCAGAACGCGCAAGTGCATGGGAAGGGGGAAGGGGGAGAGTGCGGGGGAAAGGGAGAAGGAACAGTGCAGTACATGGGATACATAGAATAATAAAACCATAATCTAAATACAGCCAGCTGGTGGCAAGTGCAAGGGTAAGTGCAGATCTCAGGTTTCAAGTGGTGGTAGAGCACTGTAGGTATACAGAAAACAGTCCCCAAGTGCGGGGGTTGCCAGGGAGGCAGTGCAGGTGTGAAACTGGTGGGGGAAGGGACCTGGGTCCGAGATCAGAGGGTGGCCAGGTAACCAGTGAAGTTTCAGTTTCAGCCAGGAATTCAGGGAAAAGGAGGAGAGAAAGCAGAAGCAAAGAGGAAGGTTTTGAGGTGCTTCCGGATATGGAGATGGTACTCCTAAAGTTTCAATAAAGCAGGGAGGCTGTTCCAGAGAGAGGCCCCAGCCGAAGAAAGAGATCTACCACCAACTTGTTGCTTGGAGAAGCGACTGACCCTGAGGGAGTTGGAGGTGGATGAGCGAAGAGCTCGAGAAGGACGATATTTAGTAAGAAAGCATTGAAGTTATTGAGGCCCCATGCCCCAGAAGGCCTTGTGGACAATGTAGAGGGTTTTGAACTTAATCCTCGCAGCCACTGGGAGGCAGTGCAGAGATTTCAGTCCTGGAGAGATACAATCCCTGGGCTTGAGGCCAAAGACAAGTCTGGCAGTCCTGTCCTGGATGAGTTGCAAAGGACGGAGAGTAGAAGCAGGCAGATTTAGAAAGGGGCTGTTGCAATAGTCCAGCCTACAGAGAACCAGAGCTCTGGAGATAGTGAGCTCCTGGGGGAAGGAGAGGAAAGTAAGAATACCTCTGAGGAGGTGCAGCTGGTAGTGTGACTTCTTAGAGACGTCAGAGATGTGTGGAGAGAAGGAGAGAGTGGAGTCAAAGATGACCCAGAGGTTTTTAGCCTCGCAGGTGGGAGCAGGAAGAGGGCCAAGAGAGGCCGGCCCCAGAGTGACAGGAAAGGAGGGAGCGGGTGTGCTGATGAGGGGAAACTTAGTCTTACTGGCATTAAGGCAGACATCATTGGCTGCACACCACTCCTGGAAAGCAGACAGACAGTCAGAGATGAGGGAAGGAGAAGAGGTGGCTGAGGGTAGCCTGAAAATTATTTGAGTGTCATCTGCATACCACTGGAAGTTGGGGCAGAGAGTGGCAATGCAGTGGGTAAGAAGTAACCAGGTATTGGTTGAACAACCAGGGAGAGAGGTTAGACCCCTGCGGGACACCACAGGTAGAGGTAGAGATAGAGGAGAGGAAGGACCCAAGTTAGACTTGGCAGGGTCAATCAGAGAGGAAAGAAGTCAGCCACACCAGGGCCTGGCCGGTGATACCCATGTTATCACGGAGACAGTTGAGCAGTATGGCGTGGTTGACAGTGTCAAAGGCAGAAGAGAGATCAATTAAGATGAGGATACAGGGGTTGTTGGAATCAAGGTTGGAGAGCAGGCCTTCGCGGATATCCAGGAGAGCACTTTCCATGCTTCTGGCAGCTCTGAAGCCAGGCTGATGATCATGAAGACAACCAACAGATTCAGTGTGGAGATTGAGCTGGGAGATGGCCATTTTTTCCAGGAGTTTACACAGGAAAGGAGTGATGGAGATTGGGTGATATTTAGCCGGGCAGGATGGGTCGGCAGAGGGTTTCTTAAGAAGAGGGTGCACAAAGGAGTGCTTCAAGGGAGATGGGAAGACTCCAGTGGCGAAGGAGTAGTTGTCCAGAGCAGGATCCAGGGAGTCAATGTGGTCCTAGATGGTTTAGGAGGAACACGGATGAACCTGTTTTGATGAGACTTTCATAGATCGGACTTGTCTAGAAACCTCATCTGGGGAAAACAGCTGAAAGGCAGAGAAGGAGGGAGGCGAGGTGGCCAAAGAAGGGCCAGAGAAAGAGCAGGAAGTAGAGGGAGGAGGGGGAGAAGAAGAGAGAGAGGGCAGGATGCCCTGAGTTTTAGAGATGACATGAGAAGCCAAAGCCATGCAGAGGTCCTGGGAAGGGACAGGAGAGGTAGAGACTGCAGCAGGATTGGCCAGTTCCTTGCAGATGACCAAAAGGTAGGTGGCAGTGCAGGGGCTGGCTTGGCCTGAGGGGTAGAGAGGGTGAGCTGGGAGGAAAGAAGAAGGTGATCACTCCAGGAGAGAGGAGTAGTGAGAGGGATAGAAAGGGGAAGGTCTGAAGAGATTAGAACATCCAGAGTGTGCCCTGCAGAGTGAGTCGGGCCCGAGGGGGGAATAGAGAGTGAGAGAGAGTTGCAGATGTTGCGGAAGAGTCCAGAGGAAGGACAAGAAGCATCCAGGTGGATGTTAAAGTCTCCAAGATGGAGAAGTTAAGTGGTCGAGACTAGGAGGGACGAGGAGAGGTCCACCCATTCAGAGAGGAAGAAGGAGATCTGACCAGGTGGCTGATAGATAGTAGTCACAGTAAGTGAATTGCTAGGGGAGAGAGAGAGCCTGCAGATGAGGCATTTGAAAGAGGAATAGGACTGCGTAGGAATGACAGAGGCAGGAATCCACTCGGGAAAGATCAGGGCTCTACCCCCTCTGGAACAGTTGGCCCTGGGCGCAGAGAGTATCTTGTAGCCGTCAGGGAGGAGAGTGTCAAAGCTTGCGACAGAGCTGGCCGTGAACCATGTCTCTATGAGACTGAGGACATCGAGGTTGAGTTCCTCCAGGAGGCGGAAGATGTCAGAGGAGTGTTTGACAGCAGAGCGAGAGTTAAGAGTGGCAATATGGAGAAGGTTGCCACCCTTCAAAGACTTACGGTGAGGGGTACGGTTCAGAGGTACATCCTGCGGAGGTGTAGAAGAGGCCTGCGGGGGGGGCAGAAGAGGAGGGAGAAAAGGGCAAGGTAGCCAAGGAGGAGACAGCAGGGGGAGGCAAGGAAGCCGTGGCTGGAAGAGAGGGGACAGCAGGAGAAGGAAGGAAAATGATGAGGCACGGGAAGCATTTGTCAAAGAGGAGAAGAGTGGCCTGAGGGCCTTGGACCAGGACATTACCGTTCAGGTAAACATTAATGATGACCTTAGAGGAGCGGAAGGAGGCCAGGAGTGCCTCCCACCGAGTGCCACCATTAATGGGAGAAGAAGAGAGAGGAGAAAGCACTGAGACCATATGAAGGGTCCATAGTTCTGGCGAGGGAACGACAAAGAGGATGTTGGTGAAGGTTTCCCCAGCCTAGGTTGGAGACCAGGATATCCTTTTAAAACTTCTTCCGACCAGATTTAGTGAGGAGAGAAGGATAGTCGATAGAGAAGCAGTTAGAAAAGATAGGAGAGACAGAGAGCACCATAGAGTAGGTGGGGATAGGAGAGAAGAGGAAGGGGGAATAGGAGCAGGGAAAACACTAGGGAAGGATTTAGGGAGGGGCACAAGCAGACGAGACAGAGAGGGAAGGGACAAGTGGACAATTGGACAAGACGCTCAGATGCTTGTAGAAAGTATGCTAGATGAATGCTTTGCTAAGAAGTAACCACATAATGGCACTACTTTCACACTGCAATTTTTCTTTTTTTAACAAACCTACAAAAACACACCTAAGTCTGAGAGTCCTTAACAAGGGGCAAAAGGTCTAGGTTTCACAATGCAATTTTAAATATTTTCACAATGCACATTTTTTCTGAACAAACCTACAAAAACACACCTAAGTCTGAGAATCCTGAAAAAGGGGAACAAGGCCTAGGTTTCACAATGCAATTTTTAATATTTTCACAATGAATTTTTTTTTTAACAAACCTAGAAAAACAAACCTAAGTCTGAGAATTTAGTTACGGTATCTTTGTCCTTAGTGCACTCTTTGGGACTACAGGCTTACAGGTAGGTTTGGCAATAGGCATAAATATTTGTGACACTGTACTAAGTTTCTTGGGCGCGTTCTCCAATTCGTTTGGAGATTCTGGTAGTGCAGTCTCAATCGCCAAACACATAGCAGTCGACGCATCTAAGAGGGAGGTATTTAGTACTCCTCCCACCTTTACCCCGCTGCTTAGGGCATAGATGGGCCTTGTATTGCTAATTGTATGGTCACCCATGTTCTTGGTGCTTAGCCTGTTGAGTGGCAGAAATAGTAGGCAGAATATATCACATACCTCTTTCAATGCCTATAGTCTCAGTTATAAATCAGCATTGAAATAAAGGGCTCTTTTCATAAGGGAAGTCAAATAATTTTGAAAACGTTCTCCAAAATGCTTTAGCGTGTCACAATTTGAGCAAGACCAGCGTTTATCAAAATTTCAAATGAGACTACACGCTATTAGTACAAAGTGCAGGCACTCATGGGAATCACCATAAAGATCAGCAAAACAAAACACTAGCTGTCTACCTACAAGCAGATTACCACCAAGCTGTTGGTTGCCGCTCTTCGGCTTCCCGCTCACTGCCCAGTGCCACAGCCAAACACATTCCCGAGCTCCACAGTTTTCAGAGAAAAAAAGCTGCCCTTTCTGCTTCCGTTGATGAACTCCACCCACTGGTTGCAAAATGGTCCAGCCCGTTAGAGCACAATCTCCTACCAACTGCCACAGCCAAACACTTCTACACACTACTCTCGCTTCGTGAACTCTACAGTTTTTAATGAAAAAAGCTTCCCTTTCCACTTCCTTTCCCGAACTCTGTCTCCTGGGTGCAAAGCATTTCCGCGGCACATTAGAGCAGAGCCTTGTGCCCACTGCCAAAGCCAAACACTTCTACACACTTGGCACGTTTTCAGTCCCCTAAGGACAATTAATGCCTGGTATCTCCTGCCTCTCACAATTACTGGTATTTTCTCCAGACCCCTATAAGTGCCACAAAAATGGAAGAAAACGTAATGTAAATATGTAACTCGGAGTCTTCACTATCCATATGTCTCAACACAAAATTTTAGCTAGTGTCACCTACCCTGTAATGAGTTCACTCACCTGCCAACCACCACGCATGCCCATACACTTCAATGGGCTCTCACACACCAAAAACAAAATCGGGTGTTTTCAACATCGGACGCAAAAGGCTGAGAGCTATAACTACCACTACCCGTCCTGTTACTGACTCCAATCAAGCATGCCCACTAGGTCAGTGCCTTGTCTGGGATTGCTCAAGGGAAGCCCTTATTTATATATTTTTATGACACGTTATACTCTGGATGATAAACCCTTACATAACGCCCCTCTCTTTGAATTCCCCTGACCTCACTGAGCCAAGAAGTAGGTTTGTTTTGCAATGTAAAAGATTTATTGAATAATTAAACAATATATATATATATATATCACACTTTTATAATAAATTAATATTTGATATCACACTTAGACATATGACAGTGAGTGATCAACAATGGATGATGTTATACTAGCACACTGGTTTAATTACTTAGGAGTAGTATAGAGGATAAGGTAGCTGAGAATGCTTTATATGGGACAAGGAAATCCAAGGTGGAAAAGAAGCAACACAGGAATAAACTTAATATGATTTCAACAAAACATAATATAATCACTTTTCCCCTTTTGGCAATTCACCCCCCCTCTATGCAATGTAAGGAGGTGGCAGTAACACACACAGTCTTCAGGAATACAATCACAGTACAATCCGAATTCAGTTCCCCCCTAGCAAGCTTAGATCACAAGGATGATTTTAAACACAGGCAAAGTACTTTAAATGTGGTATGCAAAGAAGGGAAAAATAGGCTAAAAATGATTTTAATTCCCTTTGGAGGTTCAGGGTGAGGGGGAGATACTTTAAATCAGTTCAGGCCAGCCCTATCAATGATTAAGGGATGGTTACCAGGTTGAAAACGGAATTCCGTAATGGAAGCAAAAGACAAATATTTTTACACGTGGCTGAAATGAAACAAAATGTCAAATTGCTGCAATTTAGTCGTGTGCGTCGAGTGCAATTACGGAGAAAGTATAAGGAGTAGCAAGTCGGTTTAGAGCTTATTTGTAAGCTTAGAATCTCAGCTGTAAAATAAAAGTTAAATCACGCTTCTATCACAAGCGGTTGAAGAGATACGGATGATTTTGTGAAGGTAGATTCTCAAAATAAAAGTAAAGCTCAGAATGACAGATGACAGTTTTGCAGCTTTCAAGTCACAGAAGGACACACAATTCTATGATGTAGTTCTAGATAGGTTAAAATAGTTTGAATTAGATTATTTTAAACTAAGAGATTGGTTTTGCACAGTTCTGGCTGAGTACTCACACTATATTTTGGACAGGAATGCGACTTCGTCACAGATCGGGTCAGGATTGGCTGCGGTTCTCTCGCCACTTGGTACTGGTTCTGTGCACAGCGATCTGGGTCAGCTCTCAGCACTGCACAGTTCTGGTCTCTCTGGATCTCTGGTCTCTCTGGATCTCTGGTCTCTGGAGATTGATGGATTTGAAGTCTGGAGTCTCCCGGCAAAGCGTCCCGCAAGAAAGTGGAAAGTGAATGTCCCTGCCTGGCTTCCAGTGGCTCTTTTTATGTCTTTTGAAAATGGGTGTGGATGCTAACTTTCTTTGCCCAACCCACTCACGATTTGATAGGTCAAGGATTTCTCTTTGACCTGATTTGAGAAGGGAACAGTGAGTCAGAGTGATGAGGTAGGTTTATGGTCAGAGGTTCCTCCCCTTGTCAAATTGCACACAAATCTATTTCTGATCCAAATACCCATTTATATATGTACCATTTTTCTAATATTATATGTCCAGTTAACATATTTTCTGTAGCACCAAATCATCCGATCCCTGTCTTTGTAAGATGTCGTGTCCACTTATGACAGAATTCTGCCTTTTCATCCAGATAACGACCTCTAAACTTTTCCAGATTTTACACAAACATGCACAAGGAATATGGTCAGCAGATGATAAAGTGTCAGATTTTTAACATACAGACATTTGGAGTAATAGCTTATTTTCCACTACTACCCCAAGAACATACCACAGATTCCTAACACCTCTTAAAATGTGCACAGAAAAATCACAAGAATGATGATATTATTTATATAATTTTTACAAGTCCGCACTATGAATTATCCATCTTTTTAAAATTATGCTCTGGCCCCAAAGGGGTGTGGTTTTCCAAAGCACATGGTGGAATTTCTGGTTTGTCCACTTCCCCCAACTCAGCTTGCTCACAGATGCAGTGCTCCTCCCCGTTTCCTTCCAAGAGAAAGCCATTTACGACCCCCCAAATTTAACTTTTTCCTGGGCCAAGGAAGGCTCATTGTTTAGTTTCCTGCAGTCCCCAGGTGCCACTCCCCTAATTCAATCAGAGAGGTGTCATCTCCTTTTGGCAGGGGCAGCAGAATGCAGCCAGGCCTGGGAACACAGCTGCTGATCAAGTTTCAACTCCTGTCAGGGGTAGTTGTCAGGCAGAATTCAATCTCTTTAAGCCAGGCTTCAGCTAAATGTCACTTTGGTTCCCAGTTTTCTACATTCAAAGCAAACTTGCAATTTTTACACATGCAGCTAGAACATTGATTCTAAGTTCAAAACTATGACATTTAAACAATTGCAACCTATGTGACACTCAAAAGTAGGTCACTCATTTATTCTAAACATTTCGATTTTAGTGGCTTTAAACCCAAATTCACTTAAGCTGCTGACATCCCCAGCTATTTTCAATACATACATTAGACAATTACTTCCTTCAGGTCATTTCAGAATATAGTTTTACATTGTATCCACCTCTTAGTAAGTCTTTTTTTGGCCAGGTTTGGTTCATTTGTTCAGTTTTACACAAGTGTCTGGTGGTTTTAAAATGCCGGCTTTCTGATAGTGGTGAGCACCGGTATTGCACCTATTTTTGACATTAATAACAACAGATTTTGAACAGCACCATATTCCTTTGCACTGATTTCGCTCTTGGCGCTTCTGGCCCCTCACGCTCACACTGGTGCGTGGCAGGTCAGGCGACCATTTTGTTGAGCGCAAAGACTGTGCGGTTCTCCAGGATTCTGGCGCAAATGTGGGCTTTTCGGCCCTCTTGGATTTCCTAAACCCACAGCACCAAGTGTTGCAGCATAATAGTCCAACCGTGGGTCAGGACACCCAACAGTCCTCCTACTAAGCTACTTTGCAAAGCTTAACTTAAGCCAGCAAAATCCTTCACGTAGCTGCTAAGTTTCCCCGTTCCATGCGTGTCATCTCAAGCCAGTCCTGATATTCCCCATGGCATGCTGGGAGTATTGTAAGTATGGGTCTACAAGTCCCAGAATGTGATGGGAATAAACAGGATTGTGGAATTGTGAAACTTGGCAGTTATGCCTGTGGCTACGGCCTCCTGCCCCTCTGAAAGCTGGCTAAAACAAACTCCAACTAATCTTTCTAGGCCACGCAGTCGAATTTGCATGAACTTCTTAAGAGGTTCTTGCGAAGTTGACGTGGATGGGGCCACTGAAATTCAGTTAATTTGGGGGTCTGTACGTTTGTTCAGGACAACTGAGGATGTGGCTGCTTTAGTTGGATATTAGTGGAAACCCCATAACTTTGTTGAATGTTCATCTGAGAAATTTCATGGTGATAACTTTGCAAATTACAGCATAATTTAAGCCTGGTTAGGACTTTTATTTCCGGTTGGGCTTCAGAAATAGAGGATGGTTTGATCATGTGGCTGGTGACTTAAGTTCTTCCTGTATTTCCTAAGGTAGAAATAATGAAAGAGTGTTGTCAGGCACTCATATATTTTCAAAAGTGATAGTGCAACTGTAGCGCGTTAGGGTTAAGTCCAGGCAATCTAATTGCCTTGCATCCTAGAATCAATATTCTGACATCACGCCTGATCACAAGGTGAAAGACCTAAGGCAGAGAACTTAGATTGAAAAAGCCATCTGTTGTGATGCTAGATGACGCACAAACTTGTGTCACATAAGAAACATCCATGGGTGAGGTATTGGGAGGCCTTATTCCCGCTTGGTGTGGATCAAAGAGAGAAAGAAGCAGGGCTTTGTCTATAACTGATCACAACATGTAAAAGAAAAATAAAAGGAAGGAGGAACAGCGCTATCTATACTGCAGCAATCATGTATTATTTAAAGCAATGCTGACATCAATTATGCTACACAAGCCTAAAAAGCGTGGTTGATAGTGGGAATTGCACAATTTATTGCGATGTTGGCAGGGATCTAGCAGAATAGAGTTTTCAATCAATCAAAAGATGTTTATTTTGGCAGAAGTGCCATGAACGTGTGCATAAAGTCAATACCATACATACATAAAGGATATAGTTCATATGCATAAACACATCATTTACAATTCAAGATTGCCTAGGATTCAGCAAAACACTCGTCGGCAATCAGACTAGCTTTGTCAGTTTAGCATTCCTCTTAGCATTCCTCTTTTTCAAGGCCCTGGCTAAATAATTTGATGTAGAAAAAATCAGATCCCGGTGCAAGGTGCTCATGCACAGTGTGCTACTGCATCAACCAACCATCTTATTCCATGGTTCGCAATGCATTGTTTCAAATAGAACTACTGGATCTTAAAATAACTAGGGCAGGCTAGCAAGAAATGCTGTAAAGATTCATATGTGTCTTCGGAGAAGGGCAACAGTCAGACCCTGGTTTGGGCCGGAGGTTTGAGGTGACAGTGGGAGATTTTATCAAATTTTCAAATATAGTGAACTTTCAAACGACGACTTGAAAATAATTAGATAACTCTCACGTTCTTCGGAATATTTTTCTTTCAAATTATTCCAACATACAGCCAGACAGCTTGTCACCATTCCGACTTGAGCGCAGTCCCTGTCAACATCCTTAATTATCACCTTTCTATGCGGTTGCAGCGAGGCAGGATTCTCGCAGAACTTGTGTAATTGGAGCTGGTAAAATAGTGACTTTATATATGTAAACCATGGGAGACCGAGTTAGCAACCCGTTACGTTCAAAAAGCCTGCTTGTAACTTTCCAGCTCACTGCTTGACCATACATTGTCCCAATATCACAATAGTTTGAGTGCTGTGTTATAATTTATCTGTGTCAGGTCGAATTCAAAGTAGATTTTGGCAACATGAGAGTTTTTTTCAGAAGGATATTTTCAGTAGTAGTTAGACTGACAAGGATTCTATGACCCCATTGCCATACGGATAACTTCGGGTATATGCCCCTTCAGCGTGTGCACAACCCTATTATGGTCTTGCTATGTTTGGCAAGGATAAGATTATCTTTCTCCATATGCCTAGCCCACTTCCCATTTTTGCTAAACCTGAACCCCAGATAATCAACAAACACAACCTCATTTATAAGGGAATTTCTTACCTTAATCATCTCTACTTTTTTATTTTCGGATCAAATCTCATGTACTTCTTCTTAGCTGGACTAATGATCAGATCTTTCCTATCACAAAGTGTGCTAAATTGCTGTACGATTCAACTAAGACCACTGGTCTGCAAATAAAAGAATATACATTTTCCGCTCTCACCCAGTTTGGGAGAATCAGTGTAATCCACAAACTGCTCTCCACATCATTGAAGTAGATGGAGAAACGCATAGGAGCAAGAACACATCCCCGTCTAACCCCTCTTTCGACAGGGAATTGATTAGAAGTTTCTCCTTCTGGCCCAACTCTCACTACATCAGTATCGTTTGTACACAGCAAGAGAATGGCCTTTGGAAGTGAATTGGGAGCGTTCTTGCTCATAAGAGTTTTCCACAACTCTGAGCAAGTGATGCCATCAAAGGCAGCGTTAAGGCCTACAAATAACAAAATAGCATACCAGAGGTTAGACTGACATATTTGTCAATCAACACACCTAGCCTGTAGGCCTGATCTGTTATGCTAACACCTCTTTTAAAACCTGCTTGAAGATCAGTAAGAGAGTTCGCCCCATTCCTCTAGCGTGTTCAGGATCAGCTTGCCAAAGACTTTCCCTGTAGCATCGAGCAGGGAAAGCCCAGCAAGTTGCTCCCCCTCCTCCCCCTCCACCCCTTCCTATCTATAGGTACGATCCCTGCCTCCATCCATGTGTCTTGGACTCTGCCTAACTTGCAGGTGAGATTCATTGTGGATTGGAGACTGTGATGCTGGAAATGCATTGGAGGGACAGGGCCTCCTTGTCCTTGTCCTGTAGTCCTTTTTTCATTTGTGTTCTGTATTGTTTTCTGCCCAGGAGTCCATGTGGGACTCCTGGCAGTGCAGCTCTTCCTGTTTTTGGTTTTGGTGTACAGACCCATGGGTTACCCTTATGGCACCCATGGATGTGGGTGCAACCCTGTGCCCCTAGTGTATGTTTATGGGCACCTGTGTGTGGCCCACAGAGCAGGGTATGGGCTGGTGGCAGCTCCATGCTGAATTTGACAGGTGCTCTGAGTATCCTCCATTTTAGGATACCCAGGACCTGGCATTGGAATCAGTTGATTCCTGATAGGAAACAATATGGCCCCTGTGGCCTCTTGCTTTCTACTGCCTGTTACCTTGTTTTCCCAAAGTCCTAGGAAGCCCTGACTCTGTCCCATCCCCCTGACTGGCTGTTGGGTAGAAGTTCCATATATGGTGTTGTTGCGAAGTACAGGCCAGACTGGCTGGAACCTTCCCAGTGACTGTATGTTGTGGGTACGCCCTGTGGGTGGGACCTGGGTGAATGGAGTGTGTGACGAATATGTACTTCTTGTTGTGGATGTCTAGTTTCTGGTGTTTGACACAATGACTGAGACAGCCCTGCCGAAACTGGTATGAATGCAGTGTGGAGTGTTGAATGGCTGGGTTTTTTTTCCCAGTACACATAACTTGTTGTGAGTGTCTGGAGAGAAGTGAATGGCCTGAATGCACTATGCACCTGATTGGCTGCCTGCCTGCATTAATGCCCTTCTGACCGATTGGTTGCCTTAGTGTGACCCAACAGAATGAATGGGAGATCAACTAGTATATCGGGTGCCTCTCACTGCTAGAATTCGTGTTCAGAAGCTGAAGAGAAACTGGAGTTGAAACTGAAGCTTACCCTTGAAGCTCTGCTGGAAGAGAAGTCTTGCTGCTGCTCTACTTCGTCAATCTGAGAGCTGCTGTGTCTCCAAGGACTGAACCAGAAAGGACCTGGTTAGGCGCTCTCTTGCCGAGCTACGAGGGACCATCGTGCACTGCAAATCTTTGCCAGCGCTCCCTGGTAGACAGACCTACGACAGGCTGCCGACCGGAGACGGGGACCGCCGCGGAATCACAAGAAGCGCCTGGACACTTTTGTCCATCACCGTCGACGACCGATGTCGCCGACCGGAGCTGCTGTGCTCCCTTTGACTAAGTAACATTTGATCCAAGGACGCGCTCGCCTGCACCGTCAACCACTTTGTCCCGCCAGAGAAAGTCGAGGCCGCCGACGCGCAGCGGAGCATCTGCCGGTGGGTTTCCCGCCACCTAAAGCCCACAGAGTCTCTGACGACCCGACGCCCTTGCGGGGCCAACGTTGTTCAAACTCTTTGCGGTGCGGAACTGTCGTCATCGAGGTGCCCCGCATGCCTCTTCCTTGCAGGATGCCAACACTTCGTCGTTGCTGAGCACCGCTAGGAACAAAGCTGCCGCCTCACTGTCGTCGTTCACCCTTTTCCTTGTGGGATCTCGACGATCCATGGCACCTGCCTTAAAGGGAGCCTCTCAAAAAGGATCTGTAGACAACCCGACGACAGACTCTGCTATTCCAGGTACATTGGGGTTGTAGAACTATTTTAGAAGGAAATAAGACTCATAGAACAATATATGGACTGGGCTTGTGATACATCTTTACAGGTTGCCCAGGTGGGGGTGATCTCCACACAGAACTGTGTGTAGTGGTAGGGGCCAGTATTCTGCCAATTGTTCTAACCAACTGCTTTCCTCCTATGTCTATTGTTGGTTACCTTTATTAATTGATTCGTTTGACATTCAACCAGAGTACAGTTGATGCACTTTAATGGAATCTAATAATAATTATGGAACCACTTAGAACTGTAAATATTTGCCGCTGTAGATTTACTGAGCACAAAGTGAGTTACTGTGATTGTGTATATAACCTTGAACTTAATTATATAAAGATTGTGTTTTAACTAATACAGTGTGTAGACATTCCTTTGTGGGGGCTTGGGGACTACACTGTACTTAAGTACCAGCCTGCATCACCTCCTAAGAAGCTAGGCCTTGATTGCTCGACCAGCATTACCCTATAGAGAATCTTGGCTGGGGTTCTCTGTGCCTCTCCTCTGCCATATAGAGAGCAGGAGTACAGACACCCCCCTCCAGTTTTTACAGAGACACATAGACCATACTTTGGTCTCCACTTCATACAAAGCAACTGGTATCATATCTGGGCCAGGCGCTTTGTCCGCACGTTGTGATGTTAAGGCAACTTCTAACTCCTTCAGGGTAAATTCCAGACAACTGCCCTTGATCAGACCAGTTGGTACTCTTCCACATTTCTCTCTCGCCTCTTTGTATAGGTTTCAGAGGCATAGACAGGGAAGGGCCTGAGCGGGTAAGGGCCACCCAAAATCTGTAAATGCCCAAAGAGCAGCGCTGTGTGGGCATTAACAGATGTTAATGTCACTTCAGTGGGCCCAACTACATTAGCTTCAGGCCCCGCTTATGAGACAATCGGCTGATCACACATCTCAGTGGGAAGCACTTAGCCTGCCTAGCGATACAGCCAGGTGTAGCAGCGACTTGAAACAGACAACCTTGTGATAATGACATCTGCATATTATAAACTGAAATACATGGATCTAATAATCCTGACGGCTTTTTTTTTCCGCGCAAGTGCCCACGATAAAGAGCACCTTAGGAAAGCAGTGTTTTTGGGAGATACTGATAATACGCCTTCCCGTGTAGCCTGCCTAATTTGTTTGGGTGAGGCAGCGATGAGTGATGTGTGAGTACAGCGTTATGAAACCCCAGTTGCAAACTGTGTGAAATAGATTTTGCGAGCAAAATCCCCTCCGAGACTTATTTTTCCCTCATGCACAGCGCACGCTGCAGCACCGTTTTCAAGGTGAGATTAAACTTCATGAAAATAAGTGTTGAAATCTAAATTGAACACTTGAAAATATGCCAACTTTCCAAATGCAGAAATTCCATTAAGTGCAGCGCAAACCTCTTCTGTAGATCGGGCACTCTGCAGAGTGATTAAAAGTAAAGCGGTGAGAGGCTCTTGAAAAAACAGCACTCCGGCGCACTCAGCAAAACATGGCTCCGATTCTGGCGGCAACAATCACGGGGACGCCAAGCGCAGAGTATCCTCGGCTTTTTTTACGAGTCCTTCTAAAGCACCGTGGGACTGGCAGAAACAGCTTCTTTGATGGGATGTTGGCAATTTCCTACAGATAATATTTTGTCACTGACTGTACAGGCTCAAGGTATTGATTTGACTGTAGTTTTCTGATCTGTAAAGCATTGCATCCGTGGGATAATAATGCTGCGGATATTAATCCAATATTTCCCAGCTCTTTGCTGAGGCCTGTGAATTTTTGATGTGAGACAGCGCCGGGGTTATAGGTAGGAAATGCAACGCTATCCTTTTTATCGTACAGCAGAACATTCCTTCGGCAATCTGACTGCAATGTAATCATATGCGTAGCATAATGCAATCCAGAACCACTGAAGTCATTCAATTCTAGGGCCGAATGAGGCGAGCTCCTGGACTGGGACAGGGGATGTTGCAACATCTCGGCGATTCGCTTGTAAAACTGCTGCTAAGCTTCCTGATAGAATCTATCACCGGCGACTTAGCTCTCACCCAAACACATTCTGCATAGACCTAGTTCTATAAGTCACATGACGATGCTGATTTAAACGTGTTCATTATACTGGCGATGTTTCATAAAGAGTGGGACAGAAGCAGCTCTTAATAATTAACACAGTACTCAATCCTCGCTGCTATTCGCACTTCTGACTGGTTTATTGTTTCTTTTCCACCACCTATTGTGTGGTGGTCGAGTGTTTGTACGGACGTGAGCGTCATGAATGACGCTCACTTGATAAAAGGGGCCCTGCCGGTGCCGCGAGGGCAGAGCAGCAGAGCCCCAGGAAGTGGCAACTCGTGTCTGCGTCTTTGTGTCTGGGGTGATTGCCACGTGGTCGTGGCCTTGTGTGCAGCGCAGCCCGAGTGCCCTCAGAGCCGTGGCTTCTGGTAACTGGGGGTGGACCCCCCCCACCACACTGCTGACATCGCGCCCGGTGAGCCGGGCGCAGTAGGGGGTGTCCCTACCTTGGTCTGTCGGTTGTCCACCGGCAGATCAGTTTTTGTCGGGTGATCCCGACTGCATCGGTGGGCTGCCCCGGAGACCGGAGGCAGCCCACAACATTGGCGACGAGGAAGTCGCGCCTGCCTGCTGGTGGTTGCGGCGGGCGTACGAAAGGACCCGCGGACACAGCTGCAGTCGGCGGCCGTGTGGCAGAAGTACAGTGCGGCCTGCCGAAGAACAAAGGAATGGGGCGGGGCCAGGTGATCTGGCCCGCGGCGGCATGGTCCACCAGAGCGGGGAGCACACTTGCTGAGCCCCGGGCTGCCGGTGGGTGAAATCGCTTGCAGTTTAAAAATAAAAAAAAAATAAATAAAAAGAAGAGAGCCACAAACGGGTTTTTCTTCTGCTCCTCGTGGTGCAAGAAGGATCCACACGGTGGTGGAAGAGGCCTGCCCGGCCCGAAACGGAGGAGGGACAGGAGCTAACCTTCCTGTGGCCAGTGAGGTTTGCCGGCAACGCGCATGACCACGGTGTCGCGCCCATGGCACGCAACCCCAGAGACAAAGAAAAGGGGGCGTGGCCTCCAAGCGTGCCCGACGGACGACGACGACAACAGCTGATCCCAGACTGGCCACGTGTGCGTGGCCCGGCAAAACACGTTAGAGCTCTGATGTGCAGGAACGCAGAGAGCAGTAATCCTATCTGCATGCCCACAGAGGGGGAAGGAATACAGCGTGGAAGAAGAATTTGGGAGGGAGGTGCCAGCATACGCCCATCCCATGTTCTGCATTTGCTTCACACCTAGGGGGTAGCGGCTCCATTGGGAGTGCTTGTGCGCCCCTGGGGAGGAGGGGCAGGGTGGCACCATTGGGGTCAGTAACCAGTGGTTTTCAGAAGCGCCCGTAAGAGGCATGAACGTGTAAGCCCAAGGGGGTGGACATTTGAGCCGGGACATTCTTCTGTCACCCCGCTCAGCTAGAACAACTCTGGAAGAAGGGGGCCAGTGCTCAGGGGTACCAGAACGAGGACGGGCCCACTGGGACACTTCTGCTCCCATCCACCGTCCCAGTGGAGCGGCTACCCGAGGGAGCAGGTGGACGCCTCCCAAGGATCGCCCCACAAGGGGTCAAGCTGCCTGAAGCCCAGCAACGGTGGGCGCCCCTCTACAACGGCAACTATATCCGGCATCCCCAACAGCAATCAGCATGTTGGATGATGAGGGGATATGTCGGGGTCAGCTGGCACCAATACCCCACTTCGATGTCCTGGGTGCGCCTGCAGGTCTGGGGGCCCGGTGGGTGGCCTGGGTGGAGAACCTGGAGTTGTATTTCGCTGCAATGGAGATCAAAGACGCAGCCAAACGGCCAACACTCCTGTACTCTGCCGGACTGGCCGTTCAGAGGCTGTTCAAGACATTAAGGCCCCGAGATCAGTCCTACGACGCAGCCATTGCAGCCCTGAACGAGTACTTCAGACCCATGGTCAATAGGGACTATGAACGGTTCAGGATGAGGTGTGCGAGGCAGGAGGAAGGGGAAAGCCTCAATGCATTCCACGGGAAGCTGCGTGGAATTGCACTGTCCTGTGCCCTGGGGAATTTCGAGGAGGACGAGATCTGGGCGCAGATCATCTACGGCTGCAGCTCCACCAAACTGCGCAAGCAGGTTCTGAGGGACCCAGCGCTGACCCTCGATCGAATATTAGAGCTAGGCCGGGCCCAGGAACTGGCGGAGGTGCGGGCCTCGGTCATGGACTCCTCTAGACACCACCTCAAGATGGAGGTCCCCATGCAGCGAGTGAAGGTTGAGGAGGTGGCCGCTGTCGGCAGGTGGCCAGGAGGGAGAGTGATGAGGAGGGGAGACTGGCCGAGGAGAGACCCCAATCCCATAATATGCCATCAGTGTGGGTGGGATCTTCCACACCCGCAAGACTGCTCAGCGATAGGACAGATCTGTGGAAGGTGCAGGAAAGGAGACCATTTCGCACGGGTGTGCCTAGCCCCAGCCCCAGCCAGCATGATGGGAGCATCAGGGGGGAATGTGGAAAAGGCGAAAAGGACCCCCAAGGTGGCAGCGGTCCAGGTGGCGGAAGGGCCCCGAGAAGTACCCTATGATATGAGGGAGGAGGAATATGAAGAGAATATATTCTTCTTGTCCTGCAGCGGTGCCGGTGGCCAGTTTGATCCCGGCATCTTCTGAGTCGGAGGAGCCCGTCGTCGGGCCCCGTGGTGTGTGGACTGGAATACACCGGTTTTGTTTTGCAGTGTTAAAATGTTTGAGTTTTTAGTAGTTTAGGTGGTGCGCGGACTGGAATGCACCCAATGTTTGCTGTGATGATGTAGGGGCACAGTTGGTGCGTGGACTAGAAGGTACGCGTGGACTAGAAGGTACCAAGTGGAACCCAGTAAAATGGTTGATGTTTACGGGGGGGGTTTGGTTTGGTTATAATAAAGGAGGGATGTTGTGTCGTGGTCTAGTGTTTGTACGGATGTGAGCTCACTTAATAAAAGGGGCCCTGCTGGCGCTGCGAGGGCAGAGGAGCAGAGCCCCAAGAAGTGGCAATACATGTCTGCGTCTTTGTGTCTGGGGTGATTGCCACGTGGTCGTGGCCTTGTGTGCAGCGCGGCCCGAGTGCCCTGCTGGTAACTGGGGGTGGACCCCCCCACCACACTGCTGACATCGCGCCCGGCGCTGTGGGGGGTGCCACTACCTTGTTCCGTCGGTTGTCCACCGGCAGATCAGTCTTTGTCGGGTGATCCCGACTGCATCGGTGGGCTGCCCCGGAGACCGGAGGCAGTCCACAACACCACCCTTCTATGCAGCTCCTCCCATTTTCCTTTACACTTTTCTTGTGTTTGTCTCTCTGCTGTCTTCCCCCATCCACCTCCAGTTCTCTGTGCAGCTTTCCTCCTCATGCTTACCTATTTTCGATTGGTTGTACCTCTGATTTGCTCTGCCACCCTACTCCAGCCCTCTGTGCAGCTCCTGCCTCCATCATTCCTATTTTTCGGGTTCAATCTACTTTCGTCCCCAGACCGCCGTCACTGGAATATGCAGCTGTTTCCCACTCGTTTCCTGCTTTTTATTGTATTTTGATCTTTCTTTCTTCGTCTCTCGCTTACACTACTCATGTGTTTTTCTCTCTGCTACCACCCCCCCTCCAGCTACTGCCTTTTTCTTTCCTGCTTTGTCGTTGGCCTTTCCCCTCTTCTTTCTTCACCAAACAATATTCTGCACGACAGTACAGCTTCTCACGGCCAAATCCTATTTGCTGTTTTCTCTCTGCTTTCTCGCCGTCATGTCTCCAACCTCTTTGCAGCTCCTTCCTTTTCCCTTGCTGCCTTTTCTTGTCATTTTTTATCTCAGCTTCCATCCACCACCAGCCCAAGCCCTCTTTGCATCTCGTCCCTTCTTACTTTCCACTTTTTCTGGTGTTTTCTTTTCTACTTCCCCCGCCCCACAACACTCTGTACAGATCCTTCACCCTCTTCACTCTTTGTCTTATTTATTTAACTTTTTCCTCCCCCAGCCCTCTTTGCAATTTATATTTCTCCTTTCTCCTTTCCCACCATATCTTGTATTTTTCTCTCTGCTTACTTCCCCCATCTACCCACCAGCGTTCTGTACATCTCTTACCTTCACCTTTCCTGTTTATCTGGTGTTTTCCAACCTGTTTTCTTCCCCAGACTAACTCCAAAGCTTTGTGCAGCTACTGTCTTCCTTTTCCTGCTTTTTCTTGTGTTTTTACTTCTGCCTACATCCTACCTCTCTCCAGCGCTCTGTGCATCTCCTCCTCACTGCATTCCCACTCTTTCTGGCGTTTTGCTCTCTGCTTTCTTCCCCTCTGCGCAGTTTCTCCCTTTTCTGATCCTGCTTTTGCTTGTATAATTCTCTTGGTCCTCTATACATCACCTCCCTTCACCCTTCCTGTTTTTCTGGTGTTTATTCTACTTTCTTCCCAGACCACCATCAGTGATATTGGCAGCTATGAAATAAGTCCCTGTGACACGGGGATTGGATGTTAGTATGCTTATGTATGTAGTACATACAATGGAGCCCCACACCAGCACACCTTCAGCTTCTCTTCCCTCACCCACCAATAATAGAACCTCAATCCTATCAATATCACATGGAACTTGGCCCTTTTCAACAATTACATGATTAAATATTTCAAACAATTCAACACAAACATGGTATGTTTTCATAAAATACATATTAAAACACTACAGAAAATATAATGTTATGATTTATAACCTTATACATATAAGTATGCATATATAACCAACATGTAATATTTAATAAAACTAAATTACTAAAGTAGTTATTTAGGCGACAGATGGGGACCTCACTTAATGGTTTGGTCATCAATACAGTACAAGATCTGGCGTGGAGTGAAAAGTATGAAGCGGTCTATGGGGGCTCCCTTGACCTGACAGCTGCTTTTGACATTCTAGATCGAGGGCTGCTTTGGTAGAAACTTGCAAGCCGGGGCATCCCGGCGGGTCTTCTTAGTTTGTTAATTGCTCTCCATTCAAGAACGCTATCCAAATACGACTAAACAATAATGGAGCTCTATCAAGGAAAATCCCTACAGCCGTAGGGGTGACAGGGCTGCGTGGTAGCCCCATGCCTTTTTAATCTGTACCTGGCTGATATTATGGAGGCCCTCAGTCAGGTATCATTGATTGCCCCTAAATTACTGAATCTACTGTTCCAATGGCTCTCTTATGCTGATGACTTTTTCTTGTTCGATGTCACTAAAATCGGCATCCAGCGTTGGATCTCTGCTTTTGTAACCTATATGAAGGCTCATGCACTGACTGTGAATCTCACAAAATGGAAAATAATTAGATTTTAGAATAATAGAAAGAAATGTAACTTTAATTGGTACATAGGTAAAACATCCATTCAAAGCACAGATTATTTGGGGTTTCCAGTGTTTGCAAGATCTACCCTGAATAATAGTCTGGTTTGGTTGAACGAACGAACTGCGAAATTAACCACGCAAATGAAAATGATTGACGCAAAGTTCAGCAAGCATTTCACTTTAACCAGTTATTCGATATTACGAGACCAAAGTCGTGCCTAAATTATTGTATGGCATTGAAAAACACCCATACCCACCCCTGAGTCACCTGTCCGTGGTCGAATGAAACATTTTGAAATGTGCACTAAAAGTTCTGCTGAGTCTCCCGGGCATAGCAATTTGCTATGAGCTGGGCATCATATCCCTACAAGCTTGTGCACACTGGAAAATATTATCTCTTCTCCGTACAATGTGATCTCCAGCTGAGAATTCTCTATTTGTAGATATCATTTTTTTTACATTAGCCAGTGCAGCACTAATATGAGAGCCTTAAAGGAATGATGTCACTCAATATTGGAAAACCTAAGCTGCACCACCCAGGATCAGGTAGAGCACCCCGGCAGTGTTAAAGATCATCTCTAGCGACATGACTGGATGACAACAATAGAACAGTTTCATTCCTATCCTCCTCTTGCACATCTGAGCGCAGACTACAAAAGGAAGGGTGTTTTAACCCTCTTTATTAACATGTATCCAGATAAGGTGACTCGAGCAGTCTTTATAAGCTTTCGCTGGAACTTGCTAACTTCTAAACAAATCTTGATTCGGCATGGCAAGATACCAGCAAACTAAGGACATTGCAGATTCTCTAAAAATAAAGATACGGTAGAGACAACTAAACACTGGGTACTGGACTGCCCGGAGTTGAGTAAGTTATGGAAACTTTACTTAAGCAAAATGATGTGCATGTCCCCTACAGTTGTCATGGACGAGATCTGGTACAGATGTTTGACATGTAGAACTGGGTCTGCCGTAATAGGAATGTCTCTCCATTTGCCATGAACATCTCTAATATTGTAGCTGTGCCGATTGCTACATGTAGCATCCCCACTCCTTTTATTCCGCTTATCCTGCTCACGTCTCCTTCCAACTTCTCACTTTGCACTCTCTTCTGGAACCCCTCATGCCACCCACTGTTCTCATGTTGACCACTTCTATACTTAGCCACTTTCCATCTATTCCACCTCCGTCTATCCTCCAGAACCACATGGTGACAAACATTTCTTATTCGCACAATAGAAGACTCAGGTTGATCAGTTCTGTGGGGGATATTGTAGTCAAATATTTAATTTTTAGATTTGGGTTCGCCCTCTTGTGAGGTACTTGGGATTGCTTAAAAACTGCTTCATAGATGAAAAAAGATTTTTTTTTTAATTAGGTTTCTCTATTCGCAGGGTATAAAAAGAGAATACATATATGTGTATTTCTATTGGATACTTGTATTCATTTTTCAAAATTTCCTAGAGATTCAGATCTCCCATATTGTTTCTTCTGCTCTGGTCTTTTTCATAATTTTTTCAGAGTCCAGATAGGGATATTAGTGATTCCCATCTTTTTTTGAAGGGGAGCCAAAAATAAGGAGGCCCAACAAGTTTCAAGAAAAGAATTTGTCTGCTCGTCTGGGTTTGTTTCTGGTAAAGAAGCCACAAAAAGCCTACCGGTTTCAGTGGCACAGACAAGGTAAAGGCCACATTCATCAGGGCTGGGCGGACACTTAAAGGATGCTTTGTCGACAGATGGGTAATTAGTCGGATAATGCCAGGAGATCCCACCTGCAGATGGGTGGGGAGGGAGGGGGACAGGGAAGATAGATGTGATAGATTTGTTCGCCCCTTCTGTTTAAAGTCTTAAAACACCACCTCTTTTTTCAGATACCTGAGCATGACAAATGCTTCATGCCCCATTGGGAGGTGCATTACCCAATCTTCCCAACTAGACGGATACTCGTGGGGACCCCTCCAACTAGGCAAGACCTAGTCCCAGCTTACTATATGACAGCATCTTTGCAATATTCCATTGTGTTATCGATACATAACACTAATGGTGCTTTCTATCTATCTTCCCTGACCCCCTCCCTCCCCACCCATCTGCAGGTGGGATCTCCTGGCATTATCCGACCAATTACCCATCTGTCGACACAGCAACCTTTAAGTGTCCGCCCAGCCCTGATTAATGTGGCCTTTACCTTGTCTGTGCCACTGAAACCGGTAGGCTTTTTGTGGCTTCTTTACCAGGAAAGAACCCAAACGAGCAGACAAATTCTTTTCTTGAAACTCGTAGGGCCTCCTTATTTTTGGTTCCCCTTCAAAAAAAGATGGTAATCACTAATATCCCTATCTCGACTCTGAAAAAATTATGAAAAAGACCAGAGCAGAAGAAACAATATGGGAGATCTGAATCTCTAGGACATTTTGAAAAATGAATACAAGTATTCAATAGAAATACACATATATGTATTTTCTTTTTATAGCCTGCGGATAGAGAAACCTAATTAAAAAAAATATCTTTTCATCTATGAAGCAGTTTTTAAGCAATCCCAAGTACCTCACAAGAGGGCGAACCCAAATTAAAAATTAAATATTTGACTACAATATCCCCCACATAACTGATCAACCTGAGTCTTCTATTGTGCGAGCACATAAGGGTACACTCAGGCATGAGACCCCCCCTTTGGTCCCTTTGTGTCAAGTGACAAATATTTCTTGCCACCCTTCTTGGTTTAAAATATGCAGATTCTCTGTTGCATGTTTTTTGGATTTTCACCCAATCTCCTTTTACTTATTCATCTCCATCATATTTATTTTCATATGCTAACTGATACGGGCATACTCTCCCTATTATCCGCCCTCCATTCAATGCAATGTCTCCTCTTTCCCCGACCACTGCGGACAAACGTTCGATTTCATTTCTTTCCTTCTCATCAAAACAAAAGGTGAATATTCTGCCATGGGATGAGGGGTATCTCTATATGCTGCAATCATTTCCCATAGAACTTGTTCCCACTGCAATCCACTGGCCAATGCCAATTGCAGGTGTTTGTTAATTATCCTATTAACTTTTTCCACCAATTCATTTCCTTCTGGGGGACATAGTGATGTTCTAAAATGTGTGATACCATGCCCCTCCAAAGGTCTCTCCATTTCATTCGAAATAAATTGTACTCCATCATGACTCACAATGTACTTGGGATATCCCTCACACACACTTCCAACAGAAAATCTATTTTCACCTTTGTGTTTACTGAACTGGCAAATTGTAACTCAAACCATCTGGGTACGTAATCCACTATTAAAATTAAATATCAATCCCCTTTCCTCATACACTCTTTTGGGCTAATCACATCAATCCCTACTTTTCCCCATACATCTATTGGTACCCCCACATGTTTCAATGCCACTGCGCTATCTTTCCTTGTTTGGACACTCCTTCACTACACTCTCCACCGTTTCATAAATCCCCGGCCACCAGCATCATTCCCTTTCAGTAAAACAGCATCCTAATAGCATTTGTCAATATCTTTTGTCTCATTTCTCAAGGAGGTAATCCCCACTCAAAAGGCATACGTTCGTGCATACCATTAAGTGCCTCTCTCATCTTTTTAGACCACATGAAAGGGACACTTTCCCAGAGTAACTCCCTCAACTCGGTCATTTTTGCCAAATAATTTGGAACAAATTTAGCATACAACTCTACAAATCCCAAGAACAATCTCAATTGCTCCTTGTCCCCTGGTTCACTCACTTCTTCGATCATTCCCACCAATTCAGGTTTGGGGTTTAGTTCTTCCCCTGTTATTATGGGGTCCAAATATAAGACTTTTCACCTGACATTTGCATGTTTATTTCACTACAGTCAATCCTGCCTCTCTCAAAGTTTCTAACACATGCATCAAAAGTCTGTCTTGCTCTTCCTCATCCCATGCACACACTATGTCATCCTGAAAAGAGGGTATGCATTTATCTCCTCTCAATACATTCTCTATGACACTTTGGAATACAGAATTCACAGATGCTAGTCCAAACGGCATGTGGCTATATTGATAGACCCCCCATAGGTGCCATAAACTATGTGATATGTTGTGACTCAGGGTGCAAATATATCTGGTGATATGTGGATGATAGCTCAATGGAAGAAAACCATTTCACCTTCCCTATTGTGGACAAAATACTGTTAATATTAGGAAGTGGGTATCTGTATACCTATATCACATTGTTGACATCTCTTAAATCCACACACATGCAAAATCTATCATCTGCTTTCTGTGTAAACACAATGAGTGACAACCACGCGAGCACCTAAATTGGTCCTATTATTCCCTCTCTGTACAACTTTGTCAACTCGCCTTCCAACATTTAATTGTGGCTGAAACCTTCGGGCTTTCCAATTTTGTCCTTGATCACTTCAGGAACTTTCTGAACTACTTCTTCTCCATACCCGTTCCCTCCTTATGAAGCCACTAGTATCTTATTTTTCTGACTATGTTTGAGTACCATTTGTAAACGTCCATGATGTGGCCTCCATAAGAGATTGTCCCATTTCTCTGACATATACCTTTCTCTTGATGGATTGGTTCCCTATACTTATACTGCACCACACATAACTTAATGTGGAGATTGGTGCCCCTCCGTAGGCCGAAGGTTCAATGTCATTCTTTTGTAATTCTTCATGCTCCTTCCATATGCCAGCCTCATATACAGCTTGCAAAATGCCCTCTTGTTGCATTTCCTACAGACTCTGCTTATTCCCGTCATTCTGAACCTAACGTCATGTTGCCCAGAACCCCACACCAGAAACATGCCACCTTAAATCCTGTTCCACTCAATAGACTTCCACAAGTTTTGCTAAATTCCTTATTTTCAGTTTGAAGTGTTCCTCTGACTTATTTCACATTGTTTTCACTACTCGCTTCCTTCGTCTCTGCATATCAGACACTTTTTGCTCAGTGCATTGCTCCTTGCTACTTCCAAAGTTTTTTTTTTACAACATTGGATTTTTGGCGTGCCATCATTTCTCCTGTATATTGGAATCTGAAGTGCGTAGTGCCAACTGATCTCTAATATATTTGTCTTCTATGCCAGTGAATTGATACAAGGCAATCTATATTCTCACACTTTCCATCTGTATTTGCTTCCATGTAAAGAACTCTCACCAATCCAATACTACATTTCTGTCATGATTCCTGCCCCTCATGTCCCCAGCCCTCCAAGATTTCAGGCTGGAGCCAGGCCACGATCACCTACATGGCCCTCAAGGGCCTCTCCATCCCTCCAATTCCCACTTGGAGTCAGACTTGGTGCTTGTGGCACCAGACTCACTCACTCCCATAGGATAACATTAGGGCTTGGACTTTTAGTGCATTGATGGGGACAAGATGGATGCCCCCACATATTTCGGTTCCCAGAACTGCATGTGCAGTCTAGTCTTTTGGGTGTGGTTCAGCCCAGAGACACCTGTGATACCCAGTGACTATTTAAGCCATGCCCAGGCTGAGAAACATGCTTTGTATTTTCTGCACCTGCAGCGTGACACTCACCGTGTTAGGATCAGTCTCCAGTGGGCCTGCATCTTTCTTCTGCGCACAGCTCCTGCAAGAACAAGAACACTGTTAGGAACAGCCTTGCCTTGCGGCTATTCTGCCCATCATTCATCGCTTCTTCTGTTCTGCAGGCATCTTCGGCGGTGTCATTCCCATCCCGGCACGCTGCTTCCTAAGGAAAAGGGAAAAGAACAGAAAAAAGGCATTAGTAAGCATTCAGCAAATCTTTGCTTATTTTTAAAGACTGTAAGAGCTTCAAACGCTTAGCTGAATCCCAGCCGCTCTGGGGGAACTCTGTCTCCGGAACTTCTCATCCATCTGCAAGAGGGAAAAGACACTCCAGGTTAGCGTGGAAACATCTAGTGGCACCGCATACCGTGCTTACTCATCGCATTTCTTTTTCATAACCGGCATCCACGCTGAAAACGTCGTGGCACCTAAAAGACACACAAAAAGAATTCAGTTCAATACAAATACGAAAGGGTCGCATTGCACATCGCGCTCTCACTCACGTTTAGTGCTACTCATCTCAGCAGCACGTCGCCATCCCCGGACGCCGGCCATCATCTAAGGAAGCAAAGGAACGAAGTTAGAGAACTGTTCAAAAGTCTCATTATACTTACCTGTCAGACTCTTGCCAGTGAAGTAACTAGGCAGCAACGAGCCCACATCAGTCAACGCGACGCAGCGCTGAAAGTAGGACGGAGAGCACACTTTCCAAGAAAACAAGGTGAGCTGTGGATCAAAGGGAAGGGTTGGACCCCGGGGATGAAGGGGTTCAAGCACACAGAGAGAACAAGGAGTTACACTCTACCAATCCTGCGTTTCAGGCCCCGTCTCCAGTCGAGTAGACTCCAGGGAAGGGTTTGAGGTCGTAAGAGGTCAGAACAGGCTGAGTGACGTCCCCGTGGATACCAGGTGAGTGTTACAGAACACACAGACTCACCTCAAAATCCACCTGGGCGTCATGGAAACGTCAGAAACCGACCAGTTAGCCCACATGTTGGGGCAGCTACGTTCTGAAGTACATGCAGCCAGGCAGGAGACCAACACCCTGAGGAGAGAGATGATAGTAGCCAAAGAACGCACTGATGATTTAAGCTGGTAACTTCTCCAGTCACAAGCCAGGCATGCACCATTGCCGGGAAGCGTGCCCTCGATGCCAGCACCATCAGCCAATCCCGTTCAGATAACCCTTCCTGGGGCAGTTCCCTTGGCCCCGCCCAAACGATTTACGGGGGATTCCAAGAGGTTTGGAACGTTCATGAACCAGTGCCGCCTGCACTTCCTTTGTAGACCAGGGGCCCTTCCAAATGACCAATCACGGGTCCTGAGTGGTAGCGCCGTGGACTGGTCTGTACCCTTTGTGGCCCAAGACGATCCTTTGCTGCATGACTTCAGGGTCTTTCAGCAGGAGATGGAAAAGCTGTTTGCCCGTCGTATTCATGGGCAGGCATTAGGCAATGAACTTCTGTTCCTACGCCAAGGGAATCAAGACCTATTAACATACATAGCCACGTTCAATAGACTCGTAGTTGAAGCAGAATGGCCAGTGGAGAAGAGAACCACGTTATTTCATCGGGGGTTGCGGGAGGGGGCTCAAGGATGTTCTCGCACAAGTAGTGAACCCCCCGAAAGACTGCTCAGAATTCATTGACCTTGTTGTTCAACTGGATCATAGGTTGCAGGACCGAAGAGCAGATCGAACCAGACCGGACCCTTGACCTATGTATGTGCGTTGAAAGGACAATATTGCCCGCACAACGGAAGGTTCAGGAGAACCAATGCAAATCGGGGTGGTCAGATTCCCCCTTGACCAAAGAGGAAAGGGATAAAAGGAGACAGCAACAGTTATGTCTGTACTGTGGAAGCTATCAAAAAATGGATCAGTAGAACGGGATGACACTAGCTAAATTTTAGTACATATCAAATTTTATTTAGTAAACTTGTCACAAGAAAAATTCATCTTAATATCATAAAAATCGATAAAAAACAGTTGATTCATACCCTCAATCATAACCGAACACAAAACTCATTTGAACATTCAAATATAAAACACCCAAGTGTTTACTCCATCAATAAGCATTGGGAATATTGTTACACCAATTCTTTTCAGTTATCACATTAAACAGTGACACAGTCCATAATATCAGGTGTCATTGTGTATCTGGTACCCAATTTGACAAGATGTCTCTCACAAAAAAGCGTCGACACATGTTTCGGTCGGAGACCTTCTTCAGGACGTAGGGCATGGAGCAAATACTCCGCCCTGTTCTCAACGTGTATGGGCCAGTATTACATCTAAAAAATATTAATAAAAACCATAATGTCATCCCTATTTCTTAGAATCGGTGACTAATAATGTCACAATGTGCTAAAATTCAATTGACACATAGGTCCCTACTCACCCCCAAGTTCCAACTCTAGGGAAGGTGAACGGGGCGGCGGAAATTAATCCTCCACTGGCATCAGTGTATATGTTGTACCTGTGGAACCAACAGAAACACCACTCAGTATTCTTCAGAAAACCGAATACTCAGTGTGCATACCTATGACCATAAATAATATAAAATAAAAAATTAAAACACTTACAGGCACCCATGGTGCAGCTTGGAAATCTTCCAAAGGGTGGGACCACCAAAGGATCCAACTAGGACCCGCATAATGCTAGCAGGATCTTCCTAATGTATATCAATCACTAGGCCATTCACGAGGCTACAAAAGAAGCTCATAATGACAATTCCTGAAAATAGGGTTTCTCACCTCATGTAGCAATTACAGCGTATATGTGGCAACTATAAAGCACCCACAACCTCTAAAACCGTGTGTCCTAATGCGTACACATGTGAAAATGTCATTGTCTATAATAAAGCTGCATGCGGCAATTCAAAATCTCACCATGGCCACCTCCTCACCAAGGGAACACCCATAATGTGTAGATTATATATATGGCAACAATGATGCCGAAGGCACCGCCCACATGATGCCCAAAACACCATGCACGCAGACAGTAGCTGTCGATAGTAGAGGCAGCCTCTGTGACCCTGTGGCGTGCCGCATGCCATTAGGGAAAAAATGTATTCAATATTAAAAACAAACAAACGGAACGCCGCCATATGATGTGCGACGCTCCTCAGAGCCACTGTGACGCAACAAAACACCTCATATCTAATCAAGTGTATGCAATATGCTCGAAAGCCTCGAGCGTGTCTCTGGCGCTGGGTGACGCTATCAACAGAAAGAATGCTTACCTTTTATGGAAAACGTGCAACCCCCTTCGTGGAGAAATTTACACAGCCGGTACCTCGATCACTCGCTCGGCACCAAGCATCAGCATGGCAAAAAATCAATGTGGGCTAAACATAGTCAAAGGACTATCTTTGAAAAGGTGCTGGAAACACCAAGAAAGGACTAACACCTAGGGCATAGAAATATAAAGAAGACACATTGTTTTAAAGGCACACGGTGAGAAATGCACCCGTGCACTGCTCGTCGCATATAACGTGAACCGGGGAATAGAACATGAGTTGATGAACAACCATTCAAAAAACATGCTCAATGGCAATCCCATGCATAAATGATGTTATTTCAATCTAGCTTTAGCCTCGTCAACAGAGTAGATGGACCTAAACAATACATGTAGAATCCCTGTATTCACGTCCTAGATTATGAAACAAGTACCTCGACTGAAGGTGCCAGAGAAATATATGAATGAAAGAAAAAAGGGCCAAAACGCAGTTGCTTGTAGAAAGCCATATTTTAAGGGCCTGGAAGTTAAACATGTTTAGCCTTACTCCCTGATTTCAGGAACTGGATCGAAGGGCCAGTATAACCATACAGACAAATGCAGCCATTTGTCGTATACATAGAATGGATTTGGATACATACATATTCCCAACGGATTCACTGGTTATCGTTGACAAGGTATTTTGTAGATTGTATAGAGAAAACCGAAACAACATATACAGCCATTTATAAATGTAGACATTGAAATATCAAAAGATTCTATTTTTAAGCTCAAGTGGACATGTATCTAATACTGGCATAATTGTATGTTTTTATACACATAATGTAGATAAATACTATCTTAAAACTCGTGTTAACGGATAGTCTGCATGTAGATGGAAACAAGTATATAAGTGACAACCCATTGTATAACAAACAAAACATTATGGGCATGTGGTGACCAAAGTGGTTCTTAGCTACACAGTATCTATCCACATTGCTGTGTCTCCATTCTGACCCATCATTTCAAGTTACAAATCAATTTTTTGAAACCAAGTTGTTCCATTCTACTGAAACATTCAGTCCCTTGCGGACTGTGTTGAGAGTGTGAATCCATTTTTGCTCTATGCGATGTAGTGTTATACCAATATCGCCCCCTCTCATGTTGTTCTTAATGTGTTAGAGTACGAACCACCTCATGTCTGTGCCCTTGTGTTGCATTTTAGCAAAATGTTCAACTAGCGGCTTATCCGCCACTTTTTCGTATACAGCTCCTGTGTTCTGATATACGCTGTCTAACTTCTCGTGTGGTCTTACCCACATATAATAGTTGACAGGGACAGCTGATAATGTAAACCACATTTTTGGTCAAACAATTGGTATGGCAGTTCATCTTCCAGACTCTCTGACCATAGTGAAATTCTTGTTTAGTTTCAGTTAGAGGGCACGCAACACATTTGCCACATTTAAAGTGTCTGACAATGGGCGGCAGACCCCTTTGGTCATTGATAGTAGGCTCTCTTGCTGGCTCTCTATATGTACGGACCAGTCTTTGTCTGAGATTTTGGCTGCGTTTAAACACAAACATGGGTTTTTTCATTAATGATCCAGTTTGTTTGACCAAATTCCAGTGTTTATTAATGATCCTTTTAACATCCGCACTGATTGGATTGAATGTAGTTACACATACAAGACGTTCATTCTTGTGTCTTTCTCGTGTAATTAAACAAGTCTCACGATTAGTATTTTCAGCTCTTTTCATTTGATCTTTTAGTAACCTTCTTGGGTACCCCGTATTTTCCAATCTCTCCTTTAGCTGTTCTGCGTGGAGCTTAAATTCATCCTTCTCAGAACAATTTCTCTTAATACGTAAGAACTGACCGTATGGTAAGTTATGTCGTAGGCTGGCAGGATGAAAGCTGTTAAAGTGTAGTAGGGAGTTCTTATCAGTTGGTTTTTTGAAAAGAGTAGTTGTGAGTTGATTTGCAGTCTTTTTAATCAGGAGATCGAGGAAGCTGACCTGACAGTGACTATATTCAATCGTGAATTTTATGTTTGCATCACATTGATTTAGCCATTCATGGAACTCAATGCGAGATGCGACTGATCCCCTCCAAATTAAGAAAACGTCATCGATATACCAATGCCATAGTTTCAAATGTGCCTTGAGAATGGGATGGATCATAAGCAGGTTTTGTTGTCCCAGGATAAACTTATCTTCATAGTCAGCCATATATAAATTTGCAACATCGGGGGCAAAGGTGGCCCCCATGCTGACCCCTTTCTCCTGTTTATAAAGTTGATTTTTAAACAAAAAGACATTTTCGGTCATAGCTAACCTAATGCACTATTGGACAAACTCAGTAGGGGGCAAATGTGGTCTGGTTCTCTTGTTCAAATAATGACCTAACACATGCAGACATTCCATCTGTGGAATCGCCGTGTATAGCGACTGAACATACATAGTAACAAGGATATCTCCCTCGTCGATTACGATGTCATTAATGATATTAATCATGTGGGTCGAATCTTTCACATATGCCGGCATCTCCTGGAAAAATGATTTAAACAAAAACTCTGCGTAAACAGACAGCGGTTCCAACAGTGAGTTCATAGCTGACACAATGGGTCTGCCAGGGGGCTTAGTGGAATTCTTGTGGATTTTAGGTAGTATGTAAAAGGCCGCCCTCTTAGATCCAGTTTTATTCAGAAAACGGCCTTCTTCATTACTGATACACTGTTCATTATCTGCATGGTCAGTGAAACTCTTTATTTCATCTTGTAGTAGTGCTGTGGGGTCCCTCTCGAGTTTTTCATAGGACTTTCTGTCTTCCAACAGTCGCATACATTTTGCTTCATACATGGCTGTATCTAGTACAACAATACCACCCCCCCTTATCGGCAGGTTTTATAGTAATAGATTCTTCACTGCACAGTCTAGTATGACTTTGCCCAACAACGGGTTTTTTTCAGAGGGGGACAGCGAGGTAGGCCCAGATAGCGACAACCCCAGTATGGGCAGGGGCAAGGGATGAGAACCAGACAGTGGTACTCCAACGAGTGGCCCAAGGCACCCATGATCAGATGCCCATTTTCAATTTATCTCAGTACCATCTTGCCAAATCAGATCTAGACCTTTTATCGAAAGGGCTTTCGTATGTCCCTACTATGAGAGCGGATGTTTTCAACATGGAACTGGAATTGCACAGATTCTTTAGAAACATACGGTTGAAACACTTTTTTTTAGGTCTATCTCCCGGCCCATACATACGAAAAAGGATCTCTCCTGGACAAAGTACCCAACATTAGTGGGCTTAAAGTAAAATCTAGCTTTAGTCCACCCCCACACACCTGCACACCTGAAATTATGGCCTTCGAGAATATCGTTACTCAAGAAATACTCGAGGTCATTAAGTATAAGAATCACAAGCCTGATAACCTGACAAAAGAAGAGAGGCAAAGTCTTACTAGACTGTGTAGTGAAGAATCTATCACTATAAAACCTGCCGATAATGGGGCCGGTATTGTTGTACTAGATACAGCCATGTATGAAGCAGAATGTATGCGACTGTTGGATGACAGAAAGTCCTATAAAAAAACTTGAGAGGGACCTCACAGCACGGTTACAAGATGAAATAAAGAGTTTTACTGACCATGCAGTTAATGAACAGTGGATCATTAATGAAGAAGGTTGTTTTCTGAATAAAACTGGATCTAAGAGGGCGGCCTTTTACATACTTCCTAAAATCCACAAGAATTCCACTAAGCCCCCTGGCAGATCCATTGTGTCAGCTATCGACTCACTGTTGGAACCGCTGTCTGTTTACGCAGAGTTTTTTTTTAAAACCATTTGTCCAGGGGATGCCGTCATATGTGAAAGATTTGACCCACATGATTAATATCATTAATGACATTGTAATCGAAGAGGGAGATATCCTTGTTACTATGGATGTTGAGTCGGTATACACGGCGCTTCCACAGATGGAATGTCTGCATGTGTTAGGTCATTATTTGAACAAGAGGACCAGACTACATTTGCCCCTACTGAGTTCGTCCAAGAGTGCATTAGGTTAGCTATGACCGAAAATTTCTTTTTGATTAAAAAACAACTTTATAAACAGGAGAAAGGGGTCAGCATGGAGACCACGTTTGCCCCCGATGTTGCAAATTTATATATGGCTGACTATGAGGGTAAGTTTTTCCTGGGACAACAAAACCTGCTTATGATCCATCCCATTCTCAAGGCACATTTGAAACTATGGCATCGGTATATCAATGACGTTTTCTTAATTTGGAGGGGATCAGTCGCATCTCTCACTGAGTTCCATGAATGGCTAAATCAATGTGACGCGAACATAAAATTCACGATTGAATATAGTCACTGTCAGTTCAGCTTCTTCGATCTCCTGATTGAAAAGACTGCTAATCAACTCACAACTACTCTTTTCAAAAAACCAACTGATAGGAACTCCCTACTACACTTTAACAGCTTTCATCCTGCCAGCCTACGACAGAACTTACCATACGGTCAGTTTTTACGTATTAAGAGAAATTGTTCTGAGAAGGATGAATTTAAGCTCCACGCAGAACAGCTAAAGGAGAGATTGGAAAATAGGTGGTACCCGAGAAGGTTAGTAAAAGATCAAATGAAAAGAGCTGAAAATACTAATCGTGAGACTTGTTTAATTACACGAGAAAGACACAAGAATGAACATCTTGTATGAGTAACTACATTCAATCCAGTCAGTGTGGATGTGAAAAGGATCATTAATAAACACTGGAATTTGGTCAAACAACCTGGATCATTAATGAAAAAAACCCATGTTTGCGTTTAAACGCAACCAAAATCTCAGACAAAGACTGGTCCATACCTATAGAGAGCCAGCAAGAGAGCCTACTATCAATGACTAATGGGGTCTGCCGCCCATTGTCGGACACTTTAAATGTGGCAATTGTGTTGCGTGCCCTCTAACTGAAACTAAACGAGAATTTCATTATGGTCAGAGAGTCTGGAAGATGAACTGCCATACCAATTGTTTGACCAAGAATGTGGTTTACATTATCAGCTGTCCCTGTCAACTATTAAATGTGGGCAAGACCACACGAGAGTTAGACAGCGTATATCAGAACACAGGAGCTGTATATGAAACAAAGTGGCGGATAAGCCGCTAGTTGAACATTTTGCTAAAATGCACCACAAGGACACAGATATGAGGTGGTTCGTACTCCAACACATTAAGAGCAACATTAGAGTGGGCGATATTGGTATAACACTACATCGCATAGAGCAAAAATGGATTCACACTCTCAACACAGTCTGGAAGGGACTGAATGTTTCAGTAGAATGGAACAACTTGGTTACAAAATATTGATTTGTAACTCGAAATGATGGGTCAGAATGGAGACACAGCAATGTGGATACTGTGTAGCTAAGAACCACTTTGGTCACCACATGCCCAAAATGTTTTGTTTGTTATACAATGGGTTGTCACTTATATACTTGTTTCCATCTACATGCAGACTATTGGTTAACACAAGTTTTAAGATAGTATTTATCTACATTATATGTATAAAAACATACAATTATGCCAGTATTAGATATATGTCCACTTGAGCTTAAAAATACAATCTTTTGATATTTCAATGTCTACATTTATAAATGGCTGTATATGATGTTTCGGTTTGCTCTATACAATCTACAAAATACCTTGTCAATGATAACCAGTTCATCCGTTGGGAATATGTATGTATCCAAATCCATTTCTATGTATACAAAAAATTGCTGCATTTTTCTGTATGGTTATACTGGCCCTTCGACCCAGTTCCTGAAATCAGGGAGTAAGGCTAAACATGTTTAACTTCCAAGCCCTTAATATGTGGCTTTCTACAAGCAACTGAGTTTTGGCCCTTTTTTCTTTCATTCATATATTTCTCTGGCACCTTCAGTCGAGGTACTTGTTTCATAATCTAGGACGTGAATAAGGGGATTCTACATGTATTGTTTAGGTCCACCTACTCTGTTGACGGGGCTAAGGCTAGATTGAAATAACATCATTTATGCACAGGATTGCCATTGAGCATGTTTTTTGAATGGTTGTGCATCAACTCATGTTCTATACCCCGGTTCACGTTATATTGGACGAGCGGTGCACGGGTGCATTTCTCGCTGTGCGCCTTTAAGACAATGTGTCTTCTTTATATTTCTATGCCCTAGGTATTAGTCCTTTCTTGGTGTTTCCAGCACCTTTTAAAAGATAGTCCTTTGACTATGTTTAGCCCGCATTGATTTTTTGCCATGCTGGTGCTTGGTGCCGAGCGAGTGATCGAGGTACCGGCTGTGCAAATTTCTCCACGAAGGAGGCTGCACGTTTTCCATAGAAATTAAGCGTTCTTTTTTTTTAGAGCGTGACCCAGCGCCAGAGACACGCTCGAGGCTTTGGAGCATATTGCATACACTTGATTGGATATGAGGTGTTTTGATGCATCACGGTGGCTCTGAGGAGCGTCGCACATCATATGGCGGCGTTCCGTTTGTTTGTTTTTAATATTGAGTACAATGTTTCCCTAATGGCATGCGGCATGCCACAGGGCCACAGAGGCTGCCTCTACTATCGACAGCTACTGTCTGCGTGCATGGTGTTTTGGGCATCATGTGGGCCGTGCCTTCGGCATCATTGTTTCCATATATATATAGTCCACACATTATGGGTGTTCCCTTGGTGAGGAGGTCGTCATGGTGAGATTTTGAATTGCCGCATACAGCTTTATTATAGACTATGACATTTTCACATGTGTACGCATTAGGACACACGGTTTTAGAGGTTGTGGTGCTTTATAGTCACCACATATACGCTGTAATTGCTACATGAGGTGAGAAACCCTCATTTCAGGAATTGTCATTATGTGCTTCTTTTGTAGCCTCGTGAATGGCCTAGTGATTGATATACATTAGGAAGATCCTGCTAGCATTATGCGTGTCCTAAAGGGATCCTTTGGTGGTCCCGCCCGTTGGAATATTTCCAAGCTGCACCATGGGTGCCTGTAAGTGTTTACGTTTTTTATTTTATATTATGTATGGTCATAGGTATGCACACTGAGTATTCGGTTTCTGAAGAATACTGAGTGGTGTTTCTGTTGGTTCCACAGGTACAACATAAACACTGATGCCAGTGGAGGATTAATTTCCGCCGTCCCGTTCACCTTCCCTAGAGTTGGAATTTGGGGGTGAGTAGGGGCCTGTGTGTCAATTGAATTTTAGCACATTGTGACATTATTAGTCACCGATTCCAAGAAACAGGGATGACATTATGGTTTTTATTATTATTATTTTAGATTTACTACTGGCCCATACACGTTGAGAACAGGGCGGAGTATTTGCTCCATGCCCTATGTCCTGAAGAAGGTCTCTGACCGAAACACTTGTCGACGCTTTTTTGTGAGAGACATCTGGTCAAATTGGGTACCAGATACACAATGACACCTGATATTATGGACTGGGTCACTGTTTAATGTGATAACTGAAAATAATTTGTGTAACAATATTCCCAATGCTTATTGATGGAGTAAACACTTGGGTGTTTTATATTTGAATGTTTGAATGGGTTTTGTGTGTTGTTAGGATTGAGGGTATGAATTGACTGTTTTTTATTGATTTTTATGACATCAAGGTGAATTTTTCTTGTGACGAGTTTACTAAATAAAATTTGATATGTACTAAAATTTAGCTAGTGTCATCCCGTTCTACTGATCCATTTTTTGATAACTGCATAATATACCTGAAGGATCAGGGACTTGAGTGCAGGTCTACCCCTTTATTTACCCTGTACTGTGGAAGGTCAGGTCATTTCCTTAAAGAGTGTCCTGTGAAGCCACCAAGGAGGATGGTAGAGGCCACGGACAAGGAAGATACGATCAAGGAATCAGAAACTCCCCAGCCCGGCAAGTGTAGGGGTCCACTTTTCGAGCGAAGAAAGTGAACTACAGACCACCCATTTTTCTGTGGTCTTGATCAATCACCAACAACCATCTCGGATGCACGCAGTAAGAGCGTATATTGACAGTGGAACCGTTGGGAATTACATCGACCAGGATCTTGCGGCAAAGATGGTGCTTCCGTTACGCCCTAAATCAACCACCGACACTGTTACCACTGTCGACGGCACGGAAATAGCTTCTGGTCCAGTATCCCAATGCACTGCAGCTTTAACCCTTCTGTGCCAGGATGGACACCAAGAATCTATCGTTTTCGACCTCATTAAGGCACCACAGTTCCGGTTGATTTTGGGAATGCCATGGTTGGTAGCTGACAATCCTCAAATCAATTGGCGAGCAAAAGAATTGGCCTTTCCCGAGACTTGTGCCCACACATGTTATCGCCAAGAGACACCAGAACCTCCACGCTTGCGACTGTGGCAATCGGCACCCTACCAAGTGAATACCAGGACTGTCAAGATGTCTTTCAGAAAGAACAGGCTAATACCCTGCCACCACATAGACCATAATATTGCCAAATTGACCTGATACCCAGTGCACAAATCCCTTGTGGGCGAATTTACGCACTCACAGAACCAGAAAAGCAGCACCTGAAGGCCTATCTTGATCAATACCTGGCCAATGGGTTCATCCGTCCCTCGAAGTCTCCAGCAGCCAGTCCTCTATTCTTCGTACCGAAAAAGGAGGGGGACTTGAGAACGTGCATTGACTATCGTGCACTGAACCAGATGACCGTAAAAAACTGCTACCCCCTGCCACTGATCCCTGAATTGCTTGATCAAGTCAAAGATGCCCAAATCTACACAAAACTAGACCTGAGTGGGGCATAGCACCTTGTTCGCGTAAAACAGGGGGACGAATGGAAAACCACTTTTCGTACCAAATACGGCTTGTACGAATATCAAGTAAAGCCCTTTGGCCTTTGCAACGCACCTGCAGCATTTCAATACTTCATGAAAAATGTCCTACGGGAATTGATTGATGTCTGTGGTCTAGTGTACATCAACGATATTCTAGTATATTCCGCATCAAAGCAGGACCACGTTAAACACGTCCGATCCGTATTGGAGAAACTCCGTCAACACCAGCTCTATGCCAAGCTCGAAAAGTGCTCATTCCATGTCTCTGAGGTGGAATTCCTGGGCTTTATTCTCAGCCCAAATGGAATCCGAATGGATGTACACAAGGTAGATGCTATCCTGAACTCGCCATCCCCAAATTCATTCAAGGGGGTTCAAAGTATGCTGGTTTTTGCAAACTTCTACCGCCAGTTCATCCCAGGATTTTCGCAAATCGTGCATCCCATCACGTCATTGCTAAGGAAAAGCAACAACAAGTTCCAGTGGACAACAGAAGCCATGGAAGCTTTCCACAAACTCAAAGCAAGATTCACATCTGCCCCAATCTTACACCACCCTCTCCCTGATCTCCCATACCTGGTGGAAACGGATGTCTCAAGCATGGCTATGGGAGCTGTCCTCTCACAAAAGGACCCAGAAACGGGCCAGTTACATCCTGTTGCCTTCTGGTTGCGTAAACTCACACCCCCGGAACTCCATTACGGTATCACAGACAAAGAACTCCTGGCCATTAAGTCAGCCTTTAAGGCATGGTGGCACTACCTCTTTGGTGCCAGACACACAATCACCGTAATAAATGACCACCAGAACCTCCAGTACCTAAAAACGGCAAAGGCCCAATCCTCACAACAACTAAGTTGGGCTCTTTATTTTGCTGAATATGACTATGTGATTACATTTCGACCAGGGGTGAAAAACGGGAAGGCTGATGCCCTTTCCCATATGGGGGTGGAAGAGCAAGGGTATCAGACCCCTGACCCAATAGCAATCATCCGTGACAAGCTCCTAGGAATCACAGCAACCATAACTCAGAAAGAATTACATGAAGAAATCCAAAACCTGATGAGTCCGGAGCAATAACAAGCGTGGAGTGCACAAGGAGAACATTACATGATAAAAGATCAGTTGCCCTACTTCAGGAATCGTTTATTCTTACCAAACCAAGAACTAAGAGAACAAGTCATGTCCGGTTATCACGATTCCTTGATCGAGGGCCACCCCGGAATCTCTAAAACCCTAGCCAAGGTAAAATGAAATTATTGGTGGCCCACCTGGCGTAAAGACATTATCCAATTCATCCTATCTTGTGGAGTGTGTGCTTAAAACAAGTCATCCAATACAACCACTGGAAATCCCACCTGCACCCTGGCACACGTTGTCCCTCGATTTTATTACTGACTTACCACCCAGTCAAGGGTTTAACACTATTCTTGTGGTCGTGGACCTATTTTCAAAAATGGCACATTTCATTCCTCTTAAGGGGCTCCCAAATGCTTCCACTCTGGCAAAGGTATTTCTTGAAGGCATCGTACAGCTCCATGGGTTTCCTTCAGTTTTGGTCTCAGACCGAGGTACTCAATTTGTATCTAACTTCTGCTCTATGGCCCAGATCGACATCCGGCTATCCACCAGTCACCATCCCCAAATGGATGTTCAAACTGAGAGGACAAATCAGACGCTCGAGCAGTATCTGCGTTGCATGTTACAACAAGCTGAAGGAAGCTGGTTCGACCTATTATGGATAGCTGAATATGCTTATAATAATTCTCTACACACCAGCACTGGGCAGACAACCTTTTATACCATGTATGGCAGGCACCCACGTACTTCTGAGTTGGACGTTCCTACAACCCTGGAAATGCCAGCAGTCAAAACCTTGCACACGATCATTTCTCAAACCTTTAAAAGGGCAGCTGAACACCTACTTCAAGCTAAGAATCACCAAACCCGCTTTCTGATCAACACCGAGCAAAGGCCCCCAACTACCAAGTGGTAGACAAAGTCTGGCTGGCGTCTAAACACATGTCCATTAAAGGAACCCGAACTTTCCGTCCAAGATACCTGGGTCCATTCACCATCACCTCCGTGATAAATCCTGTGACGGTCAGACTAGCTTTGCCGTCAAACATGCAGATTCATCCTGTGTTCCACGTGTCTCTCCTTAAACCTGTTCAACCTGGGACCCGGGTAGCAACGCCACCGCAGCCAGTAGTAGTCGCCGGGGAGCCAGAATTCGAAGTCAAGGACATCCTGGATTCAAAGTACGTCAGACCCAAATTATACTACTTAGTAGACTGGAAGGGGTATGGTCCACAAGACAGGACATGGGAGCCTTGTGAGTACATCCATGCACCTCGCTTGCTTAGACGATCTCATCAAAACCATCCAAACAAACCAGGACCAGACAGAAGAGCCACCTTGAGAGGAGCACTGGGGGGAGTGCTGTCATGATTCCTGCCCCTCATGTCCCCAGCCCTCCAAGATGTCAGGCTGGAGCCAGGCCACAATCACCTACATGGCCCTCAAGGGCCTCTCCATCCCTCCAAAGACCGACTTGGAGTCAGACTTGGCGCTTGTGGCACCAGACTCACTCACTCCCATAGGATAACATTGGGGATTGGACTTTTAGTGCATTGATGGGGACAAGATGGATGCCCCCAAATATTTCGGTTCCCTGAATTGCATGTGCAGTCTAGTCTTTTGGGTGTGGTTCAGCTCTGGGTGTGGGATACCCAGAGACTATTTAAGCCACGCCCAGGCTGAGAAACATGCTTTGTGTTTTCTGCACCTGCAGCGTGACACTCACTGTGTTCGGATCAGTCTCCAGTAGGCTTGCATCTTTCTTCTGCGCTCAGCTCCTGCAAGAACAAGAACACCGTTAGGAACAGCCTTACCTTGCGGTGCTTGTGCCCCTCATTCATCGCTTCTTCTGTTCTGCGGACATCTTCGGTGGTGTCATTCCCCATCCCGGCACGCCGCTTCCTAAGGAAAAGGGAAAACAGAAAAAAGGCATTAGTAAGCATTCAGCAAATCTTCGCTTATTTTTGAAGACTGTACGAGCTTCAAACGCTTACTTGAATCCCAGCCGCTTTGGGGGAACTCTGTCTCCGGAACTTCTCATCCATCTGCAAGAGGGAAAAGACACTCCAGGTTAGCGTGGAAACATCTAGAGGTGCTGCATACTGCGCTTACTCACCGCATTTCTTCTTCATAACCGGCATCCACGCTGAAAATGTCGCGCCACCTAAAAGACACAGAAAAAAAACTCAGTTCAATACAAATACGAAAGGGTCGCATCGCACATCGCCCTCTCACTCACTTTCAGTGCTACTCATCTCAGCAGCACGTCGCCATCCCCGGACGCCGGCCATCATCTAAGGAAGGAAAGGAACGAAGTTAGAGAACTGTTCAAAAGACTCATTATACTTACCTGTCAGACTCTTGCCAGTGAAGTATCTAGGCAGCAACGAGCCCGCATCAGTCAACGCGACGCTGCGCTGAAAGTAGGACGGAGAGCACACTTTCCAAGAAAACAAGGTGAGCTGTGGATCAAAGGGAAGGTTGTGCCCCGGGGATGAAGGGGTTCAAGCACACAGAGAGAACAAGGAGTTACACTCTACCAATCCTGCGTTTCAGGCCCCGTCTCCAGTCGAGTAGACTCCAGGGAAGGGTTCGAGGTCGTAAGAGGTCAGAACAGGCTGAGTGACGTCCCCGTGGATACCAGGTGAGTGTTACAGAGCACACAGACTCACATCAAAATCCACCTGGGCGTCATGGAAACGTCAGAAACCGACCAGTTAGCCCACATGTTGGGGCAGCTACGTTCCGAAGTACATGCAGCCAGGCAGGAGACCAACACCCTGAGGAGAGAGATGATAGTAGCCAAAGAACGCACTGATGATTTAAGCTGGTAACTTCTCCAGTCACAAGCCAGGCATGCACCATTGCCGGGAAGCGTGCCCTCGATGCCAGCACCATCAGCCAATCCCGTTCAGATAACCCTTCCTGGGGCAGTTCCCTTGGCCCCGCCCAAACGATTTACGGGGGATCCCAAGAGGTTTGGAACGTTCATGAACCAGTGCCGCCTGCACTTCCTTTGTAGACCAGGGGCCCTTCCAAATGACCAATCACGGGTCCTGAGTGGTAGCGCCGTGGACTGGTCTGTACCCTTTGTAGCCCAAGACGATCCTTTGCTGCATGACTTCAGGGTCTTTCAGCAGGAGATGGAAAAGCTGTTTGCCCGTCGTACTCATGGGCAGGCATTAGACAATGAACTTCTGTTCCTACGCCAAGGGAATCAAGACCTATTAACATACATAGCCACGTTCAATAGACTCGTAGTTGAAGCAGAATGGCCAGTGGAGAAGAGAACCACGTTATTTCATCGGGGGTTGTGGGAGGGGGCTCAAGGATGTAGGAAGGAAAGGATCAAAGTTAGAGAACTGTTCAATAGACTCATTATACTTACGTGTCGGACTCTTGCCAGTAAAGTAACTAGGCAGCAACGAGCCCGCATCAATCAACGCGCCCCTGCGCTGAAAGCAGAATGGAGAGCACACTTTCCAAGAAAACAAGGTGAGCTGTGGATCAAAGGGAAGGGTTGGACCCCGGGGAACAAGGGGTTCAAGCACACAGAGACAATAGGGAGTTAAACTCTTCCAATCCTGTGTTTCAGGCCCAGTCTCCAGTCGAGTAGACTCCAGGGAAAGGTTTGAGGTCGTAAGAGGTAAGAACAGGCTGAGTGGCATCCCCGTGGATACCAGGTGAGCATTACAATTTCTTCTGTGAGCATATTGTTCTTCCATCTTTTCCAATGCCTGGTTGTGCATAGTCCCCCCCAGGGGACCTTCTTCATCTCCATCCACCGCTGGAACTGGGTCTTGGACATGTTGGGTAACTCAATGCTTCATTAGGGCTAGTTGATATTTCTCCCCAACCTAAATTAAAAATATTAGGTGTCGTTTTGGACCAGTCCCTCAACATGAGAGCTCACGTTAGTAGTGTCATCTCTGCCTCGACTTACTATGTAAAACTCCTGTCCCACCTGAGACCTTTTATCTCGCAGGCAAATGCCGAGACCATAGCAAGAGCCATAGTTGGGGCGAAGATCAACTACTGTGGTAGTCTTCTGGCCGGATTAGTCCAGAATGGAATGGTCCTTGTCGTCACTGGCCTGGCACGGCGCAACCACGTCTCAGACGCTTAGCACTCGTTACACTGGCTACCGATTGAATCCCAGGTTAGATTCAGAATTCTCACAATTGCCTTTAAATATAGGCTTGGCATAATGCCCAAATACCTACATGATCAAATCTTAGACAAATCTAATCCCAGGGTTCTTAGATCCAGCAACCAGAACTTGCTATCTTTACCACGCTGCAAACTTAAGAAGGTGGAGAAGGGGGCGTTTTACATGGCAGCCCCTAAACTCTGGAACTTGCTTCCCCCTATGCTTCGTCAGCAACTTTCGGTCACCTCGTTTAAGAAGAATCTCAAGACTCATCTTTTCTACTAAACGAACATTCTTGTATCCATCTTGCTGACTCGGTACCTCCACACCCTTTGCTCTGATCTTCTCCGCTCTCTGATCCATCGCTACTTCGTTTAGGTTTTATGTCTTGTTTGTCGCGCCCTCATGCCTCAGGGTTCAAGGAAGTGCGTTATAAATTGAATAAAGTAAAGTAAAAGTAAAGTTACCCAGACACTTCATCAGCGTGGCATGTTTGCGTTCATCTGAAAATGTATCTCCCCCATGTCGAATAAATAGAACTTGAATATGTCTTTCCATTCTTCCCTTTCTGTGGTTGGCCCCCCTGTGTTCCCCAAAAGTTTTGCTTGTGGTGTAATACCTGGACATGCTATCCTGTACAATTTCAGTGCAGGCTTGCATGCTCACTCGCACTTCACTGCCCAGCAATGCTTTGTGCTGTGCTGGCTACACGCAGAGGTCTGTACGTCACGGCCCACCTTCCTACGATTGCTTTGTGCCTACTGGATACACTCTAGGTCCACTCCCGAGAAAGGATGCGCCTCAGTGTCTCCTTCACAGGACCTCTGTAATTCCCTTTTGGTGTTTTTTTGTAAACAAAATATCCACCATCCGTGATAATATCGAAGCCGAGGCATCTTTGGCCCCAGCCATCAAGGACCATGGTGAACCCAATACTGATAAAAACGTGTCATCTGCCTTTGCCATTTTCTCTAGCTCCGACATATTGGCAGCAATTCACAGCCTCAAATAAGCATCTCCGGCAGATGCTATACCTCTGGCCATCTTACAAAAAGCATTCACGGAGCTGAATACTTCCTTTGTCACCGGGGTCATTCCCTCCTCTTTAAAGCATGCACTGGTTATTCCTCTGCTGAAAAGGCCTTCTCTTGACCCTGAGGTTTTGGCCAACTATCATCCCATCTCCCTTTCACCATTCCTAATGAAGGTGTTGGAGGCACTTGTCTCCCCTCTACCATTTAATTTCCTGGAATCCTCCTGTTATTTTGATCTATTCCAGTCCAGGTTTCAACCTGGTAGAGGGACTGAATCCATACTGAACTCAGTACTGGACGATCTGGTGCGCTTGGTGGATCAGGGTGGTGTCAGAGCAGTTCTGTTGTTAGATCTTTCAGCTGCTTTCGATACGGTTGACCATGCCACCCTGATCTCCCGTCTATCTGTGGCCGGTCTCTTCGGCCAAGTTTTAGACTGGTTTAAGGCCTTCTTGGCCGATAGATCTCAATCAGTCTCCCTGCCCCCCTTTCGTTCCAATGCAGCTCCTCTATTCTGTGGGGTTCCACAGGGATCGGCACTGTCCCCTATCCTGTTCAATATCTATATCAGACCTTCCCTGCTTCTGACTCAGTCTTATGGGTTCCGCTACTACTCTTACGCGGACGATACCCAAATTCTGGTCCGCCTTGATCTTGCCCAACCTGAAACAGCTGGCCACCTAAAAAAAATTCTAGAAGATCTGGGGGCATGGATGGGGTCAAATTGACTTAAATTGAATGGCAGTAAGACCGAGGTCTTAGTCGTGGGTACTTCATCTCCCCACCTATACTGGACCACTGATTTCTGAACCACCGTCCTTGGTCCACTTCCCACTCTTGTGACGTCGGTTAGAAACCTGGGGGTTAAATTCTCTGCATCCCCCTCTATGGATGAGCAGATGGCAGCAGTGTGCAAATCGGGCCACTTCAAGCTTTGCATCTTCGTAAAGTTCTTCCTTTTATTCCTGCAGCATGTCAGGCTCCAGTGGTTGCAGGCTTGGTCCTCGGTGTGTTGTACTACTGCAACTCACTCTATCTGGCTCATCCCTGCTACCTGATTAAACGACTACAACTACTTCAGAATGCGGCGGCCAGAGCTATTCTCCACCCCCTGCTTGGAGCACATATGTCTCTGCTGCTCAAGAAATTGCACTGGCTTCCCGTAGCTAACCAGATTCTTTTTAAATCCATGTGTATAGTACACCAAGCCTTGGAGCAGAATATCTTCAAACTAAATTTCAGTGCTATGTGCCTATCTGAGTCTTACGTTCCCTTTCAGCTCTTCTAGTAGCGGTCCGTTGACACCCACTTGCCCGTACGGGAGGTCGTGCTTTCTCGGTGGCAGCCGCTAAAGCCTGTAACGACCTCCGCCTTGCGCTACAGGGAATTACTGATCACCTAGCCTTTTGACGGCTTCTAAAAACAACACTGTTTTAATAATTCTGCTTCCTCATTAAAATTGTCCATCACGCTACTAGCGCCAAGATGCCTTTGGGCGTACATGCACTTTAACAAATTCTGATAACATAACATAACATAACATAACATAAGTCAGAGGTATCACATACACCTGGCTGTTTCAAGGGAATTGGTGGCTCCCCCTGGTTTTCTGTGAAACTGAATGCTTTTTCGCAAACCACTTTAAGATTTCCAGGTTAATTGTCTGCTTCCCCCCACTTGCCCACCTCCTCAAACTACCATAAACGCACTTCAATGTTTCAGGTACCTGTCTGCCGCACTCGTGTGCAATTCCACGCATAAACACAAATCTGCCTGGATATGTTCTGGTATTTGGCTGCTGCCCTCTTACTTGCACCACTCAGGCAACATGTAGAGGATCTTCATGTACTCCTTCCTCATGCCCTGTACCATATTCACGTTACAGCAAGCTGCTTCAATCTCCTTCCCTGCTTTGTATTGTGTTGGTATCTCTGCTTTCTTCCTGCGCCTTCCCCTAACCCACTGTGCAACTTCTCCACTCGTGCTTACCTCTTTTCGTGTTTTTTTATCTCTGCTTTGTTCTCCTTCCCTCCTCCAGCCCTCTGTGAAGCTTCCTCCACCCCTTCTTGCATTTGCCTGTTTTTTCTAATCTCTCTTTCTTCCCTTACATGCCTCCAAACCTCTGTGCAACTCTTTCCATTGACCTTTTCTCATGTTTTTCTCTTGTTTCCCTATTCCCTTGCCCATATCCAACCTTCTGTGAATCTTCTTCCTTTTCACTTACTGATTTTTCTTGTTCTTTATCTTAGCTTTCCGCCCTGATCTTTCTACAGCCCTCATTGCATCTCCTCCCTTCGCTCTTCCCACTTTGACTGGTGTTTGACTTTCTGCTTTCTTCCCCCACCTGCCTCCTGCCCTCCTTGCAGTTCATACCTCACCATGCCCCCTTGTTCTTGTTTATTTCACTCTTCCTTCTCCTAGCCTCTGTGGAACTACTCCCTTTTCCCTTCTCACGTGTTTGTATATATCCTCTCTATGCTGTGTTCCCCCATCCATCTCTTACCCAGTGGATGAATCCAAACCCTAATCCCCCCATCTTTATCTCTGACTGCCTCCTGGGCTCATTAGCATCAGGCCAGTTGAACTCTACCACAGGCCCACTTCTGCCTGGCTTTTCCTGTTTACGTCACCACTCCCCCACCTCAAACGTCTGTACAGCTCCTCCCTTTTCTAGTCCAGCTTTCTGTTGCTAGAATCACTTTGATTACATCTTCCTCCTGCATTCAGACCTCTGTAGATCTCCTCCCGTCCTCCTTCATGTTCTTGTTTTTTACTGTTTGCATCCCTCATCTGCCTCCAGCCCACTCTGAACCTCTTTTCTTCCCCTGTCTATAGCCCTCTTTGCTGCTCTTCCCCTCTCCCTAACTGCATATTCCATTGGGCTTCCCGTTGCTGTCTTCACCCACCTGCCACCAGCCCTGTGTACATAGCTTCCCCTTTCTCTTCCCACTTGTTCTTGTGTTTTCCTTTCTGATTTCATCTCCCGTCTTCCTCAACCCTTTGTGCAGCTAATTCCATGTGCCTTCCTGCTTTGTATTGTGTTTTTTATCACTGCTGTCTTCCCAACAGTCCCACATCCATCTTTGAATCTCCTCTGCTCTCTCCTTCCACTTGTTCCGATGTTATCCTTTCTAATGTCATCCCCCATCTGCATCCAGCCCTGTGTGCAACCCCTCACAACGCCCTTTCTGCTTTGTCTTGTGTTTCTGTTTCCATTTAAATCTTCCACTAGCTCCAGCCCTCTGTTCAGATCCCCCTTCTCCCATCCTTCCTGCAATTTCCTCAATTACTATTTCTGCTTTCTAGCTGCTTGCATCTGCCATTCTGCATTTTCCTGTGTTTTTATATCTGCACCCCCACCTCATCCCTCTGTGCAGCTCCACCCTCTCCTTTCCTCTTTTCTCTTGTCTGTTTCTCTCTGCTGTCTTCTCCCATCCAACATCAGCCCTCTGTGCAGCTTCTCCTTTCTCCCTTCTGTGGCCGACCAGAAGGAGGACACAGACAAATGAAATTTCGCAGGGGAGGTTGAGAACCTTTGCAATTGAATAAATGACACTCAAAATTGGTAAATAATTAATGCAAATGTGCGGTTGAATATATTAGGTAAATATGATTTCTAGCAGTATCAACGATGTAAGAACACTAGCAGCTACCAGGCAAGGTATCAACAAAGGGCATATAGTTCAAAAATCCATTTTGAAGTGACAACACAGTGCAGCCAGAATCACATGCACAAAATTTGCATTTGCTAAATTATACAGGTTTAAGTGTCAAAAACGGATTGAAAAACGGGTGAAATAGAAAGAATCGGAATGCGTTTTTTAGGCTGAGTGATAGATGCACATCACAGGGATAATATAAAAGTGAACGAGTGACTCTAGCTGGATAACTGGATGAGATTTTCAAGGTGAAAGGAAATTCGGTTTTAAAATGAAAGCAGTTAAAAGAGAAAATCGGTTTAAAAAGGAAAGGACAAGTTTCACTTAAACTAGATTTAGTGGCTAGGTTGTTAAAGAAAGACACATTACGCTCCAAGGTTAATTTGCAAGGTTAACCTTTTCACCCCACGGTCAGCTCTAGGTGGGAATTAATTAAATGATTCAAAATATGACAAAGGACTAAATGAATGGAAGAATTGCACTACACTAGAAAATCAAGGAACAGAATACACAGAGGATTCAGACTATCTTCACCAAGTTATCAGGGTATGGATTGGATTACTTAGAAGGTTGAACAAAGACAATGTATCAAGTTGGGGTATACTATGTGTTGCTATGGGATGTGTTAATACTCAAAATCAACACTTGAGTTTGGGATTTTGTGACAGCCAACCGAGTTTCTGGACAGCGAGGCAATATCTGGTCACTGGTCACAGCGGCATGCTCTCCTAACAGAAAACAGCTGGGCAAAGTTCTGGTCACAGTACAGCGGCATGCAGGTAGTGGGGCAAAAACTGGTCTGGTCACAGGATACACTCAAAAAGGGTACCACATCTTTTCCCCCTTTCTCCCTTAGTTAGTGGGATTTTGTTATGGGGTTTAGTTCTGAAGGGTGGTTCTGCCTGGATAGGAGGGCCTGGATCAACTATCCCTTTCCTGGCAGTTGAGCCTGTAATCTTGCAGCGTGAATGTGGAATGTCTGGATATGTAGGCGCTGGAAATTCAGAAGAGAGTGTGTCCTTGTCTCTGGGAGCCTCTACCTTTTATAAGATGGATGACATCACAGGAATTATTGTTGGGCAGAACTAAGCTAGACCTACCCCTTAGAATCTAATATGTCAGCCTATGTTATGTCGCGCCTTGAAACACTTGTGTATAGGCGCGTTACAAATACCATATCATATCATATCATATCATGTCGCCTCCTCCTCATGGGCAGATTGAACTGAAGGAGGGGACTGAGTTCTATGGGGTGTTTTTTCATGAGGTACAAAGCCACCCCTAGTCATTTTTGACAAAAATCAGTTCTGACATAAATTGCACCTTTTTACAGTTTGTGGCACTTTCACAAATCATACAGGTAAACTGCATATTCCACACAGAGCATAATACTCCCACTCCCAAGTTGGTAGGACTTTGTTTCATACTTCTAATAATTTTTCGTCATTTTCAGTGAGAAATATTTTCCTAAAATTCTATAACTTTATACATGTGTAAATATTAGCATAAGGCATGCTAGTATTGAATTTTAAAGTGGCACCATATACACTTTCCTCAGAATATACAATCTTCCATCATTTCCGCTACCAAATGTATTAATAAAATAGTCTTTTGAGCCAGATGGCCAGCATTGTTTCCCAAATAAGGGCATAATCTCCAAGGCTGCTCAGGAGTTGGCTGTGAAGCCCCCCAAGTTGAAGTTGAAGGGAGGTTTTATTTGCAATTTCACACCTAAGTGTCCTGGAATCTATTGTATCAGGTTCAAGCCGAAACACAAAGTCTGACGAGCATGTGATATGCTTCCTCCTGGTCCATTCAGAGTTTCCAAGGGGGTGGCCCCTTTTGGGGGAAGGCAACTCCTGTTCCCAGCAAGCAAATGTCCTTTGAGGCCAAGCCGTAAAACCTGGTTTGCTGGTTCCCCAGTACAGCAAATGCATTTTTTTCTTTGTCTTTTTTTTCCTGAGTAAAAAAGCAAAGCTGATGGAATAAAACATTATATTAGATTTCAAACAAAACCCACCTCACATTTCTATGTAAGGACAGGGCCTTAACTCCACATTTCACTTATAAACAGCATTTTCTTTGTTTGCAAAATGCAAACATGTTTACACATGGGTAATTTTCCTTTTCCAGTCAAATTGCAGCCCTAATCAATTTTTATACGCAGCAGTCTGTTCAAAGCAAAGGTCCACTGACATTAACATAGCACAGAGGAATAAGGCTTCTTTTGAGAGTTCAGCTGTGATATTTTGTTGCCAAGTGAGGCCTTTTTCCTGTACTGCTGGGGCTATGAGTAAAGTTGTTTGTGATTTCAAAGATTTTACCTGACACAGCCTGTCATTTAATGAGAAAAGCTATCTTTTGCTGGAGCACAACCTGAATATGGCTGGGCATTGCTGGGTCTCACTGGATCAGGACTGTGTATTGGTGAACAGATGAGAAAGGGCATCAGGCTCCATCATTTTAATGCAACATATTTCTCTTTTGCATTGGAACATTTTGAGCTAGCAGGCAAGCAGCGCTGCTTTTCAACTCTCTTCTTTGGTGCACATCAGAAAACTCACTGACAACCTTTCTTGGTGTTTTCCCGGTTCCATCTTGCTCCATATGTGCTTGGCAAAGACAGCGCAGCCATTATTTTGGTGACTGCAAAACACAGTTTTTAAGGCAAGGCGATAGTGCTCAACAGTGCCAGTGCAGCCATTTTGCTGGTAACTGCTGCAGTGCAGATTGGTGATGGAGGGGAATTCTGCTGGGTGGGTAAATGTACCCCACAAATTCCCCCCCGACTCTCCTGAGACTTCTTGTTGAGGGAGAGTGGGGCAAAGTGGGGTTCTACAGGTGGAGTCCTTGCTCCATCAGGGAGCAGTACTCCACGATCCTCTCATTGTCTTTCATTGCAATGTTGAGCAACACCCACAGATTTTCCTTCGGTCTTTCTTTGGAGTGTGGAGCGACATCCACAGACTTTCCTTTGGTCTTTCCTTGGAATTTGGAGCGACACCCCAAGATTTTCCTTCAGTCTTTCTTTTCCGGGTCCCCGGGGAAGTCCTCCTTGGTGATCAGCAGCGGAATCAGTACTAATCTAATGGATGAATAAAGACAGGTTTCAACATTGTCCCACCGACTGTCTTCCCGTAGCGTTGACAGCAGTGGGACACACATACCTTATGGTCATTCACGCACTCGGACAATACCAATAAATAATTCCTTACAAGACAAAGACAACTATTGATATTTTTACTAGAGTATTTGGTGATATCCATTTGCACTGACAATGAAGAAAAGTAATCCGTGTTAGACAGATATACCTATGAACCTACCTGTTCCTTTCTGGTTCTTCTTTTTCCTGTTCTCATTCTCCAGATGTCTCCTCTATATGACTTTCTCTTGGCTCCTCAATCAGCTGCAAAGTGTGTCTGGGGTGACAACTCTTTAACTGATTAATATGGACCCATTTCTCTTCTGCCAACTCTCCTATGAGGATGCAGATTCTGTATGCGACTGGTGAAATTTGATCTACAATTTCAAAAGGACTGCACCAGCAAGGGAGAAATTTCCGCTTTTTGGTCTGATTCCTTTGGAAATTGTACAAGTAGACCCTGCCTCCTACCTGGTATTCCTTTTGGGTTGTTTTTAAGTCATATTGAGTCTTCATCCCTGCTGCAGATTTTTCCAGATTCCGCTGGATATACGCAAAAGCATGTTGAAGGTGTTTTCTTATATTCTCAACATACTCATGTACTGTGGAGGCGTTTATCAGTGTCTGCTCTTGTGTTCTGTAGAGCAGATGCTAAGTTATCACCATCCTTCGTCCAGTCATTAGCTCAAATGGAGACAACTTGGTCACAGAAGATGGTGTAGATCTGATGGCCATCAAGACAAGTGGTAATCGGATGTTCCAACTTGGCCCAGAATCTGCCACAATTTTTTTAGAATGCTCACATGTTTTATTGTACCTCTCAACTCCCCCACTAGAGGACTGGAGGTAGGCAATGTGAAGTTTCCTTTTTACCCCAAGTAGCTCCCACATCTTTGTCATCAATTTGCTGGTGAAGTGACTTCCTCGGTCTGACTTAATCCTTTGGGGTAGGCCAAAACGCGAGAAGATTTGGTTCATTATCAGGGCAGCGGCCATTTCTGCCTTGTAATTAGGGGCCGGGAGACATTCCACCCATTTGGTAAACAAGCTGTTAACATGTACTTGTTCCTCCTAGAGGAGCGAATCACAGGCCGGATGAAATCTACTTGTAAATCTGACCAAGGCAGTGTCATTCCCCTCTTCTGGAGAGGTGCTTGGTGTGTGAGTGAAGTTGGCTGAAATTGAGCACACACAAGACACCCCTTCAAATATTGGTCGAGGTCCTGCCCCATGTGTGGCCAGTATGCAACCTCCCGCAAGATTTCTAGAGTAGTGTGAAACCCTGATGGCCGGCTGTGGCCACATAAAGGGCATGACTTAGCATCAGGCCCCGTAAGGAGGTAGGTACCACCCACTGGTCGCAACCAGAGATGGATCTCCTTCCCAACAAACTGTCGTGGAACACAGCAGTCTGTTCAAGGCAAAGGTCCACTGACATTAACATAGCACAGAGGAATAAGGCTTCTTTTGAGAGTTCAGCAGTGATATTTCGTTGCCAAGTGAGGCCTTTTTCCTGTACTGCTGGGGCTATGAGTAAAGTTGTTTGTGATTTCAAAGATTTTACCTGACACAGCCTGTCATTTAATGAGAAAAGCTATCTTTTGCGGAGCACAACCTGAATATGGCTGGGCATTGCCGGGTCTCACTGGATCAGGACTCTGTATTGGTGAACAGATGAGAAAGGGCATCAGGCTCCATCATTTTAATGCAACATATTTCCTTTTTGCATTCGAACATTTTGAGCTAGCAGCGAAGCAGCGGAACATTTTTGACCACTTCATCAACACCCTCAGTTCCTTTTTCCCAATGTAATCGGTATCGGTCAGAGGAAAGTTCTCAGGGTCCTCAAAGTGTTGATAACATTTCCCAAAAATCAGATCCCCTTTTTGTGCCCTTATTAAATCAGCATCTGGGGTCTCCTTACTCCACTGGACAGTTGAGTGTTCATTGTGAGCATTTCTTTGGAACCTAGTGACAGCAGTGACCTGGATTTCCCCCAACAGGGACTTGATCTCGAGGAGATCCCCTGGATGGCTCTGGTTTTGGCCAGCTGATCAGCTGGGTCATTTCCAGTTTTGTCTGGCCCCTCTATTCTGGAATTACCCTTGATCTTCTTCCAATAGATGGTCATCCCATTAGAGGTGACCAAATCATCAATATTTTGTATTAGCTTGCCATGTTTGAGTGGTTTATTATTAGCACACAGCATGCCTCTGGTTTTTCAATTAACCAGGTGCTCCACAAACACATTCTGTACATAACCTGAGCCGGTTATGATGACCAGTTCATGGAGTTGGTGTTGGACGGCAGTGGGGAATGCCTGATGAACTGCCATCACTCCACCACCTGACTATTGCGGGGACCGATTTTGTACCCAGCGGAGAGTTCTGGGCATCTTTCACCCAGGCATTCGCAACGCCAGCCACCAGGTCTTTTTCCCTGTTGTTGTCAACATGGTAGGAGCACCCGTCCACATAAACTGTGGGCATCCCCTGGCACAGAATCCAGGAAGTAATTCTGAAATTACTCACATTTCTGGCCCGGATTCTGTCACTTTGGAGGTATTGCAATGGCTGGTGTGTAGTCTCCACTATGATGTGCTCACCGTGGATGAATGGGCGGTAATTTTTCCCACACCATTCCCATGATTGCCTTCTCACAATCATTACATTTTTCCTCTACATAGATAGTGGGCATTCCCTCACACTTGTCTTCTTCATAGACTTTGTGTGGGTAATTAAGGTTGCATCCATGTTGTCCTTGATTTTGAGACTTTCGTCCTCGAGACAGTTTTCTATGGCACAATCATGCAAGTCAGCCAGACTTTGCGCGAGGGGGCTCTTTTTGTTTTGGCCATATCTGACCTCCACAGGAAAGCCTTGCATTGACAGAATACAGGAAGTAATTCGGGAATTACTCACATTTCCGGCCCGGATTCTGTCACTTTGAAGATATTGCAGAGGCTGGTGTGGAGTCTCCACTATGATGTGTTCCCTCTGGATAAACGGGCGGTAATTTGTCAATGCCCACACCGTTGCCAGGAATGCCTTCTCACAGTTGTTTAATTTTTCCTCCACAGAGGATAAAGTCTTACTCGCATAGGAGATTACTTTATTGATCTTGTCATGCTTTTGATATAATACTGCTGTCAAGCATGTATTCGAGACCCCTGTCTCCAAGAAGAACTCCTTGTTTTTGACAGGGTAAGCTAGACAAGGCACTTGTGAGAAACTTATTTTGAGTTGCTTTACTGCCTCGCCTTGTTCTGGACCCCACTCCCACTTGACACCCCCCCTTAACAGATGGATCAGTGGTCTTGTGACCTCTGCGTAATCCTCAATGAACTTCCTACTGTAATTAGTCAGTCCAAGAAGGCTACTTAGCTCATGCAGAATTGTGGGGTCTTTTAGTTTTAGGAGTGCTTCCACTTTCTTCTCCTAGTGACAGAGACACTCTGGAGTTACTTCATGTCCCTAGAAGTTGACCACTTTTGGAAGGACAGTTTTGCTCCAGCAACCCTCAACTGGGTCAGAACATAATGGATTTCCGCTATGTGTTCCTCCACAGTTGAGCTTTTTATCAGACATCATCCTTTCACCCAAGTCGGGCATGGCCTTGTGTAGGAACATGTTGAATTTGTTGCTGGAGTTTATGTATCAGAAGGGAGTCAAGGTCCACGTGTACTGCTGCCCCCGAAGGTAAATGCCAGCTTGTATTGGTCCTCTCTACTGACAGGCATGGTCCAGTATCCATTTTTCAGGTCAATAGCAGTTTATACCTTGGACCCCTGGATCTGGGCCAGCCCTTGGTCAATGTAGGGAAGAGGCCATCGGGACATGTGAATCAGTTTATTTAGCTCCCTTAGGTCTGCGCAAAGTCTCAATTGACCTTTTGGTTTTAAAATCACCAGCACCGGATTATTAAAGGTGCTGTGAACTGGACAAATTATCCCACGGGACTCAAGGTTTTTGGTGATTTCCGTCAGGGACTCCATGTATGCGAGAGGCAAGCAATATTGCTTCACAAACACAGGAGTCATTCCAGGGTCCGTGGGAATTGTGGTCGTAAGTATCTCGTACAAGTCCACAGCAAACATATCTTGGAAATCTAAGAAAACCTGTTTCAAATTTTGCCTTTGCTCCTCAGTCTCACAGCCATCGGCGAGATTGACCAGCTCTTTGACCATTTGCCTGAATCCAGGAAAGACTTTGGGTTTTGCTGTCTCAGCGGCCTCTTCCAGCTGGGTGGAGAGATCTCTGGTTAGAGTATTGACCTGGACAGAGGGTTTCTGGTAGGAGAGGCAGTCATTGTGAACCTGGAATATCTCCTCATCCTGCCTGATGTCACAGTTCACCTCTTCTTCCCCGTAACGGCAGGAAGAATACACCAGATATTCCCCCCTTGCCGGGTGAAGATCCTGTCTTGTCATTGTCACTGTCATTGTCAAAGCAATCATTGGAGATTGGTCCTATCAGATTGTTTCCTAGATCCATGGAAACATTTTGGTCATCAACTGCTATTCCAATAATGGTGCCTGCGCCCAGAGTGATACTCCTGAGGTTGTTGTTATCCAGCAATATTGGAATTGTGTTGTTTTCTATATTGACTAATGGTGTTGGGTTTAACCCAACCTCTGCTGTTGGAGATGGGCATTGAGATGTACATAGGTGTCAGGATTTTGCAGTTTCTGCCTGCTTTTAATTTTTAATTCAAGGGGGAATTGTTGGGTCCATCCTGGGATGGTGACCTCCTCTCCAATTTGAACTTCAACCGCATACAGCAGCAATTGGGCGAACCGAAATGCTTTTTCAGAATCATCAAAGCCCATGGGATTGCCCCCTAGTCGGGACCAGGCCTTGTAATTTATCAGGTCCAAATTAATTGCAAACAGATTGAGAATGTCACTGCCTAAATAGAATGCAGCAGGGACAACTCGCACGACCCAACAATTATGATCTATGCTTTTATCACCTATAGAAATTTTGAGCATACACCTGCTAGGCAGGAGAAGTTTGGAATTGGGAGTTTCCAGGCCCATTTCCCACTTATCAATCAATTTAAATGTGGGAATGGCTGGATCTTTTGGGAGCTTTCTGAACATGGCTCCGCTGATGAAGCTCTTGCGAGAACAGATCCTTCCCCTCATTTAACTGAATAGGGAGGAACAACTGTTCTCTAATTTTCTGAATGTCAGCTAAACCTGGTTTCTCATCACTTTTCACTATAGGATTGGGATTTTAAGTTTGTGAATCAGTATAACATTTCAAAGAATTTCCTTCCAGGGGGAATGCCACTTAAAACTGGAAGGAAGGTTAATTTTCACGAATGGAGAGGAGTTCCCATCACCAGTTTGTTGTCCTACAGCAATCACTGTAACATCGGGTATTTGATTATTCTGGAAATGAAACTCAAAAATTATCAGATTTCTGTTCAACCATGTGGCAGGTGCCATTTAAACTAACATGACAATTTGTTTTAATTTTATTGGCCAGTTAGTCTGAGTCCAGAGGACCCTGTTCACACAGTCTATTAGTGGAGACAGCCTGCGAAGGATGTAATTTCCTAAAAGACAGGGGTTCCATCTGGAGTCACGACTATGACCGGGTGTTTCACCTTATGTCGCCCAATTTCTAAATCCACAGTCCCTTCGACAGGAATTTATTTCCCGTCAAAGTTCTTGAGTTGCCCAGGAAGAGGGGTGAGAGGGGTCTCGTGTCTCTCCCCACTTCCTGAATTTAGCTGCTCAAAAGCCCTTTTTGACAGAAGAGTGGCTTGGGATCAGGTGTCCACCAGAGCTGAAAAAGCACATTGCCCTTGCACTCGAATGGGGGCATAGAATCTCCCCTCCTTCTCCTCAAGTGGGCAAAGGTAATGGGCATTTTGAGCAAGTTGAGTGGTTAAGTTCTTTATTTTGGACTCTGACACGGTGGAGTTTTGGACATTTTCTGTGCCGGAGTCTGGGAATCTGTAATAAAAATGTGGCATCCTGAAAAAGATGGGATTTTGAAATCCCCTTTTTCCCATAACTCTGTGCTGCCCTCTCTTACCTGGAGGCAGTCCCTAGAACCAGTTTGTGGGGAGTATCCCTCCATTAATAACTTTCCTCTCAGGATGACCATTCTGGGGTTCAGGGATGGGTGACTCTGAATCAGTCCCCACACCCACCCAGTCTTCATTCAGATCTCTTGGCACCCATTTTTCTTTGGGAAGAATTCTCCCTTCCATGAAGGAGAAGATTGTTTTCCCAGAATCCTCTAATGGTTCTTCCCCTTCAAACCGGAGGACACTAACTTCCTCCACAAAATGGGCCTTCTTGATGTCTTTATTTCTCCTACCCACCCTCTGTTTCCTGGGTTGCAGAATTTCGGGGCAGGACATTTTTGTTCCAGTTCTGGGGTGTCCAGGGCTTTTCACGAGCGAGGAAGGAAGCTTCCTCTAGGGCTTTACACCCCCCTTCCTGTCGTGCCTCCTCCCCAGGAACCGGTGAATTATCGGGGTTCTCTCCCATTATTATTCTGGGGTGGCAGACCCTTTGTTTGAGGGGTTATGAGCTGCCATGTTCACCTGAGGGTTCTGCTGATCCCTCAACATGTGACTCAGATCCTGCATTAGGTTCTGGACCTGGCGCTCTAGTTGGGACACCCGTTCCGGCTGGTACAGTGGTCTCTGTTCATACCTTGGGGGATCACAGGTATAAACAGAGATTATAATTATCCCTTCTCCCGGAGTACCCTGGGAATTGGGGATTTTGATAACCCTCCACCCTTGGCCTACTCTCTCCCGGATAGGGTAGTCTGGGATCCTGAAAGCCTGGAAAGAAAGGAGGGTTGTCCTGCTGGTTGGGGTTTAGTGGATACTGGTGAAAAAAACATAACCCATGATTTTGAGGATTACTGCCCTCCTGTGGGAATTTAGGAGGGAAGTTTCCTGGGGCAGTATTGACCTGGTTGGACCCCCTCACTTGGGCTGGGGCAGTCCATACATACCCCAAGATTGTCCGGTTGCCCTTGTATCTGGGACTTATATAATCAGGAGAGTTTGGGGTACCATTGGTGGGATTACCTCCCTGACTGCTGCCGGTTTGGGGGTTTTTACCTGATTTTTATATTCTGCAGGTTTTTGGACCTCGTACATCCGGGTAGCCTGCTCTATTACCCAGTCCAGGGTCCTTTTATTATGAAAATCCCTCACCAGTGGGTCATGATGTATTTTGGGAGTGCATGAAAGTAGGTAGTTATAAACACTCTGCTATCCGTGCGCACCTTCATTGGTAGTTTGTGCGAAGGCGCATTTTAGCTCCTTTACAAATTCTTGTGGGGCCTGATCTTCTCTGCATTGCAAATTGTAGCCCGCTTTGCAAACCTCTTGGGGGTTTCTGTGGCAGAAACGTGCTTCAAGATGGCCACCCTATAGGTGGACCATCTTGAATGGTTTTGGTCTTCCGGTCCAGCAAAGAAGCTAGAGTACTCCGGAGAGAACGTTCATTTGGCACAATCTATGCGGTTCTGGCTATCTTTAAGGTGAAAAGTGTCCATCATTTGTTCATAGAGTTCCAAATGCTCCCAAACAGAATATTTTGTGTTTTTGTGGTAGTTTTATGTAATTCCTAATGGCCTTGATCTGCCTAATGGGGTCTTTCACCATAACTCTCCTCTGTTTATTTGCCTACTTTTTCCACGTCACCTGATTCCACTTGCCCTCAGACTCAGAGGCGCTACTGTTTGAGGTCCCCTCATGATCTTCTAGGCACTCCCTGATCCTTTGAGCTTGTGAGGGGCTTGCAGAATGGTGGGTCCTAGTTTCTTCTCCCCTGTGGCGCACAGGACGGTAGTCCTCTGACTCCTCCATGCTTCCAGGGTTGGCGGAGGACCCACCACCCACTGCCCTGATTGGGTGACGGTCTTCAGAATGCTCTCTTGGGGCCTGTTTTCCTGCTGTTTGTGTGCAAATCGAAACAAATGGTCCCTTGGAGATCATGCTTTTGCAGATCTAATTCCCTGACTATTTCCACATAGGAGGCTTCCTGGTCAGGGACATCAACCATAATATTTTTATATCTATACAGGGACGCCTGTCCATCAATTTCTGAGGGGCGCTGACCTGTCAGCTCCATCAGGCTTGGCCTATTTAATTCTGAAGGCCTCATGGTTTCTGGCTCATGTGAACCAGTAATTAGCTCAGAAGAAAAGGTCCAGAGGATTTGGTTTATAAACAAAGTATCAAAAAGGATTTATTGTGCCTGATACATTATTTAAACAGACAAATTAATCGTGACTTAATCCACACTTTTAATGTTACTTACATCGCAGGAGAGTTAAGAATATACAGTTCAATACAATTCATCCAAATGACAATCATTTACTCATTCATCCACAAGCAGCCGTCACACATCCATACACACTCTATACATATTTTATACCAAACAACAATACATGCATGGTAAAACCTGTTAAAAATCATGGCTAACAAATTACATGTTTAAAGTGCAATCAATGTACATGACCACTATAGTTGAAAATGTGGTCTACTCATGGGGTGGGTCAAGTAAATGTCCAACACAACCTCATCCCCAATTTCTCGACCGGTTTCGACGTATTTACATCATTTAGCAACGTCTTTGTCAGGAGCCAAGTACACACTCTAAAAGGGAGGGAAGCATACAACCCATGAGACCCTGACTTTCAGATGGCACAGTGAACGCTGAGCGGGACCATCCATAATAGGGAAGCTCCTGCAGTTCAAATGAATTTCGCCATTGTTGCAAATAAATAAAAACATTAACCTGGTACCACCTAGAAGAGATATCTCTAGGGTGGACCATTTAACACCTAAGGTGTCAGACGGAAAGTGCTATCATCCAAAATTGGTGCTCTGAGGTGAAGTGGAGGAACAGATTGTGGCAAACACAAATCTAGTGTAGAAAATTAGAATGCAAGAAAGTTCCAATCATGCAACCATATGTGACATGAGCGGCCCAAATATGTCATGTGCTGGGACTGTAACTTTGGGAGTCATGAGATTTAGAAATCTAGAAAACCGCACCAGTGACAGGAAACACATTTTCATGCCAGAGACCTCATGCACAGGGCATAGTCTATTATCACTAACCCTGGAGAAAGAAAAAAGGGGCTGCTGTTTGAAGTGTCAGAGGCTTCTGCAGCAAAGGCACAGCAGAGCTGGAGTGCGTGCCAAATCAGTGACAGGTCTTTAGGGCCTGGGCTTACCAGAATAGTTAGTGTGGCCAAAAATGGGAATAAATTCAACTGACTTACCACGTGATGATGAAATGATGCCACGGAAAACAAATCAATTGTGATTCCCAAAGTAGTCCCATCGCCCAGGGCAGTAATCCACCCGGGGTCTCAAGTCTGCGCTGACATTACAGATATCTATGTAACAAGGGGAAAATGACAAGCCATCAACCTATAGGGTATATAAAACTAGATAATACTAGATATCCGCCCATAGTAAAGGCACAGAAAGGCACTAAGAGTATATCAATAACAGGAGAAATGACCTGCCATGAGCTTGTGTGATTATATACGTCTCAATGGACTGGTCGGCAGCCTAGAGTGGCATGGGGCTGTCATGGGAGACTGGTGTAGTGAGCACTGTTCACCTAAGTCGTACAGTGCATCAATGGTGAAAAACAGCCTTCTAAAGGCTTGAAAACCATGTTCTGGTGGTCGGGGTCCGGCACCCATGTTGTGCAACATAGCATAGTGAAATGCAGCACAACTAATATGGTCCCAAGGATTGTGATGTACCATGCAAGGGCTAGATAGAGTTGACTAGTTGGCGCCTAATGTGCTGCACATGATAGTTCCTAGATGGATTCCTTACTGTGTTCTAATTCTGTCCGCTTCTTAGGGCTACTCGTCCGACACCGCAGCGGGAGAGATCCAGAGTCTCTAATCCAGCATGACAGCGTGTCTGATGTTGTCAGTATGCAGATATCTTCAGACACTGTCGCGTCACATTCTCCAGGTTTATAGAGTCTAGTCTGGCAGTGCGCCCACCCACCTTGCTGAGAGCGGTCACCTGATCTCTCATGTTTACAGAATACGGCAGGCACTACAGCTCAGGCCAGTGCTTCCAGGATTATCACATGGTCCTATGCAGGGGAGTCTATCGCGGGTTGCTTGGTCTCTAATTGACCAACGTATCATACCAGTAGCGCTGTGTAGCCATGTGACATCATATTAATATGATGTATGCACCAGATTAGTAAAATATGGAAACCTATGGGCCAAACATGTTTTTTTGACATGAGATTTACAGCTCTAATCTTTTGAAAATTCTCACTAGCCATGGGGAAGGATGTTGTCAATAGGGCTAAGTGTACGTGCTCAACAAAGTGGAGTCACAGTTAGATGGAGGCAGATGTATCCCCAAATTCTACAAAAAAGAGAGAGTAAGGAGAGAGAGAAGAGAAGGGCTCACCAAACCAGGTCGCTAGGGGTTGTTACTTCTAGAGAAAAGTCTCATCGGGACAATGGGTAATCCCACTTTCTGATGGAGTAATGCAATAGGTGGCCCAGCCATAAGTACCCAATTTGATACTCCTAAGAATTAGGGTGCCATGGTCCTAGTGTATTGAGACATTTTGTCAGTGTTTTAAGATTAAAGGTCCACAGCTGTTCTTTATAGGCCAAATTTTTGGACATTTGTACAGCACTGGGGGGCTTACTTTTTCTTACTTTTTCTATACAGAACCATTCTAATTGGTCCGCATTGTGACCCATCGCCACAAAATGGATTACGATAGGGGCATTCAAGTTTCACATCATTATTTTGGAACGGTGTTCGTTGATGCATACACTTACTTCTCTCGTGGTCTTCCCAACATACAACATTTTGCATGGGCATTGTATCGCATAAATAACATTTTTGCTTTTACATGTTGTAAAAGTGCATAGGTCCCATGTTTTTCCTTCTGTGACAAAAGAGGTGTTTTTTTGGGAAAACGTACAGGCAGTACAGGAAGCACATGTGTAATGGCCTACTACCGGATTGAGGTTAATGTCTCTGATAGTAGGCAATTTGGGTAATGTTCTGCTGGCTCCCATCATTTTCTGTTTAAGATTTTTACTTTTCTTAAATGCAAACTATGTTTTTGGGATTTTGGTCCCAGATGCATTAAGGATGTGCCAGCTTTTTAAGGATGATGCCTCTAATGGCATTACTATGTTGACAGAGGTCGACACACATACCAGTTGTTCTTGTTTGTCAGTTTTTGTTTCGGAGGATACTAGTGAATCGTGGTCAGCATACCGCGCCCTTTTCCTCAAATGTTTAATGAGCTTTTTTGGTTAACCACGTTCGAGTAGTCTTTGTTCCATAATGTCGGCATTTTTGTTAAAATTCATAATATCAGTCCAATTAAGGTGAAGCTGTAAAAACATGCCATAGGGTAAATTGCGGAGTAGACTGGTAGGATGTTGGCTAACGTATTTAAGGGCCTCATTACACGGAAGGCGGTGAGCCATGGCGCTATTAGCGCCATGGCTCATGCCGGTAAAATACCGGCACCGCCTTGGCGGAAAGGGGATTTACCGCCCCATTCCAAGGTTGGAGGGGCGGTAAATCCCCTTTCCGCCATTGCCCTTCCCCATTCCCATTTCTGCCCCATAGGGCTCTATGGGAATGTGGAAGGCGCTAATTACGGCACCGCAATTTTGCGGTGCCGTAATTAGCTCCGAGGTCCCTTAGTGGGTTGGTTTTTAACGCCTGCAAAAAGCAGGCGTTAAAGCACCAACCCGCTAAAGGACCTCGTAGTAAGGCGGTAATGGTTAACAGTCACCGTTACCATTAACGGTGGCCGTTAACCATTACCGCCTTCCGTGTAATGAGGCCCTAAGTGTAGTGTTCCTTTCAGAGGGCTTCCTGTATAGTTCAGTCTGGAGGAAGCCGGACTGATTAAAGATGGACAAGTCCAGAAATGTGATTCATGAGGTCAAGTGGTCAAATGTAAAATTTATATTTGGATCAACTTCATTCAGCCTTTCGACAAACAATAGTAAGGAGTCGATCTTGCCTTCCCATATTAATAGAATGTCGTTGATATATATATGGTATAGTTTAATCTGCTCTATAAAGGGATTGGTATTCGCCAAACTTTTCACTTCCTCCAGCAAAGCCATAAAAATAATGGTCAGGTGTTACGTTCACCTGGTCTCTGCGGGAACATTGGGGCACGGTTAGAGCCGTCCCAGGACTTGGCTCCCTTGAATCGACTCTCTCCCCCAGCTGTTGCGAAATCGAAGACTCGGGATTTTGGTACTGCCCCTGAGAGAAGATGAGAGGCAGTGAGAGTGGCGGGGTGGTGTCATGATCCTTCTCAACCCTTTCGTGCCAGAATGAAGTGAGCAAGAGTTTGCCCATGCAAGCTCACCTTTTTTAATGTAAGGATGAACTCTCTGTCCTGCTTTCTCTCAGCAGGTGCACCGTGGATGGACCTAGTTGCATCACTGCTCCTTAGCGTGGAGGTACAGATCGGCTGCAACCTATTCTGCCTTGAAGGTAGGTGTTTATAAGAATGATTGTGGTGATTTTCCCAAATGATTACTGTCCTTACTGTTATATTGTCCTTTCCTCTCTCTCTAGGTATGAAGATGACCCACGAGTGCGTGGAGATGGATGAGAGTCCAATATATAACACCTACACGTGGTAAGTTGATTTTCCGGATGATGCACCAATTTCGCGAGTTGCGCTGCCCAGCGTTTAAAGTTTATGCAATTTCTAACATTGTGCTCTCTGTCTCCTTTGAAGGTGATGGCAAGCGGTTCTCCCGACTCCTCCCAGCTGCCAGATGAGAAGATCCGTGAGGATGCTGCGCCGTAAGATGACCCCGTGTTGATTGGGCGTTCAGGACAGGTAAGTGCATGCAAGGCGCCGCCTGAAGTGTATTCGAGGAGACAGGTAAGAGGCGTGCGGCCGCTGCTGAGTTGGTAGCGTGTAGAAGTGCTCCAAGCAATGGCGAGGCTGATCTCAGGTAAAATGTGCGTGGTAGCTGTAGAATCGGAAGCGGAAAGCGGTGCTTCCAGCAATGGCATGGCTGATTCCAGGTAAGATGCTGGATGGGTTCCGTAGACTGAAGATGTTCGTGCTGAAAAGGTAAGGATCTGTAGACGGTGGTAAGCGTTACGCTGCACAGGCAGACTAACGCGAAGTGCCAACTTGCAGGTGGGGCTGGCTTATATAGCATGGTCCCAGCCACTCCCTTTAGGCCCCGCCTTGTGGCCCCACCTTGCCACTCCCTCTGTCTTCTGCACGTGCCTTCCATGCATTTGTATGGCCCCGTCCAGCCCTGATGCGCGTGCCCTGAGCATACTGTGTGCAGAGCACACTTTGAGATGAGCTTGTTGCCAGAGGCGCCAGGACTGGGTCCATTGGGACCCTGCAGGATATAAAGTGGATAGCCCTTGACCAGTGGCCATGACACCAGGTTGAGAGCAAAGCTACAGCCCATGACGGTACCTTTGCTTTGTAAAAAGTATTTGTCTTTGAATTTAAAGAAGCTGTTGGTCAACACTAACTCAGCACCTTTACATAGAAAATCTGTAGGGATGTTGTGTGGAAGGGGCTGTCTGTCCAACATGATTCTTAAACTGTGGCTGCTCTATCTTGGGGTATATTCGTATACAGGGCCTCAATATCGAGAGTCACTAGAATTTGTTTATTGGGGTTGAATGCTCGGCCCTCTATAAGATTAATAACATCTCTGGAGTCCAAGACAAGGTGGTTTTATGAAGAAGTCGATGTACTTCGACAGAGGTTCGAGTAACGGCCCACACCCCGATACAATGGGCCACCCGGAGGGGTTTTCAATGTCTTTATGCACTTTGGGCATAATGTAAAATAGAGGCGTACACTCGTCTGAATTGTTGATGAATTCAGTTTCTTTAGTTTGACAGAAATCCTCCTTCACTAACTTCTTCTGTGAATTGAAATATCTTTTGTTTAATAGCATTAGATGGATCATTAGCTATTTTAGTGTAGTGACATGGGATATGCAGGAGTTTTAATACTTCTCAATCGTAATTGTCTGCATCCCATGTGAACCAGCAGACATGAAGTCAGCAGTGCACAAAGTATTAAATGAGTTTGAGTCCATTAGTACAGGGGGAATCACACTCTGATCAGGGGTAGCCCTCTCCCTCTCTACTTGTTCAGGGTCCCTCAAGTTTGGGTTTAGCCTGGCATACTATTTCTCCAACCTCCCTAGCTCCCTAGTTTCTTCTTCTCAGCCCCTACCTCTTGATAATAGGCAAAGGTCTGAGCTTTTTGACCCACTATCAGGGCTTGACTGGCCTCTATAACCTGCTCTTGAGCTGCCACCTGCTTGCGGAGTACATTGTTCTCCTCACAGAGGGCCTCATTGTTCCTTTGCGCTACCTGTATGGTCTGGGAACACTGAGACATTTTCTGGTGCTGGATGTAAACCTCCCTTTTCTGCACATTTAGAGCATCTATGTCCAGCTCCAACTCGAGTTCCATTTGTCTCCTATGTCCCATTAATTTATCACATTCTTCTTTTATGACAGTCAGTTCCTGGAGGTCTGCCTCCCTTCTCTCCAAATTGTTTTTTAAATTGCACTTTTCCTGGTATAAGGCCTCTTTTCCCTTATCCAGAACGCCCCTTTGTTCAGCTAGATCCTCCCTTTGTTGTGTTATGGCACCTAATTTCTGGCACTCTTCATCAAATTCTGATTGATAGTGGAGTTCTCTCCTAATTAATTATTTTCCTCTTCCAAATTTTTTATCTGATTCTGTAAAGTGACCATTTGCTCTGCGCTGGCGTTATTGTATCTCACTTGTTGTTTTAATTTCAGTTGACCCTCTTCCAAAGAGTCAACCTTTTCTTGACACTCCACTCTTAAGGTATTTAATTGGGCCTCTTGGTCTGCATTAATTTGCTGTTGTAGAGCCAAGACTTCTTTTAACTGTTCATGTAGTTCTGAACTTGGACCTCAGAATCTTGGGTCTTTTACAATTTTTGCTCCGCTAATTTTAGCTCAGTCTGGATTTGAGTCAAGAGTTCAGATTGGATTTGAGCAAGGGTTCTGTTTTCTTCATGTTTCGCCTGCATCACTACCACATGGAGAAACATGTTGGCTGTGATTCTGACCATTTTAATTTTCTCCTCTTTAATTTTTGGAGTCATGTACAACTCGCTCTAAGATTGATGTAATAGGCCACCGTCCTGCCACGTATCATGTCCATGGCGGTGACCAGTTGCATCATCTCTTCTAGCCAGACGGCCTCATCTTGCTGCTGCCATTTCCCTCTGACAAATAATTTGTGCAGAAGGTGCTCCCTGGCAGTATTTATTTCTACTGTGGTAATTTTGGAGAGTGTTCTTTGTTTATGTATATAAGGGTAATCTGTATTCTGTTGCTTTTTGTCTATTTTGGGGTTGATTTAGCTTTAATTTTATACACAGGCCTGGTACTTAGGGTCTATGTTTGAGGTGATGCTTTTTACAGCGTAACCCAGCTTTCCAGTCATACAAAGTATCACTACCTTGAAGGTTAGCCTGCTATGTTAAGCTGCCATCGGTGGCAACACTTACCCAATCCCTGGCACGAGAGCCCAAGCTGTAAAGGATTCTAATTGGACGTCACACACTGGACCAGGACTCTTGCCCTTAGACTAGGATGTAGCGCTCAATTAGAATACTTTTTCTTTATTTCCTAGTATTCAGATTGAGCTGGCACCCAACCTGTCTCACACCCCGTTTTACAAACACCCGGGTAACAATGGACCATGAACCAGGGCTTTGGGTGGTAATACAATATTTATTTATTTTAAAGTCAAAGAAAATCACACAATTTTAATATTGGGCAGCAATAAAAAATGGGGTGAGAATTACAATGTAAACTGATGAAATACACTTGGTTGACCTTGTACTAGAACATATCCAAAGCACAGATGAATAGGAGCAATTTTACTGTTCGGGAAGGTAGCACCTGTGTCAGGATTTCCCCCTGCAATGCTCCCTCAAACCCAAATTAATTGACTGAGTGGATAGCAGGGAGCAGAATGTAGTCAGCAAGTAGTCAGGGATGCTAGGCAAATGACACTCGGAATTGAAAAATTATTAATTTAAATATGTGGTTGAATAAATGAGGTAAATATGATTTCTAACAGTATCAGCAATGTAAGAATACTAGCAACTACCAGGGAAGGTATCAACAAAGGGCATATAGTTCAAAAATACACTTTGAAGTGACAACACAGTGCAGCCAGAATCACACCCACAGAATTAGCATTTGCTAAATTACACAGGTTTAAATGACTACAACGGATTGACAAATGGGTGAAATAGACAGAATTGGAATGCAGTTTTTAGGCTGAGTGATAGATGCACATCACAGGGATAATATAAAAGTGAAAGCGTCACTCTAGCTGGGTAACTGGATGAGAGTTTCAAGGTGGAAATAAATTGGTTTGAAAATAAAAGCAGTTAACAGAGAAAATCGGCTTAAAAGGAAAGGACAAGTTTAACTTAATCTAGATTTAGTGGCTAGATTCTTAAAGAAAGACATGGTACACTCCAAGGTTAATTTGCAAGGTTAACCTTTTCATCCCGTGTTCAGCTCTATGTGAGAATTAATTACATTATTCAAAATATGACTAAAGACTTATGCAAGACAGAAATTAATGGAAGAATTGCACTACACTAGGAAATCAAGGAACAGAAAACACAGAGGATTTACACTATCTTCAACAAGTTATTAGGGTATGGATGGGATTACTTAGAAGGTGGAACAAATCACAGTATCAAGTTGGGGTATACTATGTGTTGCTATGGGATGAGTAATACTCACAAACAGCTCTTGAGTTTGGAATTTTGGGACAGCCAACCGAGTTTCTGGACAGCAAGGCAATATCTGGTCACTGGTCACAGCGGCATGCTCTCCTAACAGAAAACAGCTGGGCAAAGGCCTGGTCACAGTACAGAGGCATGCAGGTAGTGGGGCAAAAACTGGTCTGGTCACAGGATACACTCAAAAAGGGTACCACATCTTTTCCCCCTTTCTCCCTGAGTTAGTGGGATTTTATTATGGGGTTTAGTTCTGAAGGGTGGTTCTTCGTGGATAGGAGGGCCTGGATCAACTATCCTTTTCCTGGCAGTTGAGTCTGGAATCTTGCAGTGTCAATGTGGAATGTCTGGATACGCTGGCGCTGGAAAATTCAGAAGAGAGTGTGTCCTTGTCTCTGTGAGCCTCTTCCTTTTATAAGGCGGATGACATCACAGGAATTATTGTTGGCCAGAACTAAGCTACACCTACCCCTTAGAATCAGATATTTCAGCCTATGTTATGTTGCCTCACCCTTAGGGGCAGATTGGACTGAAGGAGGGGACCGCTATTTGTGGTACCGTAATTACCGCCTCCCCCATTCCCATTGAGCCCTATGGGGGCAGAAATGGGAATGGGGAAGTGCCATGGTGAATGGGGAATTACCGCCCCCACACACCTTGGAATAGTGCGGTAATTCCGCCATTCACCATGGGGGACTCGGTAAAATACTGGTGGCAACCATGGCGCTAATAGCGCCATGGTTACCGCCGTCCGTGTAATGAGGCCCATTGTCCCCATGAGCAGAGTCACTCCCAGTGAGGTTCCACTTGCCCAGACCCCTAGGAGGGTCTTGCGGAGAACAGCTCAACTGCTTAGCCTCAGAGCGGGTGGCTCCCCTCTCAGGAGAAGGAATGAATTGACTAGATTCGTCACACTTCTCACTTTTCTTGTATTGTTCTCTCTACTTTCTTCACTTAACCCTGTGGGGAAATCCACCCTCTCCTTCCTCTGTCTCCTTGGTCACACATAATAGGACCTCTTCTACTGCCCCACTTCAGTCTGGCTTCTTTTCCCGCAACCTTTTATGTCTTCCTTCTATGGGGTCTGTGCTCTCCCCAACTGTCACTGTGCAGCTGTGTGCCAAAATGAGGGACACAGAGACCAAGAGAAAGAAGTGTGCCTTTATTCATTTTCTCTATCTTTTCAGCCAACCAACGTGGCAAAACCCTAATGCACGTGCGCGAGGGCGCATTTTTTCATTTGTCCCAATCCAGCGTGACAAGGCTCCTCATCATACTGCATTAACTGTATCCTTCCCAGACACAACATCTTGCCCTCTCGGGCAAAACAAAACACTGTAATCACAGTTCAATTTACATTTCTTCAATCAACCTCACAGGTCTTGTGATACTTCATCTTGGTCTTGCCATGTGGTTTTCCCTTCCACAGTTGGCGCATTTGTGTCCAAACACAGGGCATTGCGTGCCATCCTCGTGTGAGAATGGTAGGTCACACCTATAACATATTCCAGTTGAGCCATATCTTCTGGCCGGGGCATTGCTAGAGTTGTTGCCTCTTCCTCCTTGACTGATGTAATATGCCTGCTCATTTCCCTGTCCCATGCTTGTCTCGATCTGCGTGGCCTGGGATTCAGCTTTCGCTTTGGTCCTTGCCATTTGCAAGATGGTGGCAACGGGGAGAGGTTTGCAGAGCAGCTTCTTCCTAAAAGTGGACGATAAGCACCCTGCAATAAGTCTCAGTCTAATGCTTCTTCATTTGAAAATTTGTGAAAGTCCCAGTGAGCCACCAATTTGTGCAGTCGAGTCGACAACGCGTCCATGGACTCACATGTAATTTGACATGTTGTGTTGAACGTATGTCTCTCATGGTCCATATTGCGCTGAAGGTCAAAATATGTACACAGTGCCTCCTTGAGAACCTTGTATGTCTTTACTTCTTCCGGTGGGAATGTAGGGATGAGATCTTCATCTCCCACTAAGTTGATGACCAATCTCCTGGCAAACTTATCTGGTGACTTCTCGTCATATGGGGCCATGTAGTTCTCAAACCTTCCCGGACGTGTTGGCTGCAGACCTTGCACTCCAGGAAGGTGTGGTGTTCACCAACTTTATATGTTAATATTTTCTTTTTTTCATGTGAGTAGATGCAATGATCCCACCTTCATTGCCAGATTTTATGTTTCCATTATATGGGGCCTGTGCTCTCCCCAACTGCCACTGCACAGCTATGCGCCAAGCGAAAGAAGTTTGACTTTATTCGTTTTCTCTCTCTTTTCTGCCAACCAACGCAGCAAAACCATCATGCTCATGTGCGAGGGCGTGCATTTTCATTGGTCCCAGTCCAACGTGACGAGGCTCCTCAACACTCAGAATTAACCGTGTCTTTCCTGGACATGACACCACCCATGTCCACCCCTCTGTGCAGCTTCTCCGCTTTCCCTTTCTGTTTCTTCTTAAGTGTTCTGCTGTGCTTTCTTTCCCACCCACCTCCAACCCCCTGTGCAGTTCCTTCCTTCTCCATTCCTGGATTTCTGTTTTTTTTCTCTGATTGCTTCTCCTGTACAGCTTCATCCCTCTTTGCCGCTCCTCCCCTCATATTTTATAATTTTATCTCTGCATTCTTCCTCCGCCCGCCTCCAGCATTCTGTGTGCTGTACCATTCATTCTTCTATCCTGCTTGTTCTGTCATTGTTCCATCTGCTTTCTTCCCCACCTGTCTCCAACCCTCTGTGTGTGCAGTTAGTTCTCTCTTACTTCACTCTCAGGAGTTGTTCTCTCTAATTTCTTCCTTTGCCTATCTCACACGGCCTGTGAAGTTTTTCCTATCTACATCCCAATTTCCTCGAGTTTTTCTTTTTGATTTATTTGCACCTGCTTCCATACCCATTGCAGATTCTCCCTTCATGTTTTTTGTGTACTTTACTCTCGAATGTTCCTCCACCCTCCCCCATCACTCTTTGCTACTGCCGTGTCTCATTTTTTGAACTTTAATGTGATTTTATCACTGTTTTCTATCACTGCCCACCTCCAGCTCCTAACCAGCGCCTCCCAACTCCCTTCTTGCTTTTTCTGGTGTTTCCCTGGCAGATTCCCCTGCAACTCCCACCCCTCTGTGGAGCTCCCCTTTTCTTCCTTCCCTGCTTGCCGTGTATTTGTTTTGCATTGTCACCCAACTTGCCTCCAATCCTCTGTGCAGCTCCTCCCCATTCCATTCAAGCTTTTTCATGTGTTTTTCTCTCCACTTTCTCCCCCACCGACACCACCACCCCATGTGCAGTTGTTCCCATCTCCCTTCCAGCATGTTGCTATGTTTTTATTTCTGCTGTCTTCCTCCCTCCTCCTCTAGCCCTCTGTGAAGCTCATCCCGTCTCCATGCATATGTTGTGTTATATATTATTGATGCTTCACTTCTTTTCCCATCAACGGCCATGTGCGCACCTCATCCCTTCTCCTTTCCTGCTTTTTAATTGTTCTCTCAACCATTTCCTGCCTGAGGAGTAACTGCACCCGCATTCCCCCCACCTATGTGTACTTTCTTTGAGCTCATTAGGCCACAGTTTACTTGACATCTGCTACGGACCCATATCTTCTTGACTTTTTTCTGCTTTTTTCACCTTCTCCCAGCCCTCATTGCAGCTCATTCCAACTCTCTTCCTGCTTTTAATTTTGGTGTTCAACCTTCCTTCTCCCCCCTCATGCTTCCAACCCCCAGTGCAGCTCTTCACCTCTTCATGTGTGCCTTTGTTTTTGTTTTTAACTCTGCTTCCTTCTCCCATTCCCCACCATCCCTCTGTGAAGTTCCTCCCTTTCTTTTCAATTCCTGATTTGTCTGCGTTTTCTTGGTGCTTTGTACTCCCAGCCTCCGAGTGACGCTTCCTCCCCTTCCACCTTCATCTGTGACCCCTCTGACTCCTGAGCTCATTATCAATAGATCATTTGACCACTGCTATTGGACCAAACCTTCCTGACATTGTTTCTGTTTTCCCCACCACCCTCTTCAAGTCCTCTGTGCAAGTCCTCTGTGCAGTTCATCCCTTCTCCCTTCCCACATGTTCATGTTTCTTCTCTATTTCAACCCCACCCTCCTCCAGCATTTTGCACGCTCCCCCCTTTTAACTTTGTCTTCTGCTTTTCTCAGTGCTTTCTTCTCTCATCCATCTTCAATGCTATGGATAATTCTATGCCCCTCCCCACCTTTATCTATGCCTCTTCTGTATCCTTGGCTATTAGCAACAGGTCATTTACCCTCTACTACAGGCCAACTTCTGCTTTGCCTTTTTTCATTCTCTTCCCTGATCCACCTCCAGCGCTTTTAGCAGCTCCTCCCTTCTTGCTTTTGTTTCTCTCTGCTTATTTAATCCAGTCTTCTCTGCAGCTCCTCCTCGCTCCCTTCTGCTCTGAACCCTTCTCCCTTAAGATGTCTCTCAGCCAGCTGTTAAAAACAAAGAGCAGACTGACTATCATGACTTCTGCTTGCACCTGTTCTGGGAAGGGGGATTCAGCACTCCTAAACAACCCCCCTTTCTTAGAAGCCCATCCCTACTTCATCAGTCAATGCAAACATTGTCCAACTCTTTCACCAGTATAGATTCGGCATCACAGCATGCTCTTCCATATTACCATATTACCATCTAATCATAAAGCAAACAAGCAGACAGCATCTACTGCCAACACATAGAAGCAACAGTTGATGTTCATCAATTCCCACTTAGCAATCACATGTGCAGCTGGCATTGCATACACCATTTCCACCTACAACACACTCTTGATCACTGAAGCTGACTCATGCCCTCCTCAAACCAGATCTAAGACATCCACCCCAACCCCCAGCATTCAACTGAGGGATAGGCTGAACAAGATTGCATGATGACTCATCATCCTCTACAAATATTCCTGGCCCTTCAGCCAACTAGAAGTACCCATTAGCAGCTCCTTTAAAACACTCTCCTATGATGTCCTTATCTCACCCACTTAAACAGTCAGTCACCTTAAGCCTCATCTCTAGGCCACTAAAACCCACCACCCCTTTATTGTTGACATTGCCATCCGTATCGCCAACAGGTCTCTCATATTTCTAACAAAATCTTGAACCTCACGGGAAGCATGGTCACCAAGACTATGAAGTGAACTCTGGTCAGTTTATTAGACACAGCACACTGAACCTCACTCAGGAGCCAACAGAGTAAACCCACCAAGGCAACATAATAGACCTCATAATTATTTCCACGACAACCCTGCATTATAACACACCAATATCCCTTGACTGGTTTGATCACTTTTTCCATTCCCAGCACCATCACCCGGCTCACCCCAACAAACCATACACAGCCTAAGCCTATCACAAAGACCTCACCTGCTCCCTCTCAGGACCTCAGTACAGGACTTTATCAGCAGAGTGAAAGCACTCAACACCCTGAATAGCAACATCAACAAACATATCCCAGAAAAAACAACCTAGCACACGTTGAAAGCCTCATCTAACCTAACCCTACTTAAAGTACTCTTGACTTCCCCCAAAGAGCTGATCACCAAGGCAAAAGCCATCTACTACCAGAATACCATAGCCAAACCCAACAACAAATGCAACACCCTGACCAAGGCAGTCAAACAATGGATCAATCCTCTCCCCAACCCTCCATTCCCTCATTCCGTTGAGAAAGCTACTGCCATCAAGAACCTTATCATTAACAAGATCAGCAAGACCCCCCAAAACATTGACACCAACCACATTACACACTCTGCCCCACTCACCCCACCACATGAACGATATGGACCACCTTCAAAACTCTACCCATCAATCTGACTTACACTATAGAGTTCCTCATAGCTAACTCCTACTCTGATGACATTCTAGCAGCCTTCATACACACAATACCACAGTATTCTCAATCATTCTTGCCTATCGCTCACACAAGGAACATTTTCCACTAACCTCAAAACACACTGCATGCCTCTAACACATACATATGCCAACTTCTGAAGAATATGAAGGCTTTATATATGGTCCTCTCAAATCCTGAAAATGTTGCATGTAATATGCTCTCAAACTATATGGCAAGCCACTGCTCATATATCCTCAATGCCCACTGTGCCACCTGTATTTGCATTTAAAGTTGGGGCAAGTGTTGATTAGCAGCTTTAAAAACATCTTCAAAGAAAACCATCAAACTCTTACATCCTCAACAAATGCCATCAAACTGTACCACCTAGGACACTCTTTCACATCTTCACTGACTTTAGCCTGTCCTAATAAATACCCAATCAGCAGTAACAAATGCCACCAACATACATATTTTGTTGGATACCTCAAATATTCCCATCCGAGGCATTACACAAACATGGTTGACATATAAATGTGATACTCACCTGGATACCATGTTACCTACTGATTTTAAAATTGTTAACAGAAATACTGAGTATAAAATAGAAGGTGCTGCCTTAATCCAACCCCAGTACCTCCACCACACAATGAGTCAAGCACTAATCTGACCAACTTTCAGCTGAATACACTGGCCTGCATTAGAATCTTGAAACATTGATTGGGCAGGTATATTCCTTCATGAATACTCATTTCCTCATTTTTTTTTTAATTGATAGGCCTTAGATAGAAAAAAAGTTGATTTTGTGATTTGTTTAGATGATTTTTCCTCCATTGAAGGTTTCTAGGTGGATCGTGTCATTGGTTCTGGATGGTCATTCTTCAGAGTTCAATGTGTTCCTATGAGTTACCTAGGTACAAAGTGAATCTAAATGTGCACCATAACTTAGTCAATAATATAATGTATGAATTATGCCTTTCTAGCAGTGCCCACAATTCATATTTCTATTTCCATTTAGTACTGTTCCACATGAGGAGGAATACATATAAGAACAAATTGCTGTGAGTGTGTCATATGCTGATGTTGATAACATTATAGAGAAACAACAGATATACTGATCTTCAAAGCTGAAATGGCAAACACAATTTATAATTTGCTTGAAGAGACTACTGACTCAAAATGCAGATCCAGCAAAGAAGGCCAAACATTTAGAAGTTCAAGTACTTTATCAGATCAATCGAAAACTGCATGCTGTGACTTTACAGAATGCAGAGGATCCAACAGAGTCTCCAAATTAGTCTTCCACAAACCTTGTACAAACTGATTAAGGACGTTGTAAATAAAGTATTATACATCTTTCCAAGAAATCGATTCAAAATTGGACATAGATTTCAACCCAGTAGGAATGAAAGCACTAAAGTGGATTTGTTGCAATTTATGAGCCAACCCAAATGTGTGAAACGACTAAAAGATATCAGTACTAACTTAGAACAATATAACAATGATTTGGAACAAATGAAAATCAGAACATTGAAATGTAAAATCATAGACTATTGCAATGACAAAGCATACACTTGGACATGCAGTCACGCCAAATCATCAGGTAGTAGAAGCTCCTCTTCAAAGTTTATGAGCACAGAGTCAGAAAGAAGCACATTTACGAGATCAGAAATGATACAGTCTATACAGCATCAAGAAGAGTCATTTGGAATGAGTTCTGTTCCTTGTGCAAGTTATAGATCACCACATTAACAAATGTATATGTTTATGTCTGCATTTTTTCGTGTGGCGTCTTTGTTAATGAATGAATTTAGGGGTGTGTGTGTGTGTGTGTGTATGAATGCTGCATGGAGCAGGACACAAGCCTAGAGAACACGCAACTGGATGGTGTCTGTCCATATTTTTCAGCGAGCAGAGCCCATCCCTCTGGGTGTTTCTTTGAGACCATGGCAAAAAAGATAGAGCCTCAGTAGCAAAAGCAGCCAGAAAATCTGCCATATGAGACAATTGAGCAAATGTCAGAGTTGTAAAAATAGACACCAGGTATAGAGATGAGTAAAAGTAAAAGAAGCAGTGATGCCAACCAACTGAATACTGTGCTAAACGTGTATTTTCAGGATAAACACAGTCAAGGGCTTAGAAGACTTGTGCAATGGATGGCTGATGGATCGGTTATCACTTAATGAATGCTTCAGAGGTGAGCTATGAATGGATTTTTCCATATAGGTTAGATGAAGTAGTTACTCCAGTAATGTTTTTGCCTACCAAAGAACGCCAACTGTCAGCAAGCCAGTGCTTTATCTTAATAATGGAAATAAACACAGAAGCAAATAGACTGTCTAGGATGCCTCTCAGAAAAAAAAGATGAAGCAAAACGTGTTGTTCCAATTTCTAGTGCACCAATTTCTAGTGCAAAAAGATATGAAAGCTCTAGTGATACATCCACCAATGTTGTGGTATCATAATATGTACGATCGTACAGACCCAGAAAAGAGGACAGTTTTAAACGTTATATTTTGTGAAATGCTGATTTTGAACGTTCATGTGCTGTCTCATTTTCCAAATTACTTGGTTGGTACAGCAATAAGATTAGTCCAGAAGAGACGTATGTTATCTTGCAGAATGCAAAGTTGGAGGAGCCTAGAGGGCCAGATCTGGAATGCCCTAAATTCAGTGGTCACATCATGGTATGTGCATCCGGGAAATAAAAACGGGGGAAGTTCTAAGCTTAGTTATTGTCTCTCAGTTATATGTGAGTATAGGAGAGCTAACCCCCTTTACGCCAAACATGTTGACACATTTTATTTTCAATATCTCTGAGGCCCACCCAAGATGATGTTATCCACAGACAGTTGTGGCTGAAAGCACTGAGGGAAGATGCAGTTATGCCTGTGGAGATAACAATAGATGCAATGTTGAGGAAGGAGTGTTTTTGTTCAGTGTCTATGGGTCCATCCAAGCTATATGGGTTCCATTATACAAGCAGACAACTGGCATCTGGGCAGGCTAAATCTGGGACTGTATCATCTTGGAAGTGCAGATTCCAGGTAGCGAGCATATTTATCTGCAAAATATATGTATGGCAAAGGTAAAAGCTAACCACATAATGACTGTCACAAACAGGGCATGCTGGGGTTGAACTGACAATGGTACACATATGACCTTTTTGAATTGCAGTTGTGTTCATCCCGGTGATGACCTATAATATGATAATATGATGTAATATGATGTAAGATTCTGACTCCTCACACTAACTGTACATGACATAGTAAATATACATGCAATAGCATATATGATATCCAGTTGAAGTAGCAGATGAATATTGACTGGGCGATTTGACCCATACCAATTCAAGGATTTGAACCAACATTTGCTTAAATCTGTGCATTATCTGATAAGAAAGAGTAGTTATTTGTTGTGGAATTTATATATAATCAAGTAAAGAATGATTTTGAACTTGCCCAGTGAATGAACAACCATGTTGTTCACTGGGAAGGTTCTTGCTGTGTACTTGCTTGAATGTCGTCTGCCATGTTACCAAAAGAGTTAAGTCTCTTGGTCCTTATAATTAGATCATGAGGCCCATTGCCATTTGCAGTTATGTTTTCATTTTGCTGTTGGTATTGCCACATGAACTTTCGGGAAAAGACAATTTGTATCCCCACTGAGCTGATTTTGTTTGTGAATAATGTCTCATAATGTCTGTGTTCAAATGCAGTTGTGTTGCTTTACAGTCATGTAATATTTAACACACCGTGCACTGCACTATTAAATTATATAGATAGCTGATGGAGGTTAAGTGAGACAGTTGAGTTAATTAGAAGGACACAAAAGGGCAGAATAAAGTGAAAATGGTTACACAATGAATCAGAAATACAAATAAGGAAGTGACATGGAAGTTGGGCTTCAGAGCACTAAAGGGGGAGACTTTTGAAGCTGGCAGAACTTTACTTCAGTTCTTTGAAAGTGCATGAGCCTTGGACAGGGCAAGACTGCAGTCATTATAGGGGCAGTCCCATGGTAGCTGTAGCCATGGAAGGGGCCATGCTTGGGAAGATGGTGCAGAAAAAAAAGGTTGATTGGTTTGCAGAAAAAATGTGCCCATAAGGCTCTGTGAGCATGATTTAAGTCACTGTCTGAGGCACAGGTACACCCAGCCAACTGCCCTCGTTATGCCCAAAAGGAAGGTTCATATGCCTAAGCAGGGGCAATGGGGAAGCCTTTTTGTGTCAGCAGCTTGGACATAGTATTGTAGGAAAATCTAATTCAAAGAAAAGATGCAAATCATTTGCTGTTTTACAAACATGCATGCAGGCTGTGATGCACACAGCATTTGAAAAAACATGTGCCCCCAAGGAAACATAAGGTGAGAGCAAAAATAGATTTGGGCTTGTATTTTCTGCTGCTGTTTGTTTTTTCCCTTACAGAAATCAAGGGCCATGGTTATGAAACCTACAGATCTTCAGATTGTAGACATTTGATAGGAGAGTTTGAAGCCAAATGCCATGAATACCCCTCTGTGTTTTGGTGAAAATTTAAAATCTAGGAGCACACAAAAATGTAACTTTAAAAGTGGCATTTGGGAGAAACCAACCTGAAGCAAGCGTCAGCTGAAGGTCTGAACACTGATGTTTGATATTCTGTTCCATTCACCAGGCCCAGCAATACAACAACAGAAAGGATCTGCTTTGGCCTCCCAAGGAGGTGGAATTTTTATGAAACTCAGCAATAAAGGTAATGATGCTCTCTGAGACTAGTTCACAGGGAGGGCAAATTTGTAATTAATGCTAAGGATTAATTTTTATGGGCTGCATCTGAGTAGTGGGTGTAACCTTTAAATATAAAGACTAGGGGTACAGCCTGACCAGAGGATCTGTTTTCTCCAATCCGCTATTTCAATCTCCCAGGCCCTCCTGAAGGAAGAAGACAAATAACTTGGACACACAAAGTGTGTATCTAGAATCTGCAAGACTCAGGACTGGTCCAAGAGGTGGCAGCAATGAGAGTCATAAAACCCAAGAACTTCAAACTTCAAAAGACCTTATCAACCGCCAGACAAAGGATCATAAATCCTATACTTCTAGCACTGGATCCACAGTAAACATACCAAACATACTGTAGTGGGCTGTAAAATGAATGACTGCATGTAATATGTCTAAAGTGTGGAAAGAAAATGTGTCTTTTAAATGGTACATTCGGATATACTATTTGGCTCATAATTCTTTCAGGGAAGGTTGTACAAAGTTACTTTTTCTTTTGAAATGTTCAGTTTGAAAATGTCTATTTGATTGGCCACATTTTCTAATTTGATTTGTAATTATGAACATTAGGCACATTTGGATTTTGTCAGTGACAAGCCTGTTACATTGAGATGGAAAACTAATTTGTATGTAAATATACATTTTTAAGCCAACTACTTTAAGTTATCATATGTATGGAATGTACTGTTTCAAAATGTTACAATGTTTAATGTAATACATCTTTGCAATGACATCATAACAAATGCAAGGGAAACTGGGTTTAGAAGTTACTCCATTCAGATTGACCCCTTCAATAATATGCCCAATGACAGTTGAGGGGTATGTATATTGCCACTTTTGGAACACTGTCCGGTCACATACATTGACCAATTAGATTGAGGAGTTTATACACACCTCAAAAGGTGAGTTTTTCAGTCTATAAAATATTCAACACACACTCACTAGGGGACAGACTGCCTCACTCACTAACTGACTGATGGAAAGGAAAAAGGAGAATTAAAAAGAACAGGAAGGAGAAGGAATATATTGCTCTCCTTTTGGACCCATTGTGGATTATTGCCATAGGTGAAGCATATTAGGAGTTAAGGTCCCAATCCTTCTTCAGAGAGAAATACAACAGACGTGCTGTGGAGGAAAGCTGATCCCATCTTGCTGACTGATGCTGACTGATGTCTACCTGTTCCTAGAAGGGGAGAATTGAAACAGTCCATAATATGGTGCCTACCTGTCTCTGATACAGCCAAAAGAAATTCATATGCGAGTATGATGTAATACTGAGGGGAGCAATATTATTAATGGAATTAGATTAAATTCTTGCCCTTTTTATTGTACTGAGGGGTGGGGGTATGTACATTGACTGCAATTGAAGTCACTTCCTGGTATGCCATGAAGAAGAATATTATTGTTAATTCTAATTTGTTCCAGACAAACGGGAAAGGGTGATTCATAGTTACTCATTCACATGTTTTCAAATTGTCCATTGTAAGTGAGAAAGGTGCACTTTTCTCAGTAATGAAATGGAGACTTCACAAAAGGGAATATAGCCTTTTGAACATGTATTTACCTTTCTACGTGCCACTTAGACACAGGAAGGTCCAGTAGTTTGTTCCAATTGAGCAATTTAGAATGCTGTTCAAATCCTTACATGCCTATTGAGCAAGGGGGTATCTATTTAAAGGGGAAGCAGAGAGAATTGAATACGCAGGAATATTTTAAATTAATTATTTTAACAAATAAAAGTTTTATCCTTGCCTCTAATTAATCATTGGTGTATATGCACCCAGGGTAAACAAAACATTTAAGTGGAGATAGGCGTGTTACAAAAGTCTGACTGTAGCATCAAAAGATGAGGGGAATGGTGTGTTATTTTTCATTGTATCATTTTATGGACGTATAACTTAACCTGTAAATTGATCACATTATTTCTATTTGTTTAATAAAAATACCTTCTGTGAAACTCTGTGTGTTTCTTGTCCCAAAAGAGGAGGGAGTCTATACGGAATCAATGTTAATAAATTGGGGGTTCCAGATTCATAAAAACATTCTTTATTAACTAAAGGAAATTGTGCACTCCTAGTTTTGGTTGGGAAGAATGTTCCCCTGAAACAAATGTCACCCAAATAAAATATCCTATAGTATGAGATCAGCTCGATTGGCTTGATGTGATTTGAATCAACGAATGGTGGGTTCTGCAACCATCATTGCCAAAAGCACCACCCTTGCCAGGTCTGTGGCTCAATGGACCAATGCATCAACTACAGGGACTTGTGTTTGACCTCATGGTCACAGGTTTGAATCCCAGTAGGTCCACTCAACCCTTCATCTTTCCGAGGTCGATGAAATGAGTACCATTATGCTGGGTAACAATAAACATCTGGTATTAGCACCAAGATGCCCCTTCGGGGGTGAATGGGTGCTTTACAATTATGTCTGTTAGGTTGTGTTTGCACTTGTAGCACAATGTGAGTCCTACCACCAGCCCCAGTGAAGGAAATAGCACATTGACCTGCTCTTCCCAGTCCAGGGAAGTATTAAAGAAGTGCTCAACAGCCTTTTGCCACAGTCCTGGCAGGGGTTCCCTGGGTACCAGCAGCTCTCAGTATTATGCAAGACATTATTCCAGCAATCACTTTTGTTGTCTCTCAGACTGATATCCTACTGAGTCAAAAGTTCTCTCTGTCTACATCCATGCAGAATTAAAGGGAAGAAGACAATATGGGAAATACTATGGCTATAAGGTAAGCAGGTCAAAGTCTGGAGTGTTGCAAGTGGCAGTGACATCTAAGAGATATATGATGGATGGGCTCCCGCCTTACTTGAAACCAGAAGTATATCAAATACATTGGATTGTGGACCACCTCAGATATTTTGACCATAGCAAGTTGTGGGGTGAAATAAGTACGATCAAGATAGTAGTCACCCAGACATTTAGTTATGTACTAAATACGCTACCCCTTAGGGTACCCAGCTGAATATTTAGTGAGTTGAATATAATGATGAGGGCATTCATGTGTGATGGAAACCACGCTTATATAGCCCTTCTGAAGATATAGCTCATTTAGTCAATTGGGGGCTTGAGCTCCCGGATTTTAAGAAGTATCAGGCATATTTGTAAATGGATTGCATTGAAAGGAGAAGACCCGTGGTCCCAGGCAGTTGAAGCAGATCCATTTTCCCCACATGGCTTGGTTAAAGCATTGACTATGTGGAAAAGAGATTAGAACATCTTTCTGGCTTTCCTTAGGGATTGTTGAATATCAATTTGAAGTGAAGGGGCTGTTACCCACATCTTTTCTTTGAGACATCATTGCGGCCATCAATAACTATTGATGGGCATCTCTTATTTTGGGACAAATCGTATCTCTGAGAATTTTTCAAGAATTCTGGCTAGCTATCAATGGAGTCACTTAGGCAAACCCATGGTCTGGATGAGTGTAAAAGTAAAAAGAAATAGAGGTGAACCCTCATTGTTAATTAGAGCAGGGAGTTAATCAGGCTCTTTAGAATCTTGCCGGTTTCCTGGTGGTAAATCTGCTAGGATACCGGCAAATTAAATTACCATTGCCGGCACTTAGTCTGGCAGTATTACCACTGGATTATGAGTGCCCGTATGCAGCATTAGACCCCATTCCATGGATAGGACTCCATGGGGGACTTTGCTGGTATTAAAGGAGCCGGCAATACCGGTGCATGTAATACCAGTGTTTTTTGCCGGTAGGGTGGTGGGATTAACTCCAGCTCTTAGCTGGAGTTCATTCCTTCACCCCACCGGCAAACGTGTAGTTGGCCGCTGTGGAAGAGTGCTGGTATACATTAATACCAGCACATTAAGTCAATACCAGCCAACTTGTAATGAGGCCCAAAGGGTCAAAAGAAACAATAATATAAAAATGGACAATTCCCTGCATATTTTACAAAACATACATGTTAAAACATCATCAATTATTAACAAAACAATTACTTAAGGTTGAAAAGCATTTGAAAAAATGCAAGATATTAATTTTAAATCTGATAATGTTAAAATAGTACCCATTTCCATGATTAAAAACCAGAACAGTAGCCATTTTTCTACAATCCCATCAAAAAACAACTAATTTATTTGCAACACCAAAAGGTGAACCCTTCACCAAAGTGTTTAAAAAAATTCAAATTAACCAGACATACAAAATACATTAATGATCTATGTCTACCGCCTAATCAGGTTTAGGCATAGATCAAGAGAGTCTACATTTCATGTCAATGCTCTAATAACATTCTTATCACTGAGGCGAATTATTAATTACGCAGTCACATTTAAGGAGAAGAAGGTATGTAACTGCTTCATACCCAATTTTTGTATTGAACAAATGCCAACGTAAGTTTCGGTTGTATGTGCAGCTGGTGGCTTCTTCTGCTTTATGTATTGTGTGCGGGGGTATTCTATTATAAATAAATAAATAAAAATGTAAACTCAATTAAAGATTTTGTCAATACAAAATGTTGCTGTAATGTTTAAGGTGCAAAAGCATGTGCATACTTTCAAGTTGATCCATTTGTGGATGTGCATCACCACACTGGATCTAGCCAGTTGCCGTTTGCCTATTAATGGACCATGTTAGTCATGTGGGTGACCATCATTTTAATTTTAACTCATTTGCCATGGCTCCATGCATAGTGTTCCACTCGAGTAGTAACTTGTCACACTCTATTGTAGATGTGTTGGATTGTCCCCCTTACATGAGCATCCACAATGATGGAGTGAGAAGGAGAAGAGTCTAGGTGGCAGGGACATGGACATGCTATACAGCTGCAAAGAACACATTTAAATGACTGATTCTGTGATCATGGATAGTGATGTTGCCACCACTGCACCCCATACACCATTGGTCTGTTACAAGTCACAGCAGCATATCATGACTCCTAGTTGTCATGGAAGTAAGGGTCCACATCTTATTACAGTTTGCCTCCGTTTCATTCTGTAAGAATGCTTCCCCTATATGCTGGTGAAATTCTTCAGCACTAGTGAGTTATTTACTAAATAGTTTAAGATCACCCTTTAAAGTACCAATAACTGTTATTCGATGGTGGTTATAGAAATGGCCTTTGGATTGTTTTTGATCCTCACTTTCTGGTACAGTTGAAACACACGCACAGAGGGATGTAACATTCAGATATTCATTAGACTACCGACAACAAACTGAGAGGGTCATTCAGAGTTATGTGGACGGTTTTTAATATGAAACCAGTGGAGAAATGTACCACCTGTGACAGTGGTATTTATGAAAATCTACCCAAATAAAAGTTTTTTCTATACACAATTCTGACCCTTTTATGCATTACATGGGTAAGGGGGGCAATCAGAGATGCCCACGTTGTACCCCCTGAACCTGGCCCTTTGTAAAAACCTTTCACACTCTACTGAAGGAAAGCACCTGGCCTTCCCTGCTGCACAGTAAACATGTTTTTTTTTGTTCAAATGTGTGGACAATTTGGATTCTGTACCTCGACATTTTAGATGAAGTTGAAAAGTGGTGGGTTATCTGCAAAATGTCTGCCTAAAATATCACCACCGTTATCTCCATGGTATTTGAATAAACCCTGAATTGGGTAGATGGTAAAATCATTACCACCCAACTCTGAATGACCTACCTTAGTCTTCAATTGTTTTTCATTTGCTTGTCCATAACACTCTTGCTTTATGTGACCAACAAAAAATACACATGCAATCAACAACAGATTCAGATATATAGCACGAATGTCGCATGAAAACAGGTAAATCCTTCCACCTACCCTTTACACAGTCACATATAAATTCAAGCATGTCATCACAATCACACAGACACAAACTCACACATAGATAAAGACACAAATACACACACCATGGGATTGAAAATACACAGAAATAGAATAGGTCTCTATTGCTCCCTCTCCATCATCACTACATCCTTGCAGAAATCCCTCTGCTTCCATGAATTGATATATGCTGCCAACTTTCAAAGAAAGTTCATATTGGGAGTACAATAATAGTCCCCTCTGCATCTTCCACTCTGCATTGCCCAAGTGCAGACCCCAACCATGGCTTCTTGTCATGTCTGGCAGAGGCTGACTAGCAAGTCAGGGTGGTCTACCATCCACAGCAGAGCAATAGAAGGTCGTAAGATGCATGGCACACACTTGCAGTGATGGGTTTGATACTGTAAATGGATTGGAGGGACAGGGCCTCCATGCCTTTTCATGTACTCCCTTATAATGTGTGTTCTGTGTTGTATTCTACACAGGAGTCCATGCAGGCCTGCTGGCAGTACAGCTCTTCCTCTTTTTGGTTGTGGTTAACAGAGACCGTTGGGATACCCTTATGGCACCCATGGGTGGGGGTACAACTCTGTACCGATAGTGTATGTTTTTGGGCACCTGTGTGTGGCCCACAGAGCAGGGTATGGGTTGGTGGCAGCTCCATGCTGAATTTGAGAGGCGCTCTGAGTAGCCTCCATTTAGGAATACCCAGGCCCTGTCATAGGAATCTGTGGATTCCTGATAGGAGACAAGATGGCCCATGTGGCCTCTTGGTTTCTATTACCTGTTACCTTGTTTTTCTAAAGTCCCGGGAAGCCTTGACTCTATTCCTTCCCCTGACTGGCTGTAGGGTGGAAGAACCATATATGGTACTGTGTGGAAGTCAAGGCTAGACTGGCTGGAGCCTTCCCAGTGACTGTATGTTGTGGGTACACCCTTGGGGTGGGACCTGGGTGAATGGAGTGTGCGATCAATATACATTCCATGTTATGTGTGTCTGGTATCTGTGTGTGTGACACAAAGAATGAGACAGCCCTGCCCAAAACTGACCAGAATGCAGTGTGGTTTGCTGAAAGGCTGGGTTCTTTCCCCAATTCACATTCCTTGTTATGGGCGTCTGGGTGGAAGTGAAGGGCCTGAATGTACTGTGATCCTGATTGGCTGCCTGCCTACATGAAAGCCCTTCTGACTGATTGGCTGACTGAGCTGGGCTAAGCAGTGTGAATGAGTGACAGATGTGTATATCTAGGGACCTCTCACTTACCAAAATTGTTCAGAAGCTAAAGTTGAAATTTGATGCTTAACCTTGAAACCCAGCTGGAAGAAGAAGGTTTTGCTGCTGCTTGCTGTCGTCGAAATCCGAAAGCTGTCGTGTCTGTCAAGGACTGATCCTAAATAGTACCTGGCTAGGAGACCGCTTCCTGAGCTACGAGGGAACGAGGGAACATCGTGCAGAAAGCTAATTTTCACCAAGGCACCCTGGAAGACTGTCGACCGGAGACAGGGACCACTGAGGAATCCTGAAGTGAAGCATCCGGACATCGAAGTCCATCGTCGTCGACCAGGGTTCAGAAGTTTGACGTAGCTGCTGGAAGCCCTTCAAGGCGTGTTTCCCAGAAGCAGGGACAGCTTGACCACATGCTGCTCGATGACCGGAGCCACAACGCTCCACCTTTGCCTAAGATATTTGAAGCAAAGAACTCCCTTGCCATCACCGTCGACCACTTTGTCCCGCCGGAGAAAGCCGAGGCCGTCGACGAACCGAGAAGAATCCACCGGTGGGCTCCCTGCCACCCAAATCCACAAAGACACAGACCAACGAAGATCTGAAAGCCAGCCGTGGTTGAGTCCTGACCGTCAACGCCGACACCCAAGGCCCGCTGCCCACTGCAGGGCCTACGTTCTTCATCGACCTGCTTTGCGGCAACAAACTCTTGTCATTCAGGTGCACCGCACGCCTTGTCTTCACAGGACGTCTACGACCAATCGTCGGCGATCACTGCAAAGGTCGAAGCTGCTCTCTCGACGACAGTGTTCACATTTTCCTTTAGGAATACCGACGCCCAGTGGCTCCTGCTTTAAAGGGAGTTCACCCATGAGGGATCTGTCGATGAACTGTCGAAGAAACTCTGATAAGCTCAGGTACATTGGGGCAGTAGAACATTGTAGCTGGAAACAACACTATTTTAAACATATATGGACTGGGATTGTTGATACACTTTATTTACAGGTTGCCCAGGTGGGAGGATCCTCACACAGAACTTTGCATTGGGTAGGGACAAAGTATTTTGCCATTGTTTAACCTAACTTGTCTTACTTCCTATGTCTGATGTTGATTCACATTACTGTTTGATTTGTATGCCATTGAAACTGTCAGCAGATGATGCATTTTAAAGGACTCAAGAGTGAACTGTGGTACTACATAGAGATTGTACATTTTTACCATATCAGATTTACCAAAGTACAAAGTCTGTTATTGATCGTGTATATATATTTGAACCTTAATTAGATAAAGAAATGGACATTCGTGGGTGGGGGCTTAGGGACTACACCGTACTTAAGAACCAGCCTGCATCACCTTTTGAGAGCTTAAGCCTTGGTTGCTCGTCCATTGCTACCACAATAGAAAACCTTGGCTGGGCTGCTCTGTGCGTCTACTCTGCCATTTAGAGGGCAGGAGTACAGAAAACCCTCCTCCAGTCTTTACAATAGGCAATTAAAGTGGGGAAGTGTCAGGAAATTGGTGACTGGGCAATGTGGGCAAGGGAATGGGGGGCATGCAAAGTAAAGGGGGGACTGAGTCAAGGGTTAAAGGATGGATCAAAATGAGAATAGAGGTCTGAAAGTGAATAGTAAGGATTGGGGGCATTGATAATATGATGCAAGGGAGGACACCAGATTCTGATGGGAAAATAAAAAAGAGTAAATGAGACTGGGGCACTTATCTGCGAAGGTAGGTTGGCAGGTTGATTGACTGTGGCAGAGATTTGTTTTTGACCAGCATGGCACTGTTCTCTATTTTGGGACTGGCTCTACCCCTTATCTTTTTTTCTGATGAAGTAAAACATACTTCAATTGTGAACATATCTTTCAGTTAAGAATGTTCATATTTTTTCTGGGTGCTTTATCATATGACTTAGTGCTTTCAATGTACACACAGTTATACAGTTTAAGATTATGATTATAGTGAGTTTTCATTATATTTCAAATCTTAGTCTGTACAATTGTGTGTACTCTCATATGTATTTGACACAGGATACAGACATTTAATAGGCTTCTGTCTTGTAGATACATTGGTGCTTTAATAGCTTGATTTATTGAACAGTGTGCTAGTGTAACCCTTGAATATCTACTTTGCATAAAGCATGTTGTTGGTTTTAATATTGAAGAAGGAATAGAAGAAGATGAAGTCCCTCTGCTCTCTGATTTGGAAACTGTTGAACCAGCAAGCCAGGGCTCCTTTTTCCACCTTCTACACTTCACACATTATGTGATCCTGAGCAAATCACCTTTCACCACTTTTCTTATTTATCTTAACTAGTTGAAAAGAAAGTCTGGGTTTATAATGTATTTTACTCCATTAATAATTATAATTATAATTTTAAACATTTAACCCTATTGTGCTTTCCGGTGGGGAGGGTGCAGGTACAGGGTTTTGCATTATGGGCTGCAGAGGCAGGAATCAAGGTATGGGTCTTTTGCTGTACCAGCTCCTGTTTGGCTCTGAGAGTGAAACCCGATCCCCTGGTTAGTATTACTCGGCTCTATCAATGCAATCTCTACCTTTGCCACCTATTTATGTTGGTCTAAAATTAAAGATGCGATTATAGGTAGCCTGCACTCAAAATGTAAATTGGCACATGGGGAAACCTGGGCTTAAATCCCAGCATTCCAGGTTCAGTAATGATGTTATCCTGGGGAAATAATGTTACTATGTTTGGGATGTGGGAGAGAATCCTGAAGTCCTGGTCTCTAAGAAACCACAAGTATAACAGCAAGATATGTTGCATAAAAGGACATTATGTTTTTCAGAATGTGTGGGAGGGAGAGAGGTTGATATTTTATTTATTTCTAACAGGCCAACAGCTCCCAGGCATCAGGGCACACGCCAAGACATCAGACAAAAGGACATCAAGAGGAGTACATTCAGAGAGAAGGGATTCTATTCAAACAGTAATGTTTTCAGATGTTTCCGAAACAAGAGCAGACCACTTTCTTGCCGAAGTTTTAAAGGCAGGCGTTCCATGCCTTACGTGCCAATGATGGAAATTATCTGCTATTACTGTAGACTCTTTTTGATTTTGGACATGAGAGCAGCCAGAGGACCTTTGGACTCTCTTCGGTTCATGTAAGGTCAGCTTGTCTTTAAAATAATCGCATTTGTAAATTAAAGGGAGAATTTTAAACTGCACCCCATCAGCCACTGGCAACCAATGTAATTCCTTTCTTTGAGCAGATATATGTGATTTCCGGGCCAGGTTTTTGGCAATACCAATGGCGTCATTTTGGGTAACCTGAAGTTTGTGAATGCAATTTTCATTTGCTCTGGCCAGAAAAGTATTGCAATAATCCATTTTTGGAATAACTGTAGCATGTGGTAGGGCGAAACAGTTTTGTTCCGAAAGGAATGCTTTTATCTGCCTCAAGAGCTTTAAATGGTATTGTGAGTTTTAAAAGAAAATATGGTTAACATGTGTGTCTGCCTCCAAGTAAATATCCAAAGTTGGAACTCTTTCCCGCACAGAATTCGAAAAAAATCAAAATAGAACATTTCCCATACTCAGATAGAGGTTTTTCTTAGCTCGGGGGGACCCAAATATCATGAGCTCTGTTTAATTGCTGTTAAGGCACATCCAGTCAGCTAACATCCACTTTTTGTTGGTGTGATAGATAAGATTCAACTTATCAGTGTCTGCATTGTAGGTCCCGTCCAGCTGAAACAGTAATTGTGTGTCATCAGCGTAGTTGGTGAATTGCACGCCCATATTGACAAGAAAGTCACAGAGTGGTTTGGTGTAGATATTAAATAACGATGGCAACATGCATGCTCCCTGTGAGGAAATATCGGGCCTGAGGCAGATGAGGCAGTACCCCAATGCACAGTGGATCTCCTTTTACTGAGAGATGATAGGACCCATTGGATGGCATTCTCTGAACAGCTAGCTACTGTAGCCAGGGAATGTAGAAGGAGATGGTGATCAAGTAGATCACACGCTGTTGATAGATCAAGCAAAATCAGTACCCCTGACTTCCCTCTGTCCATAATATTCATCATATTGAATCGTGAATCCAATAATGCACTTTCAGTGCCATAGTGTGGTCTAAAGCTGGATTATCTAGGGTGTAAAATAGAGGCAACTTCCAAGTAAGCTTGGAGTTGTATACTGCAAATTTTATCAATCACTTTAAGCAAAAGTAAGAATTTGTGATTGTTCTGAGGTTAGTTGTGTCTCTACGGTTCAAACTTGGTTTCTTCACAAGTGATGTCGCATTAACTTCTTTATTGACATCTGGTACACTATTGTGCCTAAAGGATGAGTTGACACATCTACTTAAAAAGGGAGAAAATATTTAAAATGTCTCCGGAATTATCTTTACAGGAATGACATCTCTAGCCCTCTGTACTATGAGGCGTGGCCCTGCCACATTATGCTTTCTTGACCCACCCATATGTTGTAACCCTCACGTTTGGTATTGCTCTTATATATTGTCACTTTGCAATTACTGTAACTAGCGCCCAGATGCCTGAGGGTTTTGTGTGCTGCTATGAACGCAAAAATAAATACATTTCCAAAGAAAGAGGCAGGCGTAGTTTCCTCCATACATCCTCCATGATAGTCACAGTGATAGGTTGAAAAGTAAATTCCACATCGTTTGTAAAGTTAGAGGAATATTTTATTTCCTGTTTTTTATCATCAGAGTCTTTAGGTTGATCAAAAATACTCATGTTTAAATTGGTCGCTTTTAATTTTATCATGCGCATTGGAAATATTCTCAGAAAAAGGCAATTGGGCTTTTGTGCAATCAGTATTAGATGGAGAAAAAAGGTGTACTTGACATTCATGCTTCTCTAGTGATCTCAGAATGTCAAACAGCTTTTTAGAGTTGTTGGCTGCATTCTGCATCTGAGCATTTTATTTGCATCATATAGAGCTGTTTTATAACATTTTGGAGACCTTTCGATGCTGTTGTGTCGGTTGCTGATTTAAGTTTTTGCCTTGCTCTTTCAACCTGTCTTTTCTTTGTTTTAAAGATTTTAAGATCTGGGATGTTGGCAAGAATATTCTCTGACAGTTTTCCATTTCTTAAGTGTTACCTTTCTATCATGTCGGTCACAATCTCTTCATATGAGATAGCAATTATATTAGGAAGATCTGCATCTGTGGAGGATTCCAAAACCTCTGCAATACAGCTCTGAAGATTGGATGTTTTAATTTGCCTAACATTCTTTTAAAAGGTTTTCTAGTTGTGTTTATCTTTTTATCTAGTTTGGTTGGAAGTACAATATGAAATTCAACAAATCAATGGTCTTACCAAATGCAACATCGAGTGCTCATATTGCTGATGTTAAGGTTACAAGATGCAAGATATAACACATTTCAGTAGCAGATGTGTTTGGCTGCCAGAGCAGGAGTGAACAAGACAGTCTCACATATTGGTGGTTTTGCGAGGGTTTTGATGGACTTATAGTGTCTTTAGAATGATCGTAGAGGTGTTTGATAGGGCTTACTGATGTTTTCTGCATTGCTTGTTCCCTGCCTTGCTCCACTTTGACCACTGTGTGTTCTTTAGACTCCTTCTCTAATCTTCATTCTTACACTTACTCCCTTTTTTTTAAAACAAAAAAAACTACAATGTTCCTCTGGTGCTTTCCTCTGTTTCCATTGTGTCACCCCAAACCTTAAAAATAAAACAAGTTTTCTTTCCTGACACAGTTCATTTCCTGTGTTTGTAGAGAAACCATTGTTAGTGAACCCAGGAAGTCTGTCTGTGCTGTGCTCAGTTACGTTCCATACTGTTTGTGTGTTGCAAGAATCCTTTCTCATTGTGTGAGTTGTTTGAGAATCACTGTGTTACCCTAGTCACTTGTTTTGCATTTTGCACATTGTCACCTTAGGCAACATGCCATTTTATTTGAAAGAATAGGCCAGTGGTTGAGGAAGGGGAGACTGGTTGTGGTGCCTGCAGAGTTACTCAAGGTGTACCTGCAGAAGGTGTGTGGATGCATTGAATTGGTAGGGAGGAAGGGATACCCCAGGTGCAGAAGTTTAAGGTAGCTACAGAGGTTGAGGGGGAAAAAGATGAGAGTGGAGGGGGAAAGACATGGTGTTGGTGCAGGAGACCAAAGAGCAACAGGTGGAGGAGCTAGAGATGGTCCCCCGTCTGATGACTCCAGAGGAAGTGACAGGGCAAGTGCACCATTGTCAGTCTGTGCAGAGGGGGCAAAGTGGGCTCAAGCTTTCCTCAATAGGGTGAAGTCAGGTCAGTACACATTCCCATCCATAACATCAGTGGCAATTTTGTCATTGATGTGGGACTACTTCATCTTGCTGGAGGGTGTGACTGTCAAGGTGAAGGCAGGCAATGCAATATTTATTTATATATTTATTTATGTATTCACTTATTTATTTAGATGGTTGGTTCGTTAAAAACATTTGACCATCTTTTTTCTCATACACAATATAAAATCCTAACAATGACCATCACTTTACACAGGCAACAAATAAAATCCTGAACATATGTTGTATATGTAAAAAGTATACATCATTCCTATTGATTATGTTACTTAAATACTTCATCTAAAACCCTTATGCCAGCTAAAAGCAAGGGAAATCTGTCCGCTTTTAAAAGTATATCCCACCACTCTTCTGTTGTTGTACTTTTTCTTTCTGAGAAAAATCTTCCCAGATATCATGTGCGCATCTCTGTAAAGCCTGTGCAAAACAGCATAAGGTGCTGCAGTGTTTCTGTATTCCCGGTGACTGTGCAAAATCTACATACAGAGTCGTTTACTCTACTTAACTTTCTAATAAATAAGATTTCTCTTGTAGGGTATAGATTGAATCAAAACCTGAGAAATTGGGCATGATAATGACTACTAGGAAATGTAAGGAAGCATTTCGGTATAGGTTAGTAAGATCTACAATCCATACTACACAGGTGGAACAGTTTGTATTCTTTCTCGCTTCCTGCATTTCAAACCAGTCCAGTTTCCACATTTTAAGCTTAACTCTGACTGGATTTAAAACTAACTCCTTCTCAGAGGTGCCCAATTTCACCAGGAAACTTCTACAAGCGTGTTTCCTCTGATGCAAAATAGTTTTTTCTTTTTTAGCAATGTTTCACCAATAATTTTAAACATAATCGGAGCATCTCGGACTAGACATTTTCGATACAGTGCTAGGGTTTTCTATGCCACATATCCATACAGCAAAAGAAGACCCAATTCATGCCGAATGACTGTATTTGGCACTCCATTGGACAATGCAAGTACTCTCCATGAGATCAAACCTACCAAACATGGCCATGGCTGCAGGCTGGCCAAACGAGGCTTCCATGCCTTAAGTTAATATAGCAATGACATTTAGTGTATAACAATTCAGAGCTGGGATTAGTGAATATCCGCAGAATGTTCTCAACAAGACATGTCCTGGTGTTGCCAGACTTTTCACTTTGGCCTTTAAAGTTTTTCCTCTCAGCGCATCCATGCTGCTGATGTTCATGCACATGCCCAAGTTTGTAAAGGTCTGTACGCTTTCTATGACCTCGTAGTTCAAATACCACTGAAAGGGCATTATGCGCTTTGCGCAGGGAGGGCCCAAGAATTAAACCCTTGACACGGGCACGTTTATCTTTAGACCATTTCACTCCATATAGATCTCTAAGGCACTGAGCTGCTGCTGGAGTCCTATTAGGGTTTGATCCATAAGAACCTGGTTGTCTGCATATAATAACCAGCCCTATGCCCTTCCATCCAGTCAAGGTGGAAAGGATCTAGCTCTACTCAACTAACTACTTGGGTCTGCAATAAATAGTTTCAACAGTACTGGGGCCAGGAGGCAACCTTGCTTCAGACATTTGCCCTTGTTTATTGGTCTAGAGAGACATCCAGTTGTGTCCAATCTCACCCCTAGGGAGGTGGCAGAATAGAGCGCTCTTATGGCTCCCAGCAAATCCCCTGGACAGCCTCATTCCATTAACTTGGTCCACAATAATTCTCTTTATATGCTATCTAAAGCTTGGACCAAATCGATGAATGCTAAGTATGTTTGTGAGTTTCTTATCATAGTATGAGTTTTCTTGATGTTCTGTAGAAAGACATTTGCAGATGTACCTACCCCCCTTTTACAGCCTGGAATATGTCATTTCTCCCTGAAAACTTCACCCATTTGCTCAGGCCCTCCAAGATTATAGATGCACACATCTTGCCATGCACATCCAAGAGGGTGATAGGGCGATAGGTTTTTGGCCCAGCCCTATTCCCCTTCTTGAAAATGTGGATGGTTATTGCTGTCTTCCATGAAAGTGGCACTTCATTTGCTTTCATAACTTGTTTGAGTTGTGATGTTAAAAATGTGGCTTATAGCTCCGGTACCTCCTTCAGCATCATGTTTGTAAGGCCGTCCAGGCATGGTTCTCTTGAAGAGCTTGCTTTCTTAATAAGGGTTATGATGTCTTGTTTTGCTATCTGAAAGGACCATTCCTTAGCTGGACCGTGTTTTTTCCATTTCAAACACTTTGTCACATGCCCAAAACAGATCAGTAAAGTGGGAGACCACATTTATTTGCAAAGCCTCTTGTGAGGTCGTTAAGGAATTGATCAATTGCCACATTTCTCACATATTTTTCTTGGTGATCTTTCCTAACATGGCTTTTGTATCCTGTTGGAGCATAATTGACTTTTAGGACCTCAGACAGTTTTTGTATTGTTGTTTTATTTTCCTAAGGGCAATAGTCATTTCAAGGCTAGCACAGGTTTTTAATTGCTTAACTTCCGAATTGAGAGTTTTCTTCCTTCCCGCCGCCTGTCTATCAAACACGTTTTCTTTGGAATGCCATTTTCGCTCCACCCTTTCTGACCTCTTTGAATTCCACTAGAATTGTGGAGCAGTCAAGGAGGGCTGCTGCAGGTTTGTCATTTCTGATTCTGAGCTGCTCGCTGTTCCTCTCTATGATTGTCTTTATTTCGTTGGGGTGAATTCTCAGTCTATTTGCACTCTGGGAAGTTTCTACCTGAAATCTCTAGGGTAGTACAGGGGAGATATCTAAAGTGCTACATGCCATTTTAGGATACTTTGGTCACTTTTATTAGAAAACAATCTCGAAGCCTTCTACCAAAGGGAGAGCGTTTCTTGTAAGAAATATGTAGTCCAAGCAGGCGGGTAGGTCACCCTGTGTCTGGCCATTCAATGACTGTAAGTTCCTTAGATTAGGTACCTCTAACCAGCAAGCCCCTCTTTTCTCTCCATACTTCAGAAGAGGTCTCCCTTTCCTCAGAGGATGGCCCATTTTATCTAGGCATATATAAAAATGTCCGCAAATTAGCGTAACAGTCATCAGCCAGATCCATAATGCCATCTACAAATGTATCATTGTCAAAAGCAACAGGGTTCCAAGTACACATTGAAAATTACAAACCAAGGTATGTCAGGGTTATTAAATATTTGTAATTTTAATGTTAGCTTTTGTGTGTATGGTTTAAGATTTCGCACATCCACCATTTCTATTCTCACTCCTAAGAGCAAATAAACGGTCCGACACTGGTCGACCTCTCAGACCTTTTAATGTTGAGTTCATGTAGATAGACTATCCATCCAAACTCAATGCTGGCCATAGCCATGCCTCTTGCAAACATTGCATCTCAAAGCTCTAAAATGTTTAAGTGATGGTTGTTGAACAAATGCAAAAAAAAAACTAGTTTTCCAATGACCTATTCCTATAGGTCTGGAATTATTTCCTTTGTTTAGTTATTCTTCTTCTTGTCTCAAGTCAGGGCTTTGGCTAGCCAGGCCTATGAGTGCTCCTCATTGTTGTTGGCTACCTCGCCTCTGCCCCCCACATTTCTGCCCCACAATTTGTTTTCAGGGCTGCCTTGACCTTTGAATGTCACGCTAAACAGCAGTCACGAGTGGGAGAAGGGATTGAGCTTTTTATCTCCTCTCCGCAATGTCTCCTCTTGCAAGCCATGAATGTTCTCCCCAGATTTCCCTTTCTACCATGCCCTGTTTAAAGGTATACTTTGCACAGTCTCTAGGAGCTTTTATAGCATGTACACTTTCCTCAGTTACTTCAAGCAGGTCAAATCCTAATGTTAGTAAAAAATTAAGCTGCCTCTAGCAGAGTTCGTTTGATCAGTGTTGAATTCAGATGGATCAATACTTGGTCAAGCCTTTTCTCATCTTTGAAATACAATGCAACAGTTTAAGAACTTTGGTGTGGTTCATGGTCAGTCCATCATCTCATCACATGTGTAAAGGATTCTTTCTAGCAGCAGACATTTACCAAAGTTGGTCTTACATTCTGGTATAGGAGGTTCTTATTTATTTTCCCAGTCATAAGAAGATGTTTTCTCAAGCCATTCTGTCCTCTTTTCTCTAGTTTCAGCTTTGTGTTTTGAGTCCGCTGTGAGTCTTTTTTGTTCTAATTTGAGAAAATTCATGATGACTTGTTGACCATTCATCAACATAGAGCCTTGCTCCTCCTGGGTATTCAGTCCAGGTGGTTTGCGAGGTATCTCTTTCTCCAGAGCTTTCTGTTGGAAAGGGAGTGAGCGGTCCTCACTGAATGTGTTGTAAAGTACATAAGATCCTCCATATTATCTTCTTCTGAGTTTGTTGCTTTTCTTTGTATCAGTGAAAGGTATTTTTTATCCACTAACTGATGTGCTTGTCCCATTCTCAAGTTTTCATCTCTTTTTTTTACCATTCTTACCAAGGGCTTCTGTGTATCTCTTCTAGGTGATGTTATGTCGAAGCCTCTTAGACATGTCCTAGAAATGTTTGTTCTAAGCTTTTTACCCTGGCCGTGATACTTGTATTTCTTTTGCTGGATTCGTGTTCTTGCTTCTTTCTTTTCAAATGTGAGAATATGCAAAAGTCTCTCTGAGGGACTACAACATCTTCCTTTATATTAGGGCCGTCAAGATCATGCTCAGTCGCTTGAGCTGCATTTCCCAGAGTCACTTCCTCTATGTCCGCCTCAACCTCAATAACCCCATCCCTCTGTAAAACACTACCTGATGGAATATGGTCAGGATCTGTTTGCTCGGCAAGATTTTGGGCTTCAGCCTCTGTTGGTGGGTTTATGCGATTGGTCATCTCTCTTGTATCTTCTCTTCTGTTTCCCGAGTTTCTCTCTTTTGGCATTCCAGTACAAATGCTGTTTTTTCTTTTCAGCCATGTTGCTTATTATTGGATTTAGGGTGTGTAACAGTGGGGTGAGGATATGGTCTGTTTTTTTGGCTAGATTTGTTTGGACTGCAGTTACAAATCTCTCAATAATTTTTTAATGTAACATTTCAAGTAAGGTGGCATTATCTTTATCATTTACTGTTTTGTATAGTTTTCGAAAAGGAGCCATCATGATGTTTAGGGCAGTTATATATTGAAGTTGTCTCGGCTCAGAGGGTTATACCTTTCACCGCCCCACTCATTTGACAGTCCATTCCTGTATTCTGGGATTCCATCCTCTGTGGATACCGAACTAGACAAAGTTTCCAAGACACGCCTATTATTCACCAGGGGGCTTGGTCACATCCTACCCCTTCTTGCTTTCCCATCATCCCCTGATCCTGGGGTCTTGGATGTTAGTTCAGTCATATTAGTCCTCAGTCTGGGTTGATCCAACAGGGGGTGGGGTGGTAGTTATTACCCCGGCCACAGGAACTCAACCCGATTTCATTGTACTACCCATCTCCGATAGTCTCCCCCACTTTCATCACTGGCTATCATTCTCATTATGTGTGCAATGTTTCAGGTTAAAAGGTCCACAAAGTTAGAGGGTGGTACAGATTGAATCATCAGTTTCTGGGCTTTAGAGTTATCAGTTTCTGCTGAGATGTCAGCCCTGGGCGAGCGCTGGCTCACCTCAATTATGACAGTGCTCACCAGCAACTTATCATTTGCTATTTCCCCCTCAGTCTGATATCCTCCTGCTGTTTTCAGTATTTCATTTAATACCCCAATGTTTACTTTTAGAAAGTAATCAGTGATTTTACTGAACCCCATTTCCGATGTAGAATATTGCAGTGCTACTACTGTGTCAGTAGACTTTCTTGCACGCCATCCTCCTTGCTTCCAGATGTTACTGCAACCACTACTACCTCAGACGGGTGATTCATTCATTCTGTTATGTTAAATGGAGTCTGAGCCAGGGGCTTATATTGTTCCAAGATTGCAGGGGTGCTGGGGACTTCACATTCTGGGACAGCGGGTGGTAGAGGCCTGATTGAACAAGACTGTGCCTCTTGACATGATGTGTTCTGCGAGGCAATGTTTAAAACCCCCTTTTCGGCCTCCCTCATTTCCATTGTATTCGCTGTCTCTCTGTTGACAGGTGTATTCGTTGCTGTCTGGTCCTCTGTCTGGTGCTCTGGTTGTATTGGCTGCAGCTTCGTCCTTGATCGATAACGTTGTTTCTTCATAACAGTTCCTGTTTCAAAGACATCAGCTGCAGGACCCCACTGTGCCACTGTGTGTACTGTTTGTACTGTTAGTATTTAATCTGTATTCAATCTGCTCGGTGCACAGTCTATATACAGTCTATGCAGTCTATGCAGTCTATACAGTCTATGCAACCAGTGGTAATCAATAGTAAGTGCGAGAATGTGCCCAGGTCTGCTGCTGGCAATTATTGAGATATTGAAATATTAGAAATACAATTTTGAAACACTTATATGCTTATAAATACTTGTGCTCCTTTGAGCTCTGGTCCATCTTTGTACTTCTTTGTCTCTTTCTCATAAGGGAGCTATGATGTGCCCGCCAAATGACCCGGTGTGAAAGGCCTTCAAAAGGTACAGCAAAGGTGTTCAAAAGAAAGAGCATAGAGGGTAGAGCGTAGATTTTCACAATTGGGGTCGGGGGCATGCCATCAACCATCTAAGCCTGTGTTTCACTATATGCTTGATGTTCCTTCCCTCGCTCACTCACTTGCCTCCGCATGCCCGCTCCACTGAAAGCTGTCCACAGCTATACAAACACTTGCTGTGTAAACACTGGATGGTGAGGCAGCAGACTAGCGGGGTGCAGGAAAATTAAAGTAATCCAAGATGGTCTAGCGCATTCCTGTGGGGAACTGCGGGCAACTGCCTGCTACATCGTTTTTGGCACCTCCTCGACAGGCAAGCACTTCAAACTGTGGAACAATAAATGAGTTCAACTATCGCAGCAGCACCACTGACCTGCAGGGTCACTTTCTAGCTCAAACAGTGCAACCTCCTGTTGGTGGTGGTAGAATTCAGGGTGTGGTGTCTTTTGGGTAGAAACGGTTAGACAGAGCAATGAGATATGTAGGCACATACTGCATGCATTTCCTGACCCCTATCAGTTGGTGTAAGGTGGATTTCAAGCTAGTAGTGTATGCCATTGAAAAGCATATGGCAACCCCACACGCTACTAGCAGACTAGGCTAGAGGGTAGTACACGGGAGGACATGGTGCATTGGGAGAGTGCAGAAAAGAGGCATTAGTGGCTCCACTGGTTCGTAGACGCAAACAAATCAAGACAGAACCATACTAGGGCACTGAGAATGGCTTCCCTCGTTGGAAGAGACAAATTGAGGATGAAGAAAGAAATACAGATTAACCCATGGAATGCACTCAAGCAGAGACAAAGCCTACATCACATTTCAAGTTTCCCCTCCATCCATGTGACTGTAGCTGGCTTACACACACATCTTCATCACATGAACAATCATCAGTTGTGTGGTCTTCAAAGAGATGGGCCTTCTGTTTCATCCTGCCAAAGATAGTGTTACAACAGGTCTTATGAAAATCTGTGAATCTGAAATATTCTATGGTATAGTGGTGTGGATGGTGGTGCAAATGTGTAGTTGTGGGAAAGAGGCTGCTCTTTCCATCTTTCTTTTTGTCAGGAATGCGGATGTTGCCATCTCATGTCGGCTCACAGGAAAGAGGTGCCCAAATTGGACCCAGCTTCCCTCACAAGACACTTTTCTTGCATACATTGCATACATTGCAGATGGCAAGATGTGCATGTTGCGTTTCCACCATAACTTACCTCCACGCACCCTTATTTTTGGGAGAATTGTGATAGACCATTATCTCTTCCCTTACGTGGGGCTACTTGGTGTACTTTGCAGTAGATTATGTGTGGCTAATGATAACTGGGTAGTGAATGCTGTTGAAGTGACTAACTCCAACTGTGTCCTACCACTCGATTGGGTTGTCTTTATCATCACTGGAAAAAAAACTGGACACTGTTGCACAGGGAGAATAGAATGCTTGCTTCGTGGGCACAGTGTTTGCACTTGACAACATGTGTTTGTCAATACCTGCATCCTCTTGATTCGTCTCTTGCCCCCCTCTTTATCTGTGCTATCATCAAAGTACAGGGGTCTGAGTCTTGATCTTGGATCAGGGGATGGAGCTTAATCTTTATCATGTTCTTCATTGTGATCTGTTTCCAAGGGAATCAGAGGGGGAATTTTCTGCAAACACCTTTTCTTCATCATTCATGGGTTGCTTTTTATGTTGCTGAGCTGATGCTATATTTTCTCCCTTTTTCACCTTGGTTCCCCACAGCTCAACTTCCTCCTCCCCAACTCTATTCTCTAGAACCTGATGCATGGGGCAAAGGCACTTTATGTACAATTACATGTCTTCCCGATGCAGCAGATTGTTTTCAGTCAGATGCCAATGTTCTTTGCAGAGGAAGAGATCTGTGGCTACTGATTGACTGGTGTGGCCATTACAAAGACCCACATACTATCTGCACTTCCCCAACATGCAAGTGAAAAATGCACATCAGCTACATTCCTCATCTTATCCTTACCACATGCTCTACCACATTTAAGCCCTTCAGTAGATTCTGACATGTTATTTTAATTCACACTTCACTTCAATGAATGCCTGTAGGTTTCTCAGTGCTTTGGACTTCTTCTCCACCTAGTAAATACACGTGGGATTCTGAGTGCTTTGACCTACTCCTAAAGCTAGTAAATACAAATTGGGTCCTCAGTGCTTTGGCCTTCTCCTCCACCTAGTAAATACATATGTGTTTATCTGTGATTTGACCTTCTCCTCCACCTCGTAAATACATGTGGGGTTCTCAGTACTTTGGCCTTCTCCTCCAGATAGTTAATGCATGTAACATTCCCTGTGCTTCAGCCTTCTCCTATGCCAAGTCTTGGAATGCATGTGCAGCATCCCGGCCAGACAAAAAGGTTCAGATTGAGAAAAACCTACTAGCACAAGATATTGTGGGAATAGACTAAGGTTTGTACAGCAGAAGATGTGTGCATTGTTTTTAGTTAAGTTTGACACATAGTAGATGCTCACATATAGCAACATAGGAAGAGCAACAATTGTATTACTGTTGGGGTTGCGGAGGTTATAGATAGGGCAGTAATATCGGCCCTGTGTTTAGTTGGTGTATTCAAAGTTATGGTTCGAAGTGAGGGGTACGGGAAGAGCGGAAATACACGTAGCCCCTTCTCCCTTTCCATGATGGCCACTTGCAGAAAGAACTCTGGACCGGCGGTGCTCGGAGCCTTCTCAGTGAGGTAAGGTCCGGGCTAGAGCCAATGAGCTTGCTTTTCACAAGCTCATTGACCCTTGCCGGGTACTAATATCATTAATACTGTATTATTTATTTCATTTCACGGCATTTCGTATGTAACCATTTTAGTCCGGGCACGCTATAGGAAAAAAACAACTTTAATTATGTGAGTCCATTTTTTAAAAAAGTCGACAATATTTCAGTCTTATGAATAATTTCTTGTGGTGTTAAAGCAGCATATATTTTCACCAAAATATAGCCATTGTGTTTTGTGCATACCATGCTTCTCAAAGACCTGGATTGGTGATTATTCTCTACATAAGGATAACGATGTGGCCTATCAAAGCATCTTACTTGTGTTTGATGGTGCACTGGGTAAATCTGTATTTGAGGTGCCAGTGAGACGTGAAATGAAGCAGTGCTTTGAACAAAGAAGGAGGTGTGTACGCCATTTGCTCCAACACCTTCACACCTTTTCGTAGACTTTGTATAGTTGCAGCAAAATAAGTATATTTGGGATAAATGTACCTGCGGCCAAACTCGTTCTTGCTAAAATATTGAAGAGACCCTAGTAAAATTTTACGTTTTGATAATTATTTAAACAAAACAATTCAATGTGTAGAAGCACAATAAATACATAAACAATTAAAGCTTAACGGTACTAAATATATATTGAAAATGTATCAGTTACAGTATAACATATCCTCCATATACTAACATCAAATTCTACTGTCAATATTGGTGAAAATATAGGGTTCGAAGTTATACAAAATGAGGCCTTAAAACCCTAAAGCACCACCAAATACTTAATCTACATATCGATACACTAAATGAAAGATTCACAAATCATGATCAACATTTATATCTTTAGGCTGAATTGATTTTTTTATATTGGTAAAAAGCCTCCCTTTGTGCAATATATTGGTAGTTGGCAATTGCTATGCAATTTATAGTTCCAATGGAACTAAATTAAAGTGCACAGAAACAAGATCATTTGAAAATACTAAAGACATTAATTTAAAAAAAATAAAAATATAGCCAATCGGTGGCCACACCCATTCTCCATGATCATGGTGTCTCTTTTTTACACCAGTAAGAACAACATTAGTACTAGTAGCAGAAATAGCCGCACAATTAGCGGTAGCAGCACTGTAGTTAGAACAGTTGCGCAGGTCAGAAGAAAGGTTACTTCACTGGGTATAAATGTCTGTGTGGGCAGGATCATTAATAGTACACTTCCGGCAGTAGGTGGACGCTATGCGTATTTGTGATGTAGCAAGGATCATCAGGTATAGCATTGTAGGGGGTAGGATCACCACCATTCATGTAAGTGTGCTATTAGTTAAAGAAAATGTAACCTTTTACTCTGCACCATTTGCTTTTGTAAACGCTCTGCAAACTATGGCTCTTGTGTTCCTCTAATGACACTTCCTGTTGGTTTAGGTCAGTTAATCAAATGAAGGACAACCTGAGAACATACTTGAAATACAAGTGCATCACATCTATTACTTATTTGTAAAAAAAACGACATCTTATGTTTACGACATTTTATCTTTACCTACAATTCATTTGTTTTATCATGAAATATGGTCTGCTGTTTATTGCAACAGCAAAGACCGTTCTGCAGTTTTTGTAGGACCTTGAAAAGTTGCTTGGAATCCGGTGTTTTTATAATAAATTGCTGCTTTTTTCATATATTCGTACTTCCCTTTATTTGATCTGTTTAAGGTAATTGAGGAGTTCCTGGGTCGATTTCAGGTATTTAATTCCTGCCTGGAACATCGTAGTGCTGTTATATATTTGCTGTGTGTTCCTGTGGTCAGGGATGCTGCCTGGTGCAGACTCACCATCCCCCTCATATCTCTGTTGTCCTGCTTATAGCAAACCATATAATAGTACGATGTAAATCCATTTTGATGTAAAAATAAATAAATAAAAAGGAAGCTGCTTTGGCCTCCCTTCGTTCATGCTGCAGTAAATGTTTTCGGTGCTTTTTTCAGTGTGACACAATTGATTCCATTTTAAGTGTTTTTAAATGAAGAACTGCCTTGAGGATTGGTCATGAAACTCTTCGATCTGTCTTGCATGAATGTGTTTCTGAGTATCAGCAGATTGTCTGATTGAGATTCTACTTGGTCCGCTGTTCTTTTTACAGCATTGCTTCATGCCCCAGTTTCCTTTTTAATGTTTTTAGATGCGTATTTCCATCTCTCTCCATCACTACATATTCACTATACAGTCAATGTCCAACTTTTTCATTTTGTTCCTCATTCTCCCTATTTCATGCTCATATTACTCTGCTGTTCATATCCGTTTTTTTTGTTTCTGTACTAATGTTTTGTCTTCCTGGTTTTGAGTTCTTGAAACTCTCCTCCTTTACGCCTCTTTTTGTACCCCTTTACAAGGTTAAAAGTCTCCCTCTCTCTGCCAGTTTCTCTCTGTTGGTCTCGCTCTCTCTGCCTGTCTCGCTCTCATTCTGTCCTCTTATGCCTTTTACCTGAATGTGACAAAATAAGTACTGCTCGGCATGACTACATGAATGAGAATTGCTTTCTAAACTGGTACTCAGCAACACACTTCTACGAAACCAGCAGTGTTGTCAGTCATAAGGGTGAAACATGCACAACATCAACGGTAAATCTCCTGTGCTTCCTTAAAATAGCATGGGCCGCCGCCTAGGAGAGTCTGCACTCTTCAAGGTGGGTGTGAGTCAGCAAGGAAGCACCCAAAACAACAACAGTACAGACATTTTAAAATAAACAAAATGTCCAGTCAAGGTTTTATGGAAAGGCAGGAGTCTTTAATTAATCTAGAATTACAAACAGAATATTAATAACACTAATAAAGAAAACCTTAGATAAAAGAAGGCACTCTAGGTATGACGACAGCGGTCCGTAGGTGTTTGCCTTTGTATCAAAGTTCAAAGCTAAGGATGTGTCTTTAAAAGGGAATGGTGTGGGTCTTAAATTGACACTAGGACTATCACAACTAGGAACGAGGTCAGAACCACTTTGAATACCTTTTATTTTCTTCTTGGGGGCTCTCCAGTGATGAGATGGGCTTTTGCGAAGGATTGCCATCTGGCAAGGGTGTAAAAGCCCTATCTTTTAAAAATGAAAATGATGCAGGTGATCCATCTCAGAAAGGGTGGTCTGCTAACCAAACCCCCGTTTCATAAAAATCCATGCCAAAACTATAGAGTTCACATGTGTCCAGCTGCATCAGTCTCCTGACAGAGCTGCAGCACCTGCACCCAGTGGCACATAGCAGGTCCAAAGGTCATATGGGCCTTTTTGACATCTGCTGGAACTCAAGGTTCCTTCAGGCCGAGACTGATTTAACTTAAGCTTCTCTGATTTATCATTATCATTGGTCTATCCGTCTGGTTGCAGGATTAAATATAAAAATATTTCAGTGATTTTAGGTATGGTCAACATGATTGTTAAAGTCACATAAAATTGAGATCATTCCAGTGTCAACCATGTGAGCTTAGATCAGCTATGAGAGGCAACATGGAAGTCTGTATTCAAGTGAATTGGCCAAAAGACAGGATGCCTGCTTCTATGGAATCCCTTGGAGGATTGGTAAATCCTCACAGTGAAATCCGGTAGCTCTTACCATGAGATCTCCTGAGAGCTATCCTTCAAAGAGGCACTGCCATTTCAAAGGCTTACTTCAAAGTAGTTGGCTGCTCACCAGAGAGCCTTTGAAGCTGCAGCCTCAGAAGGGGTTGGAGTTAGGGCAGTCACAGAGCACAAGGGGTCTTAAGGAAGGGTTCCTCCATATTGCTTTCCTGTGGGCTTACCTCGGCTTCCTGTCTCTCCACTTCCTGGGGAACAAGACAACCTGGGTTTAAAATTGGGAGCAAAATTCCCTTGTCTGAGGGACAGGGATTACACTGCTTAAATAAGACTTGCGTTCATCCAATCCACTATGACCTTTTACCTTGAGAAGATGGGTCTTCCACTCCTTATTTTTTTCATTAGATCTTAATGGACATCATGAATAATTCATCTGGATCCTATTGGGAAAGCAATGTTTTCCAAAGTTCTCTGCCAGAGGTGAAGACAGGTGCTCCAACGAAGAGGACATCTTTGCTCCTTACTGGTCACCAGGGCACTTTGGGGGAGCATTTGCTAAGGGCCAAGGCCTGCCACTGAGGCGGGCAGAGTATAGACTGGAAATAACTCACCTTTTCCTGGAACCCACTTCAGTGGATCTCAGTGGCCAGAGGAGCCAGGTATCCTGTTTTATTACTTAAACCACTTTGAACTGAATTATAATTATGGTTGACTTTTTCCAAACACCAGGCCTGGCAGTATTACCTTCCAAACTGGTTTGACCTCGCATCACACCAGCAGTTCCCATCACCTGTCCTGATGGAGCACCAGCACACCGTGCAGATGAATTCACACTGCTGCGTCTTTGAACCAAGCATTGAACCACCAGGACTTCACATTGTGTATCGACTCAAATCTGCGATATACATTGTTTCAAACCATGCTTGGTCACTGAAATGCTTCTGGTGACCTATCAATATGCATACTCAATGCTGCTTTTCACTCCAGAGCAGTAGTTATTTCATCATAGGCTGCTTATAGCTTTCCAATAGATCCAGCCAGCACTGAGAAGGCCAGTTCTGCTTGACATGGTTGAGTGATAGGATCCGGTTCTGCAGTTGTGACAAGCCTGAATTGGCTGCAGAGCAAACCCATGATGGTCAAGTTGGCATCTTAAAATGGTCTAGTTGGTTTGTTGCAGTCCAGCAATGTTATGTAATCCTCCAACAGTGATCAGCTCGAGATGGCTGGAAAATCAGGCAAGCAGTGATGGAGTCAGCAGCTCAGTGACTCTAAGCTGTTTGAAGTGTGTTGAGTATCAAAGGCAACTCAGAGTACCTTGCAGTGGCTTGCAAACAAGATGAAAGTGGTTGAGTAAGCTCAAAGTGGTTCATGGTAGGAAACAGATGCCGATGCTGTTCCTTTGGCTTCTCAGGACCCTGTCAACCTGAGTGTGTCTTCCTCATTGTCTTGGCAGGGGTTTCCTTTGAAAGATCGGTCCCCTCCCTACTCCCTAGGGGTATATCATGTTCTTTGGGAAAGGTGACAAACTGTCCAAGCCGAGAACAAGGGGCTGCTAGGCATGGACCCAACAGTGTGCTTTGAGTCAAACTCAATCCTAGCCAGCGATATACAAAACTCTGACTATTGAAATAATCACTTGAAACCAGGATGACAACAAAATGACATGAAATGGGGTTTGGACAGCATAACTATAGCTTCCCTAGCCCACTGTATTAAACCAGGCAGGCTTTATATTTATATTTTATCAATGAATCTGCCACTAGGCCTTAGGTAATACATAGTTATATATAATTTGGATATGGGGTGTTCACACTATGCAGATACTGGATATTGGAATCTTCAGTCATGTAGGCTGCTCATAGGAAGGTGCATGTTGTTCTGTAACAGTCATGTTGTCAAACTACATGGCATCTGCTGGGGGTTTCAATACCACATTCCAGTAGATAGACATGTTTTCACAATACCGCTTCATCATGAAGCATTATGAAAGTGAGATCTGATTATTAGTGCTTGCTTGCTGGGACAGAACTGAGAGCATCGTTTTGTTTTGTAAACATTAAAAAAGCTTTGGTCTGTCGTCCCAGATGCCATTTTCTCACAAGTCCCCTAGCAAAACAAATGTTGAGCAAATCCTTCTAAATGTTTCGCTCATTTTCAAAACAAGTGTATCTACTGCGGCTGTCTGCATTAGACTGTTGAGAGATTAAGGCTTGTGCAGTATCTCCATATTCACTCCATACACAAATATGACCCAATGCAAAAGCTACAGATTATATATATATATCGCCATGGTTGCCGGTGGTATTTTAACAAGTCCGCCTTAGTGAATGGGGGAATTACCACCCCATTCCAAGGTTGGTGGGGCGGTAATTCCCCATTCACCAAGGCCCTTCCCCATTCCCATTTGAGCCCCCATAGGGCTCAATGGGAATGGGGAAGGAGCAAATAACGGTGCCGCTATTAGCGGTACCGTTATTTGCCCTGAAGTCCCTCAGCGGGTCCCTTCCTTAACATGTGGTCTGGCCACACGTTAAGGACGGGACCCGCTGAGGGACCTCGTAGTATGGCGCTAAGGGATTACCAGCACCGGTGCCTTTACCAGTGCCGGTAATCCCTTAGCGCCATCCTGGTAATGAGGCCCTATGAGTCAGCATTCTAACTTGTGTGTACCACCTTAGTCTATGAGAGTACTCTTTTGCTCAGCGCAATACTTGCCTCACATTGTAGTATCTTTGTTGTGAGCTTCTGTCTGGTGGCGTGAAATCGGCTCCCTTTCCCAGCACTAGTTGCTGTCTATTGTGTGCATCGGCCAGGTCACGTGTTCGGAGACCAAGATTTGGAGCTGTGCAGCTCTGAATTATGAGGAATTATTTGCATGCATTGCATTGCAGATGGTGCTACTGTTGTTCAGGGTATGGAAGGTCATCCGTATCTTGTGGCATTGTCAGTGGGTCCTGTCTAACACATTTTTTCTTATCCAGCCTGAATTCAGCTCAGCTTGATCCTCGCTGAGGGGCCTGTGCCCTGCTGTAACTTTCTTAAACCATAATGCGGCTTCTACAATGTTTGTGCTTTTCTATATTCTCCATCGGTTAATCACAATTGGTTCCATCAGGTTCCGTAGGTGTATGCTGTCAATTGAGGTGTCTTTGGTTGCAGCCTGGGGCTCCTCCTCCACGATGGGGTAGATTTGTACCACACCTGGCCTGTAGGGCTGGGTGAGGGGTTACCTCTTGACATACTTTTCAATCATTGGAGCACTGGGAATTGGTCTGAAATAGTATGGGCGATCGCAGTTTCTCCTGACCTTCTTCCGTGTCTTGTATTTTATAGGAGGGGGAGGAGGCGGCAAACTTCCCCATCCCTCTTGAAGTCTCTACTGCAGAGCCTGCTCTATCTAGAACAGCCTGTTCACTCTTCATGCTCACCTAATTGACAGTTTCTATCATTTGGATGCTCCCCAAATTAGGTTGGGTTTGAGCATTCCCAAATTATTGTCAATATTTAATTATAAATGTCGCAAATTTCAAGATTTCAACAAAATGTTATGATCCCCATTGAAACCAAAGCACACAATGCAATACAGTTATTAAGAAGCAAGGAGGTGGAATTATTTGGATGGTTACTCACCAGAAAGCAACATGAACTACTTCGCGAAAAATAGAATGCACCACAGCGCAAATTGCAGCAACTTTGCTTGTCTCTCTCCGCACTTCACCCAGTCTGCAAACATTTAAACATCCAGGCAGAAAGTGTGCTTGAATCATGGTCCCCACTCCCCTTCATGGTGTCCCTTACTCACTGTCTCCTGTGCCAATATCACAGTCTGCGTGACTTGGAATCTCTGAGAACAACCATGAATTCCTGCACAGCAGCCACTGGCAGTCTCGCAATTGCTGCATTAGCATGCCAGAGGAGATGTGCAACCACTCTATAGACCCATTTCAGACTCTGTGGGGCTAATTCTGCCCGCAAATCCCAATTTGTTAAACAGGAATTTGAGGCAGAATGGCGCACAAATCCCTGTTTTTTGGTGCAAATAATTCCATGAATCAGCCCCTGTGTGTAGAAACTAAGAGAGGGGATCACGTTCCTCCTCAGACTCACTATTAATCACTAGAACCAGCTCCAAGTTGTCCCTGCTGTAATCCTTTTTTAGCTGTGTGACGTGAAACACTGTATGTGTCTGCCTAGGAGCCTTTATATCAATGATGTAGTTAACCACACTGATATTTTACAGTACCATGCAGGGTCAAGTCCATTTTCCTTAAAGTGCACACAGTTTGAAGGATTTACCACCCAGACCAATTATCATGGAGTATATTCTGCCCTTATGGACTGCTGATCATGACAGTGTTTCATCAATTCATGGCTTACCTCCAAACTCTTTTTGGCCATTCTGGACCTCAGCTTAAGCACATAAACCACTGCGTCTTGGGAAGGGCTTTGAGGTTACCCTCTCATCCTTCCCTCACAAGACCCAGAGGGCCCCATCGGGGTGACCGTACAGAAGCTTAAAGGGATGGACAGTAGGCATGGCAGGAGAACATACCATTTTCGGCTCAAGTGCTCTTCTAAGCCACCTATCATTCCCTTCACGGTCTTGTTGAATCTCTTTACAAGCCCATTGGTTTGGTAATCGAGAAAACTCGTATGTCACTCCACACTCCTCCAACATAGCCTTCATATAGGCAAATATGAAGTTGGAGCCTCAGTCAGAAATTACTTCCTTGGGGACCCCATTTGATAAGGGGATTTCTTCTGCATATTACATAACACGGCCTTCTACCAGCAAAATATACCAGTTTCTCTGAGGTGCTTTGGAGTTCCAAAGGACAAACAATATCCATACCTCTCCTCCCTCTTGAAAGGCTACCCGTCTATAAGTAGTGAATTCAGGGCATCTTTGTTTCCCCTACTGATTTACTATAAAATTGGCATGCCTGGCAGGAGCTCACACATTCCTTGTTTTTCAAGCTCACCTAGGGGCAGTATACATGGCAAAACAATCTTTCAGCTATCTTGGTCACTTCTAAGCAGGAGTCACAATTCTGATTCAAGAAGCAGGAGTGCAAAGTAACAAAGGTTTTCCTCTGACCAGGCGTCATTCCCATGACTCAGGAGCTGTTAGAGTAATGTGTCATACAAGTGTTCTTAGGCTAGTGTTGGTGTAATGACGTAGTTAAATAACTTGAATATGATCAAAGGAAACAGCACAGAAAAAACTTTAAAGACATCCCTTTGTACTGTGATTACCATTGATTACCATCCGTGACAATCGCCTGCACAACACCCCCCACTTTCTATTGCTATGTTGCTCTGCCTTGCACTATATTGCTGACTGTATCTGTTGATTAAGGTGTTGTGCTATGTTCCTTCACATTTCATTCCTTGTATTTACTCTCAGGCTAGTCTCTTACTCGCTGCTGCTACCTCTCACATGGGCATTTATGTCTGCTGCTACACCCAGCACACTCACTACATCCCTGTTTCTGTTACTGCATCTATCACTTTTGCTATGTCTATGTGTCTTTCTCCTGCTGCCTCTTTCTCTGCTTCCAACTTGTACTCTCTCCTGCTTCTGCAATCTCTCGTTTGGGTGAAGATGTAAAGGGTAAGGTTTTAAAAGTAAGCCTGCTTGCTCTTTTGGACAAGAGTAGTACCAACATATTGATTTATGGTGGAGCAGCTAAAGGCAGCAGGTGCCAAGATGTTTGCACCAGCATGGGCAGGAGCTACATTGCCCAAGCCAAATTCTATCACTGCGGTTAGTGAACCAGCTAAATATGGGTTGAACCTTTAAGGATCTCATGGGAATGAATGCTCGAGTCATACCGGCTGTAATTCCAATTTGTGGCACATGGATTATACAGGCTCCAGGCCTCTGCATAAGGAAGGACATGTTACCAGCAGACAAATTATGTGCACATTGATTGACAGCCCTGTGTGTAGCTGTTAGAAAATGGCAACATTATTATATATCAATCAACACCAAAACATTGTGAACAGTTTTATTTAGAAAAGGCACATAGACAAATGTATTATGTGGTTTGTCTCAGGGGGCAGTTAGAACAGGCTAGTATAACCAATATTTTTTCATAGCTGACAACTTGTTGCACATGTGCAGTAACATGAAAACGCTGGTCTCACTTCACCTTTTTAATTTACATCAATGAGGCTAAATGTGTTTTAAAGCAGCTGAAAGGCTTTTTAGTGCAGGACAATCATCTCTACACAGGGACTAATAGTAGGCTCATCTAGTACTAATCCCTGTCCAATGTTACAGTAAAGGGTCTAATTAAGGCAACTGTTCAGCTGGAATCTCAGTCATTGTTTATAACTGCCTTGGAACTTGCATTGTTCGTACCTGTGGTGCATTAAAATCATGTAAAAGATGATATTTGGCAGGAAAAACCTGCACTAGTATTTTATTTTTAGACTGTACTATATTTTGTGAGCTATACACTTTAATAACCAAAAACAGTAGGGCTCCCTGCAGTAATTAATTTCAAGGCATGGTGTAAAAATTGTTCATGATCTCATTCTAGAACATTAAGAAAGTGTTATATGACCTTCTAATAAAAAGGCTCGACACAAAATATCATTACTGCCACTGCTTTCCTGTAAGAAAAGCATTGAAACTGACTCCATTTTCAAAAGCAGGGACATTTTAACTTGCACACTTGTAAAATGCTGGAAAAGTATGTGTTACTTGTGGAAAAGCTGTTTCTGCAATTTATTGGCGTGTGATGTTTTGATGCTTTTATTGGCGGGTACTGGTGGCACATTTGTTCTGTTTTAGTTAGAAATAATCTTTGTCTGAGCTCATGGGTGAGGCTGACATGTGTCATTTCTGCATATTCCAAAGAGAATAATTCAACAAGCACTGAAACCAGCACCCGCCATGGACTTTCGAAGAGATTACCCAGAGTAGTCTTATCTTAGAGCCCAATTTCGAAACCTCCCTAAGTTACTTGCCAAAGGAATGCCATGAGCCGAGTACAGTAGGAACCTTATGTGGCACTGGAGAGCAACCAATCTCTGGCCTCAGAATTCTTGAGCTAACCACACAGGAGACTATTTTCCCAGTACACCTTGAACAATGCAGGTGCATCACTGTGAGCCTCATTACGAGATGAATGGGCTGGTAATTGCCCATTCGCGAGTGACGGTATTGCCGGGCTCCCGATCCCCATCTCCATAGGGCAGAATGAGGGTGTGGAGTATGGATGCCCCGGCATCGTTGATAGCGGTGCCGGCGCAATTACGAGTTATGCTCACGGGTGCCGCACAGCCCGCCAGGTAATACCTGGCGGGTTGTCAGGAACCCACGAGCAGAACTCGTAATGCAGTGGGACGGTATGAACAGTGCCAGTGCCTTACCAGCACCGTTCATACCGTCACCACCAGGGTCGTAATGAGGCCCATTGTGTCTCAGACCCGAAGCACAACTTCTCTGGCTGCTTGCTTCGCCAATGATCGTGTGACTGCCATGACTATCTCAGGATCAGGAAGGCGAGTCCCTAAAGGACACCCTACAACAATGGAGTTTTGTACTGCTACACATCAAGCTGAGGTTTCTCCCCTACAACTAAACTTTACACTTGCTATTGGGTATTGACCATCAAATCCCATGACAGAGCGGTATGGACATTGAACATACTGTCAATTTAACACCCATGACCCCTTTCAGAGGTGAATATGGTGGCAGTGTCACACATCTTGGGAGTCTTCTTCCCATTTATGAAGGCATGCTCCAAATAGATCTGCATAGTACTGAGAACTGCAATCTCCCCTGGGGACCCTGTACCATTACCACTCAGATCGAACATGGAACATTTGGTCACTGCCTGGTCTAGTGAGAATTCAGTGGCTAGGAAGCCCATATTGACTACAGCTTCCATGAGACCTACACTGATTATGGCCTGATTGGGCTTTATATAACAGACGGGTATCACTTACTCTGTGCCAAGTCGCCAAACAGAACACATCCTCTGGGTGATGAGGGTGTTGGTGCCCCAGTATTAGAGGTATCATCACTCGTTTTTTCTGTGAAGGTTGACAAACCATGTCCCATGGGATTTCCCTTTAAATATTTGGGTAACTTATTGGAAGAAGAGGAAGAACATTTGCCCTTACCCTCCTTGTGTGTATTTTTATTAGAAGCATTTTCTTTTATATGATGTGATATGGTATGGCATTTGTAACGCGCCTATACACAAGTGTTTCAAGGCGCGACGAGGCAGGGAGGGAGGAGAAAGGGAAGACAGACAACAATCTTACTAGGCCAGGTGTCATTCAGATCGCGGAAGTGCATGGGCAGAGGGGAAGGGAAAGTGCAAGGGGAAAGGGAGAGGGGAAAGTGCAGTACAGGGGTGGTAGAATAACAAAATAAATAATAAAGGCCAGCTGGTGGCAAGTGCAAGCTAAGTGCAGACAAGTGCTGGGAAGGGGGGCTGTAGGGATACAGAGACAGTCCCGCAGTGCAGGGGTTGCCAGGGAGGCAGTGCAAGGGGGAGAGTGGCTGGGCCAAGGACCGAGATCGGTGGGAGTGGCCCAGTTGCAAGTTCAGTGCAGTTTCAGTCAGGAATTTAGCAGGGGGAGAGGGGGAGAGAAAGCAAAAGCAAAGAAGAAGGTTTTGAGGTGCTTCCAGAACCAGAGATGGTTCTCCTCAAGTTTCAGGGAGGCAGGAAGGCTGTTCCAGAGGGAGGCCCCTGCCGCGGCGTGAGATCTACCCCCAACTCGTTGCTTGGAGAAGCGGCTGACCCTGAGGGAGTTGGAGGCGGATGAGCGAAGAGCTCGAGAAGGAAGATATTTAGGAAGAGAGAGTTGAAGGTATTTTGGCCCCAGGTCCCAGAAGGCCTTATGGACAATGCAGAGGGTTTTTAACTTAATCCTCGCAGCCACTGGGAGCCAGTGCAGAGATTTCATCTGGAGAGATATGGTCCCTGGGCTTGAGGCCAAGGACAAGTCTTGCAGTCCTGTTCTGGATGAGTTGCAGAGGGCGGAGAGTAGAGGCAGGCAGATTTAGATAGAGGCTGTTAGAGTAGTCCAGCTTAGAGCGAATCAGGGCTCTGGAGACAGTGAGCTTCTGGGGGAAGGAGAGGAAAGGAAGAATACCTCTGAGGAGGTGCAGCTGGTAGTGTGACTTCTTAGAGACGTCACATATGTGAGGAGAGTGTGGAATCGAAGATGACCCCGAAGTTTTTTGCCTTGCAGGTAGGAGCAGGAAGAGGGCAAAGAGAGGCCGGCCAGAGAGCTGCAGGGAAGGAGGGAGTGGGTGTGCCGATGAGTAGACTCTCAGCCTTACTGGCATGAAGGCAGAGGTCATTGGCGGCACACCATTCCTGGATAGCAGACAGACAGTCAGAGATGAGGGAAGGAGAGGAGGAGGCCGAGGGTAGCCTGAAAATGAGCTGGGTATTTTGATTTGGGCATTCTCGCCTGATCTTTTTTTTTGGACATGAGTACTCACGTACCAGTTGGCAGCCTTTGCAAGTTCCTTAGGGTCCAGAATATTCTTGTCCACTAGATGTTAGTATAACTACGCATCACATTTTTCGCCAATATACATGCATGCTACAAATTATTCATTTTCTCAAATGTGTCACCTTTTTTCTCATTCACCCACCCACTTATATACTTCAGACAAAAATGTGTAAATGTCTCAAAAGTTTGATCATGAGTTCTATAGCACTCCTGTGGTATTGCTCTATGGTTTTGTAAAACATCCTGGAGAGGCCACTTTCATTTTCTAATACACTGGTCCCCTCCTTGGGTGCCAAATTAATGATAACATCACTGCCCTATGATTGTAAGCTACTCACTGCATGTACCCTGCAATCCCTCAATCACTTCCTGGAGCTGGGGGATAATTTCATTTACACAAACTAGCCAAAGATATCCTTACCAACCTCAAATGACTAGATATATCATAAGAATGTACCTTTAAAAAGAGATGGAGTGGGATCTTACATTGTCACTTAAACCATTAACGGCATGCATGGGGGACAGAACCACTGTGAATACCTCATCTTCCTGGGAACTCAACATCAACAATCCATGCTTCTTGGCACTTTCCAATGGGAACAGTCAGTGACCGGAGGGTCAAGCCACATGCTTCCAATGGATCGAGTCAGCATCAAGAGAGTCAAGTCGTTTGGACATAGTCCAGTGATGTACAGCGGTTCTTCAATGGTGATCAGCTCAAAGGAGCTGGAGAGCAGGCAGGCGATGGTCAAGTTGGTAGTCTGTAATGGTGGAGTCGGTTTGAATTGGTTCAGCAATGCGATACAGTCCTGCTGCAATGATCTGCTTAAAAAGGCTGAGGAAGCAGACATGTGGTGGTCAACTAGGCGGCTCAATGGCTCAATGTGGCTGGAAATGCATAGAGTTTCAAGGCAGCTCTGTGGATCTTGCAATGGCTTAAAATGACTAAAGAAAGACAAGTTAGCTTAAGGGTAGTTTGAGGTGAGATAAAAGTGCTAAGTGCTGTTTCTTTGCTGAAGGGGACTGCCCAGGTTCTCAAAGTATACGCTAATCCTTCTCTGTGCCTTCACTGCCAGCAAGGCTAACAGTGAGTACCTGCAGGGGCTGCTCCCTCCAGTAGGCAGGATGCCATGTACCAGTCTCTCAGTAGAAGGGCATTTAAAAAAATTGCCCTCTCATGTGGGTGTGGGTAGGGTCTTTCTCCTGCTTTGGAAGTTATCTTCCCTTTTCTGGCAGATCATTTTTGGAAGACTTTACTCCAATAATGTTTCAGGTGAAACCTTCTTCTTCTAGTGGTCCAAAGAGAATTCCTGCAAGGGTATATTACCCGTATAAATTGTAATTTTACCAGCGTGAATTGATCAATTTCAAGCCTTCTGTAAGTGCCCCATCATGGCTGCTGAGACAAGAGTCTTTGTATGGTGATATCAGTCCCATAATTCTTTGTCTGCAGGAAGAGTGGATGGTTCACAGGAAGTGTGAGTGCTCTAAGAAATTCCAAAATGGTGGGACACTTTTCCCTGCTATTTTATTTTTATTAATAAAGTGGCACAGTCATCTATATGACTTTTCACATATACACAAAATAAAATGGAAGAAGACAAAAAAATATGACACATTTACATAGACAATCTTCGAGTTCAAGACATCATGTCATTGCTAATTATCAAACAATATTTTTCCTGTTTTCACTTTTAATTTTAAAATAAAGCTTAAAAATACTATTTGTTGGTCTATATTTGTTACCTTACTTGTCTAATTCTCTCATTTATAAAGCTAACAAGTTATTCACTCTGATTCATGGAATTATTTGCGCCGATAAACGGGGATTTGTCTGCCATTCTGCCTGCAAATCCCCATTTCTTAAACAGGGATTTGCGGGCAGAATGGTGCACAAATCCCTGTTTTTCGGCGCAAATAATTCCATGAATCAGCCCTGTTATGTTTATGTTCATTCTTATAAATAATTTTATTTTCCTTTATAGTTTTGAGTTTTTTGTGATATGTGCTATCAACAATATGCACAATTTAAGTTTGGCATGACAGGTGGTAAAATGCATATGTTAAATTGAACGATTTATTCTGCTTAGCTATCAGTTGAATAATTACTGACAGCTTCCTAAATTACTTTCTAACTTTAGCTACACGGGAACGCCTCGTTGCTGTATTTCAGTTTTATGCTCCACTTTGTTCCTTAAGTATTTGGAGCTCCTCTTTGTTTAAATTAAAAATACTATTAAAACATTTTCAATACTTCCATAGTTAAAAATGTTTTGGACCCGAGGATAATCGCTCCCAGAAATCTTCTCTATTCATCCACCCAACATTGTTTACAAAACAGTTTAGATAGCATACTCAATGGTCTTGCAGTGCTGGGCATAAAATTAGGATGTGCCTTAGAGTTTGCCGTAATAATTTCTTGTAAAATGGGCACTGGCCCTCTACTTTGTAACCTTTGACATGAGCTTCCAGGACTTTGCCTGTAGGTAACAAGTTTAGGCAAAATCTCAGAAGTTCTTCACGCCAATGGGGGTTCAGAAAGCGTCTTAGATATGCAGGTAGAGAGCCCCTAGGCTTATCCAGACTAGAGAGCGATATTTGTAGGTTGTAACTTTGCATCTGATCTATAGTATTTAAACAATCTGTTGTCATAATGGACAATTTCACCCCTGTTGGATTTTCAGTAAGATCTTCCGCTGTACGAGAACACTTTACCAGGATTTAGAACACTGCACCCTGCAGCTTACATAATGTATGGCTTTTTTCCTCCTATAACACAATTCTAACATCCTCATATAAGGATTGCTTAAGGGTTATCATTATCAATCTACACAGAGAGACCAGCTGTCAATCTAAACTCAATGAGTTTAGCCCAAGCTCGAAGTGCAGGCATGCTATCGGGGAGGGAAAGTGGAAGATTTAGAACTTTTTTCCACAACCTTCCCTCTATTCAAACCCATCCCAAATCCCATGATTGAGTCTTTACATCCATCCCCTACATAAAGGTTGTTATGATTTTAAGCTTGTAGAAGTTGATTAGTGGGACAATGGAAGCAACAATATTTGCCTAATAGTTTCTTCATTTGGCAAACTAATTGATCTATTCTTCCCTCTAAGCTGGCCTCCACATACGAGGCATTTGGATGAGATGTCATTTTAAAGCCCAGGTATGTAACGTCTTTTGTTGGCATAACCTCCTGGTCATTTTGGGTTCACTTAAAGCCAACGCTTCTTGTTGCAGACATGCTAACGCTAATTATGTTGTATTCTCCACGGAGTATTCCCCCAGTGCATTCAACAGTCGCTGAAGACATATTGGAGTGTAATCGAACAACACAAAGTATCCACATAGGCGATACAGCTAACTGTTTGGTTACCACACTTGGGGCTAACAAAAGCGTGCGTACACAGAGCCTCATCCAGATCTGCTAAGTATAGGTTGAAGAGGCAGGGGGCTAGAATGCACAATTGCCTCACACCCCTTTATTTATTTATTTTGCAATTTGTATAGCGCCCCAACCTAGAGTCATCTGGGTGTTTTTCTTAAGAATGAAAATAAAAACACAATGGTTACATGGTTGCACATATATATAACAAACCGTATACATAACAAACATTATACAAAAAGCTAGGCTATAATGTCATCTTAACTTAGAGTGATCCTCTTTTTAGTTATCGTGCTGATTGTTGATAATGACTTAGTTTAGTAGTTCCTGTGTGATAGCCAAGTTTTCCGATGTTTTCGGAAGGTCCAGAAGGAATCTTCTGACCTAAGTGTAGTTGGAAGTGTGTTCCAGTTTGTTTGTTTGTTTGTTTGTTTATTCATATAGCGCACCACACCTGGAGGTATCTGGGTGCATTACAAGGTTGCATAAACATAGCAGAGATACAGAAAAGCATATACATGAGATTATTTACATCACATTACTAAACACATTACATAGTATATTTACAGGTTATATTACAGATATTTACATGTCTGGCAGGGTAATGCAAGATTATACATCATGAGCGAAGAGCCATACTTCAGACTTTTTTCTAAAACTGTAGTAGGACATTTCTGATCTTAAGTCTACAGGCAGGGAGTTCCAGAGTTTAGTTGCCAAAACAGGAAAGCTACTTCCACCACCTTTCTGGAGCTTGTATCTGGGAACTTTGAGGCAATGTGAGTGTAAGGTTCTGGTGGGAGGTTCCGAAGAGTTTTTGTAAAATATATCTGCTAAATATTTAGGGGCTAAGTTGGAAAGACATTTGTGGATGAAGGTTAATGATTTGAAGTTGATTCTGTCCTTGACAGATAACCATTTAGTGTTGCGTCTGGCAGCTGAAATGTGCTGCATTCTAAGAATGCTTAGAGGAGTTCTTAGAGCATTATTTTGCAGTATTTGCAGTTTATTAACATTGTATTTACTCGAAACTAAGTATAAGGCATTATAATAGTCTAATGTCAAAAGAATCAATGCTCTAGCCAAGGTTGTACAATTTACTGTAGAAAGGAATGGTTTGCAAGCATTAATTCATTTACAGGTGTAAGCTGTGGACGAAGCTGTGGAATTTACTTGTCTGTTCAAATTTAGGGCTGAGTCGAGGTAAAAGCCCAAGGTTTTTACCTCCTTTAATACTTTGATATTTATGCCGTCAAAATTTAATGCTTTTAACGGGTTGCTTAATTTGCTTAGTCTTACTGTAGATACAATGAGCAAGAGCTCTCGCTTCTCATCGTTAAGACAAAGGCAATGAGTGGCCATCGAGGCTTGGATAATCAGGTACATTTTATTGCTCAAGGTTGAGTCAATGTCATGATCACCAGTGATGGGAATGGGAATCTGAGTGTAATCTGCATAGTTAGTGTAAGTGACACCCAGATTGTCAAGATCAGCAAAGAGTGGTTTGGTGAAGATATTGTACATCATGGGAGAGACACACGACCCCTGCGGTACTCTGCAGGTGATAGATACAGGCTCTGCAGATGCAGTTGGTGAAAAGACCCTCATGGATCGATTAGCCAGAAAGGATTGGATCCAAGCAGTGGCTTCGGAGGAAAAATGGGTAGCTGACATCAAATGATTACATAAAATGTTGTGGTTAACTAAATCAAAAGCGGCCAAGAGGTCCAGGAGGAGAAGGAGGGTAAGCTTCCCTTTGTCCTTTATCTCGTCCATTTGATTTTTCAGGTCTATTAGAGCAGTTTCTGTGCTCTGTTTAGGTCTAAATCCTGACTGACGGAGTCTCAGGAGATTGTTGGCTTCAAGGTAGGCCTGTATCTGTAACTAGGCCGCACTGTCTAGAATTTTCAAGAGAAATGGAACAGTCATTAATTGGCAATAACCGCTGAGCCGGCGGGCCATTACCGTCCAAGGTAATGCCCCTGGGGCCTGAAGTTTCGGGCCCGGGCATAGAAATGGCCTTAACGGTGGCCCCCGGGGCACTACCTTAAGGTAGTAATGGCCTGCCGGAGAGGCCGTTATTGTCATTAGTTTTCCGGGGTCTGCAGTCTCGGGATACTAGTTTTCCAGAGTTTGCAGCACCAGAATACCAATGCGCTGATGAAACCTTTTAAAGCGGCATTTCTGTTGCTGTTTGAAAAGGTGTTGCTGCAGTACGCGTTTGTTCCAGGAACACTAGAACGTGCATACTGTTTCATTAGTACTGAGCAACAGGACGCCATTTTGTGCCAACTTGCTCTGTACTAATGAATGAGAGTAAAATAAATATTAAAAATGGCCACCTTGGAAAAGGAAGAACATGTTGTCCCTTCTCCCTTTCCATGGTCGCCAGAAAATAAAAAGAGAGTGTAACCGTATAGTTGAACTATGATTGACAATAAACTCAATGGCAGTCGCCACTTTTGGAGCTTCCACCAAAGGCGCTCACTATTGATGATGTCAAATGCCTTTAATATATTTACTAGAGCTCCATAAAGAGGGGGACTCCCTTAGTCCAAGTATTACGTCGCATGATATTTACAATGAGACTATTTCAGGAGGTTGACATGCATTTTCTGAATCCAATTGTGACTTATTCAAGATGCCCATATTGCCCGCCCATGTTTTTAACTCTTGCAAGACCGCTCCAGCAAACACGTTGGTGTCCACATCGGGAAGGGTGATCAGGCAATAGTTGACTGGATCTGCTCAATCTTATAGACTAGTATAATTATAGCAGTCTTCCAAGTCGGGTGGTATTGCTTGTTCCTGATCACACTTTTGAACAGTGCCACCAGTATTTTAGACAAAAGAGCAATATCTAAAATGGTTTTGGTAAAACCAGTGAGCCCTACCGTGCCAGTCTTGAAGAAGAGGACTTGGAAATCAGTAAGGCTATATCATTGCTTGTCAAATGTAACCTCCAGGATGTGATTTCATTCTACACCCTATAATCCCCCCTCTGGTTTCTTATAAAGGTCTATAAAGTGATTTCTCTAAGTCACAAAATTACGTTGTAGGGAACAATGAGGCCTTAGTTCCTGGTTCACCAGTGTCCAAAAGTTCCTTGCACTTTTTTAGGCCTATATTCCAAACATAAATTCTCCCTCCCTTTGACTCAGCAGGAAGCAATGAACTCTGGACGACTTTTTATATTTCAAACTGAGTTTCTTTTTCTGCTTTTGATAATCCATCAGTGTTAGATTTCATTTATTCATGTCTCAGATATTCTTTCTCAATTCTCGTTTAGGCTTGTAAAGTTCTTGATCGAAGCCATACTTATGATTTACAGTTTATTTTACACCAATATGCACTGGGTGATCTTGCTCCCATATGAAATCTAAGAAGTTAGATGGCGAGCATACCTTAACCAATTCATATTCTCTCATGGAATCCATAGTTTTAAATAATGTTTTATTGAGCCTAGAGCCCCCCATTGAACTTGGAGATTCTATTGCCTACTGTATTTGTCATCCACATGTCTTGGTCCCTTTCCTCAGCTCTCTTAGCCGCCAAAGATAGTTTGACTGTCAACATGTTATGATCGCTGTACCAAGTCTCCTTGATTTCCATTACTGTACAACATTCAAACATGTTTCGGGTGAGGACGAGATAACCAATAATTGAGATAGAGGTTCCACTTTTCCATGTTGGTGCTGAGTAGAAATCCACCTCCCTGCATCCATTTGCCAGTTAAAGATCCCTCTCCTCAAAGTAATTCAGCCCTTTTTGCCCACTATCACAAGCAGCAACATTTGTGATCACAGACGGACGATGAAACAAACAATATAAATTTAGATCATCAGCTCTCACTTAACCCATTGAATCCTGCGAGGACATCACATTTAACATTGTAGTAGACAAACTCTCCAGGTAAACCTCCAAATTGGAACACTGAGGGTTCCAGTAGAGATCCACTAATGTAAAAAAGCGCAATTTCTGATCCACCTGAATATACAATATTGCTGCTAGGATACCTTAGCAATTAGAAGGTATCATTTCTGATTTCTTAATGAATGAATTAAGGTAGCAATTATTAATCTCCCAGACGGTTGGCCTCCATTGTTATGTGTGGCCTTCTGCTTCAGAATTGAAAAAACATCTATTTTAAATTCCGTATTTATCCAGGCTTCCTGTAGCATGACTAAGTCGAAACTGACAAATATATAGGTCTTTGAAATATTGTTGGTAAAACTCCTGAAGCCTGTCGTGTGCTAACTTAGTAAAGATTCACCTTGTTCAGCTAGAGTGCCAGATTACTTTTGCCCAGTTTCTGAACGACTTGAGCTAGGATATCAGAGAGCAAAGACTACATCTTACTCCTAGAATCCTGCTGCATGCATTTTTTATATTTCTCACCCTCCCCTCTTCCTCTCATGATCACATTCTTGTACCCCAGTAGTGGGGTAGTCTCAATAGATTCATAAGGTTGCCGCCAACTATTTATATTTTCAGATGGGGTGTTCCTTCTTTTTACAGGCACGTGATTGGAAATTTTGTAGCTGAGTTTCTGAAACAGCTTCCCTCCTGCCAATAGCACATTGACCCCCATTTTAGGCCAACTTCTATATTTGTACAGTCTTCATAGGGAAAATGTATGTAATCAATATCATGAGTTGAGAGGAGATAAAGTTCAGGGATCTCTCTTATTATTTGAAATATTGTACTTCTATTGAGTACCACTTGTTCCTCAGCTGGAAAAGCTTGCTCTAGCTATACCCTCGGAAATGAAACAGTGCAGCACTATTCTCTTCTGGTTTCTGCTCTTTTGAACAATCATCTGTCTTTCTCATTGAGCATGTTGGCAATGCACCTGGAGTCTGTGATTTACCAGCAACTGAGACTGGATGACTACATTTGTTGTCTCCATTATACACCAGATTTGTGGACATTTTCTAGGTTTGTGCCCTCTGTTTGTGAGTGGACATTCATTGTTGTTTTCTTTGCAGGACTTGATTTAAAGCCCCCTTTTCCACAGTAAAATATTGGTTCACATCAACATGCCCTGGCATCAGCCAGTCGTCCATGGACGCAATATCCTTTGGCTGTTCGAGCAGATCATTACGCCTTGCAGACGTTCCAACATCTCTAGAACACCTCCCCCTTTGACTCTTTTTTTTGTTCAGCATCTTTCTTCATGATCTTCTTCCTACCTTGGACATTAATATTGGGTTTAAAGTTATTTCCATCTGGGCAAGGAGACCATTTGGTTGTTGGACTAGTATTCACACAGCACACCTCCAGGGAGTTTACAATTTTTGATGATTTTCTGAGTTTTTGTGCTCCCGTCCCTTTTATCTCAGTGTAGGTTCTGATTGTCATCTGCGTTCTTATGATGAAGTGCTTTCCTTATCTCCAGATTCACCTGGGTCTTGGTCTGCTTCATAGTCTTGGATGTATCATCCAGCAGATTCAAGTTCCTCAGAAATGTCCTTGCATTTTTCCTCAAGGTGTTTCCCGACTTTCTGGATAAACAGTTTTGAGATGCGGGATTGGCTATGTTTTCGGTCTGTTGGTTTTTATCTGGGGCTGGCAAAGCCACCACTCTGACCTCAAGTGTTTGGTCTTTTGTGGCTTGTGATTCCCTTTGCTACAAGACTGAAGTTGAAGTTCCAGCATTGTCTCATAGCTGTTCTCAGTCGGTGGTTCTATCTCATGGATTACTATGGAGGATTTACTATACTCATACCTCTTCAATGGAAAGTGGGTCATGGGTGTCAGTTTTATTCTCTATTCTCCTATTAATTCCTTCCCTCCCCTTCTCCTTTTATTTCTTATTGCCATCCTTTTCTTTTTTGTTCAATGATTCCTTTAACATGAACCAAGCGATCTTAATCTCGTTTAGTTGAACAGTATTGGCAGTTACTTTTACCTTTATAGTTTCATAAATGAGACAAATGAACTCAGAACAAGATTTAAGGCCGAGGGGGTTGTACGTTTTACACTCTCTTCAATCTCTGTTAATGTTCCATGCAGGCCATGACTCGCCTTTGGCCCTGGAGATGAGATTGAGCTCAAAGACTGATGTTCTGTTAATAGAGATGGAATCTCCTCCAAATTCACATGTAAATATCCATGGGTTAATTCTACACCAATGAGCAGCACATTTGAATCTAAGGGGGAAATTGAGGTTGAAGCCCCTTCCTCTTTAACCTGAGTAGCAGCCTCAACTATACTTTTGTCGTTCAAAAAATGAACTGCTAATTCACCCTGAGGAGGCCCATATGGACGACTGTCTGCATTTGTTCCAGCCATTAAGAAAACATCTATCATCATTCTTTGCTGATTTGATTTCACTAGTCAGGGAGGCTATTGAATGGAGCCTCATTCTCATTCGAAGGGTCTGTTGTTGCACTATGTCCTTGCACCTTTACAATTTCTTTATTCAAGGGTTTCCTCATTGCCCCCGATTTTGGGGTAGATGCTACCCCTAACTGGTTAATTTCAGCTGCTTGACCGAAGTGAAGGGGCCCCTGAGGGATCCTTGCGTATGGAAACAAGGCACAATCAGCACACACAAACTGATACGCCAGACACGAGGTTGTATTCCCAAAAGCTAGGGTTTATTGCAAAGCAAATAGTCTCAGTTGGCCAACTGGGTCCCACGCCCCGCGACATGTGTTTCCAGACCCCGGGGGCCACAAGAGAGTGAGAATCGTACAACAGTTACATATATACAAAGCAAGCATCTTACAATCAGTAGTGACACATCCAATACCGCCCCTAATACATTTCCTTTGAATTGGGCACGATGATTGACAATGGTGACGAGTATGACACCTTCAAACATTCATTTAGCAACAGTTTGCAATTTTTAGAGCCTGCAGACATAAGTCTTTGTTTTAAAGAACACAATGCTTCTGTTTTTGCAAGCAAGCTGCGTGCAGGGGAGAGACACATTCCAGGCCTTGCTATCTCCTAGTTTCTATTTGTGTACTGGGGTCAACTTGCTCTCCAGGGCGCTACAGGGCTCAGGAAAAGGGGGTCCGCAAAGAAGTGCATAATTCAAGCCATTTAATGTTCGCTTCTAACATTTCTACTGTATTAACGAGACTAGCTGGCACCTGTGTACTGATTAGAATGCCTCGCTGCTTACTTCCAAGAATTTGTGAGGGAGGAGACCGGGCATTTCTGTCTGGGTTGCTGCGTTATGTTTCAACATGTCTCTTGCGGCCTTGCGTTATGCTCTAGTGGAGCAGAATACATTTTCAGCAAAGCAGTTTTAACAGAAAGCAAAAGGCAAACGTTAGAGAAAACAAAATGGTGATTTCAGTCACCTTAAAATGGCCGCACTTTAGTCAAGCTTATGGCTATATATTTCTAATACTAAACACATGAGGCGGTTGGTCTTCGGCCAACAAAGTACATTGCCTTATGATTGAGGGGTGTCTACTTTTTCTGGACTGCAAGAAAGCCAAGGACAAGGTTGGAATTAAAATCCCCTAATCACCAGCTTGTGAGCTCTGTGTTATCTGGGGCTTCTGACTAACGGCTCAATCCTCCACTGAGATACACTCACCCTGGTCACTGTTCTCCGATTGGGGTTCTATTATGTTTGCTCTTTCTAGGACATGTTTCTGCATTGACAACATTTTTGGTGATTTAATCAAGTTGTGGCCACTTCGCGGATCAGACATGTGTAGAGGTGAGAGGGGCTCACGTCGCAATTGAAAGGGCAGCTCTTTCTGTTTCAAATATTCCTTTTCCTTTTTCACAATGTACCAAAGTTTGAGAGATCAACGCTATGTAGTTTACAAAGTAAACTGACACACTCCAGTGATTGTGAACGGGCTTGTAGATACACTATATCGAGTTTGTGGCAGCGTTGCTACAATCCTAGCGTACTGTTATAGAATTATCAAAGTCACTGACTGAGGCCTGCTTACCGCTCCCCGATATTACGTTCTCAAAGATTGCACGTTTTACAAAACTTACTGTTTGGGAAAGCAGGTTTGAGAATGGTTTTGTCTCCCAGGGCCACAGTCACTCGCTTGCCACAAGACTGCTAAAATGAGTCACTAGAAACCAAGTTGACAATAACATTTTATCAAATGGGTGTTTTCCATCATAAATGTATCTTCCCATAGGCTACAATATTAAACCTGGTATGGCTTTATATTTATTTTTTCATGACTCCATACAGCCTACAAAGGAAATTGCACATATTTGAAAAGTTTGAAAGTGCACATAATCTTAGGCCTAATTCTGCCAAAACTAAGACGATGATATTCACAGCGGGCAAAAAAATGAAGCCTTTTAGAATAGATCACTTTCCAATTGAGCAATGTTCAAAGATGACATACCTTGGGTATGTACTGAGTAATTACTCCTCATTTAAATACTTGTCACAAATCTTAAACGAGAAGTCTCGACCCTTATTGTCACAAATGAAGGTGATATTTTCCAAAATTTTTGCACTTACTCTATCTTACCTTTGTTGGAATTTCTAACCAAGAAGGTAGAATCTGTTCTTTCATACTGTCTTGATATGTGTAATATCAATGTGTTTTTGAATACTTTACAAGGCCGTCTTATGAAGTCCACTATTTGTCTTGCCCTACCTATCCCTAATACAGTGATTCGCCACAAATTTTGTTTAATTTCACTTGCAAGCAGATTTGAATGGAGGGCCGTGTGTAATTATGCAAAAATCCTTCAGCCACCAAAAAACTCAATATATTTGGACTTTTATGAAATGTTAATGGGCAATGGTCCAAGATCCTTTCTCAAATATGTTAATCAAATGAATTTATTATTAATCGATCTTGGTGTCTCGCAACAGGACCTATGTTTGAGTCTGGCATATGTCCAAAAAAAATTATATGAGAAGGATCGGATCCTGAAGATAGAAACTTGAATAAATATAATACCTTCAAGGAATATGAGAAATGTTTTAGGAAGAGGGTTCTGTGTTCTGCATATATCATCTCATTCCCTTGTCATGTTTCTCGTGCATTATACATATATGGTTTAAACTAAATCAGATTCACACCCTTAAGCAGGTTTCTAAATGGACGGTTGAAAAGGGACTGATTCCCCCTATGAAATGCAGATTTCCAACCTGCAAGGAGCCTTGGGAATCACTGAAACATTTAATACTGGAATGTCTGCATTTTAAAGTCCAAAGAACTAATTTGTTGATTAGATTTCTTATTCCTAAATTTGTGGACGCATTTGATTTGCTATGGGACAGAATGATGATGGGCGAGCATAAACCGCTTATCTTTGCCCTGGTCCAATTGCTTAGAATAATTGAATCTGAACTGACTCAACTATTCCCATAAGGGGGTGCCAAGTACTTTTTTTGTAGCACTGTATATGTGGGACTCACAGGCTCTTATTGATATACATACACTAAAATGTAGTAATGATTTTACCTGCAAAAATGTGCACAAGATCTATTCCATAATATTTGCCCAAAGGATGTCTTGGGTGAAATAATAATCACTTATGGATAATGCAACTCACGGTTGGTCAATAGCGATACAAAGGGTCTATTGTAATACTGTGTATATGGTATTTCTTGGTTCTGACTGATATAACTGCAATTAAATATTTTCATGATTTACCTGCAAGACTTGCACAAGAGCTATCTCATCATATTTTGCACATTGTGTATTTTGTAATTGGTGTATCAATAATCAAATTTCGACAATGTGGTAGTCTCTTGGCCATTTGGGCTTTTTTCCTTTTTTTGTGTGTACTTGACATATTTTAAATTCTGACCTATTGAAAACTTCCTTCAGAGAGATTTTAATATGGTAGGATAGATCGTTGTTTTATGTTTTATGTACTTTTATATATATATATATACACATATATGCTCTGTGTACAATGATTTGAGTTTGAAACATGCATTACATATGCATTTCCATGTCTTAATCAAGGACAAAATTGCACAATGAAGAAATTTACTTAGTCTAGATTACAATGATGTCCTAATATGCTCAGAGGAAACTATTTCAACTTTGTCAGCTGTGGAGGTATTAGGAATTCACCTGTATGATGAGCATATTATGTTGCATTTTAATGTAATGTTAAGTTAGAGTGAGTTGTTTACGTATATATGTAACATGTTTTGTAAAGGTTTTTTTGTAAACCATAGACAAATAAAAAAAAGTAAAACAATAAAATAAAAATAAAACAAATTAAGAATTAATGGCTTAGATCACAGGTTTCCCACTGTTAAGGGCAGCTCCTGGCTCTTGGTATCTTGTGTTACAGCAGGCTGTTTTCAGGAAAGCATACATTATTCTGTAACTGCCATGTTGCCAATCTACATGGCAGCTACTAAGGTTGTGGGGATATTAGTGACAGTTCCAGCAGAGATACATGTTAGCACCATGCTCGTTCAGCATGGAACATTATGAAAACCTGCTTTCTTGGACATCAAAAATCAAAAAAGCTTGCTACAGCCTCCCCATACAAATGGTATTCTCTGACACTAACTCATATCCTTTCTCTTTCAATGCTCTCTCCATATCCTTCTTTCCTTTCAAAGACATGTTCTCCAATTCTCTTTCCTCTGGTTTTGTATACCTTTTTAGTTGCTCTCCCTTGCATGCTTCATTTTCTGGCTCCAACCTGCTGGTCCCCTCCTTGTTTTGTCCATTTCCCTTTGTATTCCCATTCTCTCACTTTAAATTACTCTATCACTTCCATTCCCGTAAAGAGAAGGTGATAAGCGAGTAACGCCAGAGTGAGGGAAGAAGGCCCAGGGTAATCCAGGGAGGGAAAAGGAGGAGGGAGGCTAACTGCCAGGCATGCCATAAGTAAGGGAAAACACGAGGAAACTATGCTAAGCATCAGCCCTGACCCTACCATAAACCTAAGACTGCAAGGAATCCAGTCTAACAAATTTCCACCCGTGAGTAAGGGCAAACAAAAGGAAACTAGATTTAGCACCAGCTCCACCCTACTGGTAACTTAAACTCATCAAGGGAATCCATTAAAAGGACCTCCCGCCTCCTGTGGATCACCATCTGGGCAGAGAATCGACACCCGGCCAGAAATAGAGCCGGTGATCAGATTTCAGGCTACTGACGGACTAGCAGTACATCAATGGAACCCATCACCACAGATGCGCTATCACTGATATAACTACAAAGGGCAAACAGAGGATGAGTAGGTTTTATAGATCAACCCCAAAAAGCTTAAGATCTACCACTAACAACAAAAATAACACTAACAATCAATGCTCTGCACACACCTCTTACATACTGCACTACAGTCAACCAGAACTCCTCAGCACAGCAATCCGCACATACTTCAGAACACTGCAACCACAAGACATAGCACACACAACCTTGCACAATACCACACAATGGCCACATCCCGAACCTCAAACCCAGACTCAGTGAACGGTGCACCCGAACTGAAGCTGCCAGCAGCACATCACAGACCCTTTGCTCTTTCTCCCGCTCCTCCCACCAACCCTACCTCTCCCCCCTCCTTACTTTCACAGAGCCACCACAGCTCCGACAGACCACACAAGTGGCACCTGTGTGCGATATAAAAACCTTTAACATTAACATTCCCCTTCCTTGTTTCTCATTTTCTCTGACGGTTCTCCTGTCCTGTTTCTATTTGATGACACCTATCTTTCACTTCAAATCCCCTTTGCTTCTCTTTCTCCTCCTCTACCCATTTGCTGTTCTACCATTTTAGAGTTAATTTTTTATTTTCTCGTGTGACTTATAGACCATGGCCTCACTACGAGTGTGCCGGTGCAGTAATAACCTGCTAGTGTTACCACATACTGCGAAAACAAGGGGGGTCCTGGGAGTCCTCTGCCGGCCATTAGTGCCAGTTTCTTTAGCTCACTATCTCTTTCACAGAGGAGAAATATCAGTAACATATCAGTCTTTGTCCTGTCCAAGGGCAGTCCAGCACTCAAATGCCAGGCAATTCTCCTCTGAACAAGAGTGCAGACAGCAACCCCAGACACCTGTTTCAGTCTGGTTGGACCTCATCAGTAGGGTGGTGCTGTGCCTCTCTTAAGAACAGTGAGCGGGGGTCCATGCCTGGTTTAAGACATACTGGCACATTATGGCACCAGCACAGTCCAAGTTTGCTGGTGGGTTGTGGATTTACCGCCAGCTCTGAGGTTGAGGTATATCCGCCACCCTACTGGCAAAAAATGGCCACTATTACTGGCTTGATAATACCAGCGCTGGTAATACCAGCAAATCCCTGAATGGAGTCCTATGGTACTCCATAGAATGGGGATTTACCAGCATTTCTGTCACTTGGAATCTGCTGGTAATACCGGCAGACAAAGTGGTGGAAACCTTAAGATAGTTTGCTGGTATCTGGCGGGATACCAGCAAACATGTAATGAGGCCGATGCCTTCTCTGAATATCTGTCCCCATATCTTACCTGCATGATCTTCTTCTTCACTTTCCTTTTTTGAATTATTTAATTTTCTCATTTTCTCTCAAGTTCAGTAGTATCGTTCACCTGTTTTGTGCCACTCTCCTTCTTTTCTGTTATTGTAGTTTTACTTGGATATTGTGTATATCTGTACATAGTTGTTTGTTTCCTTACAAGTTATCTACTTAAACTGACCCTTGTAACTAGACAGCAAAATAGGAATGCAATGTATAGTGATGAGATCAGCCTCCCACATATATTATATAGCAATACGGCAATCTAGTGTCAGCATGTATTTAGACTTTGTGGCCAGTTTGATGATTTAGTGACTGTTCTGTTGGTAGTTCCGGCCAATGCCACTTGCCATGTGTGCATTATGGTGCACCATTGACCTAAACGTTCTCAACCATGGACTTCTCAAGTGCCACTCATCCGCTTGCACTAAATTGCAAACCACAGTTCGTGAATGTGGGTGCTTGTACCAATGTTCTTTTCCTTTCCAACCCTCGCTAAGATACCGTTGTGGAGGAAAGGGACTTAGTATCACGTTTTTTTGGGGCTCGCTTACCTATAACAATACAGTGTTTGTTTCTAGTACTCTCAAGTTGGACTAATGCACGAGGTTGTTTACTCGTTGCCAAAGAAGCAGACAACAGCTATAAACATATTGACACTTACCTTGATTTATCTGTATTAGAAATTATGCCTAAGTGAAGCAACCCATTGGTGGACGTTTTGTTTCGGGTTCTTGCGCACATGCTGCATGCATATTCAATCAGCAGAGTGAAGAAATAGAACAAAAGAATTGTATTTCATTTTATCTACACAATATCAGTTAAGTTTGTTGAGGCTTCTCTGGCCAGTATAATGTATAATTGTTTTTTCGATGTAGCGATCATGGTGTTGAATGTTTAAATGTGCCTCTCAGGCAGAACTTTTTACAGCCAGAATCTTTTATGGATCAGACTCATGTCATTGAGGCAGTGTGATCATCAACTCTTTGCAACCTGGTGCACCAGAGTTTACAGCTTCGCAGAAGATGCACAATAAACTATGATTTGATTTGCCTTGCAGTTACATTTAGTTGTTGGCTTTCCTTATTAAAATGAAAGTCATCCCAGAGAATTCATGCTGCTTTAAAACATTGGTACCATGATTTAATTTTTCAGAATAACCCATCAAAAAGTCATGGGATGCTAGATATATCGACATGCAAACCTACTTTATAGATTTTAGTTCTCACTTAACTATTGCAATATCTTGCAAGAACCAAGTAAGAGGTTGCAAAAGAAAACACAACTGAAGTCTGTGCTCCACGCAAAGTATTAGCAGGCATTACCATAGCCAATAGCCTGGGCATTTATGTATTGACGTTTTGTTTTTACCATGAGTGTCCATCATGTGCATATTTATTTTCCACATGTTCAGAGTGTGCCATCACATGCCCTGTGCCTACGCCGTTTCCCAGTTTGTTTTCAAATAGGCTGATTCTCCTGCCATTGACATGGGGCTACATTAATCAATGTCCAGTTATTTAGCATTTCAATGAAATCTCTCTCACCGCAAGCACAGTTCAATGCAACCATTTCAAAGCAAGCCAATGCAATGAAATTGTATTTTTAAGAATTAAGAAGTACCTTTTTTATGTGTTTGTCTGTAAATTGTTTTTCTACTGTGGTAAAGGTTTAAAATAAACCAAATACAAATAATAATTTAAAATATACAATTAAATTGTTATTTTACCATCTCACCAAATACTTAGGTATGTGTTTCTTTTTTAGAGTTATATTCATCCCGCCTTTAATCCAAAATGGCAGAATAACCCCATCACCTCTTTTTTGTCGTTGTTGATCCTCTACGTCCCATTTACCTCACTCTCCATTATCGATTATTTATTTCTTCTGGTTTTCCTTCTTTTTATGCCATATGCACCCTCCATGTTATTATTTGTATATTTACATTTAACTTTTAAGTTAAATGACCGGGATGCAAAGGGGGGAGGTTGCAGGTTGTGGGTTTCATGGGCTACCCCCACCATCTAGATGCCCACTGCCCAAATCCTGCTTTCCCTCCATTCTACCACTGCTGCAGTCGGCATGATATGATATGATATGATAGGGCATTTATAACGCGCCTATACACAAGTGTTTCACAGCGCGACGAGTGAAGGGAGGGGAAACAGATGAAAGACAAACAAATATCCTTCTAGGTCAGGTGTCATTCAGATTGCGCAAGTGCATACGAAGGGGGAGGGGGAAAGTTCAGTACATGGGATAAAGGATAATAAACAACAAGTGAAGTACGGCCAGCTGGTTAAGTGCAGACATCAGGTGTCGAGTGCTGGTAGTGGAGCTGTAGGGATACAGAAAATAGTGCCCCCGTAAGTTTGGGGGTTGCCAGCAAGGCAGTGCAGGTGTACAACTGGCGGGGGAGGGGACCTGGGCCCGAGATCAGAGCGTGGCTTGGTAACTAGTGCAGTTTCAGTTTTAGCCAGGAAGTCAGCAGGGGAGAGGAGGAGAAAAAGCAGAAGCAAAGAGAACGGTTTTGAGGTGCTTCCGGAACCAGAGATGGTTCTCCTCAAGTTTCAGGGAGGCAGGGAGGCTGTTCCAGAGGGAGGCCCCAGCCGAGGAAAGATAGCTACCACCAACTCGTTGCTTGGAGAAGCGACTGACCCTGAGGGAGTTGGAGGCAGAGGAGCAAAGAGCTTGAGAAGGAACATATTTAGGAAGAGATTGATGAAGGTATTGAGGCCCCAGGCCCCAGAAGGCCTTGTGGACAATGTAGTGTTTTTAACTTAATCCTCGCAGCCACTGGGAGCCAGTGCAGAGATTTCAGTCCTGGAGAAATATGATCCCTGGGCTTGAGGACAAGTCTTGCAGTCCTGTTCTGGCTGAGTTGCAGAGGGCACAGAGTAGAAGCAGGCAGATTTAGAAAGAGGTTGTTGCAATAGTCCAGCCTAGAGAGAAGCAGAGCTCTGGAGACAGTGAGCTTCTGGGGGAAGGAGAGGAAAGGAAGAATACCCCTGAGGAGGTGCAGCTGGTAGTGTGACTTCTCAGAGACATCAGAGATGTGAGGAGAGAAGGGGAGTGTGGAGACGAAGATGACCCCAAGGTTTTTAGCCTCACAGGTGGGAGCAGGAAGGGGGCCAAGTGAGGCCAACCAGAGAGTGACAGGAAAGGAGGGAGCAGGTGTTCCGATGAGAAGAATGATGGTCTTACTGGTATTAAGACAGAGATCATTGGCAGCAGAGCACTCCTGGATGGCAGACAAGCAGTCAGAGATGAGAGAGGGAGAACAAGTGGCCGAGGGTAGCCTGAAGATTAGCTGGGTGTCGTCTGCATAGCACTGGAAGTTGGGGCAGAGCGCAGCAATGCGGTGGGCAAGAAGAGGCAGGTATTGGTTGAACAGCCAGGGAGAGAGGTTAGACCCCTGGCAAACACCATAGGTAGATATAGAGATGGAGGAGAGGAAGGACCCAAGTTGAACCTGGGAGGGTCGATCAGAGACGAAAGAAGTCAGCCACGCCAGGGCCTGACCTGTGATACCCAAGTTATCATGGAGACAGTTGAGCAGGATGGCATGGTTGACCATGTCAAAGGCAGAAGAGAAATCAAGTAGGATGAGGACGCAAGGGGTGCTGGAATAAAGGTTAGAGAGCAGGCATTCACTGATGTTCAGGAGAGCCTTTTCCATGCTTCTGGCAGCTCTGAAGCCAGACTGATGATCATGGAGACAACCAACAGATCCAGTGTGAAGATTTAGCTGGGAGATGGCCAGCTTTTCCAACAGTTTGCACATGAAGGGAGTGATGGATATTGGGCGATAGTTAGCCAGGCAGAACTGGTCAGCAGAGGGTTTCTTAAGAAGAGGGTGCACAGGGGAGTGCTTCAGGGGGAAGGGAAGACTCCAGTGGTGAAGGAGTGGTTGCAAAAGTTGGCCAGAGCAGGAGCCATCATGAAAGGCCCTGCCGGCTTTCCTTGATAACAGAAGGACCCGGGTGTTAGAAACATGGCTGCTGCCTTTTCCATAATCTGCAGCCCTGCTGAGCTGCTCCTTCCCTCTTTGTTGGTCATGGGGGATTGGCCACCTATTTCATCATGTGGACCAATTGGGGTGAGCTGGCAGTCAAAGCCGGCTCTCCATCAAGGCCCACACAAAATCCTGCATTCCTGCCTGGCTTGTCCAGCCATGGCTGTTGTGCCCAGCTGCAATCTCCAAGTTACCATCTTGCCGTTCCACCCTGGAAGCACTCCGGGTAAGCATTGAGCACAAATGTTTTTTTTCCATTGCCCATATGTTGTCCCCTAGCAGCCCCTTGCACAGCCGCTGCTGCTGTGTCCAGGGAATTCATGTCTGCCCACACGGAGCTGTGATTCTTTCGACTACATTGTCCCCCTTGACTTCCACCTACTAGCACCAGTGTTGTGCCATGTTCTTTAGAAATTCTGTATTGCTGCCTCTTTATTTGTTGGTTCTTTCTTGTACCCTGCCCTGCTGTGTGGAATTGCTCCCTGGCACTTGTGACCATGCTCTTTCTCTTGTGTCTCTGCATATGTTAATATCTTTCATGACTTTTACCTCATTCCTGGACCTGTACCCGCCCTCATAGCCAGCCCCCAGTCTGTGCACTGCTGGTCCTGGCATGTTTTCTTTCTTGGCATCCTCATTATTTATTGACTCTGAAGTATTGCTTCTTTTGTGCAAAATCTTGTTGTTGCTCTCATTTTACTTAGCCTGACCATTTGTATTAATGTCTTTCTTACCTACTGCTTCGTGTTACCCCCATCCCCTTTTGTTTGTTTTCCTCTAGTGGGCCCCGCTGTTTCCCCTCCATGCTGACAATTGCCCTCTTCCTGCGGCTCCCCCCTTCTCCCCATTGGTTCCATTCCCTGGCCCCGTTTTATCACTCCCCCTCTCGCACATGTTGTCACTCTCTGCCCTGCATGTTTCTTTCTCCTTTCCTTCATCCTCTTTGTCATACTTACCTCTAATTGTACTTTTACTTGTGGTGCTTGCATGCCCGATTAGTCCCTCACCTAACGAATGCAGCTCACTGTTACATTGTACCCTTTCTCTTACATAGCTGATCTTAGCCCCCTTTACCCTGTGGCAGGCATTTCATTCTTACACTGTGCCCGTTTACCTGCATACTCGATTGGCCCTTGGGCGTGGCTCCCTTACCTGCACACCCTCTCTTTTCCTGTGTCCTTAGCTGTTTTCTTAGTCTGTGTTCTTGCCTGCACATCTGATATAACCACACATACTATGAGGTGAAACTTTTCCATTCTTCAGTCAATCCTACTGGATTGTCCTCTGTTTGCCTGCATGCCTGATGCGGCCTTTCATATTATGAGGTGAGGCTGTTCCAGTCTGCAGTCAACCCTTTGTTTGCCTGGCTGCCTGATGTAGCCCCTCATGTTATGAGGTGAGGCTGTCCCAGTCTGCAGTCAACCCTTTGTTTGATTGGCTGCCTGATGTAGCCCCTCATGTTATGAGGTGAGGCTTTCCCAGTCTGCAGTCAACCCTTTGTTTGCCTGGCTGCCTGATGTAGCCCCTCATGTTATGAGGTGAGGCTGTCCCAGTCTGCAGTCAACCCTTTGTTTGCCTGACTGCCTGATGTAGCCCCTCATATTATGAGGTGAGGCTGTCCCAGTCTGCAGTCAACCCTTTGTTTGCCTGGCTGTCTGGCTGCCTGGTGTAGCCCCTCAAATTATGAGGTGAGACTTTTTCCAGTCTGCAGTCAAACTACCTGATTGATTTAATTGCATGACTAGCTTTCCATATTGCAGTTTATCTACTTGTCCTGCACTTTTTACGTGTTCATGTAGTGTTCATGTATTGTTCCTCTCATCTTCTCCCCCCAGCGCTTCCCTTCCTACCCTCTCCCCTTTTCATGTTTAGCACTTGCACATTCTAAATGGTCTCACGACATAGCCAGTATGTGGTGTACGTCCTCACTACTGCCCACCTTCACTTCCCCCTCTTCTCTCTCATGCTTTAGCACTTGCATGTTACGAATGTTTCAAGAACTTTTAAGAATGTTTTTGTTTTTATTTTGTCCCATTTTCGCTCTTCCCTTCCTCGCCCTCCTTTTCTTGATGTGCTGTGAAACACAACTTTTAGCTGTATAGTGCGCATAAAACATGATTAATAAATAAATAAACTATGTTTTTACATTTCTATGAATTTCACAATAAACTCAATGTGTGTTTTTGTCCGTGATATAGCTTTTCACTGAAATGGGTTTCCATTTAAATTGATTAATTAAAATAGCTGAAACAGTATCTACTCCATGGCCACAAATTGCCCCCAAACATGCAGAGGTCCAGGTAGTCATCCCCTACTATGTGCTTCTATCAAATGTAATATTTCACAGCCATTCCCAAGGCTTGCTCCATCTTTATGGAATGCCACTGAATACTGAGGTATAGTTGCTTCTCAACTCTTGAACCCCAGTCAAAGAAGCCCAGCTATTGCTCTTGGCCCCATCCCTCCAATTCATGAAATGTTCTTATATTGCTTTTGCTCAGCCTGGCATATAATCCTAAGGAATTGTTTTTGTACCCCAGTCATCAAAGACACAGGTATTACTCTATCCTCCCACTCCCTTGCCCAGCTCTTCTACACTGTTCAAAGAATGAGAGTGGTGCATTGCCACTTCTTCAGCATTGATGGTCACCTCTCACATTACAGTCCGAAGGAGAATTCATACTCTACTTTCATGTGCAGCAGCATTATAGAGGAGCCAGCCGAAAGAGAGACCCTCCTATCCATTGTGTTTAATCTGTCTTTGGCAATGGGACCAGGAACTCAGATGGGGCCTAATGGAGTGCTGTGTGTGGTGGGTCAGAAGATGTACACAGACACTCAGTGAACATGATGTACTTTTGTTTATTAAAGAAAAAGCAAAAGGCCTAACATTCTTTATGTCTATGGGTTGCCCCTGCCTATATTAATAACTAAGGTGCTCGTTTGTAAGTCGTGAGTGTTCAAAGAAACAGGCCTGCTGTCCAAAACTCCCCTAAATGACCCTACTACTAAGATAAAAACTAACCTAGGTCAGGAGAATGACTCCCTTCTCCTGAGGGTAGTGCTAGTGTCAGTCTTTATTATACAATTCGCAAATAGTCTATTGTGACTTCTTGTATTAGTATCTTTGATTCCCAAAGAGAGATGTTGCCCTTTCTTCACCTTGAATCCCTGTTTGGCTCTGTCTTTGTTGCTTTATACTTTTGGTCACATGCCTGCTTGTGCCCTTCAGAGGGAATATAGCTTTCTTGGCTCACTCTGTTGCTGTACAACATATTGATTCTCTGGAGTCTCCCTGCACCTCCTGTTCACCAAGTAACCTTCTTTTGTGGCAGGGAATGTTGTAGGAGGGTTTTGGTTCAGGGGTCTCCTCTCCAGCATTCACATCATGGCTCTCTTTCTCCTTCTCGCTGCACCACCTCATTTGACTGCACTCACAGACACACAGTTCATCTGGGTTGTTGGCGGTCTCTGCAACATTGTTTGGACTGATGGTCCACCACAGATCCTTGTCTGTGGTCTCACCACCACCTCTGCTTGGGCTTGGGCTCCCACCCTGTTGGTTTCTCGTGTCCCAGGATTGCATCCCACAGCCTGCAGCTATGATCTTCTCACTCGTCTCCTGCTTCTCTCATCTACCTCTTTGGAATCACTTTCTTTAACATACTTGTCCCAGTAAAGTGGGAATCCTGATTTAAATGAATAAAACATTTTCTCCCAAGATAATATCCCTTAGGAGATTCTTCATCCCAGTGTTGATAATTCATATTTTCTTGCATTTTAACACATCCTATGTAGGCCATGGTATGACCAGCCTGATGGAGGTCCTCATGGGAACGGGAGTGCTTGTCACCTAAGGGGGGGGGGTCTCTGCCAGTGTGGTCCCACTTGCCTCTACCCCTAGCGAGGGTATTGCGGACCAGATCACCTCCCTAACCTTTGAGGAAGGGGCTCCCCCTTAGGGAGAAGGGCCAAATGCCCTTGATTTCTGACATGTGGCATTCCAATGTGGCTTCCTACTGATCCGCAGCCATGTCCTCTTCCAGTCCCACTTCCTTTCATGGAGCGACAGAGTGGCAGATGAAAAAAAGTCTTTCCTAGTGTGTGACTACGAAGCTGCATGGCTAATAGGGGAGTGATGCAAAGTGATGATGATTCCCAATGCTCACTACCCTCTAGACTGCCTAGTTTGGAAAACACATCTTTTTACGCCAATTTGGTTTTAAGTTAGCAGTTGCAACACTGGCACACATGTCAGTTATAGGTATCTCCACTGAGTCAGATAAATACATGTGTCTAACCTTTCAGGAAAAGTACATGTGCACAGTCTAAAAACCCAGAGGGAAGGGGGTTGGAATTCACTTTCTGTGCAATTTAAAGGTGAACCATGAATTTGGCAGTGCAATAGTTTAATCAGAGATAACAGCAAAATGCAGAGATCATCTGTGGCCTCAAGGTGACATTGGGAAATATCAGTTGGGGGTGAGAATCTGTTTGAGGGAGAACTTCCACCTTTAACTCTTACAAATGTACGTTGAATTGGATTGGATCATTCTCCACAGTATTATGAAGTAAAGACTCTGTACTAGAGCCTTGTATCTTCGTAGGAAAGTACCCCCTCATTTCTGCTCGGCCCCTTTTGGGATTTTTTAAATTGATAGTCATCTATATTGGGCATGTTTTTGTTTTGGTGGCAAGTACAAGTAATTTTTGGCTATACAGAGTAAACCCAGTTTAGATTTCTCTGGTTTATTTGAATTTGGGCACTTGGATAAAGATGCTCATCTCCTTTGGTTTTTATGTTACAATCAAAGTAATTTAACAACATTTTGATCTTATTATTTGCTTTTTGTATTGGTAGCACTGCTGTAGACACTTTGTTTTTCTTTTCTGGGAAAGACATTCTGGAACATGCTTTCCCTTTCGTGGCCATTTCAGTAGATACGGTGTACACATTACTCTGCTAAGGACAAGTATTGGAAAGGCAACAAGGGTATGCCCGTCTCTCTTACCGGATGAGCACAGTCTGACACCACACACCCCAATATGCTAAAGGGTTTATGTCAAAGGCCCTCATTACGACCTTGGCGGAGAACCATGGTGCTATTTGCACCATGGTCCATGGCGCTAAGCTGCCAACTCCGCCATGGTGGTTGGCGGACTTACCGCCCCATTCCGACCTTGGCGGGGCGGTAAGTCCCCAATCCCCATTTACCCTTCCCCATTCCCATTTTTGCCCCATAGGGTATAATGGGAGTGGGGAAGGCGTTAATTACGCCACCGTAAATTACGGTGGCGTAATTAACAACAAGGTCCCTTAGCGCCATGGATTTTAACGCCTGCTAAAAGCAGGCGTTAAAATCACCATGGCGCTAAGGGAACTCATACTCAGGCGGAAAGGGGCGCCATGGTTTACGCCGGCGTAAACCCCTTTCCGCCAGGGTCGTAATGAGGGCTAAAATGTTTTACAACGAAGGTCATATTCAGTTTATGAGCAGAACAATAACTGGTGGAAAATAGGTCGGCAAGACAGAGTGACTAATCCACAACAATGCCCACTGTAGGATAAAGCACACCAATAAGTCTCCATTTGGCAAGGAAGAAGTCATGCATAATACTGTTACACATGAAATAGGATTGATGAAGAATCATTGATTAGGTTTCCAGAAACTCACACATAACCCCCATTGCATGTACATAACGGAAATACAGGTACCTTCTTGAAGTAGCAAAATAATATACCTATACACACGTATAGGCATATAAATGCATACACATATCTTTGTCATTATAAGATAATGAAACTTGCATGCAGCTAAGTCCTAACATTAAAGATTCTAACATTCCATTTCTAATGAACTCATGAGAAATGGAAATTTGGCCAGCAATGTTTCCAACGACGAGTTGCAAAGTGTACAAAATACACATGGTTCATAAATGGTGAGAACGGTAAAACGCTGTCAAACCGCTTAGGTGATTAGGAAAAGGATGACAAGTTACAATCATAAGGTCACACTGTCACATCTCACATAAGTGATTGGTTGAAATATACGTAATCATTCACTCCGCTCATACTTTTTGTGAAGCAACCAATTGTGAGCCATATGTAGCTGATAGATGTTTTAAACTGAGCTAACCAATTAGAGTGTCTGAGAAAGAAGATGAGCTCAATGCTTATGAGTGAACTTTTATGATAATCGCAGATAGTCATGTGATTAGATTAATCCAATAGTATTAGAAAATGTATGGAAATGCTTAAAGTGAAAATGATGCAAGCGAATCAGAAGTCCGGAAAATACACATAATTGAATGTCTGTTTATATGTTTTCCATTATTATTATTATTATTATTATTGTATTTATTGAACCTGGCAGTGTGTTATTGTCATATCTTGTGTATGTATTTTTCCTTGGCTCTTTTGGATTGATTTTTGTACTTGGATTTCGACTTCCCCAACATATTTAGTGTCCCGAGTATGGGGATTCAGGTGTTTCTGGAAAGCTGGGAGCTTCTCTGCCTGATCGCTGCAGGCTCCCCTGGCTCCCCCCTCGAGTGCAGGCCATTGTGGGGAGAGGCAGCCTGGAAAACCACGGATGACCATAGTGAGCCAATGCACCAGCGGGGAACTGAGCATAAATGTGGAAGTTGAGTGAATGAAGGCATGAGCCACGTAGGGTGTTCTGTTTTGCCATGTTTTGTTTTCTTTCGTAATGGAAATTGAAGAGAGCTCCTGTAGCGAGAAATTGAGACATTATGTTAAACCAAAGCTTGGTAAGTTAGGTGTACACATACCTCAGTAAAGAAGGGAGGGGAAATGCTGCTTCCGAAATAAGAGTGGGAGGTCCTGCAATAGTAAGGACTGTACCCTCCATCCGCAGTAAGATGTGATAGGCAGAGAATAGTAGAAATAGTAGAACTGTGATTTTTTTCCTTGAATTGAATATTTCTTAGCGGTGAATGATCAGAGGCAAATCCTGATAAGGTGTTGAAGTGGTCAAAAGATTGGGGTGGAGATTGTATTTGAGAGGGGGTGCAGCTTTTGGAAATTTCAGTTAATGCTCATGAGCACTTAGTGATTTTGTGCTTAGGTGTAGGCCTTGTATTGATGTTTGCAATTTGTGGGTTTCTGAAGCCAGGTAGGGTGGTGCAGTAGAAGGGCCGCCCTACGAGACAGTGTTGAAGTAATTATTTTTCTTGTTTGTATCTTGTGCCATGAACTGTACAGATTAATAGTGATGTACTGTACAGAAGAGAAATTAGCACTTCATTAGAGCACATGTGTAGTGAAATACCCACCTATAGGGAAAAGATTGTGAAATCTAACAAGTGGGCGGTAGGATCAGAAGGAAACATATTACAGCCTTACCAGCTGAGGGCATGCATGACAAGAGCATTATAGAGTATATGTATATCCATTTATTGTCCACCTATAAAGGTAAAAAGCTGAACAGAGAGAAAGTATATTAAAGCTCTGGAAGCTTTATGAGCAAGATGAGAGCAGTACTCAGTCAGTGATAAGTTTATTCGGATGAAACAAACATCCATCAAACCAACACATTACATAGCATAAAGAAGAACATACACATAAAATATACAAAATTAATAAAGACTTGTGCCTAAGCATATTAATAAACACTGAATACAAACTCAAAACTCAAAATACATACAGTATCCTAACCCCGTAAAAGCCCATTTATTTTATACATTTCAGACTTCAAGTACGACAGAAGGGCCCATGCCGTCAGTACCGTTCCTGCTGATAAAAGGAAAATCCTAGCGGGTCTATACTGACGTATGTCCATACCTTGTAAGATCAATAATAATGCCTGTTCCCTTATCTCATGGTAGCCTGGGCAAAATAAAATGAAATCACTCAAATTCTCTTTCGGCTATGCACACAGGGCAACTAGGATCATCTGAATAACCAGGCAATTTTGCAGTATTTCCTCTCAGTGCTATGCTATTGAATCTGGACCTAGTAATTAGCCAACTGTGAATGCTTCTTCCCAGCCCAGACATGGTACGATTGTACATTTTGGTTCCCACTTATGAGCCTATTGTAACTGTCACAACGGGTCACCCGTGCAACCAAAGCACGCTTACCAAAAATACCTCTGGTCACTACCTCTTTAATGTTCTGACTTATACCGGCAGCAACACTAATGCCAGGGGGAACTGACCATAAGCATCACACTGACCCAAAACGTCCTTAACCAACCTCAGCCAAGGAATTTTAAACCACCTATCTCTATTTAAGGTGTTTCTTATAATGAAGTGGCATAGAGTTGCATTCTTGTTTCCCTACAGACTCAGCCATAGCTTACTCTGTGCAGCAGCCACATCGTCTTCCAATACCAAAGGAAAGGGGAATGCCTAGGGTGTATGCACCCCGCCCCTGTCAGGTAGCATAAATATGACACAGGCTTCAACACCTGTGCAGTTCTTACCCCAGACAATTGAAGAGGAAGGCACCCAGTGGGCACAGGCTCCAATGCCTGTGCAGCGGACCACTCTGCCCGGAATGGGCCATTATCTTTTAAGACCAGCTGCAGGATATACAAACCCCTGATATAAACCCCCAGCATATTCCAAAACAAACCCACTAAGGGGAGCAAGTAGCATACGAGAACCAGAAAAAAGTGAAACTAAGATTTAGAAGCTGTGATACGCAAGACAGAGGACGTTTTGCAAAGGCTAACAAGGAAAAGGGAGGGGCCATGCCCTACAGTAGATGCAGAAACATGGACAGCAGGAGAAATATTATTGAAATTGCACAAGGCAGTAATCAAAGATGAAAAGTAGAGACTGAAGAGCCAGAGCCGCAGGATGTAGATTATGAATCAGAGGTTATTGAGGTTATTGAAAGTGAAGATGAGATGGAAGAGAGTGAGGAGAATTGGAAAACAGAAGAGGATCTGGAAGAGAGGACAACGATTAAGGCCTTGTCCTAGAACCTTGGCAGTGTTTAAAGGAAGGAACAAGGCTAGAAAACATCATCGGTCAAAGCAAGAAAGGCAGTTCCCATTGACACAGAAGGAAGTGGGCAGATCACAATATATACCATGGCCACATATGGACAAGAAAATCCTCATACAGAGAGAGTGGTTAAATGGATCAGTGCAGTAGGAAAACATACAGCAGGGGCTGTAGGATAGGAAAAGCCTACTAGCCAGCATAATTGGAGATCAAACAAACACAATTTGGGAATGAACAGGATACCCTGGAGTGCGATTAGAAAGTGATGTGCATGATAATGCTCCATTTAACAAATGCTGAGCCCATGTACGGGATGCATTGAGAAGGACATACCCTGAAAGACCTGATGCACGCGCAATAATGGCATGTACAATGAAGCATGACAAAGATCCTGCACTGTGTATGCAATCCATTCAGGAAATGTGGCAAGAGGAGACAAGGGAAAAGTGGGAAAAGAATACACTGTGTTTCTACCATGTGCTTTGAAATGATCGTCCTACTGAAGTACAAGTGGAATTAGAAAGAATCGTAGGCATAGAAGCAAAAGCGTGGGGTGAGATAAAGGCACATAAAGTGCATTTTTGCAAGCGCCAGATTGAAAAAGCAGTGGAAGAAAGGGAGCAGCGCCAGATGCCAAACTACGGAAAAAGACGCTAGTGAAAGTCAGAATGGAAGGAGAACTAACCCCACAGACACCCAACAACAATGATCAGGACAGGGAAAATACACCAGACAATGATCGACAAGATAGGTGAGGAATCCAAGGGGCACAGAGTAATTCACAAAGGGGACGAGGAGGAGGAATCAGTGGAATGCGACCTAGATTTGGGGGCACATGTTGGACGTGCAGGAAAATGGGGCACCTGTCTAAGGACTGTCAAAGCAGTCCCACATGCAATACCTCCCAAGAGCATCCCAGCTCCATATTATGCACAAGGGCCAACCCAGGGATTCTATGCCGCACAACAAGCCACAGCCCCAGTACCAATGTATGCCCTGGGTTCACCACAGCCCCAGAACATAGGCCTAGTACTGAAGGAGCCCCTTAGGGACCCTCGGATGTGGAAACAAGGCACAATCACCACACACGAACTGATACGCCAGACACGAGATTCCATTCCCTGAATCTAGGGTTTATTGCAAAACAAATAGTCCCAGTTGGCCAAATGGTCCCACGCCCCACGATGTGTGTCTAACAGACCTCGGGGGATGCAAGGGAGCGAAAATTGTACATCAGTTACATATATACAAAATGAGCATCATACAATCAGTAATGACACATTCGATGCCGCCCCTAATTCATTCCCTTTGAATTGGAGGCGATGATTGACCATGGTGACGAATATGACACCTAGACCACCTTATTTAATAACAGCTTGCAATCTCAAATTTACAGACACTGTTCTTTATTTGAGAGAACACAGTCCCTCCAGTACATAAGGATATCAAGTGCCGCAGGGCGTGCTTTCTTACTTATCAAAACCTTTTCCAGGTTATCTATCCGATCCATCTCAAAGCTACCATTTCTCGGCCACTGAAGATCTTCCTGCTTTCTGGTTTGCCTATGCCAAATTTCACAAAACATTATTGCCCCCACACCATACTTCACATACATATCATAAGCCGGCGTTCCCCACGGAGGCGCAACCTGGCCAGTTTCCAAAGATTGTTCGCCGCACCGGAAAAACCCTGCTAAGGTGGACAATACCCCAGGCATCTTTTAACCTTACCCTTGGCTAATCAAACTTACTCTGGGTGTTTGATTTTGCAAAATCAACTCTCAACCAATATCAGGATCACTTACGAATTGGGGCAAGACTCACCTGATAAGTCAATTTGTCTTTTCAAGACACAATTCATCTGTATACTGATGCAACCAATGACGTTGTGTCTGCGTATCTCGGCTCAGCCTCGTTTCGGGACCCTCGCCTCCTTTTTTGTTGCCCGGGGACGTCGATCAGGGATCAGCTGTGTGCAGATCTGCAGCAAGGATTCTCATCACTTACGCAGGGTGCCCCGAACACCTCTTTATCCCGGCTCGATCGCTCCCGTCCTCGCCATTCTTACTGCCTTCCTTATTTTGCAACGTACACGATGGAACAAGTGGGGGAGGGTGCCTATTCGGGCGCCATCTTGAAGGGGCCCCTGAGGGACCCTCAGATGTGGAAACAAGGCACAATCACCACACACAAACTGATACGCCAGACATGAGGTTGCATTCCCAAAATCTAGGGTTTATTGCAAAACAAATAGTCCCAGTTGGCCAAATGGTCCCATGCCCCGCAACGTGTGTCTAACAGACCTCGGGGGATGTAAGAGAGCGGAAATTGTACATCAGTTACATATATACAAAATGAGCATCTTACAATCAGTAATGACACATTCAATGCCACCCCTAATTTATTCCCTTTGAATTGGAGGTGATGATTGACCATGGTGACGAATATGACACCTAGACCACCTTATTTAATAACAGCTTGCAATCTCAAATTTACAGACACCATTCTTTATTTGAGAGAACACAGTGCTTCTGCTTTCATGGGCAAGCTGTGCGTAGGGGACTGGCACATTCCAGGCCTCACTATCTCCTGGTTTTGATTCACGCTCTAGAGGTCAGCTTGCTCTCTGGGGCCTCACAGTGCTCACATAGAGGGGGGCCATGAAGAAGAACATAATTCAAACCTTTTTAATGTTAGTTTTGTAAATTGCTATTCTTTTTAGGAGACTCGCTGGTATCTGTGTACTGCTTAAAATGCCTTTCTCCCTGCCTTCAAGGATATGTGAGGGAGGGAACCGGGCATTTTTGTCTGGCTCTCCAGCGTAATGTTTCAACATGTTTTTAGTAACCTTGGACCATTGAAGCAAAATAATATCTACAGCAAAGCAGTTTTACATGAGGCACAGGGGCAATGTTAGAGAGAGCAGAGAGAAAACAAAATGACGATTCTGGTCATCTTAAAATGGCTGCACTCTAGTTGAGCTAATAGCTACGTAATGACTAATGAACATATATTCGTAACACTTTAAATGAGGCGATTGGTCTTCGGCCAACCAATTATCATGTATTACCTTCCGTCCGAGGGGTGTCCAATTTTTCTAGACTGACAAACCCTCCTCTTGGCCGTATGCCAAATGCCTCATCCATACATTGCATCGTCTTTCGATCAAATGTTTAGATTAGATTCTGAATCTGATTCGAATTCTGACTCATATACACTCATTGTCTCATCCTTATTATTATCAATGTCGATCGCCATGAATTCTTTAATGGTTTTGGATTCATTACTATTGTGAGTTTTTGATTTAGTAATGTTTTTTCGTTCTGCCATTTGTACACATTCCTCACTAATTTCAGTGCATACTATGGGGAGACAATGTATGCAACAACAACATGTCATGAATATTCCTAGAATTGCTATTAAGATTGCAAATAGCTTCCATCCTCAGGGCCGCAACACTTCCCAGAACCAGGAGCTTATGTTCAATTCCCAACCTCCTTCAGGGGGGTGAAGATCAGAACTTGATACATGGAATTGTCTTATCGCTTCGAAAATCGTGGGGGAGGAGTCACTTACAAATACGTAACACGCTGATCCCACAATTTTGCAATCACTGCCTCGATCAACTAAGATTATATCAAGGACCATCCTATTTTGTAGTGACATCAATCTAATTCCTTTTTCCTCAAGAGTCATGTTATATAATATGTCGGTTGTTCCATTTATTGTTTCTTCTAATATTCTGGACAGTCGTCTTATATTATAAGAGTTTATTGCTTGGCCCCAAAATGGTATAAATGATTTTGCTATATCTCCTACAATCAACCCGTCTTCAATATTCCGGCGAGGTCAGGGCCTGGTCAATTTGGTTATGTCTGAACAGAAAGCCTAAATAACAAGTGCCTCTAGGTAACCAAGGATATGCTTTTTCTCCACATATAAAGTACACAGGATCTCCCACATATATTGGTTCCACTTCTTTATCGAGGAATGCTATATTTTTGCATCTAGTGAATGTCCCCGCTTGAAAAGAGGCCTTTTTCTGTAAACAAAAGGGGACAAAGCATGGATTATAATTCACTGTATAGGAAGGGGGCTCCGCATCCTTGTTCCCTTCTGGGTTCATATGAAACATAATCATGGATGATTTATAGGGCACAGACAATCTATCCTGTGGCATTACTGCTGGTGTAATTAATCGCGTTTTATGGAATATGGAGCAACCCACCGGTTTCATAATCACTTCCTCAAATTCATTCATGTTTGTTTTGTCTAGTTGACCCGTTTCACTTTCGTTCCATTTCCCATAATATAAGGCACTCAGAGAGGCATAGCATGCAGAAGTCAATGGCAGGGGACGTACATAGCATCCTATTCCTTTACCCCATGCTGGGGCAAGTGGGCACAAACCCAACAATTGTTTTTCTTAGTATTGAGTGTGTCATGTTCATAATCAATAGCAATGTGTTGTTCCCATACCCTTCTCTATGTCTTTGTTCCATTGGGGACAAGGTATAGGAAATCACATGAACTGGGCTTTCCGTCGTGGAAATGTTCACAATAGGCAAGACTACCTCTAAAGGGTGCATTTCTTCCAGGTACCATAATACTGATACAGTCAATATTGGGGCTAGTATACTCATTATACACATTATTATTGTTAGACCCACCATACAATTCTTCCGACCATGTCCTTTTTTCACCTTTCTATGTACTGTATTTAACTCATTATCAGCATTGGTGCAGGAGGGGACGTTTGCTGGTTCCGGCATCTTCTCTCGTCCTTCTTCTTCTGCCGTGCTCCTCTAGTCCTCCGGTTCCTACTTTATCCGAGAATAGGAAACAGAGGCAATAAAATCACAAAAAGATGAAGATGTGATCACTCCTTTTTTCTGCTCCGCAGGTTATATCGATTTGCTCCCGGTATCGTGTGGTTGACAAATAGTGCGGGTGCACTTCCGGTTTCAAGCTTGGAGTCAGCCTGGGACACAATGGCAGATGATGATGGGTGCCCAGGCGACAATGCAGGCTGTGGCGCAACAGAAGATGGTGGCCGCCACAGAGGTATGCGCTTGATGTCGGTCCGCAGTGATGCAGAGTCTGCTGGATAACGTTGGGGCACCCTTTGCCCTTCCTCTTTTATGGCAATCTCATCAGGCTTTGTTTCAGGATCAGGCAGTTTCTGTGGCAAAGAACTGGCAATTGCATTTTTCGTTTCTGGAACCTATGTCTCTTTTTGGTCGCTTTCCCCATCAGTCAAAGTGTCAAGTGGTGGTGGAACTTTCTTGGCGTGCGTGGCATCCACTCGTATTGCCGTCTGCGTAGTCAGGAGGATCTGGTAGGGCCCACCCCACCTGGGTGCTAGCGATTTTTTCCTTTCAAATTTCTCACTAGCACCCAGTTTCCTGGCTCCAATGCATGCCCTGGGCCAGTGTATCTGATAGGCAGCGCCTCCCGCACCTGCTGATGAATCAAGTGCAGTTTTTGCATTAACAGCCCACAATAAATGCTGAGTACAGGATATTCCACTTTGCTAAGCCTTTTCAGCTGAGGTGCACACCAAACATTCGCCTGTCTCCCCATTACCATTTCGTATGGGGAGAGCCCAGTTTTCGCTTGTATAGATGTTTGCATACACAGTAACACTATTGTCAATGCATCTACCCAACCTAGCTTGCTACCTGCACAGATCTTGCTAATCTTTGACTTCAAGATTCCGTTGTGGCGCTCAATAAGACCGGCCGACATCGGATGTCTCGAAAAATGGAATCGCTTATCAATCTGTAAACCTGCGCAAATCTGCAGTATTACTGCACCTACAAAATGCGGACCATTGTCCGACCATATGACACGGGGCAGACCAAAGCGAGAGAAATACTCCTTCAGCATTACTTTCGCTGTGCTCATGGCAGTGCAGTCTTTCAATGGATAAGCTTCCACCCACTTGCTGAACGCACATATGACCACCAGAACGTACTTCAAGTTTTGGCATCTCTCCATTTCTATAAAATCAAAATGGATCACCTCAAATGGCATAGAGGGAGGGCCAAAACTGCCTGTTGGAGTCAACGTTCCCTTCCCCACATTATGTTGTAGGCATGTGATACAATTCTGTACCAACCTCTCGGCATTCTTTTTTATCAGTGGATTTTCCCAGACTGTGGCTAGATGTGCCACTATTTTCTTTGCACAAATATGGGTGGGACTGTGAGCCATTGTAACCGTTTCATTTACATAGGCATTTGGCAACATCCAATCCCCGCTCCTCTTGTCCACCCAACAACCCTCCAAATCCAGTTCTGCAGAGCCCTCAGCCCACCCTTTTATTTCATCGACACTGGCTTCCGCCTGCATCTCTTTGACAGTGACAATTCCATTCTCTATCATACAGGGTACTTCCTCCGATTGTACTGTTAACATTGTGTTCAAATCAGTGGCAGTTTGTTTCGCAATTCTGTCTGCAAATGCGTTTCCCTCTCCCACCTTGCATGTCACCTTTTTATGTGCTTCACACTTTACTATTGCCAAGTGCTTTGGACACGTAAATGTAGACAGCAATCGTACAATCAAAAGGGCCATGTTGAATTCTAGCCCCATGTGATGTTAGGAAACCTCTCTCGGCCCACAGTCGGCCAAAATTATGAACAACGCCAAAGGCGTACTGGCTATCAGTATAAATATTCACGCTTAGATTTTCAGAAATTTCACAAGCTCTCGTTAAAACAAGTATTTCCGCGGCTTGGGCGGAGTTGTAAGGAATTCTTTTACTCTCTACAATGCTTTTTTAACGTGGTGATGGCATATGCGGCAGTTGATGTGCCGTCAGGTAACTTAAAGCAGGAGCCATCACAAAACAGTTCTCCATCTGGTTCTTTTAATGGAGTATCACTTAAATCAATTCTCCCTTTTGTTTCTTTCTCAGTAACCATTAAACAATCATGGGGGGGGTGATTCCTTTCCACCAATGTCTTCCTCGGGGATTGGCATCAATTCTGCTGGATTCAAAGCGCTACACCTCATAATTTGAATGTGGAGTGCGAACAACACTATTTCATATCTAGTTAATCTAGCAGTGGTGAGGTGTTGCGTCTGTGTTCTATTGAGTAGATCGTCTATGGCATGTGGCACCATCAAAATTAAAGCGTACCCCAATACCATCCCTTCTGTTTGTTTCACTGATGCAGCAGCCGCTGCACCAGCTCACAAACATCGTGGTAGTGCGCGCGCTACAGGGTCCAGCACAGAAGAAAAATAACCGCACAGCCTATCTCTTCCACCTTGTTCCTGCATTAAAACAGATGCACAAACAACCTAATTTTTTTTTAATAGTTTGCCGTGCCCAAAACTGGAGCAGAACACAGCCCAGTTTTAAGCAAATCAAATGCTTTCTGACATTCTTCATTCCACTGCAAAGGCATCACTACATCCTTCTTTGTCAACTCCACCATTGGCTTCACAATCAATGCAAAATTCACAATCCACTGACGACAATAAGAAGCCATGCCAATTATGGCTCTAACTCCTTTCTGTGTCTTTGGAATAGGCATACCAGAAATGCTCTCTATTCTCTCCGGTGTTAGTCTTCTCCCTTCTTTTGAGAGTAGGTAACCCAAATAAGCTACCTCCTTCTGACAATACTGAAATTTCTTTAAGCTCGCTTTATGGCCATGCACCGCTAGATGAGTGAATAACAAGACAGTACTTTTTTTTACAAATATCTTCCGTGTCAGCAGCAATTAATAGATCGTCGATATACTGGAGCAATACACAACCTGTCGGAAGTTCTAACATGTCTAGCTGCTATTTTAATGCTCTACTGTATATACTTGGACTTTCAGTGTAACCTCGTGGAATACGTGTAAATGTGAATGATCGCCCTCCTAACGTGAAGGCAAACTAATATCTACTTTCCTTGTGTACTGGAATGCTGAAGAAAGCATTCTTCAAATCAATAACACTAACGTATTCTGCTGAAGCAGGTATCATTGTCAAAATTGTGGTAACTTCTGGAACTAACGGGAATTGGGGATCTACTACTTTGTTTAATGCGCGCAAATCAATTATGAAACGGTACGGTACCTCATTACCCCCTTTCTTATACACTGGAAGAATGGGGCTGTTGCACGTGCTGCATGTAATCTCTTCAATCACTCCCAATTTCACCAAATCAGAAACAATACTTTTCAATCCTTTCTCTCCGTCTGTAGAAATTCTATACTGCGGGATACGCGGTAATGTTACTCCGTCTTTTAAAACAATTTTCACTGGCTCTATCTTCAAACATCCCACATCATTGTCATTCATTGCCCAAATACAAGTTGGCACCTTACTCAATTCCCCTGTTAAAGGTTTAGTCACAAATTCAGATGTTGGCATATTCTGAGGAGAAATAATCAAGAATACCCCATCTGGTGTAGAGTGGATAACTGTGCTTAGTTTTTTCAATAAATTCAATCCCAGGAGATTTTCCCCACAATTTTCTGTTAAAAGAAATGGACAATGTTCAGTAAAAGGCCTTATTGTCACTGCTACTGATTTGGATTCGGGATTTATTACTGGGGTAGCTGCGAACCCTACTGAGATATTTTCCCGCCCTGACAGAGGTATATCTGGAACCAAGTGATGGTCTATCGAACACTTCTGTGCCCCCGTATCTACAAGGAATCTATGCTCTTCATTCCCACCTTTCATCTCTACGTAGGGTCCTTTCTGATTCACAGGAATAGACACTGGTTCCGCCCATTTCGTGGGCTGTCCTATTGTGGTAACAACACATCATCCGAAGTGTAGTCACTGCTATTATTGTAATATGGACCCGATTGAATATCAGAAATGTTCCCACCTCTTCCTCTATTTCCATTTTGTATACCCTGCTGATTTTGACTCTGGGTAAAAGTAGTTTGATTCGGAGCCTGGCCTTGATTCTGTGCACCATTCGCTTGATTATTCTGGTGCTGCTGCATATGGTTTCTGTTGTGGCCATTTGTTCCTGGGTGCCCTCTGTGCTGTCTCCTCTGACCATACCCACCTCTATTTTGCAGATGCGGACATTGCGCTGTCCAATGTCCTTCCTCTCTGCAGCACGCACATTGATTTAATCCCAAAGGCCCTCCACGCATGTTCGAATTATTCCTGCCCTGTACATTTCCCCTTCCCCTGTTGTGTCCCGATACTTGCTGGAGCAACACCCTTGTTTTCAAATTTGTTCTATCCTTTGCTTCTCTTTCTTTTTTGGTATTTACTCGATTCTCGTAATATTGGGCCATGTGTAATACTTCTCCTAGCATTTTTGCTTGCCATGCACTTTCTGAGGTCATTATTAAATTTTGAATCGGGAGTTTTAATCCTCTTACATATTTATCAACAAATAACCTTTTTCCCACTTCCATGCTTACGTCCTGCCCACTGAAATCTGTAAATACTTCTTCGAATCTATTAAAATAATCTGTGGCCAGCTCGTCCTTACCTTGAACACACGCAGTCAATTTGTCCCTTTGAATTCTTTTCTCTGGGACAATTTCTTTTCATTTTTGTACTATTTGTGCCGGCAATGCTATCATATTCTGTCCTGGCTTTGCACCCACATCTTTATCTTTATCCTCCTGTGCTAAATTCACCCAAGTGGCACCATAGGCTGTCTCATCATCTACCTTCCTTATTCGTTTCCATATGTCCGCTGGCAGAATTACGGGGAATATCAGATCTATATCACTCATAGTGAACACTGAGGATTTCAATAAGGACTCTACTTCTTTATAGAACCCCAATGGATTATTTCGTATGTCGGGGATTGTTTGTTTTATATTATTCACTTCCTGCCTAGAGAAGGGGACGTGCACATATTGGGCTGTGTAATGTGCTGGAATTACCTGACCTGGCGTATTGCCTACCGCAGGAGTCTCTACCTTTGGTACAAATCAATGCTTTCTGACATTACCCTACCTTTGGTACAAAGGTAGGGGGCACTTCTCTCACGGGGAATGCCACACTCACTGTTCCTCCGCCTTCTCTCATATGCAACAATATCTCCAGATCGAGAGATAAGGCTGTTTCTCTCGTCCCTCATTCCATTGCCCTTTTATATACTGCCATTGTCTCAGGGGGGGCTGGCTTTCTCCTTCCCTATATCTGTTTATTAGATATTCAACCATCGTCTGCAGTGCTTTTCTTTTCATCGGTAAAGAATATTCATCAAATATTCCATGTATTTCCATTGCAGGAATACTAGGATCTGAAATCCACTTTAGCGCTTCACGTGTGCATACTTTTAGTACACCACTAACCTGACCTGGTGGCAGCAAAGATTTCTGCATATAAGGTCCCACCGCTTTCTTCCTACCTCTCTCAATATCCTTCCTCCTATACCCCGGGGTAGCAATTCCTCATCAAGTTCAATCTTAAGTTCAAACAGTCTGCTCACATGTTCTTTAATTTCTTCATCTCTCCCCCTACAACGGGCTAATGCATTCAAATCCAATAATCGTTACGGTGGTTACTTCCCAATTAACTTTTTCCATTGTACCGAAAAATATTCCCCCATGCATTCCAACAATACCTGTCTTTCATTGTTCCTCCTGAAGTCATACAGTGACGCTAGCGTGGATGCCCCATCATTCTCGTCTACATACCTTTCCGCCTGTTCTTGCAGCTCACGCTTTCTCTCCTTGCTGATCACGCTGCGGGTCACTCTCATACATTCACTTTGTTCAAATTCGCTCATGGGTGGGGCAGTCGGGACAGAGGCACCCTCCTGACCGGGTGGTGCAGAGGTGGCAGTGAGAGTGGGAGATATCTGTTGAGGCTGTGGTAATTGCGAAACACTCGCGGCTGGTTGGCTAGTGGGAAGTGTAGTTACTGATGCGGTCTGTGGCTGTGCTAGGGTTGGGAAGGGCTGAGCAACGGGAGGGGGTTGAGCGGCAGCTACTGACGTAGTCTTTTTAGTCTCACTCCTCGGGCCTTCTTTTGTTTCAGTTAATATTTTGTTTATTAATTCGTCTGATGAGTGTAACTCTCTTTGTGGATATATTTTTTCAATATTCAATTGGTCGCGTCTATTTGCCTTCCTCAAACTATTACTCCACTCCTCCTCCTCCTTTTCCTCAGCTTTCTCCGCTTTTGACCTATGCCTGCGCGCATGTTTCACTCTACTTCTAAATCGGAGCATTGGTTCCCTCCTCCAGTCCCTAAGGGTATCAAGTGCCGCAGGGCGTGCTTTCTTACTTATCAAAACCTTTTCCAGATTATCTATCCGATCCATCTCAAAGCTACCATTTCTCAGCCACTGAAGATCTTCCTGCTTTCTGGTTTGCTTATGCCAAATTTCACAAAACATTATTGCTCCCACACCATACTTCACATACATATCATAAGCCGGTGTTCCCCACGGAGGCGCAACCTGGCCAGTTTCCAAAGATTGTTCGCCGCAACGGTAAAACCCTGCTAAAGTGGACAATACCCAAGGCATGTTTTAACCTTACCCTTGGTTAATCAAACTTACTCTGGGTGTTTGATTTTGCAAAATCAACTCTCAACCAATATCAGGATCACTTACGAATCGGGGCATGACTCACCTGATTAGTCAATTTGTCTTTTCAAGACACAATTCGTCCGTATACTGACGCAACCAATGACGTCGTGTCTGCGTATCTCGGCTCAGCCTCGTTTCGGGACCCTCGCCTCCTTTTTCGCTGGCCGGGGACATTGATCAGGGATCAGCTGTGTGCAGATCTGCATCAAGGAATCTCATCACTTACGCAGGGCGCCCCGAACACCTCTTGATCCCGGCTCGATCGCTCCCGTCCTCGCCGTTCTTACTGCCTTCCTTATTTTGCAACGTACACGATGGAACAAGTGGGGGAGGGTCCCTATTTGGTCGCCATCTTAAAGGGGCCCCTGAGGGACCCTTGGATGTGGAAACAAGGCACAATCACCACACACAAACTGATACGCCAGACACGAGGTTGTATTCCCAAAATCTAGAGTTTATTGCAAAACAAATAGTCCCAGTTGGCCAAATGGTCCCACGCCCCGCGACGTGTGTCTAACAGACCTCGGGAGACGCAAGAGAGCGAAAATTGTACATCAGTTACATATATATAAAATGAGATTCTTACAATCAGTAATGACACATTCAATGCCGCCCCTAATTCATTCCGTTTGAATTTGAGGCGATGATTGACCATGGTGACGAATATGACACCTAGACCACCTTATTTAGTAACAGCTTGCAATCTCAAATTTACAGACACCATTCTTTATTTGAGAGAACACAGCGCTTCTGTTTTCATGGGCAAGCTGTGCGTAGGGTACTGGCACATTCCAGGCCTCACTATCTCCTGGTTTTGATTCACGCTCTAGAGGTCAGCTTGCTCTCTGGGACCTCACAGTGCTCACAGAGAGGGGGGCAGTGAAGAAGAACATAATTCAAACCTTTTTAATATTAATTTTGTACATTGCTATTCTTTTTAGGAGGCTCGCTGGCATCCGTGTACTGATTAAAATGCCTTGCTCCCTGCCTTCAAGGATATGTGAGGGAGGGAACCGGGCATTTCTGTCTGGCTCTCCAGGTAATGTTTCAACATGTTTTTAGTAACCTTGGACCATTGAAGCGAAATAATATCTACAGCAAAGCAGTTTTACATGAGGCAAAGTGGCAATGTTAGAGAGAAAACAAAATGGCGATTCTGGTCATCTTAAAATGGCCGCACTCTAGTTGAGCTAATAGCTACGTAATGACTAATGAGCATATATTCGTAACACTTTAAATGAGGCGATTGGTCTTCGGCCAACCAATTATCATGTATTACCTTCCGTCCGAGGTGTGTCCAGTTTTTCTAGACTGACAGTACAAATGATCTCACCCACACTGGGACAGCCCATACAATACCCAACCCCACATATAATGTAGAACATCACTCACAGATTCCAACACAAGCTACTACAGTACAATGATAGCAGAGTGCCCTTCCGTGAGGAACAGTGACACATTACACTGCAACGTGTGTTAGGAAGCAACACTTTCCCATTCCCAGGATCTACACACAATAGTACAGCCCACAGCAAGCCCTCATATGTCCAGTTCTCTCAATCACTCCAGACGCAGACAAGGAGCCCAAAGTGGGGGTGAAGCTAGGGAACAGAATGTTCACCTTCATGTTTGATACTGGAGCCACCCTATCTTTTATAAGGGAGGGACGGTGTCTGCTGACCAGCAACAGTATGGAAATTCAAGACTTTTCTGTGGCAATTTCAAGGGTTCCTTTTACTGAAGATTTACCCCTCACTATAGGGACTCAAGAGATAGTCAAAAAAATATTGTACAGTGCAGAGATGCCAGTGAACCTACTGGGGTGGGATCTCCTTCAAAAGCTTAACATGACCATTTTGTTCACTGACAAAGGAATTGTGTGCTCAAAGCCAGGCATGCATTTCAATAGGATAGCCACAGTACTAACAGCATTCTGCAGCACCAACACAATACGAGCATCACCATTACATGTATTTATGTAGTCTTGAGTGCATGCATGAGATAGAGGGTGGAGGTCAAGTAGGTTTAAGTAAACAGCAACGCTTTGAGGGCTTTACGGATGGCCCAGTAGGATGCTTCTGCTCTTAAGGAAGGTGGCAGAGAGTTCCAGTTCTTGGCGGCAAGGACTGGGTAGCTGGACCCTCCTGCCTTGGCTCATTTGAACTGTGTTGGACCAGTGTATGGGGCTCTGGTGGGACTTCTGCAATGAACGTTGGAGATTTTCTGAACCAGATAAGGTGGGGCTGAGTTGGAGATGCATTTATGGGTGATCGAGAGTGTCTTGAATAGAATTAATTTGCTAATAGGTACCCAGTGAGCTGCTCTGCGGGTGGCAGAGATATGCTCTGATCAAGGAATAATAAGGGTGGCGTGTAAGGCATCGTTTTGGAAAGTTTGGAGTTTTTTTATGTTCTGAGTAAACGTGCCAAAGAATAGGACATTGCAGTAGTCCAGCCTGGCACCCACCAATGGCTGGGAGATCGCTAGACAGTTGTCGCTGGTAAGCAAGGGCCTGGCAGCGTTGAGCAATTTCGATGAATATGCTGCTGCAGAGGAGATACCACTTATTTGGCGTGTTAGGGTGAGAGTGACAGCAAGGTAGTCTCCTAGACTTTGCCAAAGAGGAGACAGAGATCATGGATCCATCGATGTCAAAGGTGGAGAATTGAGAGTCAAGAGTTTTTATTGCTGCTGCAGTACAAATGATGAGAAGTTCAGTTTTCTCATCATTGAGGAAGAGGCTATGAGTCACTATTCATGATTGGATGGTGGCATAGGTGGAGATGAGGGTGGTGGATTCTTTATGGTAGGACCATGTGAGCAGGAGGAGGATCTGTGTGTCATTGGCATAGTTAGTTTAAGCTATGCCAAGTGAGTCCAGGTAGTCAAAGAGGGCTTAGTGAAAATATTAAAGATGAGACACAGGATCCTTGGGGAACCCCAAAGCTAATGGGGGAAGGTGAGGTGCAGGCATGATCAATGAAGACGTTCATACCCCTCCCTTTGAGGAAGGAGGCTATCCAAGCGGACGCTTCCTTGGAGAAGGTGGCTGATGGCGTGAGGTGGTGACATAATATGTTATTGTCAACCAGATCAAAGGCAGTGGACAAGTGTAAGAGGAGAAGCATAGCCAGCTTTCCTTCATCCCTGATTGCATCAAGCTGCATTTTCAGGTCCAAGAGAGCAGACTTGGCACCGTGGACGGGGGTGGAAACCTGATTGGTGGATATCTAGAATTTGGTTGGTTCGAAGTGGTGCTGAATTTATAGGTAGGCTGCTCTGTTAAGAATTTTGAGGAGGAAAGGTGACAGTGGTAATGGGCCAGTAATGATTAGCAATGGTGGGGGTTGAGTGTAGTTGTTTTTACTAGGGGATGGACCCAAGCTTCCATGAGGCATGTGAGTACTACGCCCATCTTAAAGGACGCATTGATGTAGGCCATGATGAAGGGAGCCATTACGAGGGCACAGTCTTTGATCAGTGGGGCTCAGCAGGTATCCCCTTTGCATCTAGAAGGCTTGAGACTTTGTAAGATGTATGAGGTTTCTTGTGGGGTGATCTTTTGGAAATTGAACAGTGGGGCATCTGAATTGTCAGTGGTGGGCATGTAGGTGACCAGAGGCTGTTGTATAATGCAGGCTTTTTTGACAGGAATTTCTCTTTTAGCATGTCAATTTTGAGCAGTAGGGCATTCTGAATGGTGCCTTAAGGATCGTAGAGACTTGGGGGCAGCGGTGGATTGGCCTATAGGGAGCTCTGGAGATTTCCTGGTATGCCTCTGCCCCCTGGGCCTCTTTTGTGCGGTAACCTATATTATTTCCAACTTTTCTCATAGGAAAAGGTTTGGGCTTGCTCAAAATGTATAATATGGGGGCACTTGGAAAATGATTTCCATGGCCTCTTCTGGTTCACAGTCCACCCCTGCTTGAGGGACTGGTGTTTCCAGTTCTTTGAGGATGGTACATAATTCCTTTGAGTCTGAATTGGCATTGGCAATCCTTGTGTTGAATGAGGAGGACTTGGCTTGTAGAATGGTTTTTTTATATTTATTGGTGAGGGTAGATAATTTGAGTTTGGAGGACTTAGAGGGATTATTTTTCCAACTTGACTCAGCAAGTCTATTTTTGGCTCTGAGGGTTGTAACTTCTTGAGTGTACCAAGCGTTGTTGTGGATTGCTGGTTTGGCTTTTTTGGGAATTAGTGGGGCAATCGTGTCAATGGCGTTATTCAGGGTGGTGGACTAGTGTTCCACTAGTTACTCCGGGTCCGAGGTCTCCAGAAGGTCAGGATTAATGACATTGAGGAAAAGGGAAAGGTTTTCTTTGGTGAGTTTACAAGAGCAATGGCCAGGGAGGGGGAAGGTTGTGCTGTTTGATGGTTTGGAAGGTGGGCCACCAAGGAGTGAGAAGGACAGGGTGAATTGGTTTTGATGGAGATGTGGTAGTTTGTGTCAGCCAGCCAGTATAGCATGTGTCCTTTGATGTGAGTTGGACCACAGATGCATTGGTCAAAGCCTAGAGAAGTAAAGGCATTGGCTAGTGAGATGGCTGGTAAATCAAGTGGATCGTTAAGGCCCGGGTTGACATCGCCTAGAAGAAGTACTTGCGAGGAGGTACATGAGGCTCTATTCACATATAAAGTGACTGTTCTGATTAGTAGGTTTCCGGGTGTACAAAACATAATATTTTGATTGCCAGCATAATTCTTATTCAGACCAGCAGTACTATACGAGGAAGCTCCAGGAACAATTTTTACATTACACATTGCGGCAGTGATCATGAGGAAAGACACAGTCATAATATCAGGTATGGATGAGGAAGGGATGAAGTGGGGAACAGTACTATGCATAGACCCCACACTGCCACTTAGAGAAGTCACTGACAAAGAACTATTTGCAAACATGGACACAGACGGAGCAGTATTTTTTGATATCAGCATACTCTGTCACATGGTGATGCAGAATAGGAAAGTACCACAGACAATAGTGACAGCTGTTACAGCACCATCACCGACACACGAGTGCCTAGCCCAAGTACTTAGCTGGCTATGGACCAATGACCCACATGACGTAGGGCAAATTACCAGCATAGGAGTAGTTAAAATCAAACTCAAACCCAGTAACATACTCCTTATATTGAAGCAGTACTTATTGTCCAAAGATGCAGATGGGGAACTATATGACAAAATCAGAGCACTGCTTGACCAATGCATCATAGTGCCTTCAGATTCACCATGCAAAACAGCTATATACCACTTGAAGAAAGCAAAGGGATCATCACAGACTTTCATACAGGATCTCCACCCTCTAACCTATATAGTGGAAGCAGAATATCTGAAAGTGCCAAACCCTGCATCCATATTGTGCAACATACCTGTCAAAGCAGTCTACTTCTCAGTTGTAGATCTTAAAAATGCCATCTTCACAATACCACTGCATCCAGACTCCCAATACTTGACTGCATATTCATATCACAGAAAGAGATTCCAGCACACTAGGTTGCCCCAAGGGTACTGTGAATCCCCCATTGTCTATAACAGGGTCTTTCCTATGGACTTAAGAAACATCGTCATGGCCAGGACAGTTTTACAACACGTAGATGAAGCCCTTCAGATAAGGGGTGTATCGGACACTTTTACTCCCTAAAAAATAAAAATACAGAGTAAAAATACTCCCAACAAAAAATAGGAAGCAGACACATAGAACCTTGAGCCCCTGCTTTCACCCCCAAACCTGCAAAGATATATTTGGACCAGTAGTGCATGTAGTACTACAGAAAGAAACTACTATTTCAACTGCCTGATCAGAAGAAGTAAACATGTATCTTTCAATTTGCATAAATAAATAGGTGCAAAGAATTAAGTACTACAAAAACATTTCCGTTGTCCTGTTAAAACATATTTTAACTCACTAATATAAGGCTCTCATCTGGAACTGGACAACATTATGTACTGCCTAAAAAAATATTTTACACTCAACTTTAAAAAACAGGGAGTAAAATACTCCTACTTCCAAATCTTATCTGGAGCACTGCATAGATGACTTGCTAGTGTGTAGCAACACAGGAACAGTGCAGAAAGGACACAGTACAACTCCTGACAATACTTGCAGATAAAGGGTACAATGTGGACAAAGACAAACTACAATACTGCCAAAAAGAAGTGGTGTATTTGGGACAGATCAGATCATCAGCCAGAAGAAAGATAAGCGAAAATCCCGCAATTCGTAGGCCTAGACAATTATTGCCGAATATGGGTGTTCGATTATTTGACAAATGTCAGACCCCTTCTGTAGGCATGCAAGAAAGAACACAAGATCAAAGGAACAATTACATGGAAAGAGGAAAAGGCAGAATGCTTTGAGGACTTAAAAATAGCAATCAGTAGTGTACCATTGTTAGCAACACCAGATTATAATATGCCATTCTTCCTATTTTTACATTCAAATGGACAAGTCATGACAGCAGTTTTCACACAGCGATCCTCACTAAAACACAAGCCATTAGCATTCTATAGCAGTCTTTTGGATCCAGTAATGCAAGGCAATTTCCCATGTGAGCAAGCATTAGCAGTCGTAGCATTTGCTGTGCAGAAATGCGCCACCATAGGTGTCCACTCAATTTGTATGTTGAGCATGCAGGGTTCTCCATTTTAGAGAGGAACAAATCAACACTCACCACACAGAGAGCCAGTGCGAATGAGGTGATTTTGACAAATCCAGCCATTACCATAGTTAGGTGCCACAAAGTCAACCAAGCCACATATGTCGCCAAACAACTTGGACCTCAGGATAAAGCGCATGGCTGTACAGTATATGAGGGAGAGCCAGACGATTGCAGCAGTGTGAGAGGTGTACTATGTAGATGGGTCATCAAGCATAGACTAGGAGAGTGACACAGGAGTAGCAGTAGTAAAATATGTAAAGAACCAAGAGGAGGAGTTCCAAATAGTAATGCAACAAAGACAACCCTCACCTTATTCAGCACAAGCAGCATAACTCGTAGCAGTCACAAAAGCCCTAGGGATACCGTATACATTAAGTCAGCCTACATGACATCTAACGTACACTTAGGTTAATCAAGATGGAAGAGAAGAGGTTACCTATGTGCAGAAGGGTCTCCAGATCAGCAAGCAGTCTTGTTAGCTAGACTAATTGAAGCATTAAAATGACCTTTTAATGTAGCCATAGTGAAGTGTGCAGTGCTAACCACAGAAACAGACTTAGTTTCACATGGAAATTCAGCTAAAGCCAAACACATGTTACTCCAGTACATCAAGCAAGACTACCAGATGTTTCCAGTGTACTGTTAAATTTCAGGAAAGAGCCTCAGCAGAGGAAAAGGCAATATGGGTAAAGAGAGGGTGCGCACAGTCACCCACAGACATCATCTGGAGACAAAAATCACAGGTAAAGTAGTGGTGCCAGAGGAGCTACTCAACGTTGCCCTAGAGCAGATCCATGTTCCTACACATGCACCTAAGCAGCACATTGCTGCTGCCATTAGTGAGGACTGGTTTGTGCCTTACTTGGCCGAGCTAGTCGACATGTTTGTGGCAAATTGTACCACATGCCATACATTTCATCCAGGGCACACACTCAAGACGTTAAAGGCAACATTGTCTCAGCTTAGAGGGACATTCATGGAGCTCCATATTGATTATATTGATATGGTAAATCTTTGCAACACTTACAGGTATGTACTAGTGGTAGCGTGTCCTTATTCTTGCTGGAGAGAAGCCGGACCTTGTGTCAATAGAGAAGTTCCCCAGATGGAGAATACATGAGACTCTGAGGCCTGACAATGAACCCCAGTTTGTCAATGAGTTCTTAGGAGAGGTTAACCGACTGCTAGGAATAAGGCATATATTGACCATAGCTTAACACCCAATAGAAAATGGAATGGTGGAAAGGATGAATTGTTTGCTGAAACTAAACCTAGATAAACTGTTTGATACTCTAAATAGGATCTGGCTACACTGCCTGCCTCTATTCCTGTTCAGCTTACGTAATCAGTCTGATAAGGACCACCATGGTACGCCACATGAGGTAGAAACAGGAAGTAAAATTCATGCCCCTGCTGTGCCCCCACGATCAGTGTCAGATGCCCACAGGAGTTCAGAATATGTCAACCTATGTAAAGTTCATTTCTTCACAGATGGAAATCAAAGCGCGCCATTGGGCCCCAACAGATCAGCACAAGATTGCAACAGAAGAACATCTCCAACTGCGACCAGGAGACTGAGTATATGCCAGACAGCATGTGACAAAATGTAGCGACCCCAAATTCACCTATCTCCATGAGGTGGGGAAAGCACAGCTACCGCAGCTAAGCTGAAAAACTGTTGCACCTGTATTCCCATTACTGATCTACGCAAGGACACAAGCACAGCACTGCAGCAGTGAGGATCAGAAGACATTGGAACTTCAATGACAGATCAACAAAAAAAATTGATTAGTAAATTTGAAAAATAAGACCAATTACAAGAGGAGGATGAAGCCTTTCAGATACAACAGAGCAAGTGCAGCCAGCAAAATGTGAAACAAAAACCCATAGTAGAAATGTTAGGAATGTGTTTGTAGGGATATGTTGTCCATTTTTCTCTCTTCTTCTTTCCTTTTCTTAAATGGAGATGTTGAAGTTAGCATCTAGAGGTACAAAGCATAACAGCACAGAGATAGAGACTATACCAATATATAGCACTAACCTCATGACCAGGGATGAACAAGAGTTGAGTGAAGAAACAAATAGGGTATTTGATGGACATCATTCAGAGGATACAAATGTGTGGTACAACCTCATGAACGCTATTAGTAGAGCAGAAGTAATGGGGTTGACACTCCCAGATTGTTCTTATAACAGGAAGTGCTTACTTAGAGGCACAGTGCTTAGCACATCACATAACTTGCAGGATACAGGGGCAGTTTCAGGGACACACTATTTGAATTAACATAGAAAAGATGTGCAGATATGAGTGTGAACGGATGGGAAAATATTAAAAAGAACAATGTCCAGCAAAACCAGAGATAATTATATAGGGTGTACAATTCTGGAACAAGAAAGGGGTAAAGTGGCAGGCTGGGCTCAATACTGAGGGACTACTGGTATTTACAGAAGAAGTAATGTGATCCGATGAGAGCTGCAGACATTTGTGTGCATTTAATGTCAATAAATTGACAAGTCTGCATCAACATGATAAACCTGCAAAAGTAGAGAAACTGACTCAATCTTTGTTTTGTTCCACTGGCAACATTAACTGCCACTGGACTTACACCATGTCAGCGTTAAGTGAAGGCACAGCCACCATCATGGATTTCCTGTGGCAGTGCGGAACGAGGGCATATTATTATTTACCATCCTCCTGGAACAGGTTTTGTTTGCTTGTAACTTTGCATGGTCCCATCTTGTTAGTGCCTGAGAAACAAGTAAAATTGCCCAAACGATGATTCCAGTCCCCCATGTGGCCCCCAACAGTTGTAGGAGATATGAACTCAAGTAGGGTGCAAAGAAATAAAAGATGCAGATACTTCTCAGAAAAAGCTGACGAAAACCCTGAAGAAGGTTCCCAATCAGTACTGTCCTTTTTCCCAAACTTAGGTATTCTACTCTTCCTTAAGGTCACCAGGGATTCAAACTGCTACTAACTCCAAATGTCTTCAAATCATACATTTTAATCTAATGAAACTTTCTAATGTTACTGAAAATTGGCCTAACGCCAATACCTGAAGAGCTTCCTGAACTCAGGCTCGTGATACTCCAGAACAGGATGGTGCTCGACCTACTCACAGCAATGGTGGGTGGCATTTGCCACAATATGAAGAGTATGTGTTGCACTTATGTGCCTCTCAATGACACTGATAATTGATTCCTAACATTTGCAACAAGCAGATGACGAAATTAACAATGGACATGGAGAAAGCAAGAGGAATTGTCAAAGACAACAACTGGTAGACGTTTCTAACATCGGGGATGTCGCCGTGACTTACTCTTTTTTGTAAAGTACTGTTTCCTATCCTTGTTCTTCATCAGATAATAGTAACTTGTTGTGCCCCGAGGCAATACAATGTCCCTTATTGCAGTTATAACAGGTAATGTCACTGCTTGTTGGAAAGATGAAAGCTGCAAAACAGGTGAGCAACCACAGGTAGGTGAAACAACTAGGTACCCAGTAAACAGACATTGCTGTCCAGAATATACCCTTTGGTCACAAGCCCCTGATCCTATCAATTATCTTGAATGCAATATAAATACCAAATCAGATTGGCCAACTAGTTACTTGAGATGCAACCCACGGGATTATGCCATAGGTGGTGGGGATCTGGGAGATGTACATGAAATATGGATACCCAGATGTGTCTATGACTGGCAATCAGAGGAAGAATATTATGAGAGGGAGTTTAGAGAAGTATTCATCCCTCAAGGGATGGAAGGGGGAGTGTTGGGGAGTACGCGAATGTGGTTGATTACCACAGTAGTGGAAAGTACATCCAGCGCCCTAAATGTGCACAAAAATACAAGCTGCAAAAGTCCTCATAACATGAGCATGCACATAGAAGCCAGCAGCCGCAAAGACACATATACTCAAAAGAGATTCCCGTATGAAGACCCAGCAAAACACAAGCAGCTGTGCTTTAATGAACCATAGCATATTCACCTTATAGCTGAATATAACCCCATGTCATTGTAATAACAGCTGAGGTTAGCATTAATTTGGGAAGCATAGCATGTTGTAACTATAATGAATGACATTAGCTTCTTAAAATTGAATTACACACACAGTACATGTAGGCCTCGACATCCAGTTAGCCACCTCACAAGGATGAACATCCTCAACCCCCACACCTGAAAACAAACCAAACCATTGCAAGGAAGCATACGCACATCGAAAATGTAATTTTTCAGAACACACAGTTAAATGCTGTGCAGTGATTTGCTTAGAGGAGAGAGGCTAACCAGTTCCTAAGCCTGAGATGCGGTACTGAGGTAATGAGAGGGCAACAAAGAAATAGCTGACCCCAGTGCTAGAAGGACAGAACACTGCATACTGATTGTTGAAAATAATTTGGTCTAGTTGAGTTCCCAGGCAAGCATTCAAAAGACATATAACAATTTGTGTTCCTGAACAGTACGTCAAAATGTATTACAACAAAGGTCATAAGCCTTTTATGAGCAGAGCAATATCTGGTGGAAGATAGGTCTGGCAAGACAGAGGGACTAAGGCACAACACTGCCCTCTGTAGGATAAAGCATATCATCAAGGCTCAATGTGATAAGGAAGAAGTCATGCAGAATACCATTACACATTAAGTAGGATTGATGAGGAATCATTGATTAGGTTTCCAGAAGCTCACACATAACCCTCATTGCATGTACATAATGGAAATAAAGGTACCTTCTTGAAGTCGCAAATCACGTAACTACACACGTGTATAAGCATATAAATGCATACACATATCTTTGTCATTATAAGAGAATGAAACTTGCACGCAGCTAAGTCCTCAAATGAAAGGTCAAACACAAGATAGATGAACTCATGAGCAATCGAAATTTGGATAGCAATGTTTCCAACAACAAGTTGCAAAGTGTACAAGACACACATGTTTCTTAAATGGTGAGAACAGGCGATGATGCCAAACCGCTTAGGTCATTAGGAAAAGGATTTCAAGTTACAATCGTATGGTCAAACTGTTACATCTCACATAAGGGATTGGTAAAAATATATGTAATAATTCACTTCACTCCTACTTTTTGTAAAACAACCAATTGCAAGCCGTATGTAGCTGATACATGTTTTAAAATGAGCTAACCAATTAGAGTGTCTGAGTAAGGAGATGAGCTCAATGCTAATGAGTGAACATTATTGATAATCAAAGATAGTCATGTGGTTAGATTAATCAAATAGAATTAGGAAATGTATGGAAATGCTTATAGTGAAAAGGATGCCAGTGAATCAGAAGCCTGGAAATGTCTGGGACTTGTAACTTTTGCTGTCTTTTTCCTTTCTGTAACACACTATAAAACCAGCCATTGTTTGGAATGTAATCAAATGTCTGTTTGCATGTTTCCCTGCCTTTGCAGTAACACCATTTTTGTTCACCTCATATCTCATGCATTCATTTTTCCTTGGCTCTTTTGGATTGATTTTTGTACTTGGATCGGGACTTACCTAACAGCTGCATATTCCAAGTCGCAATGACTTTTGGCAGCATGGTGTTGGAACGTGTGTTTGGGGAAGGTGTGTGCCTTATGTAGCCCTCTTGAGTGGATTGAGTGCACCTGTGGCTTCATTTGTGGCACCTGTCTGCATTTACCTCCACTTGAAAGGTATTGCCGCCATGTCCCAACTTGTAATGCAACAGTAATACAGCTTTTTTGTTCTCAATGTTAATTCTGCCAACAGCAATTCCCGCCAACTGTTTTACAGTTGGTAGATTTACCATCAGTGGAATTGCCAACCAACGATATTACCGCTAACTCATAATTCATCAAAATGGTAAATGTGGTGGTAATACCATTACGCCACTTTTACTCTATACCGCCAAACTGGTAATGACCCCTCATTGTGCCCTTTATGGACTTTACCTCCACATGGAAATGGCTGAGAAAAGAGGCTACTACGTTGTCTGGGAAATCATGAAAGTTCACACAATTAGAATTTTCAGATAGAAATTTGGCCAATGTTGTAGATGTTTCAGTTTTGGGTTGACAACCAATTCAGTGCACCAATAGAGAATTATCTGTGTCGATTTGGAGCTGCCCATGGCACATTTCAGGCAGTTTCATTAGCAGTAGGTTCAATGTGGATGTGTCACTGTGCATCCATTGCTCCAATAACATTCACTGTTCATTTTCCGTGGTAAAATGTCTGGCACTTTATAATCGCAGAGTGAAGCGATTCAAAAAGAAAGATAGAGAACGTCAGGGGAAAAGGAGGACATGGACAAGAAAATAACTGGGCATTTTCAGCAACAATGAGTTTGAATTTTATAACAGAAGAAATGTAATAATGTGTTGCAAAACAGGCTTTCTTGCTAGCTATATAAAATAAGTCTAAGTGAGAAAGCTTGTCAGTCCTGTTTACATTTTTGTTGAAATTCACGAGCTGTAGTAAAAACTGTTGATGGACTAATAACGAATTCCCTCATACAGGAAATGGTTCCATGTCCTCCCAGAGGAAGCATCGATGTGAGCATAGATGCCAACATTCTGAATCAAATGAGAGCGAGATTATGTCAAGGAAAGTGGGATTAATTCATTTCCCCATAGGCTTGCATTGGGGGTTACAATTATTTCAAGAGATTGAACGGGCAAAACCGGGAGGGTTGGCATGTATATAGGAGCAGAGGCAGAGATTGGAGTGTTATTGCTTACATCAGTCAATGCATGTGTTCTCCAGATGAAGTGTGGGCACCTGTACAAATGCAGGAGTTGACGACGGTATGTATGGGTACTGCAGCGGGAGTTAGAAATCCTGTGAGCAAGCAGGAGTCAGTCCCATTAGTATTAGTTCCTCTTGGGTGACAATGAACCATGTCTCCTACCACCAAACGTAAATGTTGTTACACAGACTTGCATTACAATGTCTCCTACACAAACACTCTTTGTAGCCAGCTTTAAAGCATGTTACTGAACTTTCTTCACGCACAACATAATATATTTAACTCCATTGGCTGTTCATCTCTTGAAGTATCGACAGAATCCTATAATCCAAACCGTGCTGTTGTAATCCATACCTGGCCCCAGCTATTGTGCATCAGTGAAGCGCAACAGTTAATCTGATATACTGCTAAACGGAATACTCAAACAATGGATCGCCAAAATAGGAGCACCAAACAAACGACTTGAATCCACAATAATTAATAAACAAAGTGAAGGCAGATCTTGTGTGCTAATGTACAGAAAGTCCTATGGGCTACGCTACCCTTGGGTAAATGGTATTTTTGTGACATGTGGGAATTAGGCCGCTCTCGCTTCCACTTCTTTGTTTCATTCCCTCCTGGAAATTAACAGAATCTATTAGCTTATCTTATACTGTTGACCAGAGTAGGGCTATATACTGCTCCACATTAGGGTCCCCCATTAGGGGCTAGGGGTAAGCATTGTTGCCTAAGGCCACTCCAGAGCAGGTGTTGGAAAGTCATGGATGTGGTATTCCTCTTCATTTGCTGCATCCAGCGTTTGTAATGGAATATAGTACTGAAGGAGACACTGGCAGAGGTAAATTTGCATGGGCCACTTCACCATAGGGATGTGATTGGGCTCTGGTGGAACAGAGCAGAGCACACCACCAGCATGCATTTCCCACTTGTGGGGACCTTCACTCAGCTTTGCCAGTGATCTGCAATGCATGGACTACTCCACATGTGGGTATTATTGATTATGGCAAACCATGGCATACAACGGTGTGGTTACTAACCAATGTTACCTGTGAGAGGAGCAAGCAGAAAATGTGCACAATGTGGGCCATCGACTATTCTTGAATATCAAGATAGATTTTAAATGTTGACAATTCATTGACAGCAGGCAGCTGCTAAACGTCCCAATCAGATCACAACAGCAATTCCTTAACTGACCAAGATATGATAGTGCCTTCTAAATGTCTTGTGTGTTCTTCCACGACATATGGACATTTGATTTTTGGTTGCTTTAGAAAAATCATGATTTTGGATGGCAACTATCTCCTGTTGTGAACTTATTGAATAACGTCTGTGGGGTCTTTATGACAGTGGAAACAGCTGTGAATTAAAATAATGCCCTCTAACCGATAAGTCTGTAGAGCCTGCGAGATGCACTGCATGTAGTCGTTTCCAAATACTGTGTGCAGTAAATCAAAATAATATATCAGTAAGTATGTTGCAATTATGAATTGGAACACTGTCTGAAAACCATAGTAAATACCTGCAAAATGTGCATCCGCCAATTAGGAGATATTAAAGAGTGCAAGGTGAAGCCATGTAAGGCACAGGTGAAGCACTTCACATGAAATGGGAAAGAAAGAGCCACACAACCTGGAAGCACACCATACATCCAGAGACGGGCCATTGAAACTACATTTGCATGAGACTTTGATATTAGTGGATGGACCAGATATCTGATGCTGGAGGAGTAGAGGAGACAGAAAGCCAGATGACAAAGATCTTGGTCACTGTCAAAAGAGGGGAACCAGTATTGAGCAAATACTCACCCTCCAGATGCTGGGCAGGTACACCAGCAGCTCACAGAGAGTGCGGGAGAGAGTGGTATAGTCATCCACACCACTGTAGCCCCTCTGATCATGGCGGCCGCTGCACTGCATTTTATTGAAAATGAAGGTGTACATTCTTCATGGCATGGCCTAGCATATATTCACACTGTACTGATCCTGGACTTGTATGCCTGCCTAACACATGCCCAGATGTTTATCTCCATTCCCAACATTCAGGCAAAATCAGTACTGCCACAACCAGTTTCAATGTTATCACTGGCTTCCTGAACCTTGTGGGAGCAAAGGATTGTACACATTTTCATTTATATCCTCTCTAGGCAAGGGAAAACAAATTTAGGAAACACATGGAGACCTGCACCATAAACGTGCAAATGCTGTGTGATGCTTGCCTCTGCATCTCACTTTGCTTGCATGATTCCCAGGATCAATCCATGACTGCATGACACTGCATAATCGCACTCTTCCCCAATACTTGGAGTCACACATGGCAACACAGACCTGACTGCTAGGTTTGTTATTTGTATACCTCCCTTTCCTTCACAGCCCTTTAACCCTTTGTACTCTGCCTCTCCCAGTTTACACCAAACTCTCCCCACGTTCAGTCCCATCCCACTCCCAACCCTCCCCACTTGCACTTCCCCTCTCCACTAATACTGCCTCTCCCAAACACACAAAACCCGTTATTAACCACCCATGGTACCCCCATTTGAACCAGGTTGTATTCATGTACCTAGGGATGGAGGTGGGAAGCGAAGAGGTAATCACATTAATTGCTTGTAAAATATATCTGTAATGCACCAGTTTTTCTCTGCTGATGTTTTGCCGGGCGACTCAGGATAATCCGGCCTGAAATCGCTCCTTGTGCCCATCCATCCACCTTTCGAATGTGCATGCGACACACTATAACAAGGCACACATAAGGTCCAGGGCATAGTTTCACTGCCTGCACCAGACTCGAGGGGACCTGAAATACAACTGCAGAAGGATCGCCATCTTGTGCTGCATGTTGGAACATATGTCTATCAGTTATCAAATGTCAATGCCATACCGGAACAATGGGAAGTCCAGCAGTGACCAGGATGAGGAGTCACACTGCCATCCCCCGGGTAGGCTGGCGCTCGGGATGGGTGTGTTACCTATCAGGAACCTATTGTTCATGTCTTTAGTGGCATTGGCTAAATGTTCTCTTTTTCTTCAAACCCCATTTTATTTGTATGAAGGAATGCCACATCACATTAGATTTCTTATACAAAAAAGTATCTTACGAATATACTGTCATCATTATGTATTTATGTAACTAGCCTTTCCTTGCCTTAGATCAAAACCCATCCAAACCTTTACACCAGGCTTCCTTCCAGAGCCCAACAACCATCCCACACTCCAATAGGGTTCTTTCTACTTTTTATTTGATCATCTTTTCTTTTTTCAATGAAACATGATACAATCCATGTTATGTGCAAATAAAACAATGTGCATGTGTACCCCAAGATCTATAGCCAGCAGAAGTGTATGAACTTCTAATAACAACATGAAGATCGGCATTGCTATATAAATGAAGGGTTACTTTAGTATGTTCCAATTCTTTACTTTAGCAACCCTATCTTGAATTTAGATCACTTGTATGAGTAAACAATCCCTCTTACTATTGTTTAAAATAGCTCTTATGTCCTGAAATATATTTTTATATAACGTAGTACATAGCACAATTCTTCTGGCTATGTAACCAGCAATTGTAGACATTTAGGGCCTCATCACAAGTTGGGCGGTATCCCAGCGGTAAATGCACCAGGATACCACCCAACGCTTTTAGCGTTACTGCAACTCAACTTGGTCCGGCGCAATTTGCGCTGGATCCCTAGTTGCTGTGTGGCCATAATTCCCCATTCCCATTGGGTCCATTGAACAGGGCGGAAAGGGGAGGTTTTAAACTCCAGCCCAAAGCCAGAGGTAAACCTCCCACTTTCTGCCCAAACTCGGGGTTTGGAGGAGCGGTAATGCTGCAACAATAGCATTACCCAACTCCTGGTGTCCGAGACTTCCTATGAAACTAATTTAGGCCAGTGACAGATTACCGTCACTAATTTGCAGCAATGTCATAAAACTGTTGATAGGAATGCATATATTTACATAGTTCGAAGAAACGGCTCCAATTCCATTGAAATTCTCCTCATCATCCTTTGAGAAGAGAAACATCCCTTTAAGAGCAACACGTTCAAATATCTCTGTTAGCTAGTCACCCATTTTCAGAATCTCACATATATTATGTTTGCTAAAGGTGTACCCGTATTTATGCAATTTTGTTGGTGAGGAGACATGTTCATAAACAACGATAGGTCATTGAAAAGGATTACTTTAGGACATGATTTGTTTACGATAGGTACTGTTAAGGAGAGCCTGCTTCCTAGATCTCTTCACCAATAATTGAATTGTAAGGACTACAAAAACATATATGAAAGATTTTCTAAAAGGCGTTAATATCTCCAACAATCATAATTTTGGAGCAGATTGACTATATACATTTTTTAAGCGATTTTTCACATTCTGTGCATTTGAGAAATAAAGTAGCCACATTGATTCCAAATTGGAGAGCTGCAGTTTCCTTTCCAAGGCTGATTTTGAGTTGCCATATTTTCCTGGTGTAGATCGTTGTTTAAATACAATGAAGGAATGTGTGTGTGTGTGTGTGTGTGCATGGTATGCCCAGGAAGGCCCTATTAGATTTCTATACTATAATAGCAAAGCATGGAGACTTTCCCGCTCAGTAACTGCTCTCTGACCAAGTCAAAGGCTCAAACATAGAGAGTATCTGTAACAAGGTAATATATGCTGTTACTGCTTAGGAAATCCTACCCACAGTGGTATTATGGCTATTGGCACCCACTCAAACGACGTGTAAACTGCTAAATAGGTAAAAAATTTAACTTCCAAAGATGAAGGACATGGGGAAAGAGTGGCAAATCCCCATCAGAAAATGTTTTATCATCATTACTGTTTCCGTGGCAGTGTGGAAGTGATAGAAAGAGTTGACATGGGACTGACATGGGGAGGATACGCATCACGACATGTGGGGTGCAGAACATTAGAGAAAAGGGAGAGGCAAGTGTAATGGATGTGCTAACGTGATCTATGTACTTGAAATGCAATCCAAAATCCTCAGAATTACTCTGGTCCACCTTTGAGGGGGGCTCATATGAGGTTATTTCCCCCAATACATATATATGCACATAGAGATTTATTATGGTAGATATCAAGTGGTATGAAGTGTTGCATATAGTGTGGGGCCATTTATTGCACCGTCCTCTCAAAGAGAGTATATGAAACACATACAGCAAATCTGTCACCTCCAGAAAATTGCCTCTCTCTTAAAACACTCAACCTTAGTTAGATCCTTGAGTAAGTAACTCATGCAAACTGTCTTAGTGTGGAGCGGAATAACTTTCTGCATCAAATGTAATGACAATGAAAAGATATTTCATATTGTTAGGCTCATAATGCAAATGCCAGCTTTCATTCTCTTTTGGCTACTTTTAAATGAGATTGGCATCATGCTGGCTTTAGACAAAGTGTCTCTGTTTTCGGCAACACATCCAGAAGGGACAACGTGACTCCATAGAACCTGAATTGATATTTGAAGGCTTATATAACAAATCATCAGTGAAGAATGGTTATTTGAAACCAGGACCATTCCCTTGATGTTTGTGTCTGTGTCATTGGTAAACACTGGCGGTTATAATACAAACATTGGTTGATCATTCATGGGCAGAATTACCACCTGTGGTAAATTCGCCAAATCCCCAATGGAGACCTCCCAACAGCAACAATGAGGAAAAACACTGCCACACTGCCACTGTTCATCGAGTTGTAATTCTGCCATACTCAACGCTGGTAATGGTAACTGATAACTGATCTCAGTGATATTTCGGAAGAATTACTGTTTGATTATGAATACAGGCCATTGTTCTTAGGCTGTATTCTCTGCTTTAGTAGCACACTGTAATAGTTTGAAACTGATGTTTTTGATGACGCTATTTGAAATGTATCTACAATCTCTGTTGTAACATCATGTGGCATCATCACTTTTGCCATTACTTCTTTCCACGGTCACTGGGCCTGATTGGGTGCACTACACTGGCCCTTGCTAAATACCTCCCTGGTCAACTACCTACAGACAGCCCACAGTGGTTATGGGGGAGTATATGGCACATACTGGTGTCCCTGGCTTTCTTGTCAATCAGTGTTCAATTTGCATTCATGAAATATTAAACTCATGCTGAGTAATTGGGGCATTTATTCATTTGTCCAGTGATATTGATTTGGATTTGGTTTAAAGAAAAATCATATTAATACAACCAGCAATTGGGAAACCTAACACATCATGGCTATCCAACTTGTGCCCAATGCGAATGTAAAGATTGATCTGTTCATCGTAAAATGAATTAACAAATGATGGGGACCTGTCTAAACATGTCCTTGCCCAACATTTAGTGGATTAGTTTTATTTGTCTTAAGACATCAGGATTCAATATGTATTTCTTAATTCTGTATGTGTTAATTTTGTGTAACTAACTCATGATTAATGTGGCCCTGGGGAAGGCACAGTCTCCTAAATTACCTTTTTTGTCACAACGTGTTCCCCATACATGTATTTTACTCCTTTATGAAATTTTATTTGGAGAAGTACATCACCTGATTCTAGGAGTATCAATTTTATAAATTCAGACTTGGAATCTTTTTGCATCACATTTTAAATGTTAAGTTAGCACCCTCCATTCCTGGCACTCTCTGGTCGGCCTCCCTTGGCCCTCTCCCTGCTCCCACCTGTGAGGCTAAGAACCTCTGGGTCATCTTCGACTCCACACTCTCATTTTCTTCTCAGATATCTGACATCTCTAAGAAGTCAAACTACCAACTGCACCTCTTCAGAGGTATTCTTCCTTTCCTCTCCTTCCCCCAAAAGCTCAATGTCTCTAGAGCTTTGGTTCTCTCTAGGCTGCACTACTGCAACAGCCTCATTCTAAATCTGCCTGCTTCTACTATTCTCTCTCTGCAACCCATCCAGAACAGGACTGCAAGATTTGTCCTTGGCCTCAAACCCATGGTTCGTATCTCTCCAGCACTGAAATCTCTTCTTTGGCTCCCAGTGGTTGCAAGGATTAAGTTAAAGATCCTCTGCATTGTCCACAAGGCCTTCTCGGGCCTGGGTCCTCAATACCTCCAACTCTCTCTTCGTAAATACCTTTCTACTAAAGCTCTTTGCTCCTCAACCTCCTACTCCCTCAGGGTCAGATGCTTCTCCAAGCAACACGTTGGGGGTAGATCTCTTTCTTTGACTGGTGCCTCCTTCTGGATCAGCCCCCATGACTTTCTGAAACTTCAGGAGAACCATCACCAGTTCTGGAAGCACCGGAAGAACTTCCTCTTTGCTTCTGCCTACTCTCTTCCTCTCCCCTGCTGATCTCCTGTCTGATACTGCACTGGTCACCTGGCTACCCTCTGGTTTCAGTCCCAGCTCTCTGCCCGCCCAGTCACACACCTGCTCTGCCCCCTGGCAACCCTTGCACTTGGGTCTGTACCTGTAATCATACAGTTCCCTACCTGAACTTATTGGACACCTGCTGCCTGCACTTACTGTTGCACCTGCCACCTGCTGGCCGAAATTCTTGTTATTGGTTTTGATCCCATGTACATCACTGCCCTCCTCCCCCTCCCCTGGCACTTCTCCCCTCCCCTTCTCCCCTGCACTTATGCAATCTCAATGTCACTTGGCCTATTAAGATCGTTGGCTCTGTCCTCCCTTTGTTCCCCTTCCCTTGACTCATCGTGCCTTGAAACACTTGTGTATATTATGCTGCAACATTTGGTGCTGTGGGCTCAGAAAATCCAAGACGGCCGAAAAGCCCACATTTGCGCCAGAATCCAGGAAAACCGCGCAGTTTTGCGCACACCAAAATGGTCGCCTAACCTGCCACCCACCAGTGCGAGCGTGATGGGCCAGAAGCATCATGAGTGAAACGTGGTGCCAAAGGAAAAAAACAGCATTGCCTGTTAGCTCAAAAAAGCGCTTTGAAATAACCTTTGTTTCTCTGAAATGCAAGCAAAAAATGCCTATTTTAAACATTGCAAGATATTCAAAAATCTCACTGAACACCAGCAGACATTTGGCAGAATGTAATCTTGTGTGCATACAAAATCTGGAAAGATGAAGAGCCCAAAACAATGTTTATAACAAAACTGGCTGAGCTGTGGATGTCAGCAGCTTAACTGAAATTGGATTTAAAATCACTAAAATCGAAATGTTTCAAATAAATGAGTGACCTACTTCTGAGTGTCACATAGGTTGCAACTGTTTAAAGGTCATAGTTTTGAACTTAGAATCAGCGTTCTAGCTGCATGTGTAAAAATTATAAGTTTGATTTGAATGAAGAAAACTGGAACAAAAGTGACATTTAGCTGAAGCCTGGCTTGAAGAGATTGAATTCTGCCCGGCAACTACGCCCGACAGGAGTTGAAACTTTTCCTGCCACTGCATTCGCAGGCCTGGCTGCCTGGCTGCCTTCTGCTGTTCCCACCAAAAGGAGATTACACCTCTCTGATTGAATCAGGGGAGGAGCACCTGGGAGCAGGGAAACAGAACAATGAGCTTTCCTTGGCTCAGGCAAAGGTTAAATTAGGGGGGGTCGTAAATGGCTTCCTCTTGGGAGAAACTGGGAGGAGCAGTGCCTCTGTGAGCAACCTGAGTTGGAGGAAGTGGATAAACCAGAAATTCAACCATGTTCTTTGGGAAACCACACCCCTCTGGGCCAGAGCATAATGTTAAAAAGATGGATAATTCATAGTACGGACTTGTCAAAATTATATAATTAATATCATTATTCTTGTGATTTTTCTGTGCACATTTTAAGAGGTGTTAGGACTCTGTGGTATGTTCTGGTAGTAGCGGAAAATAAGGTATTACTCCGAATGTCTGTATGTTAAAAATCTGACACTTGATCATCTGATGCCCATATTCCTTGTGCATGTTTGTGTAAATTCTGGAAAAGTTTAGAGGTTGTGTTCTTGATGAAAAGGGCAGAATTCTGTCATAAGTGGACACAACATCTTACAAAGACGGATGGTTTGGTGCTACAGAAAATATGTTAACTGGACATATAATATTAGAAAAATGGTACATAGATAAATATGTATTTGGATCAAAAATAGATTTGTGTGCAAATTGACAAGGGGAGTGTTCTTTCTGTATGCCATAAAATTGATGCCTGATTACGTTCCATTCCTTCCCCCATTCAAGGGAGGGAGGAGAGCTTGGCCAATGATACTTTGTGAGGGGCAGGCTTAGTTATGCCCACGCACACACCCATTTTCAAAACACATAAAAAGAGACTGCTTTGGACAGGCAAGACACTCACTTTCCATTTTCTTGCGAAGCATTTTGCCGGACCAGGCAATATCCAGATGGAACATCTCCAGAACTTAGAATCCAGACTTCAGAACGTTTTCAGCAGGCCTCAAAATCTTTTGCAAATTATTCAAACAGCCGTGCTGAGCTGTTTCATTCTACCTAGAACCCGGTGCCAGTACTCTGAAAGCAGTGCTGTATCCAGAATCCACTTGATCCAGACCAGAAGAACCAGAGACCCAGACCAGACTGCAGTGCCGCTAGCAGACCCAGACCAGATCGCTGTGAGCAGAACCGGTACTAAAGACCGTCCGTGACGAGAGAACCACAGCCAACCTGACCAGATCTTGACGGCCTATTTCAAATTTATAGTGTGAGTACTCAGCTAGAACTGTGCCAGAACCAATCTCTTAGTTTAAAATAATCTGATTCAACCCATTTGAACCTGTCCAGAACTGCATCATAGGAATTGTGTGTTCATTCTGTCATTTCAAAGCTGTAAAAGTGTCATTTTGTCATTCTGATCCTTCACTTTAATTTTGAGAATCTACCTTCACTAAATCGTCCGTATCTTTTGAATCGTAGGTGCTAGGATTTAACTTTCATTTTAAAGATAAGATTCTAAGCTTTCTAACAAGCCTAAAACCGACTTTCTATTCCTTATAGTTTTTCCGTAATCGCGCTCGACACACTCCGAAAAAGTGCCGCGATTTGCGATTTGGCTCAAATTTCTTCACCTGTCAACATAGCCGCTTTTGCTTGAACTGCTAAAATTCGTTTTCAACCTACTAATCCCTCATTGAGTATTGCCAGTGTAACTTGAACTAATCTTAAATAGCTATCACCTACCTTGAACCTCCTAGCATATTTTTCCCTTCTTTGCATACCACATTTAAAAGTACTTTTGCCTGTATTTAAAATCATCCCTGTTTCTCTAAGCTTGCTGGGGGGAACGGGAACTGAACTACATTTGATTGTATTCCTGAGAACTGTGTGCTCTCCTTTCCATCTTTTTATATTGCATAGAGGGAAAAGTGATTATACTATCTCTGGTTGAAACCATATCAGTTTATTTCTGTGCTGCATTCTTTCCATCATTGTTTTTCCTTGAAACCATAAAAGCATTCTCAGTTACCTTTTCCTTCCTATACCAACTCCTAGGTAATTAAATAAGCATACAATTGTAATATTATCCATTGTTGATCACTGTCATATTCTTAAGTGTGATATCAAATATTAATTTATTATAAACGCGTGATACATATATATTGTTTAATTTTTCCAATAAACCTTTTAAATTGCAAAACAAACCTACTTCTTGGCTCAGTGAGTTCAGGGGGATTCAAAGAGAGGGCCGTTATATAAGGGTTCATCATCCAGAGTATAACTTGTCATAGAAATATATAAATAAGGGCTTCCCTTGGGCGTCCCAGACGAGGCACTGATTTAGTGGGATTGCTGAATTGAAGTCACTTAACAGATTGTTTATGTGTAATGATATTGGGTGAATAATTGTTCATAGTAATTTTATGAAACTATTATGATGAGTGAGTGGTGTCATTTTGCAATGTTTTGAGTTGGATAGTTCGATCCATTATAGCATCATTTTTAATTTTGATTGTTATGTTGTCCAACTGTAGTGAGATATTAAAACATAACAATTATATAGTTAAACTGGTGGATTGCACATGTCTTTTTCTATTCAAATTATGTGTTCTCTATTCAATCAGAGCAGGAAAGGTTCACAATAAATAAGTTATGGGTTGAGAAATCCAAGAGAACTTTCATTGTTGATTGATTAGAAAAAATGGTGGCATCTGTTGGTATGCCACCGACACCGTCAATGTTTCTCCAGAAAGCAGACAGGCACTTGTGTTATTAGGACCAATAACAGTAATCTTGGTGAAATATAGACCCTGTATGTTGCGCAATAGAAGTGAAAGCGGCAACAGTAATTAAGTGTAAGAAATAACCCCTTTTGGGTTGGGATTCTTGCTGGGCAGGCTAGCAGACTCCAATAGCACACCACATATTATTCTCAGGAGGCATGGGCAAACTCAAAGCTCCAGTGGTGTAAGGGGTGAAATAATGCTAAAAACACAAACATCCATAGTAAAATATTAAATCATGTTTATGTCAAAATGAGACTGAAGATGTGTAGTATCTATATACCATGGAAAACAAGCTAATTCGGTTCTATAATTATTAGGAAACATTCAATGAAATGTCCTCAAAAGATGCTCAAGAAAATATATATGTCTACAATCGATACTGACTTTGTTCTGCACCCAGTGGTTTAAGACAAAAAGTGGATGACCCACAAATACGTGTGGGCTGACAAAATGTTCATCCTCGTCACAATCATTTCCTTCCTTTTTATGAAGGCAAAGTTTCACCTGCAGGGAAGGACCAAAGGATATGGCAAGGAAGGCTCAACCAATATGGCCAGCTGACATCACCCCATTGAAGAGAAACATTGAAGTGCCAAAGGAAGTCAGTGGGTGAAAGTGTCTCTGGTACTTGACATTTGATGCAAAAAAGTGACATAAATCAGGCAGCTTCCTCCTCTTGGTTTTTCAAATGTAAGTCTCCTGGAGCGTGATCAGCAGTAATTTTTCAGAGGTTAGAAAGGTTTGGTAACAATTTCAGTGGCAGAGTAAGGAGAAAGTCGGTTTTCAATGTGATCAGGTTCCAGGTAAAGGTTCATCCAAGACAAGCAAGCAAGCCTTCAGGGTCTGCTGATACCCATCATCGCATGTTTTCTGCCACACATATGTAAGGACTGCAACCGATCCTTAAAGTCTTAAACAATATACACCCACCATTTACTATATGGTGGCCTTATTATTTCGCTTGGATATCATTTTTTTCCCCATCCTTTAACATAATGGTGTGGGCCTTAAGTCAGTGGAAAGCAAATCTCCACCCACAGACTTCAAATGGGAAGCCACAGGAGGACTCGATAGGAGGTTTAAACATCAGCTATGTTTGGAGCCATTTAGTGTGGATTAGGCGAAGGACTCCAGCCCTATCCTGGTGGGCTTGCTTTTCAGACATAACTCATAAGAAAAGTAAAGGTGCTGCCAGTTTAACCCTTCAGAACCACTTACGTTACGTAAAAAAACCCTGGCTGAAGTTGAGGCAGCAAGGTTAAACCTTAGGAAACTACATTTTAGGACATTCAAAATATGAATGCATTTTAAATTTGAGCCTCCAGAGTGATTTGTTGTATTAAATAAATACTTGGTTGAGTAGGTAAAACATAGAGTTGTTCAAAAGATTGCCAAAGACTGAACGTAAATTGATGAATTCTAGTGGCTATGAAATGTACACGTGACGTGACTTGAATAGTATGTATGGAATGTGTATAATAAACAGCACAGTATATTCGGAAGGACCAATTCGAATGAATTGAATCCCAGATTTATTTTAGCATCCCAAATTACAAAACCATTCTGAAATGAAACGTCTAGCTTACTTTGTTAATTTAATAATTTAACTCCAATTCTTTAAGGTTTGGACTTGGGATAAAAAAAGCCCCAGGCGCCCTTTGTGTATTGTTTCTAAAAACACATGACAGAAATGAAAATCAGGGAACATGCGCGCCCTCCTCCATGACGTATGACCTATATGTCCCAGTTTGTGTGTCAGGAGTAGGTTTGTAATGAATTAAGTGGTAGACTTCTGGCTCGATAAAGACGTGCACAACAAATACAAACAAAAAACAGGTTCCATGTAGGCATTAGAAAGTAACTTTGTAGTCAGGGAAACCCCCTTGTTGTCAGGTACTCCAAACATGAGGGCCTGCGAGCCACTCCACGGCCAAAGACAGGCGGACGTTTACGGCGTGTGGTCCTAAGGCACGATGGCAACAAGAGTATCTGCCTTGCAATGCACTCATTTATGTCAGATGGGGCTCTTTGCCACAATTCTGAAGGGCATCTCTCCTGCCCCCCAGTGTTGTCTGTGAGCAAGGTAGCTGCCCCTTGCATACACAGATGCCGCTCCAGCACGATAAACCCACCGCTTCTACCTCCTCTGCTCTCTGCCTTCCCTTTAAAATGGGTGGCCACCATTGGCCTACGTGGCCATCATTTCAGGAGCTCGCTTGCCGCAGCTGCTTCTGGGATACACTGACACCGCCCTGCCATGTCTTGTTTTCCCACTCTTCTTAGCTCTTTGCAGGCCTATGCGCTCTGCGTCTGTACAATGCTATTTCCTACTTATACTTGCGAGTACCTGTGTGCAAAGTTGTGAGTACCAGTGTGTTGACTCTCCATTATTTCATCAGCATTCTATGTTTTGGGCCCTGCTAAAGTATTAGCCAGCCAGTACTCTGCTTGGGAGATCTAGAACCTTCTTTCGTCACTTGCTAGGGTCTCCCTGTGTCTTTTTTCCTGTTTCCCATATTCCCTGCCCTTCTTGCGCCCTTTGTTCTTCCCCTGGAAGGAAGCTCACCTAGAAACTGAAAACCATCAGCCTGCAACCTTGCTCCTCTTCCAGTTAGTGGTGCCGCCTGCCAGGACCACCCACATAGCTAGCTGCTTTGGTAAGGGGGCGCTTCCAGGGAGGGATTGTTTTCATTCTAGGACCAACCCTAATTGTGTCTCATTGCCTCCATAGCTGCAGTAACTTCTGACATTCCGCCTGTCCTCCCCGTTGCGCCTCATTGTTGCCATCATCCCTACCCAATTGTTTAGCTCGTATTAAGTAAACAGTGTGTACGTATTCAGTAGGTGCACATAGATGCACAGACTGCATTTGATCACTTTCCATTTTGAGAACCCTTTGTTAGTAAAGAACATTACTCATTTCACCGTGCATGGGTTGTGTGTGAGGCACTCTGGCTGGGGTCAACATGGTGCACATGCACTGGACATGATGAGCACAGTTGTTCTGCATGTCACTCTATGCCCTTTTGAAAGGCATGTGTAAAACTAGATGTGTGTTTATCTATTGATTGCATGAGCTGTGTTGGGTAGAATAGGCGTGTTGTTCCACACTTGAAATGTGGTGATGTTCTCAGATGGAGGCATACACTTAGTTTACACATGCACACTAATGCTGTGATCTATATATTTACTCGACTCCAGCTGTAGACGGGCCATACCAGTTGTCTTGGCTGCTGAATCCCTCAATCCGTCTGAGGTCTAGCACCGAGATTGTCTTCTCCCCGCAGGGCACATTACCAAGGGAGGCCCACGTCCACATCCCCGAGCATTTGGTTTCAACCAATGCACAGTCACAATTCCCTGCACTTTATGTTTGAGGTCCTTCCATTGCTTTTCCATCTCCTACAAGTTCCTGGGGTGAGTGGAAACAGCAGTAAGATAGTTCAACAGGTTCTGCGCTTCTTGCTGTGATCTCTGTTTGATCTGCAGGTTGCAGGTTCAAATCCCAGCAAAATCAACTCAGTCTTTAATCCTTCTTAGGTCGATAAAGTGATCACCAATTGTGATTGGGTAATAACGTATGTAAATGTGTTCTATTTAAAACACTTCGGATAAACGTGCTATATAAATGACAGGTAACCTGCTCACAAATGCAATGGCCCAGGACGCACTCGTGGGAAATAGAAGTTTGCCATTATATGACCAAAGATTATTGTTGCCTCCTTTGCAATGTTCGGCAGCAGGGTCTGTAATTCCTGGTCAGTACATTTGGCATTCTGCTGTCTGGCATCTTGGGAGTTACAACCCGAACCCACCAGTGCTGCTGAATGTCTCTTCAGTGGGCTTGATTCAGAATGAATTGTGTTTTCTAAAATGTCCTCCACCACTATGTTTACAATATTGTGTACATGTAACAACAATACTTACATGTACACTATTCCGAGGGTTACCTCTTTTTTTCCTACTTTTGCAGCAGTAAACTTATAATGTGCAGCCGGACGATGCTGCTCAAATTACCACACGCGATAATGGTAATTGCTGCCGGCAACCATTTCCTCAGAATCCCTCCTCCCCAAACCTATAGCAACTCCCCGTGAGTCTTTATGTATTTCTAACGCTCATTTTGTTATATGCATACATGAAATTAACTGATGCCACACTGATATTTTATGGTGAAGTAACCTTCCTAATCCCACCAGCACCCCACCCCATGATTAGATACAATTCTGTTGTTGTGGGCAGCTCAGGTTTACAATATACCTCATTACGATACTGGCGCTAAACCATGGCGCTATTAGCACCATGGTTGGTGCCGGTGTTGTAACGGGTCCGCCATGGTTCAATGGGGAATTGCCACCCCATTCCAAGGTTGGCGGGGTGGTAATTTCCCATTGAACATTGGACCTTCCCCATTCCAATTTTTGCCCCATAGGGCTCAATGGGACTGGGGAAAGCGCTAAGCGGTACCGTACTTAGCACCAAGGTCCCTTTTCGGGTCCCTACTTTAACGACTGTTCGAGACCAGCCGTTCAGGTCGGGTCCCGTAAAGGGACCACGTCGTAAGGCGCTAATGGGTTAACGACACCGCAGCCTTTTATTGCGCCGTTAACCCATTAGCGCCAGGGTCATAATGAGGTCCAATATGTAGTTTAAGCACATTATATAAATACATATGGGCCTCATTACGAGGTAGGTGGTAAGGGATTACCTGCACCGGTAAGGACACCGGTGCCAGTAATCCCTTACCACCCTTTTCCGAGGTCCCTTAGCGGGTCCCTTCCTTAATGTCCGGTTTTACCAGGCATTATGGAAGGGACCTGTTAAGGGACTTCAGAGCTAACAACGGTACCGCAAATTGCGGTACCGTTATTAGCTCCATCCCCATTCCCATTGAGCCCTATGGGGGCTCGAATGGGGAATGGTTCCGGAATGGGGACTTACCATGTCCTCCAAGGTTGGAATGGCCCGGTAAGTCCCTATTTCGGGAACCCGGACCCAGAATACGGTAAGGGGGTAGCCATGGTGCTCCTAGCACCATGGCTACCTCCTACCTCGTAATGAGGCCCTATATAGATTAATGCATTTCTGTGCAAACTGGGGAACTGAATTCTAGTCATGTATAATACAATTCTGAAGAGAAGTGAGAAGAAATCATTGCTGTGGTGTCATACCTGCATCAAATGCGGGGTTGTCTTCTAGCACTCTCACTGCAGCTTCTACAGCTTCGACCGCACCCCCTCCTCCTGCAAGAACTGCAAATCCAAGTTTTGCTGCATGTTTAACGCCCAGTACACTCTCCGCGGCCAGGTCATCCGGTATTGCCCAAGCACCGCCATGGACCACAAGGACGGGCTTTGATTCCATCACTCCAGGCTTGCACAAGTTGTTCTGTAAGAGACGCATATGTTACTGAATTGTAACCTGCAATGAAAGGCAACATTGTGGAATAACGCCCTTATCACGAGGAACGCTTAATGCATAAATGATTGACGACCGCTAAGGATATGCCCTGTGCGTTTTAGGGCCTCGTTAGCTAAACGTTGACACGGTGCAAGTTCAACTATGCATATTATTAGCACTAGGATAAAGATTGGGCAGTCATTGACCTGGCGTATAATGCATTGAAAGAATGCATTTGCACTGGGAAAATTGTCTCGTTGTTCAACATTGCTACATTTCGGTAACGAGGATCCTGTTGGGCTTCACTATGTAGTCTGAATACATGACACGGGTGCCAGGATACATTCAAACCTTCCCCCCTTTATAACGCCTCTTTACAACTGTCCCTATCCTCCCATGCCCCGCCTTCCTCCCTCCTCCCACTTCCCTCCCTTCATCCCAAGTCCCTCCTCCTTAAAGGAGCCTTTGTTCTTTCTCCACCATAACAGCTCATGGAACTGGATGGTAAACAAATGAGCAACACAAATTCCTTTTGAACATGAACATTTGCAAACGCTGTTTGCACATGCACAATTTGACGACTACCTGCACATTCTCTCTGTGCACGCTCAAAATGCATGCAGGTTCCACAGTTTCGTCTACAATGCGTATGTTTCACTGCGCTCTGTCATTCTCCCCTTACCTTTGACAAGTATGGAATCCGCATAACGTTTAGGGAGATAACGTAACTACATATTGAGGAACATTGAAACATTCAGTTGGCATTATTACACATGTTTCATAACTGAGTCCACGGATCATTCTAACTTTTGCTGTGTGGGAAAAGTGCTGGTAAAAGTGCTGGTAATTCCGCCACAGTTACTTTTCCTGCACCGCAAAAGTACAAGTTTGCTGGTGGGGGTCACTGATTTACCTCCAGTCAAGAGTTGGAGGTAAATCAGGCCCCCATCGGTAAAAAACAGCCAGGCTTTCTGGCACAGGTATTACGAGTACTGGAAATACCAGCAATCCTCTGCATCATGGGGATTTACTGCTGTTGCCGGCACATGGACTATCCTGGTAACACCGGGATATCAGGTGCCGGAAATGATAGGTCAGTTTCCCGGTATCCCGCCGGAATTACTGGCAGGATACCGGGAAACTTATAATGAGCTTGCAGTCATCATCATTTTGTGATATTCCAGCATTGTCATACTACTTCAGTGTTAATTGGAAAGCAGGGAAAACTACTCTTCTAAAATGTCTGTTTTAAAATGCCTTTCTTTAACAAAAATCTAAAACCACCATTGTGTCACATGAGCAAATCTTGGGGACTATGGCCCTCATTACAACACCGCCGCTAAACCATGGCGCTATTAGCACCATGGTTGGTGCCGGTGTTGTAACTGGTCCGCCATGGTTACCACCCCATTCCAAGGTTGGCGGGGCGGTAATTCCCCATTGAACCATGGCCCTTCCCCATTCCCATTTTCGCCCCATAGGGCTCTATGGGAATGGGGAAGGCGGTAAGTATGGTACCGCAAATTGCGGTACCGTACTTAGCACCAAGGTCCCTTTGCAGGTCCCTACTTTAACGGCTAGTCTATACCAGCCGTTCAGGTCGGGTCCCGCAAAGGGACCTCGTAGTAAGGCGCTAAGTATTTAACGGCGCTGCAGCCTTTTACAGCGCTGTTAAACACTTAGTGCCAGGGTCCTAATGAGGCCATATGTCTTTCACAACTTTGACAACCCTATGACATTCTCTGAGTTTCATGCAATGTAGCAGAACATTGTGCATACGTTTGATTTGTTATGGGAATATATTAAAAACAAAAATTAAAATCTAATTTTTTCAGTCGTGCCATTGAATCATTGAAGTATGCAAAACATTCTAGTTCTGTGTTCTATTGAGCAATTCACCCTCTAGACTATTTATGCGGAACGCCTCAGACAGCACTGAGCGCCCCATAGTGTCTGCTGTGGTGCTCCTGCTCTAGTACTTGATGCTTACTGAAACTGCCTGTACTCTATGTTTGACCCCTTTCTCCCACCTGCACAGAGGAGAAGGATGCATATAATGTCCATCTCCAGGGCGTACTATGGATACAAATCAAAGGCAAGTGAACCAGAGAGAATTCCTTCCCTCGCCAATGTATGCATCACACAAAAAACGGTTTAATGTTAGTTCTTTTATTCAGCCCTATCTCCAATTCATCTAACACCCCTTGGATCTCTGTCCCTGAGAAACCAATGAGCCAAGAACCAGGCCGGTGTACAGGAAATATGTTTTTCCATTAGATGTTAAAGAAAATCACACTAAAAGGTCAAGCACCACTTATCAGTGGCACAACACAATAACTTTCTTGCAACATAAATAAATAACACAGTGGCCCTCATTACAACACCAGCGCTAAACAATGGCGCTATTAGCACCATGGTTGGTGCCGGTGTTGTAACGGGTCCGCCATGGTTCAATGGGGAATTACCACCCCATTCCAAGGTTGGCGGGGCGGTAATTCCACATTGAACCATGGTCCTTCCCCATTCCCATTTTCGCCCCATAGGGCTCTATGGGAATGGGGAAGGTGCTAAGTACGGTACCGCAAGTTGCGGTACTGTACTTAGCACCAAGGTCCCTTTGCGGGACCCTACTTTAACGGCTGGTGTACACCAGCCGTTAAGGTCGGGTCCTGCAAAGGGACCTCGCAGTAAGGTGCTAAGTGTTTAACAGCGCCGCAGCCTTTTACGGCACCGTTAAACACTTAGCGCCAGGGTCGTAATGAGGCCCAGTGTGTTGAAAAGAACACACATCACAATTCTATACTTCCTACTAATTTCACTTCAAGAAATAATTAAACTGATCAATGAACAAAAATCAATTAAGTATGCAATGCTGTGCAAATTGGATTTTCCTGCAAGCTTAAAAGGCTAGCAGTCTAGTTTTACAAATATGCGCTAATGCATATAGCAATTATTATTTCACTCAACCCACTCGCTTTAAAATAAACACAGGGTGATTTAGATGTTCGTTTTTCAGACCCCCCTACGTTGGTCTGTGTTGGGAAAGTCGGACAGAAAAAGTAGATGATTGAAGAATTTTGGATGTCAAAACCCCCCCCTCCCTCCACTTAAAGGTCTGTGTTAGGAAGTTGGACAGCAACAATTGGGATGATTGGAGAATTTTGGATTTCAGACCCCCCTCCACTTAAAGGCATGTGTTGGGGATGCTGAATTTCAAACATTGGGATCATTTGAGAATTTTGGATTTCAGATCCTCCTCCACTAAAAGGACTGTGTTGGGCAAGCTGGCAGTTTAGAGATTCTTTTTTTAAGGAAAAAGACACCCCTGTTCCCAAAGAACTCAGCTTCAACAGGATAAATATTATCACCCAATGAAATTACAGTCTATAGTTTTCAGTGCACACTGGGAATGAGCTTCGTTAATTTTGAATTTTACCAAACATAATCACTCTTTGGTGTTCTGCCAAGGGGAATTAATTACATTAATAGTCTTTAGTTAAATAGACTAAGGATCTACACCGTTTTTACCCCCGCACCCTGCCTGCTATAAAGGGAAATAATTTCAGGCCAACAGACCCCCCACCTTTTGGTTGCAAAGGGTTAAAATCTTCTTACATAGTAAAACTCTTTTTAAAGTTCAGGAAAGCCAGATGTATGTCAGGACCCCCTGGAAAAACAGGGCAGGGGTTTGGTCACTCCACTCTCAAGGATGGGCCCCAGTTCTTCATCACAGAGCCCAGTCAGCTTTTTCAGGCTTCCCTAGCAATAGACAGCTCCACCAAGATGCAATCTCCCTTGGTGAGTCTGTGAGGCTGTCAGATGGTAAGTTTCAGGAGCTTTCTCACTTCCTCATAGTGCATCCACTTAATATAACAGTGATGACACCATCAAGTTTACAATCTTGGGGAGTACACTGCAAGAGTTCTCGTAAATAGGATTGACAGTTACCCTTCTCTCTCCTCCAAATTCCATTCCCTCTCTAAGGATTGGTTTAGGAGTCTGGAGCAGGCATATGGCAGCATCCATTAGCAATCCCCATGTGTTCTCATGTCAAGGTTTTGTCAAAAACTAGTTATGTGGCCAAACTTCATAGTTTTACTAGTAACTGCCATAAAATATATATTTTCCAATTCAGCTAATCAAGGTCTATGTAATAAAACAACAGCTAGGTCTGCACCATGTTGCACGAACATTTATCAATTTGTCACTGTTATTGCAGAAAGCATAATCGTTAGGAACATGCAATTCATTATCCATATTCCTAATTTTACCCTCCACCAGCACATAAACCCTCACATTCGGGACCTGTTAAATGCAGCCAGGAACACATGTTAGCTTGCCATTAGAATTTGCTAAATCACAAACAAAATTGCCTGGAATTTATCTAAATCATGAAACATACGCGTAAACAGTGCGAAGTGTGGTTTTTGAGAAAAAGGCTGAAGTTATAATAGTTCTTTTAAATTAATATTAAATCTTTAGGTTAATTTAAATAGGAGCTTGGCTTCCTCCAAGCCATTTGTCGTTTGCCATTCTGGACTGGGTTGTGACCAGAGTTTTTTTTAATTAATTTCTTTGAAGTCGGTTGCTTGCAAATCGTAAATGGGGGATGCATTTGCTGCCAGGGATCCCCCACTGCACACATCTGAAATCCTGTCTTCTTATCTGAAGTTGACTCCCTTTTGATCTGAAAAGATTCTATTTTGAACCCTGATGCCTGCATGCTCCGGTGCATTATAAGAAGATAAATAAATAAATGTTCTTGTATTTTTCAGCCTTGATTATTGTAACTGTGTTCACACCAACCCCCTACATTCTGGGCATGAACCAGCCACAGCCTTTGGCCTGCTCAGAACAGCCATTTCAAAGACACCAGGTCTAGGGAAAGTATGTTTTCAACACCTCTTGCAGCCACACTGTATTGCAGCCGTTGATAGCTGGGGGTAAGTACAGGCCAGGCTTGCAGTGGGAGAGTTCTTGCAAAGTTTTCCCACCAGCAAGAGAAAAGAGTCTGCCTTGGGACTAAGGGAATCTTCATGTGGACCATAGAACAACATGTTTCTTTTCCCTTGTTGTCAGTATTTTTCATGTGAAGCATAATATGCATTACATCTTTTTTACACGCACCATGGACCTCATTACAAGTATGGCAGTAAGGCAACAACAATGCTGGTATCGCTACTGGCACCGTTGCTACGTACCGCCATATTAGGAGTTCTGCTCGCGGGGGTCCTTGCAGCCACCAGGTCACCTTATGGGGCTCAATGGGAATGGGGATGTACCAGGCCCAGCACCCGTGAAAGGGCAATTACCGGATGCGAGTTTGGAGGTAGCCTTGCCGGTAAAACTGGCAAGGCTACCTCCAACCTCATAATGAGGCCCCATGTCTTTTCCCTGACATCTTTATGTTGCCAAGGGAAGATTTTTCTCATGTCTTGCTTTGACTTGCAAACACACACAAAAAGCTGTGTTGGTGTCAGTGTTTAAAAATCCTGTTTTTCGTGTTAAAGGGACAGCTGAATTTCCTCTGCCTTTGTGAATTAAAATTCTGCACATGGTGCTTTAGTTATGTTGCTTTGGGGGCTTTTGATTACACTCCACATTCCCCTACTTCTCCACCCTCTCCCACTGCTTACGTGGGATGAGTCCCCTGCAAAACCCCATCCCCTCCAGCCATGACTCCATCCCACCTGCAACCTCACCTGTTTTCGGGCCTCTTTCACTCCCTCTGCCGACCAAGGGAATGCCTGCCATGCCCTCTCTACACTCAACAGCATATGAAAACATACAGAAGACAATGGGTGAGGTAAAAGTACTGTGACTCTGTTCATGAAAAGTGGTTATTCGGCAAATGGCCTGCAGCAAATAGGGGCCAAATGCTACTGATTTTGGTTTCACTTCACTTCCAAAATATATACTTTGACTCTCACTTTTGTCTGCTGCTTTTCCACATCATAGGTCAGAGAGGAGGAGACATGGGAGTAGAGAGATGCCAGGAAAATCCAAACCCGGTGTGAGAGAGTAGCTGAAGGAGGCAGCAACGCATGGTTTCAGGTGCAGAGAGCAACTGGTATAGCAGGCTGGGTATCTTGTGCTCAGGAGAATCTGCAACTGGAGAAGCCCAATGACTGAAAGAAGGTACAAGGAGCAGCAGAGTGAGAAGTGGTGGCATGACGAAATCTTGGTGGACTTGGGAGTCCCTAAACAATTCAGAGACCTCTTTCCTGAAGGCACTGCGGAGTGTGATGAATGAAGAGGAAACAAAAATCTGACAAGCCAACCTGACATCCACTGAAGAAGACGTTGTGCAGACCACAAGCCCAATGATACAGTCCCTGAGGCAGAAAGATAACAGGGAGAGCTGGAAACCATGTTGGAGAATCGATAATAACAAGTAGAACACTCATACTCATCCCTGTAATTACCAAATGTTGGAAAAGAGTGAGAATCATTACTGGAACACTTCGACACACCCCAGTAATTACCAAGAGTTGGGAAGACGTGGGAATCATTACTGGAACACTCATACTCGCCCCAGTAATCACCAAGTGTTGGAAATGAGTGAGAATCATTACTGGACTACTCCTACTCATCCCAGTAACTACCACATTTTGGAAAACAGTGAGAATCGTTAGCGAACACTCCTATTCATCTCAGTTACTGCCATGTATGGGAATGGAGTGAGAATCATTACTGAAACACTCATTTGTGTCCCAGTAACTACTAAGCATTGGAAAGTGAGAATCATTATGGAACAGTCCTACCTGGCCAAGCCAGGAAAAAGATTATACACTGAGTAGAGAAACATTTTCTCAAAATTAATAAACAAGGAAAGAACGGAATTGCCCCTAGGGGAGAGAGGAACAGAAACAGCAAAGGTCCCAAGGCAGAAGAGTAAAACAGAGAGGGAGAAACCAAGTGTAAAGGATACTGCGGAAAAGTTGAAGAGCCCAATATCTGAACTATATGATTTGATAAATGTAGTTGCCAAAAACTACCTATGAATTCTTTACTAAAGTAAACCTGTTGAGAAGCAGCCATGGAATAAGGTAGTCATTTGCCCTTGCCTTCATTCTTTTATAGTGGCAGTGACAGATTAGACTAGTTTGGACAGTTGACAGACCTTCCTTTTGGACTCACTGATAACTGACAAGCACCCTAGTTAGTTTTAGTTAGGTAGGGAAAACCCATGATTTAGGGAAAGTCAGGAGTTTTCATTTTTCTTTTAATAAAGCATGTCTAAACATGGAAGATCAGAGTTCTTGTCCTTCTCCTGATCCACCACAACAAGTATAACATTAAATTTGAAGAAAGGAATAGCAGTAAGGAGAAGCACTGTGTTAGGTAAGAATTGATGCAGTCACACTGTGTGAGACTAGACAACACTTGTGATTAGGTAAGCCACCTTTAGTTATAGGTCTGTACTACACAAGTTGATAGTGTGACTGAGCAGCCAGGCCTATCTCAAGAGGGGTAAATATGGGCAGTAGAGCTGCACCAATGAAATCCATAAATACAAGTAACCAAGTAACACTTACACTCAAGGTTTCTGTTATAAATAGTTATTTATTTAATTAACATCAATTTTTAAAGAAGCGTTCTTTAAAAAGGCAATTCATGCAACAATGTAAATATACTTTAAAATTACTTTTTCAGAATCAGAACAAGTTAGTGGATACTCTTTGGATATGCTTCTTACACAATTTCTACACCCTGAGGTGACTTCAATCACAAGGACAGTAAGGGCATTTATATATCACACTAATGAGGCACTTCTTTGATCAGAAACAGTCAGAAAGTTTGTAGAAAATCACGTGTAGGGTCACAAGCTGTTAAGCCTGTGAGAAAAAGAGTTTGACTCAATTCTAAAATTAAGCTAATGCAAATCCCAGCTGAGAAAGGCACAGCGAAAAAGACAATGAGCTAAGTACCCCAAACCTAAACAGTACCTCTGGTTTGAAGAAGAGTGGTCCAGCTGGATTCTGTCTTGCTACAGAGGTGCAGACCCTTGTTCCTGAGTCCCAGGCATCGGGACAAGAGGGAGGACCTCTGGAGGGCTCCTGCAGTGGTTCTTGGGAGGCCGTCGGCAGCTACGGCCTCTTTTCGGTTCAGCTGCACTTCGCGGTTTCAGTGCTTAGCAAACAGCACTGTTGTGGATCTCGAATGCCGGTTGGGCTTCCTACACTCCTTTGGTCCTGCATTCTGGTGAGTGGACTCGGGATCTGGTCGTCCTGCTGCTGGAGGGTACTTAGGAGACTCCTAAAGTTTCTAGCTAGATTTGTTATCGCATCAGACGTTTGACTCTACTACGGATTATTCGGACCCTGGCATTCGGATCTTACAGCAATGAAGAAGTACAGCCAGTCTGGAGAGATGGTCCAGTGGAGTTTGTCTTGGGGTTAGTTGGTCCCAGTAACCCAAGGGGATAAGTCGTCCCTTCCGGAGCTTCTCTGTCGAAATGAAAAAGGAGTTTAAAAAAATCAGTAGGGCTCCACTGAGCAATTCAAAGTCCAGGAGGATGCAGCAAGCTTCGTTCACGGTTTCTTCATCGGGTGTTTCTCGCAGTGGTTGACTCTGCCTCTAGTCCCAAAACCCTCGCCTTTTAAGCAGGTTTATCCCATTCATGCACAGCCTAGCTGTCAATCACACAGAAGGGCAGCCAGCCAGCCAATCAGGACTGGTTGCATTTAGGCATTCCTAGAGACAAAGGACAGGGGAGTTTCGGGACCCTCACTCACACCCTGTGCTTCCAGAAACACTGGAGCCAGAAGTAGACTTCAGGGCTGAAGCCCACCAAAGGCAGAAAAAACAAAGGGTTTGAATCTGTCTCTAAGCACACAGCAAAACCCAAGAAGGACCTGACAAACAGAAAATGGCGGAAAAATAAGTCAGGGGCCTTTTTGAAAAAATGGTCACCCATATGTGATGAACTGCAGCTGAGGGTTCAGCCTGCGGTAGAAAAACACAACGGTAGGAAAAGTAAACCACTGCCACCAGCGATTTAATGTAGTGAGGGTAACATAAACATTTTACATGAGAGTGTAGGATAAGGGGCTACTAGGTAACCCCAGTACTCCACATAAGATGGTGTGTGTTGAACCTACAAAGAGAAAAGGTAACATCAATTTCACTTTACTATTCTTGGGAACTGTAGTTCACACAAGAAAAGGTATTTTAACATTATGAGGAATCTAAAGGATTTCTCTGTGACACTGCACTGAAGGTGCTGTGTGCCACCATACAACTAGTAGATGCCTATGGAGTTTGTCAGACACCATAAACAGTAAAAACACATAATCAAAATCAGTTAAAAACACATGAGAGAGTGAGAAAAAGGACTAAAGGTTCAAATTAAAAAGTCCTAAGTCCAACAAAAGAGCTGGGGATCTCGTAGGTTGAAGGGAATTAGCATAAAAATGAGAATTCTCCCTAACACACGGCATATTCACCTGCTCATTCTCTTTTCATTAGAACCCCTTTGCTCGTGAACCAAATACAAACAACCTCTCTCATACATCTGGTTACTATCTCAACCTTATCTTCCCTAATTACCATATTTATCCCATCAATGTCTCACTCACCTTTCATGCTCCTTACATTTGCCTTACTCCTCTACCATTTCATATGCACTCTCCCCCTCACATTCGGATCAGCTTCATAGCTTTCAGGTTCTTCTTTCATCTAAGAAATGTACTCCCACTCGTCACCTTGATATATGCTCTTCTTTCTTCTGCCAACTCCTTTGCACTGGACTCATTTTATTTGGCTTCTCCTTTCATTTATTCATGTAATCTAACACATCCTTAACTGCCAACTCTATTAACTCTATTAACAGCTGCAGGAATCTTCCTCACAAAGATATCTCTACCCTGTCCACTCATTACTGATACTATGACTTACATTTCTCTGTCATGCAAAAATATCTTACTATAAGAACCTCATCACCCCATCTTCTCCTCTACTCTTCAGGACTCAACCCTGCAATCTCCCTCTCTTGTGCATGTCCGGGAAGACTGCCACCATGTATCGCCTGCCTGCAATGGTTTATTGAGAAGCCACCCTCAACGCAGGGAATTTCTACCCTCCTCAATCTAGGCGTCACACAATAAACGGTTTAATGTTAGTTCTTTTATTCAGCCCTATTTCTTTCCAAATCCCTTGGATCCCTGCCCCTGAGCAACCAATGAGCCAAGAACCAGGCCGGTGTACAGGAAATATATTATTAATCTGAATTAGATTTTAAAACAAATCGCACTAAAACATCAAACACCAGTTTATCAGTGGCACAACACAATACAATTCTCTTAACATAAATAAATGACACGAGTGGGTTGAAAAGAACACACATCATAATGATTTACTTTCAACTAATTTTACTTCAAGAAATAATTAAACTGATCAATAAACAAAAATCAATTATATATGCAATGCTGTGCAATTTCGGTTTTCCTGCACACTTAAAAGGCCAGTAGTTTAGTTTTACACATTTGTGCTAATGGATATAGTAATTATCATTTCACCAACACATTGGGCCTCATTAAGAGGCTGGCGGTAGCGGTGCCGCCGCCATATTCATTTTTTTCTGGCACCCAAAAAAGGGCAATTACCGGGTCATTATGACCTTGCCGGACTTGGTAATTGCCCTTTTCTGGGCGCAGGAAAAATGATACCGTTAATCACGATACCTGTGCTACCATCATGTTCTGCTCGTGGGTGCCGGTACAGCCACCAGGTCAGACCTGGTGGCTGCATGGGCACCCGCGAGCAGGACTCATATTATGGCAGTACAGTAGCAACAGTGCCGGTAGCGATACAAGCGCTGTTGTTGCCTTACCGCCATACTTGTAATGAGGCCCATTATCTCAAAAATAAACACAGGGGTTATTTAGCAGTTTGTTTTTCAGACCCCCCTACTTTGGTCTGTGTTGCGGGACATCAGACATAAAAAGTAGGAGGATTGAAGAAACTTGGATGTTAGACCCCCCTCCACTTAAAGGCATGTGTTGGTGAAGTTGGACAGCAAAAATTGAGATGATTGAAGAATTTCAGATTTCAAATCCTCCTCCACTTAAAGGCCTGTGTTGGTTAAACTGGCAGTCTATAGATTTTTTTAGGGACAAAGACACTGCTGTTCCTAAAGAATTAGGCGTCAACATGATAAATAGGATCACCCAATGAAATTACATTCTATGGTTTTCAGTGCACACTGGGGATGAGCTTTGTTAATTTTGAATTTTACCAAAAATCACCTTGTGGTGTTCTGCCAAGGGGAATTCATTACATTCATATTATTTAGTTAAATAGACTAATGATCTACAAGTTTTGCCCCCCAAACCCAGCCCGCTAAAAAGTGAAAGGATTTAAGGCCAGCAGATGCACCCACCTTTTGCTTGCAAAGGGTTCAATTATTCATACATAAAAAAACCTCTGTTTAAAGTTCAGGAAAGCCAGCTGCATGTCAGGACACCCTGGAAGGATAGGGCAGGACTTGGTTACTCCACTCTCAAGGATGGTCCCCAGCTCATCACCACAGAGTGCAGTCTCCTTTTTTAGGCCTCCCAGCAATAGACAGCTCCACCTAGATGCAATTTCCGTTGGTGATTCCTTGAGGCCATCAGATGGAAAGTTTCAGCATCTCTCTACCTTCCTCGTAGTGCATAGCAGTGATGACACCATCAAGTTGACAATCTTGGGGAGTACCCTGCAAGAGTTCTCGTACATAGGATTGGACAGTTACTCTCCTCTCTCCTCCCAAATCCATCACCTTTCTAAGGGTTGGATTATCAGTCTGGAACAGACATATGACAGCTTCAGTTTGCAATCCTCATTTGTTCTCATGTCAAAGTTTTGACAAAAATGTGTTATGTGGCAAAACTTCATACTTTTACTAGTAACTGCCATTATATATATATATATATATATATATATATATATATATATATATATATATATATATATATATATATATATATATATATATATATATTCCAATTCAGCTAATCAGGGTAAATTTTATGAAACAACAGCTGGGTCTGCACCATGTTGCACAACCATTTGGCAATTTTCCACCATTTTTGCTAAGGATAATCATTAGGAACATGCAATTTATTATCCCTATTCCTAAGTTTACCCTCCACCAGAATGCTAACTCTCACATTCGAGACATGTTTAAAGCAGCCAAGAACACATGTTAGCTTGCCATTGCAGTTTGCTAAATCGCTGGTGGATGAATTGTATATCAACAAAATTGCAACCTGTGGTTGCTGAGAAAAAGGCTGAAGTTATAGTCCTTTCAAATTAAAATTAGCAGGGTCATCACGAGTTGGGAGGTAACCCAAAAATGCAGTGGTAATGCTATTACTGCCACATTTAAGGTCTGCAAAATCACGGGCTTGGTAGTATTTACCTCAGCTCTGAGCTAGAGGGAAATCCACCAGGAATTAGCCCATTTTCGGCGCTATTACCATGTGTAATACCGCTGATAGTAATACCGCCGAAAAATTCCCCATTGGGTCCAATGGGGAATGGGGAATTCCCTAATGGGCCCAATGGGGGATGGGGAAGTACCGTTCCACTGAACCCGTGATCTGGCACTAATAGCACCGGACCAGTTGGCGGTAGCGCTATTAGTGTGGGCGGTACCCCAGTGGAATACCGCCAGGTTACTGCCCAACTCATGATGAGGCCCTAAATCTTTAGGTTAATGTAAATAGGAGCTAGGCTTCCTCCAAGCCATTTGCAATTTGTCACTCTGGGCCAGCCTGAGAGCACAGTTTTTTTATTAGTCTCTTTGAAGTTGGTTGCTTGCAGATCGTAAATGGGTAATGCATTTGCGGCACAGGGATCTGCCACTGCACACATCTGGAATCCTGTCTTGTTATCTGAAGGTGACCACCTTTTTATCTGAAAAGCTTCTTTTTTATTGTATTTTTCTCCCCTGACTGCATCTCCTGTGTCCTTCATTACTTGCCAATACTGCTAACTCTATGGCTCTTTTTGACAACTTCTTCAGGACTAACTTTGCTTAGTCCTGCTTTCTATTCTCAACTTTCTTTTTATTCTTCTCCTTCATTAATCGGCAGTGATGCACGATTGTCAATTATATTTCTGGCCATGGCTTTGCTTTCATTCCCACTGGATTTTTTCCCTTGCCATCGCACTGGCTCGCTCAGTCCCTGACACAAAATGTGATGAAATAATTTTACACGGTTCACAAGTCTCCGGACGCCATCTATCTTGAATATCTTGAATATAAGCAACTTGGTCTTTATCCTCTCCTATTTTCCTAGTCATGATCACAACCATGCCTGATGTATAGGGATATTACACTCTGAGCACCTGCCATACGTCTGCTCTGCAATTATTAAATGGTGCAACATCATTTGCCATGTTCTGCACAGTCACACCTGCGTATCCTGCTTGTGTTCAAATATTGTCAGTTCGCTCCCCTAGAATAGCTGCTAACAAGCCTTTTACATCACCTATAGCTAACATAATTCCTGATGTCATTATCTTTAAATCATGAATCCATTTTCCTGCAACAGAAGCTAAACTCAGCAATTTACATGTGAAATTTCTTTATCCATCTGGGTCCACAGTATATATTGTGGTTGTCCTCCCCCTTCTCCAATAATGGGAATTGTGAAAATCCCAGTTCATAATCATACTTGCCTACACTCCTCATCTTCCAGGTGGGGTTAGTCTTGCCCGTTTATCTCCTTCTTCGTAGTAATCTTAATCTACTTACATATGGTGGGTATATATCCCTGTACTGCACTATTGTGCTTATGGTTGCTCAGTATATGGTGTCGGTTCTGGTGTTATTTCTTTAGGGTTCTCCAGGTCTGACCATTTTAACCCCCTTTCTACACTTGATTCTCTTGCATGTGCCCTCTCTTCGCACCCTCTAATGCTCCTCCCTTTCTTCATCTGACATCATTATGCACCAATTTGTCTGACTGTTGTCCTTTTCCGTATCATCGAGATCTAATCTGTTTAAAGACAATGGGCCTCATTCCGAGTATGGAGGTAATCATGGCGCTATTTGCGCCTTGACTACCTCCCATACTGGTACCGAGTCCGACCTGGTTCAAAGGGGACTTACTGGTCCATTCCGACCTTGGAGGGACTGGTAAGTCCCCATTGAAAAAACCATTCCCCATTCCCATTTCAGCCCCCATAGGGCTCAATGGGAATGAGGAAGTAGCTAATAACGGTACCGCAATTTTCAATCCGTTATTAGCTCTAAAGTCCCTTAATGGGTCCCGTCCTTAACGCCTGGTCAGACCAGGTGTTAAGGAAGGGACCCGCTAAGGGAACTCGGAATAGGGCGCAAAGGGATTACTGGCACCGATGTCCTTAACGGTGCGCAGTATCCCTTTGCGCCCAACTCGTAATGAGGCCCAATGTTCTGTACTCATCTGTTATGATGTCATCTAATCTACCTTCAGTTCCCCTTAATAGGGATCCCTTATTTTCCTGTATAAATTTCCAAGTCTTTGCGCTATGTCTTCTCTGTCCTGCCTGTCAGCCCATGCTGATATGGTCATACCTTGCAGCTCACTACCGGGCGGTTGTGACTCTATGGGCCTCATTACACGGTAGGCAGTAAGGGTTTACCGGTTCCGGTATTTTACTGGTACCGGTAAACCCTTACCACCTTACTACGAGGTCCCTTTGCGGGTTGGGGATTTTAACGCCTGCTTTTTGCAGGCGTTAAAAACCAAACCGCAAAGGGACCCAGGGAGCTAATTACGGTACCGCAATTTGCGGTGCCGTAATTAGCACCTTCACCATTCCCATTATGCCCTATGGGGCAAAAATGGGAATGGGGAAGGGCAATGGTGGAAGGGGGAATTACCGCCCCGCCAACCTTGGAATGGGGCGGTAATTCCCCTTTCCACCAAGGCGGTACCAGTATTTTACCGGCATGAACCATGGCGCTAATTGCGCCATGGTTCACCGCCTACCGTGTAATGAGGCCCTATGTCTTTCGCCAATCATTCTTGTGCATCAACCAGCACTATGCTTCTATGACATTTTCTATTTCATCATATTTGAATCCCCTACTTCTGTTAATTTCTTCTTCTCGTCTCCTCATCTCCCTCACTTCATCTTCCTTTTGCCTTCTTTGCAACCTATGCACTTTCATTGGTTGGGCTTCTATCACTTTTTGTTTCTATTCTTCTAATCTCTCCTTTTCTTTCCTTGCCTCATACCTTCTTCATTCTTTTCTTTCCCTGAATTCTTTATCACTTTCTTTCTTGTTTGATTTTTCCACTTACTTTTCTTTCTTTTCCCGCTCTTCTCTCTCCTCTCTTTCTTGAATCCCATCAATGCCCTTATCGTCTAGCTTAAGTAATATTTGTCCTCCCATCCATTAATTATGTGCTATTGTCATTCCCTTAGCTTTATCCTTTATTTCTTTCTGTTTGTCTGCTTCTTCCTCTACCTCTGTTTGTCTGTCTTGCTGGTCCTTTCTCTCATCACGGTGTTTACTTTCATTGCATGTTGATTTATCTTTGCCTTCTCTGCTTTTGCTCTGTTCCGTATTTTCCTTGCTGCCATAAACGGTGGGCGCATATGTTGGACTAACATACCCCAATGCTGCTTTTAATTCCTTTAAAGAATTAAATCCCTTCTCCTCTGTATGTACGCTCTTATCTTCAGGAGGGGAAAGAGGTGCAAAAGGTGTTTTACCCTCTCATTTATGCTGATTGAGCATCCACTCCCTCTCGGCTGGACCTTCTTTCTCACTCTGGTACATCTTCCATAACTCTAAAATTGGTTTTGATATAGACCCTCTTGAGGCCACGGCATGAGTGTCTTATGAGTCATGCCTCTGACCCATTCTTAACATTATTTCCTTATCTTCGCTGTATATCTCGGCAATGTCATAAACAGATGTACCAGAGGAGTGTCCCCCATGATGACTAGTCAATTTCGACCGTCAATACTAACCCGTCCTTTTCTTCGATTCTTTATTTTATGAAAACTCTCATCTCAGAACAGGTTATCATGCCATGTTCTTTCTGGAGAGGAGCGCCTGATACCTTTTTTGAAATATAGGCAAGGAACTTGGGGTTGGTCACCCTAATTTACCTGGAGGCAACCAAACGTGGATTCCCTTCTCACTGTGCTCAGAGAGGCACAGCTTCACCTCACTGATGAGACCCAACAAGGCTGAAACATGTGTATGGGGTTGCTGTTGGTACTCTTGTTCAGAGAGGAATTGCCATAGCATTTTGATGCTGGACTGTCCATGTGGGCAGGACAAAGACTGATATGCAAATGGATATTTCCCATCTGTCAAAGGTACAGTGAGCAAAAAGCGTGTGCTGCAAACTCTCCTCTCAGAACAGGTTATCATGCCATGTTCTTTCTGGAGAGGAGCGCCTGCTACCTTTTTTGAAATTATTTTATCAAATATACCACAATGATCGATTGGCGCAGGCACCATTAATCACTGTTTATAATACCTAAAAGAAAAATATCAACTACTTACTTTTTATTTAAACATCTATGCAGGGGTCCAAAATCGGCGGAAGGTGGGATGAAAGTGGGGCGACGCAAAGCTCGAATAATCTTCATATTGGCCCGGTTGGCTCTTCTTGCCCAGAGGTGGAAGAGCCCTGAGGTGCCGACGGAACAAGACTGGTTGAGGAAAATGTGGGAAATAGTGTCTTTAGAATGGGCCACACTTAAGTTGGGGGACTTTGCAGCGGAATGGGGAGAGACCTTGGATTATTTGAAGGTGGACTTTCTGGAGCAATGGCAACCTCAGAGGCTTAAGCTGCTAGATTTTCAAGCCGGGTGAGGGGCATGGGCAGGGGGAGGTGAATAGGGGGGAAGGGGAGTTTTGGGAGTTTTGTTACTTTGAGGGACATTGGGGTGTTGGGATTCCTTGGGGATGGGGAGAGGGTAGGGGAGGGGTAAGGGAATAGGGGGAAGTTGAATTGTTTCATTTTCTCCTGCTGTAATATGTATAAAAAAAAGAAAATCTATGCAATGATATTCAGTTTGCTCCTTCATTTATACTTTATAGCAAGTTGTATTATCTTTTTCTTTTATAATTAGTATTTTGAGATTCTCTTCTTTACTTATATATGAATTTCCTTTAATTTGGACCCTCCTGATTGACTTCAATCTCTCGGTCCAAATGTTCACCAATCTCCTTATCGTTTTATATTTATTAGTCTAAACACAACAAAAGATTTATATTAACACTTTTTGAATTTTACTATGTATGCCTTCCTTTACCATTTTAGTAAATGTTTCCCTTCTCCATTTCAATCCATTTCAGACTTTGATATGCACTCTTCTGCAGACCTTGCATCAGGAATCCTTAACCCCCACTTAGAGTCTTTACTTTAGTGCGTACCCTTCTGCCTCCCTCGGAACCAGGAATCGAGGTATCTACTGCTTCTCTTTATAATCTTCCCAAAAATCCAGTTACTTTTTATACATATCATTTACAACACAATCCCTCCCCCTATTTTTGCCACCTTCATTGTTCTTCTTACACCTGTGACTCGGCATAGACTTTCCCTCAAACAACCAATTCACCTTCCATTCACCTGCGGGATCTGGACAGTAATTTCATCAAAGGGCTACCTGCCAATCAAATATTCTTGCACGTGCCGATCTCCACAGGAATCTCTGTGGTCTTCTGGCTAATGGTGGGTGCAGCCAAGCGTCCGGGGATCTAGATCAGGTCTAGGTCGATTCGACCGCAACCATCCGCACTGCTACTAAAATATGCTCTAGCACCTCGAAGCGTCTTCTGTGATAGATGGAATCACAAAAAAATGTCTCAGACCAAATAATCAAACAGACTCAAAGAATATGGCAAAGTACTACTTTATTCTCATTTAATAAAGCAGGGAGAACTGACTGGCATCAGACTGTTGCATGCACACTCACAACTAACCTTGATTATGCAAAAGTCTTAAACCCCGATGCGCCTCATCTATTACATTATTCTACGGGGCACAATATGAAGCCTATTGAGGGAAGTGATTGGTTAAGGGAACATATCTATGTATAGAACATATAAGGATTAGTGCATTATTGACTACCCCTTATCAGTAGGGCACACCTTGAACTACCGCTAAATACATATAGTACTGTTTATAGCAGACAAAATAGCAGTCTAAATAGACAAAATAGTCTATAAAACATTGTATGTTAGGTTGTCCCTGATTGGTTGGCACGCTATCCCAACCTTGGACTTTTGGCACTTTAGCAGCACGTATGTGAAACGAGACCTAGGTTTTTGAAACCTGTCAGACTACTCCCCGTTTTCCTAATAAATCCATAATCTCTCATCTGTAGGCCGTAAGCCAAAGTCTTCCTTTTGTAGTTAACCTTGCTGTCTGCTCAATGTCCTGGAACATTTAAGGGAGTGTGAACACACAACTATCTTCGTCTGAGGCTTAATGAATAACAATTGTTCTCTTATTTTAAATCACGTGTTAGCAGACCACAAATTTGTCCATTTCGACCTTCTATTTACTGCTATTTGATTCAATTATGCAGGGTGCACTTGCTCCTCTTGGCCTCAAGGGACTTGCTCACTCTATCTTGCATGGACTTCATACACTTTTAATTGTCCAATATTTTGGCTCTTGCAGATGTTTTCTTATTCTTCAATCTATGAGGAATGCCCCACATTGAGAGCGTATCTATGTAATTCCCTTTGTGCTCTGTGCTTATCCCTTAAAATAACATCCTTATTTCTGGGCCAAGCTTGACACATTGTCGGTTCTGCACATGAAACGATTCTTATGGGTCTCCTGATTCTACAGCCTTGGTCTATATCTTGAGGTAGCTTGGTTGAATTTGATGTGAGCCAAATCCATTTTCCTATCATGGTCTTCCATGCCTTGTTATATATTCCTCTATAGCAAGCCTCTATATGTTTCCTTTCTACCTTGCATTACTGCATTTTTATAGTTATTGAACAGTAAGCTAAATCATCTTCTTTGTAATCACGATTACTTTAACCTTTAGGTACATGTTTCTCTTAGTGCTTTAGTTACATGTATTACTCTTAAGTATTTTCATATTGTTTCAGCATAGATTCATATATCTTCTTCATGACATCACTCTGCCCTCATCAGATTTCACTTAATGTTCCATGATGTCCAAAGGTGCATGCTGATATCCTTCCATGTGGCATCCTTCCACACTTTCTTTCAATGCGAGGGTACATTCTATATGGCTGTCTGAGCGCATAACGTCTCTCATGCACTCAATGCGGTATGGGAACAATACAGGGTGTCCCATTAACTGCTCCTCTCCTGCTGTTCCAGTTTGATGGCGGTGAGGGGGTGGGAACTAGTCAGAAAGTGTCTACCTGCTCCTCTACACCGTTGTCAAGCCGCAGTCACTTAAAGACATCCAAGACATTGCTTCAGAACCACCGACCAGCACTGAGATAACGATTCCTTACTGTGAGCCACCATGTAGGCCAGCTTGCAGTCGTTTGTCCAGCTTCGCCCGACGAACCATCTTGCCACCTGATACCCGCAGCTGACTCCCCCCTTGAGCTCTGTCACGGAAGCCTGAAAAGCACCCTGAAGCTGACTCGACCCTGTCGAGGACTAAGACTACCTACAGCACACGGTACATCATAGTTATGTCCCCCTGGTCCTTCCCAGAAGGACTTTAGAGACATTTTAAGACCCCTTGCTTCCTTTGTGCTGAAGCCAAGAAACCTTACACTTTTGTGGTTATTAACCATACTGACTACCCTCCTTGTCAGTTTCCAGAGTGCATCCCTTTTCCTACTTTGGAACTGTCTGCCCTCTGCATTCCTTTACAGGGTGGGGTGTATTGCGAAGTGTTGCCATAACTGTTGTGATTTAAATACTGTAGATATTTTTGAGACAACCTTGACTGGACAGTTTCTTTTATCATTGGGTAATACTTTTATTTTCGCTGTTTTGCAACTAAACAATGATCCACAACCTTTTGAAGAGAAGCCTGCCGTTCCGTCCACATTACCAAAATTGGACAGTGAGGTTTATAATTTGCTCGGTATTCCAATCTGTTCAGATCTCTTCTGGTGTATTAGAGATGTGGGGCTGATGGATGTTTTGGAAACTTATATTCATCCCTGGACCACTGGAGTCCCGGAAGTTGATTCATCACAGCGTGGTTTGATGAACGTGCTTAAATCAGCGAATCACGTTACAGTAGCACCATCTTCATGGTCCTCCTACCTCCTCCGTTCCTCGCAACTCCCCACTTCCTTTCAAACATAAACATTCTAAATCCACCTATACCATTTCACATCCAGTTCAGTACTTGCTATGACATGCTGAACTTGGTTTATTTACAATGTATTTTCTTGTGTGGGCTTTACAGCAGGTTTGCTTAATTGACACATAACTAACATCACTATAACAATGCAACACAAAGCATACATGTTTGTGTAATACCGTCCCCGTGGTCGTATTGTATGCATTTGTGAATGTGTCAACACCCTTTGAGCATGTGCAATGGCGTTGGTGTCAATAACAATGTAGCAAAGAGCATTTGCACTTCAATAATATGATTACACAGGCAAAAAACATTTCAGCCCCACAAATGTACTTTATAGTACCCCGGATGACATTGGGATTTTCTTTTTTCAAATTCTGCTTTTCTATTAATCTGCAAAGAACTGAAATTTAAAATAAATGGGCACAGCTACAATTAATGCAATTAAAGGTAAAAAGAATAACAATGTTCATTCTCGCCATAATTCATTGACTGCTGTTCGTCATGTGATAGCTAGCCATGCCCTGAACCTCAATATGCTGCATTTAATTAGCAGAATGTAAACAATTCATTTCGAATTAATTGTTATTCAAATTAATTGCCATCTGGAATGCTGAGATCATAAGATTGAATGCCAATTCATTTTGAACAGCGCATTCCAGAAAATCATCAGCAACATATGGAGCATGCAGTCTTGAAGTCTAGCCCATAAACATTTCCCAAAATACAGATTGCAGCATAAAACGTCTGACATGATGGATGCAAACCTCCATACTTCACGCTGTGTGTCCAGTGTGCGAAATGATTGCTTGCTTCTTCATTTTAAGTCAGTATATATGTGTTTTTGTTTTAGTTTTCGCTCTTTGGTGGCATAGACACCATTTGCCTACTGCACACATATATGTTTGCCAGGGGGCTGAGGAGATTGATTGAGTCAAGTGCTGAAAACCAAACATGTCATGCTGCGCCTGTCCTTCAGCCGTGTTGCGAAAGGGTTCACACAGCTCGGGGTGCTGTGGAGTGCATAGCGCTCTCACCAAGTCACAGGCAGTGCATGTTGTTCACCTACAACAGGTAATATTGCATCACTCGCACCAGCCTATCTTCAGAACGTCTTTCAATTGGTGTGCGCAATTCAATGGCTAGTCTCGTTCCATGATGAATGATGGCAAACAGCCAATGCTGCTTTTCTTTTGGCGAGCTGCATTAAGAAACATTTCAGCTAGATCTGAAAAGCGTGCACGAGGCTTACAAATCATGGACAAGTACTAGCACACTGAACGAATGGATGCCCCGGAAGTAGAAAGCGCAACGTCTGATAACATGTTGACTATTGTACGTGCAATTTACTCAAAAGTTCCCTTTATGGTTTGAGAAAGTAGGTAAGGAATGTCTGTAAAAACGATATTGCACACAATGTTGAATAATGTGTTAGTAATGTGTTAGTTAGTACACATGGAATGGTCAAGGTGAGCTGAATGCCTTTATTCAGCAAGAACGATGCTTGCAGATTAAAAATAGTATTGCACTCGTTCCAGACTTCATGAAAGACTTCGATGCTTGTGGTTGTGATATATATTTCACGCCCCCCTCGCTAAAGGGTTTCCACTCACACCCATAACAGTATTGCTTTTGGCCTTTGTCTTAACCTTTGTCTTAACCTGTTCAGAGAGCATGAATGGCCCGGCATTCGGAAACTACCCCTGCAACCGGATGCAGACACATATAGGCAAATCTGGGTCAGGTAGGGACGTGTTGATAAAAACAGAAATGCCAATACAGGCTATGAATTACTTACTGGACTCTGGCGTGAAATGATTGGCCTCGGTTTCCATCACAGACATAGTGAAGACCTATGTTATGACAATTTGGGCTATCTCACTCATGAGTACATTTATAACTAAATCCCCAGTGGGGTCAGTTTTATCTGACCTTGGACAAACACATTCCTACTCCTGACTAAATGTATTTTTCTCCCAGTGATATTAACGCTCGTTTACCCTTGGAGAATCATTGATTTTGAGTACCCAAAGACTAACCTCTCTTTAGATGTTTAAAAAGGTGCAATTTTTAACCTCACCAATTGCCAAGCACATATACCAAGTTAAATGGTAGTGAAAGTAATTTTGCATATGGCCTATGTTTTTCTTTAGACTAATTTCCCAAAATGTGCAAATGATCATAGACAGTTTTTTTTTTTTAAGTGAAAACGTATGTCATGCTTTTGTAATTGGAAATAATACATTTTGAAAATAAGTACCAAAAAGCTGTGAAGGCAAAATTAGTATCAGGCACATATCCTACATCTAGTAAAAATAAGGGCGCCTGGCGGGGTCTTGATCTACCCAGGGGGGGTACGTATATAATAATCAAAAATATTCAGGATGTGAGATCCTACAAAAAGCAAGCTACGGTTCTGAACAAATGAGTTTATTTAAAAAAACCACAAGTGTTATTGTTCAATTAGTTTACATAGCTTTCGATAAGCATGAAAGGCTCAAAGGAACGGACAGGAGTAATTGAATTTGGTGGAAATACAGAATGAGTATCAACATCTTTTGTATTGAGGTACAGAGTTCCACCTAAGGGCACAGTGGTATACAACAGTTTGAAGAACATATATTTAAACAATAGTGCACCCAGGACATAGGGTGGTCCAGGGCATGGTTAACAGTGGGTGTACACAACATAATCTACAAGACATACACGAAAAAGGGTATTTGCAGTTGTGTCACTGGGGATCGACACAGGTGTGTTTCGGCCATGAAGGCAGAATTGTCGCCTGGATAGTGTTGGCCTTCTTCAGGATGAGCACCAAATTTGGTGTAGTCCGTTTTGTCTGCGAATAGAGAAGGATTTGTGAGGATCTCAGGGTATAATTGTGTTATTTATTATTTCATAATTGAGGCCTAGTGTTGTCATGTCAAAGGACAGTTTACCTGCTGTTGTGGTAGCAGTAGTGATGCTGTACAAAACCATCCAAGGATTAGTGCTGGATGGTTGGTGCAAGACTGCACTTGGGGGAGCCATGGGTTCCTGAGGTATCAATTTCGGTCAGGATCCTATTGTCTAGAGGAGGGCCTAAAAAGGTCCCTCGTCTGTAAAAAAACAATGATGGAAGTGAGTTTGAGGAGTTGGTTCAAACGTTTAGAACTAGGGTCTAGTTACCACTGTTGGACGGTGGTGCAGTGGTGGGTATCTGGAGCAGACCATAGTGCCTCAGCTTATGCCTAGGGAATAGATCCAGTATAAGGCTTGTAGTGTGATAACGGGCGTTTGTGTAATGGCGAATACCATACGTACATAAACGCTCCGGGGCATGTGGACAACGTGGTTTCAACTGCTGCCCGATGTGATCTAGGGCGTGAAGGGTATTGCAGCCCCATGGTGTGTGGACAAGTTGGTTCAAACTAGTGCAAGAATAGTGCCTTTGTTGGAAAACCATGATGCAAAATGCAGAAGTGTGTCTGGACTGGTAGTGCGTCTGTGTTCCTCTGATGGATGGCAGTGCGCTGGAGGGGCCGAATAGCAACAAGTGGTTGCTGTGCATTTTATAAACAAGATGGTGATGTGGATCCAAACAGTGAAGGAGGTGGTTCCGCTATCAAAGACTTTTCGTAAGTGAGTAAACAGATTAGTAAAGAGGGCGAAGCCTCTGGAGGCGCGACCGCTGGATTTGTACACTTACCGCGAGAGCAACGTGCGTCGTCGGGGGATCTGCTGCTGTAATGGTAGCTGTAACATCCGAGTGAAACCAGCTCAGCTAATAAGCTAGTCCCAGTGTGGCACCTGGGCCAATGGCACAGACGCGTGAGGTGCTTGGACCAATGGGAGTGGTCCGAGCCGAGCCGCAAATGGAAATTGAAAGCCGTCTCCGTGGAGGACTGAAACTACTAGAAGTGCTACGGATGCTGGGACATGCAGTGCTCGATCCAGTGGAGGCGCTAATGAACACTGAAGGCGATATCTGTAAAGGACAGGAACTACCAAGAAGCGCTACGGATGCTGGGACATATCATGTGGAACAGCAATGCGAGAGTCAATGATGTTGAACACATACAAGTACTCGAAAAAGCATGTGATCACAGTTCTTTTCCAGTGATTATAAAAACAGTCCAAATGGGTTCATGCAGTTTAGTGACATTAACGCTCTCAGTCCAAACACCTAGCATGTGGGCAAAATTTCTAGGGGCAAACGAACAAAATATGTCATTATTGTGTGCAGTGGGTGCAACCTTTACGGGTCCGCCTCACGCTCGTGGGTGGAGATTAGACCCAAAAATGTTTCCACTCTACGGTTATGTTGAGGCCATGGCAGACTGTGTCTAGTCTATGGACCCACTTTTGTTCCAGTTTTGTGAGGGCCAGGTATATGTTGCCTCCGCGTTTCTGTGGCTGTAGTTGTTGCAGCACAGTCCAGGTGAATTTTTCAGTTTCTATTTGCTGCTCGGCTCGGACCACTCCCATTGGTCCAAGCACCTCATGCCCCTGTGCCATTGGCCCAGGCGCCACACTGGGACTAGCTTATTAGCTGAACTGGTTTCACTCGGATGTTACAGCTACCATTACAGCAGCAGATCCCCCGACGACGCACGTTGCTCTCACGGCTCGTGGTAAGTGTACAAATCCAGCGTTCACGCCTCCAGAGGCTTCGCCCTCTTTACTAATTCGTTTACTCACTTACAAGAAGTCTTTGGTAGCAGAACCACCTCCTTCACTGTTTGAATCCACATCACCATCTTGTGTATAATATGGACAGCAACCACTTGTTGCTATTCAGCCCCTCCAGGCAACTGCCATCCATCAGAGGAACACAGACGCACTACCAGTCCAGAAGCACTTCTGCATTTTGCATCATGGTTTTCCAACAAAGGCACTATTCTTGCGCTAGTTTGAACCAACTTGTCCACACACCATGGGGCTGTAATACCCTTCACGCCCTAGATCACATCGGGCAGCAGTTGATACCACGTTGTCCACACGCCCTGGAGCGTTTATGTACGTATGGTATTCGCCATTACACAAACGCCCGTTATCACACTACAAGCCTTATACTGGATCTATTCCCTAGGCACAAGCTGAAGCACTATGGTCCGCTCCAGATACCCACCACTGCACCACCGTCCAACAGTGGTAACTAGACCAGGGTCACCAACACCGTCACCCTAGTTCTAAACGTTTGAACTGACACCTCAAACTCACTTCCAGCATTGTTATTTTTACAGACGAGGGACCTTTTTAGGCTCTCCTCTAGCCAATAAGATCCTGACCGAAATTGATACCTCAGGAACCCACGGCTCCCCCAAGTGCAGTCTCGCACCAACCATCCAGCACTAATCCTTGGATGGTTTTGTACAGCATCACTACTGCTACCACAGCAGCAGGTAAGCTGTCCTTTGACATGGCAACACTAGGCCTCAATTATGAAATAATAAATAACACAATTAGACCCTGAGATCCTCACAAATCCTTCTCTATTCGCAGACAAAACGGACTACACCACATTTGGTGCTCATCCTGAAGAAGGCCAACACTATCCAGGTGACAATTCTGCCTTCATGGCCGAAACACACCTGTGTCGATCCCCAGTGACACAACTGCAAATACCCTTTTTCGTGTATGTCTTGTAGATTATGTTGTGTACACCCCGTGTTAACCATGCCCTGGACCACCCTATGTCCCGGGTGCGCTATTGTTTAAATATATGTTCTTCAAACTGTTGTATACCACTGTGCCCTTAGGTGGAACTCTGTACCTCAATTCAAAAGAGGTTGATACTCATTCTGTATTTCCACCAAATTCAATTACTCCTGTTCGTTCCTTTGAGTCTTTCGTGCTTATCGAAAGCTATGTAAACTAATTGAACAATAACACTTGTGGTTTTTTTAAATAAACTCATTTGTTCAGAACCGTAGCTTGCTTTTTGTAGGATCTCACATCATAGCCTATATCTGTAAAACATTATCAATACTTTAATTGGTTGAACATGTGGCCACAGCGATGCTACGAAACCTCAAATCATGGAAACATAGAGAGCATTAAAATACCAAAAGGAGAAACAATTGAGAGTTCAACAGTGGACACTGGTCTAATATTCTGTACCATCTCATAACCATTATTTAAAAGGATTAAAATAATATTAAATCCCCCTGAAAATCCTAATAATGTGCGTGTATGGCTACTCCTAGAAAAAGCTATGGTATCCCCTTGTTGATTGCTATTGCTACCATATCTTCTCGTTACCTCAGAACATATTTGCATCCTTCTATTGTCAATTCATAACAGTACACCTCACAATATCTCTGGTTTAATACTTTGGTGCAAGTAAATGGCAAGTCCGTCTTTTGGAGACCATGGCTCTCTATGGGCATAATATATGTTAATCAGTTATTTGTTCAGGGAGTGCAGTTAACTTTTAACCAATTTAGAGCCAAATTCTCTGCCTCAGCATCTCCAGACCTGCAATCTCTCCACTGGCTCACAGTGGCTACAAGGATCAAGTTCAAGACCCTCTACATTGTCCACAAGTCTTTCTGGGCCAGATCCCGCGCTACATCCAAATCTCTCTTCCGAAATATCTTCCTTCTAGAGCCCTTCACTCAACTACCTTCAACTCTCTGAGGTTTAGACGCTTCTCCAGGCAGAGAGTGGGGGGCAGAGCTCTCTCCTCTGCAGGTGCCTCCCTCTGGAATGGCCTGACTGCCCCTCTCATCTTGAGCTGTACCACCTGAAGTTTGGAATCAGCAGAAGACCCTTTTTTTCTCCTCTGCATTCTCTCATTGAGTCTCATTGAAGCCCAGACTCCTCCATGACCAGTCTTCTTGTACTGCCTCCTGGCCTACTGTGCACTTAGGGGCTGTAACTGTAACCCATAGAGCCCCCTGCCTCCTTGCACTTACCCAGAGCTGTGCTGCCCTGGCTGCACTTACTCCTCTGTCTGCACTTCCCCCTCTCATTCCCCTTGCACTTCTACTGTCATACTTGCATGATCCGAATGACACAAGGCCTAGTAGGATAATTTGTCTAGTTCCCTTGTCGCATGGTGCCTAAAACTCTTGTGTACAGGCATGTTATTTGTATTTGTAATTATTGATTTATTAAGCACCTTACGCCAAAGCGCTGCACAATTGAACAACATAATACATAAACAAATAATATAACAGTTGAAGCAAATACATTATGAATCAATCAACAAAACAATGAGAAGACCAATTAACTGAGGGGGTTGGGTTGGGAAGGGGAGAGGGAGTGGATAGGAGGGGAGAGGTGAAGAATGGTAGGAGGAGGGAAGGGGAGGGTGAGAGGGGGAGGCAGGAGAGGGGGGGAGATAGTTAGGGGAAAGATTAGGGAGGAGAGGGGGGAGCAGGAGGGGGAGGTGATTCAGGGAGGAGAATGGAGGAGGAGAGATTTAAGGGAAGAGCGGAATGAGGTGAAGGTGGGGGTTGAGTGGATAGTAAGAGGAAGGGAGTTCCAGTGTAGAGGTGCTAGGAGTTGGAAGGAGCGGAAACGGGAGGAGGCACAGGGGGAGGGAGGTACAGTGAGAAGGAAGTGGTCAGCTGACCGAAGGGAACGGGAGGGAGAGTAGAAGAAGAGAAAGGAGGAGAGATAAGGGGGAGCGAGACCATGGAGAGATTTAAAGACAAGACAGAGAAACTGAAATTTAAGTTGGGAGTGAAAAGGATGCCAGCCAAGGGAAGAGAGAGAGGTAGAGATGGAGTCACGGGTGGTAAGTAGACAGAGGGAGCGAACAGCAGAGTGGTAGATGGATTTAAGAGGGACAAGGTGAGAAGTAGGAAGTCCAAAGAGTAGGGAGGAGCAGTAGAAGAGGCGGGAGAAGATGAGGGAGGAGATTAAGAGTTTAGTAGCGTGGAAAGTGAGAGAAGGACAGATTTTGTGGATATTGAAGAGGTGGTAGCGACAGGTGCGGGAAATGAGGGAAATATGTTGGGAGAAGGAGAGAGTGGAGTCAAAGAGATCCCCTAAGTTACAAGCTTCAAGAGGGATAGGAAGATTGGAGGGAGGAAAGTGAATGAATGGGGGAGGAGAAGGAGGGTGAAGAAAGTTAGAGGGAAAGAATACAACTTTGGTTTTGTCCATGTTAAGAGAGAGAAATCGGGAACAACCAGTTCTTAATGGCAGTAAGGCAGGAGGAGAGTTTTTGGTGAAGGTCAGATGAGTAGGAGGAGAAAGAGATAAAGAGTTGAGTGTCGTCGGCATAAAAGTGGTGGGAGAAACCAAACGAGGAGATAACAGGGGCAATGAGGGAGGTGTAAAGAGAGAAGAGGAAAGGACCAAGTACCGACCCCTGGGGTACACCATATTCAAGAGGATAGGTAGGAGAGGAGCGGCCACCCCAGGAGACAGTAAAGAAGCGTGACGAGAGGTAAGAGGATAGCCAGTTGAGGTCAGAGCCTTTAAAACCAAAGGAAGAAAGAGTGTGAATGAGGAGGGGATGATCGACAGTGTCAAAGGCTCCAGAGAGGTCAAGGAGGTCGAGGAGAATAAGGATAGAGGATTGTTTGGCGTGGCAAGCAGAGAGAAGGGAGTTGAGAATAGAGGTGAGAGCAGTTTCTGTGGAATGTTTGGGACGGAAGCCTGATTGGTAGGGTGGTAGGAGAGAGGAGTTAGTAACAAAGGATTAGAGCTGAGAGTAGGCAAGGCGCTTGAAAAGCTTCGAGAGGAATGGGAGAAGAGAGATGAGTCTGAAGTTAGAGGTGAGAAGAGGATCAGCAGAAGGTTTCTTCAGGATAGGGATGATCGTAGCATGCGGATGAGAAGGGAAGGGAGAGGGTCGGAAGGGGCGGACGTGGGGTGGGCTTTGGATAGTAGGGTGGAGACTTCAGAAGCGGAGACGGGAGAGTTGATGGACATGTAGGATGATCGAGGGTTGGCAAAATCAGAAGGGGAGAGTGTAGAATTGGAAGAGAGATCAGGAGTGGGGGGAGAGATAAGTCGAGAGAGAGTTTGGAAGATACAGCGAGGGTGAGTGGCTTGAGATTGGAGTAGGTCAGAGAAGTAAGAGGATTTAGACGAGACAAGACAAGAGTCGTAGAGTGCGTGGTAGGAGATGTAAGAGGTTTGGTTAGAAAGCGAGGGAGTTTTGAGCGAGAGTCTCTCGAGACGACGGAGAAAGCATCACATGGAGAGGAGTTGAGGAGTAAGCCATGGTTGAGAGGGATTCCGGGTTGGGCGGAAAAGAGAAAGGGGGTAGAGTCTGTCAAGGGAGGAGGAGATAGCAGAGGAGAGGGAGGATAAAGCATCGTTTGCAGATAATAAGGAGAAGTCTTGGAGAGCTAGACGGAAATAAGAGCAAGTGTCAGTAAAGAGGGAGGGGTCAAAGTTGCAAAGGTCGCGCCGTGAGTATGTTGGAGGGGAGGGGTTAGGAGTGGTGGAGTTTGGGAGAGGAGAAAGGGAGAAAGAGAGTAAGGCATGATCAGAGAGATCGATAGGAAGAGTAGAGACAGGGGAAGGGGGGTAGGAAGAATTGAAGATGAGGTCCAGGGTGGAGCCAGAGGAGTGGGTGAGAAGGAAGGAAGAGGGGAAATGAGGTAGGAGTCAAAGATAGAGAAGAGGGGAGAGGATTGAGGGGGAGAAGGGAGATGATGATTGAAGTCACCAAGTACGGATAGAGGAGAGGGGGAGGGAGAGATAAGCGAGAGGAGGTGATCCAGGTCTTCATAGAAGGAAGAGAGAGGATGGGGAGAGGAGAAAGATTTGTAGAGGAATTCAAAGGTAGGGAAAGAAGGGAGAGATGGTGAGGAGGAAGAGGAGATGTACTTGGGGTGATAGAGGAGGCCAACGCCACCACCACGGCTAGTAGCGTGTGGGGTATGAGTAAAGCAGGAAGAGGAGGTGGTTAAGGAAGTGGGGACAGAAGTGTTATGGGGGGATCCAGGTTTCAGTTAGGCATAGAAAATTGAGGTTAAGGCGAAAGAATAGGTCAAGAACAGCTGCGGTTTTGTTGCAGATGGATCTGGCGTTCCAGAGTGCCATGTTTAAGTGGGTGGAGTGATGGACGGTAGGGCAGTATTGAAGGTTAGGGCGGTGAGAGAGGGAAGGAGAGTAACAGGATGAGTATGGGGGATAGGGGAGAGGGCTGGGCATTAGGAGGGAAAAGGAGAGTAGGAGGGAGAGGAGAAGATGGGAGTAGGGGAAGGGGGGGAGGAGGGAACGAAGGGTGGTGAGAAGGAGATTTGGAAAATTGCATAACAGAGGACTCAAAGAAAGGGGCGAGTACGGATGGATTGTTGCTGTAGAGTCTTGTGATGGTGAGGCAGAGACCAGTGTGGCAGTTTCAGGTAGGCGGGGTGATCAGGGAAACAAGTTAGGAGAGTGATTCGAAGAGGATGGGGGGCTGCGGGCAGCACCAGGCACGGTAGAAAGGCGCTAGTGGAGGAAAACAGGTAGCGGATGGAACAAAGCAGGGGTCCACCGTAGCTACACTCACACTTGAGTTGGAAAGGCCGCAGGCAATGGAACCAGGAGTGATGTGGGCACAAGAGAAGAACAGAATCAGGCAAGGAGGGTGCACAGAAACAGCGAAGTTCTGTGTGTGGACCCGCACTAGAGCAGGAAGGGTTGCTGGTGGCAAAGAAGGGTTGGAATCCTAAGCAGCCGCAGTGGGAGAACTTCAAACTTCAGAGGCAGTGGGGGAGGGCAGAAATCACAAGTAGTCAGCCAGAAGGAGCCAGACTAAAGAGGGCAGTCCAAAGCAGCTGGATCGAGGTCAGGCGGGGCGGGCCGGTGGCAGCGGCTCAGAGATGGCAGGAGGTACCCTTAGCAGTCACGGCCCTGCCAGGACCCTGAGAGTCAGTGTGACAGGTGGATGGTCCAGGGGCAGAGCAGAGGCGATCTGAGGATTGAGAGAAGGTGCTGGGTGACACGAGGAGTTGGAGAGTCACTGCGGATGTTATTGGTGACTGCAGGCGCCGAGACCTTCCATGCACTAGGAGGGCTGACGACAGCGGGAGGGAGCCAAGAAGCCAGGACTCTGAGCAGCTACACCCCGCGGGACCCCAGTAGCTAGGGTGGAAGCGGGACGGCACCGGGGGTACAGTGGCAGGACAGGCACAGTAGAGCATGGTGGCACCGCAGGATGTTATTGGTGACTGCAGGCTCCGAGACCTTCCATGCACTAGGAGGGCTGCTGGCAGCAGGAGGGAGCCAAGGAGGTGGGACTCCGGGCAGCATCGCCCCGCGGGACCCCAGTAGCCAGATTGGAAGCGTGATGGGACTAGGGGTACAGCGGCAGGGCAGGAACCAGGAGAGCACAGTGGCACAGCAGAATCCAGTAGCCGGAATGGAGACGTGACGGCATGGGGAGAGAAGCGGCAAGGCAGGCACCAGAAGAGTACAGGGGCAAGGCAGGCACCAGGATCAAGAAATGGTGCCAGGTGATAAGGAGCCGGAGACTCACCAAAGTTCCACCGAGTACCAGAGGAGACAGGATGGTGTTGGCGACTGCAGGTGAGGAGTCCACATATGCACCAGGAGGGCTGTCGGTCGTGGAAGGGAGTCAAGATGGTGGACTCTGAATGGCCTCACCCAGCCGGGACCCCAGCAGCCGGAATGGAGGCGGGACGGCACGGAGAGCACAGGAGGTCTCCCAGACAGCCACGGCCCAGCCGAGACTCCAGATGACAGAGCAAAACAACATGAGTGATGGAGGTAGAAGAGCACACCGCAGGCCCGGCCATCAGCTGAGCAGGAGGGATCACCATAGGAGCCGGGTTGGAGGAGGAGCAGGAGACGTTCCAGCAGAAACTCCGGACGACAGATGACTGCTGCAAGCGCTGGGTGAGTGCTGGAGGCAGAAGAGCACACCACAGGCCCAGACGTCCGCCGAGGGGGAAGGATCACTACAGGAGCCTGGCTGGAGGAGGACCAGGAGGAGGCCTCACTAGGGACGATCCCGAAGTAGGTGAAAGCGGATCCGATTTTCATCGGGTTCGCAGATGGAGGGGCCCCAGGAGTACGCTAGCCGAACAGAGGGAGGTAAGTGACAGAATTGCTTTTTTGATTGTTTTAATTTTGAGAGATTCAGCCTGTTGAGAGTTGCGCCGGTTTAGGCTACCGGCTTCTTCGTCCCTGCTGGTTATGAGTGCCATATCATAGAAGGGAGCTAGATTAAGGTAAAGTGGGGATGAGGGAGGTGCATGGGTGAGTGGGAAGAAAGGGTGAATGGGCAGGTTGATGGTGGAAATGAGGGAGGTATGGGATGGAAAAGGAGAGGGTAAGGGCAATAGTAAAAAACAGAGGGAGAGTGGATGGAAGGAAAGGGAAACAAAGGAGTGTGATACAGGGACTTGAAAGGTAATAAGGAAGGGTGAGGGAGAGGGCAGGTTGAGGAGAGGTTGGTGGGAAGGATGGGGTGATTGTATGGGGAGAGGCCACGGGGAGAGTGGTGAGGGGACGTGAGCGTTGGTGTGTTGGAGGTGAGGAGGGAAAGAGAATGGAGAGTTTAAAGAGGGGATGGGTGACAGAGCAAGTAGATGAGGAAGTAGTAGCGGGATGGGATGAGGGATATGAACAAGTAGGAGGAATGAGTGGATTGGAAAGGGGTGGGGAGTAGAGAGGGACATGGGAGTAGTGGGGATGAGGGAAGAGGATGAACAGAGTATAGAGGGGTAGGGGAGAAGAAAAATGAGGTTGGAGTGGGAGATGGGGAAGGTGGATGGGGAAATAGAAAAGAGAAGGAGAGAATTAAAGAGGGGGTAACAGAGTAGAGGTGTGAAGGGAAGCAGAGGGAGAAAAGGGTGTGGGAGTTAGTGAAGAGGGGAGGGATTTAAGGGATTAGAATGGGCTAAAGAGAGGCTATTGGGGAAAGGACAGGAATTGAGGAAAGGGTTAAGAGGAGAGAGGGAATAGTGGACAAATGAGTGGATGATGCAATCGTGAAAGATGTGAGGGGGAGAACTGGAGAGGTGGACAGGGCTTTTTTATGGGAAGGGTGACAGGGACATTGAGGGTGCTGTGTTGCAGAAGGAGATAGAGAAGACAGTGATAGGACAGAGTGAGAATACAAGAAAGCAAGACAGAACAAAGGGAAAACGAGCAGACAGGAGTAGGATGGGATGCACCACCCCTATTCTGTGAGGAGGATCTGACCAAGGTACCCAGCACCCTGTTGACAAGTCCTTTTGATGTTGGCACATAATGAGCATAGGGGGGTGAAGATCAAACTGAAACCAGGAGCAATTTTACCAAGAGTGAAACAGTACCAACTAACCAAAGAGGCGGATGAGAGCATTTATGAGACAGTTACAGCAAGAGAGAGGAATTCTGGTACCATCAGAGTCCCCATGTAAAACAGCAGTGCACCCAGTGGACTGGAAGACAAGAGGGAAAGAGATTAGGGTAGAGAAAGCAGAAGAGACTAGTATGAGGTCAGATGGGTGTGAAAAGAGAGGGAGAGGAGGTGATTGGGGAAATGTGTGCAAAGGGGAGAGAGGAGGGAAGAAGGGAGAGAAGTTTGGGAGCATGAGGGGAAGGAAGACAGAGTTAAGGCTGGTGGGGAGACAATGGAGGTCAGGAAGAGTGGAATGGATGGGAGTTTAGAGGATGTGCCTGGAGGGGATGGTTCAGACATAGGTGAAAAGTGGATTGCAACCGACATTTAGGAAAGTAGTAGAAGGTATATAGGAGATAGAAGCATGGAGAGAGAGTGAGGTTGAGGGGGTGGGTGGTGGGCATGGAGAGAGGGTGTGAAGGAAATAGAGATGGAGACCAAAGAGTGAAACTACCATGAAGAGGATTGGAAGGAGAGATGAGGGAGAAAGGGCATGGGATAGGTGGTATAAGGAGAGGAGGGGCGAAGGCAATTGTAGGTTGAGAGGATGAGAATGGGGAATGGGAAAAGAGGCAAAGGAGAGAGGTGAGGGGAAGGGGTGTGCTAGTGAGAGGGTTTGGTGGAGACAGAAGTGGGACAGGGGTGAAGATGATTGGGGATGTGGGTAGGGTAAAAAGGGAATTGAGATAGATCTGAGGGGAAATGGTGATGGGGAGAGAAGGGGATTTGAAGGGGAGGGCATCAGAGTTTGGGGCGAAATTGATAGCTACGGGGTCCAGAGAAGTACAGATTGCTTCAGTCTGGTTTTCTTAAACTTAAACTTTTAAATAAGATTCTCCCTCTTTTTCCTTTACACATATGTTCTGTAGTAGTCACTGCTTTAGTCATGGGCTCCCCCAACTACTGCAATGTTATGAACATAGGGCAACCAGATTTTTTGATCCATCGCCTTCAGGTGCTTTCAAATTCTGCTGCTTGTTTAGCTGTTAATGCACCTAGGTTTGCACATTTCCTCCCTCCTCCCCCTGCTTAATCAGCTGCACTGGCTCCCGATCAAAAGTCAAATTGGTTTTAAGATCTTATGTATAGTGCATTGTGTAGCCTAATAATCTGGGCCATCTTTTCTTCAATTGCTTGGTACATGCCTTCTAGAGCCCTACGTTCACGTTTACAGATTCTGTGTGTAATCCCAAGGTTTTGTAAGGCTCGAGTGGGGGGTCGACTCTTGCTCCAAGGCTGTCTAATTCTCTCCCCTCCCATTTACAAGAGATATCTGATCTTCTATGTTTCCACAAAGCTTTAAAGACATTCTTGTTTTGAACACTTTTCTGTGTAGGTAGTGTTTGCTTGGATGGGTTCTTCTGCAGTCTTTTCTTTAGCACCCAGATGATGTTGGCCCATGGTTTCACACTTTACAAATCTGGTTACAACACAATACGATACAATACAGATAGAGGGAGGGGATGGGAACTAAGGAGAGTTATCTAAGGAGAGTTATCTAAGTGGGAAGAACGGGAAAGGGACATTGTGCATGTGAGTGAAAGAGCTGAGCGGTCTTGTGGAATAGGACATGGGATGGGGATTGAGATTAAAGGAAAAGAAAGCAGAAAGGAATAGAGACAAGAGGCGAGAGAAGCCAAAGTGACAGTGGAGAAAGATTAAGGTTGGAGATGATAAGCAGGACAGAGGAGCTGACAAGATGGGGATTGGGGAGTATACTGGGCAGGGAGAGGATAGAGATAGAGAGAAGAGAGATGTAGAGGAGCAAAGCAATACAGGGAAGCAAGAGGAAAGGAGCATGGTGGAGGAAGGGAGATTGGTATGGTTAAGGGGAAGGCAGGAGATGTGGTCGGGAGGAGAAATGAGGGGGTGGGAGATGGGAGATGAGAGGTGAATGGGATGAGGTTTGAGGGAAAGGGCATGGAGAGGAGAGTAGGTGACTTGGTGGGTGATGGATTGAAAGGAAGTAGGGTAGGCAAGAGGGCTGAGGGAGCAGAGGGTGGGAGTGGGACAGATTGAGGGTGAAGGGGTGATGGATGAGGATGATAAAAGAGAGGATGAGGAAAGGAAGGGGGAGATAGAGTGCGGCAGGAGAGAGGGCAAGGAAAGTCAGAGCGAGAGTGAGGAAACAGTGAGTGGGGTAGAAAAGGCAAAGGGAGATAGGAGAGAGAAGAGGGAAAGTGGAAGAAAGGGGATACAAAAAAGGGAGGAGATTGGAGGACAGTGGAATTGGGCAGGGAGTGTAGGAGTGGATGGGTCTGAAGGAGAGATTGAGAAGGGCAAAAGAAATGATGAGGGAAGCAGGAAAAGGGAAATTGGGTGGTATAACAGGGGCATTGGGGAGGTGATAAGGGAGAGGAGACAAAGAAGGGATACAATGAAATGGGAGGGAGAATGAAGAGGTAGGGAATAGGGAGGAGTGATAGGGATGGTAGTGAGGGGCATAAGGGAGGCAGAGACAAAAGGAGGGGAAAGGGTGATGGCAGGTGGGAAGCAGGCAAGGGATATTGAGGATAGAGGAGTGGGGTGAAAGTAAGGAAGTGGGATATGGATAAGATGTAAAGTGGTAGGAGGAAAGGAGGGTATATGGCTTAGGGAGAAAATTGAGCAAATTGAGATGAAAGAAGGGTGAGAAATGGGGGAGCAGGTATGGTAGAAGGGGGGACAGAGTTTTTGTGAGGGGTAAAGATATAAGGGAGATAGATTAGGTGACTAGGATGTTGAATAGGTACCTGGGGGTAATGGGAGAGGGCAGTGAAAAGGAAGGAGGGGTGTCTGGGGAGTTAATCAAATGAAAAGTCAAGATTGAGATGCGCTATGGGAAGTGATGTGGGTATCTCAGAGGGTAGAAAGTAGAAGAGGACAGGATGCACGGGAGTGAAGGGGTAGGGGGAGCTTGGGGTAATGGATGGGTGGAAGGGGTGAGTGGGGCATGGGGCAAGAGTAGACGAAGGAGGGGGAGTGTGGAGGATGAGATGGTTGAAGGCTAGGAAAATTGTAGAATTGTATCACTTTCCACAAATGGCACCCAACGTGGGGCTTCACTGATACTGAGTGATAACATGGAACAGAGGGTTTAGTCTGCAGAGTTTTGCAGCTGGCTTTGATTCACTTATCGACGAGCTGAAGTAGAAGTTTGAACATTGTTTGCAGCTGTGTTTTCTGTTAGTTCGTGGGAATAGATATTTTATGTTTGATGTTGTGTCTGTCTTGGAGATGTTATGAATTAGAACATGCTTTGTCCACAATTTTGTTCACCGTAGGAAGGGGAACACAATTGTCTGACTGACTTTGAATCCGGAATATTAATTGGAATTGATCCAGAGCAGTTTTTCATGACTGCCAATTTTTGGGAATGAATGCACATCCATTTGGCCCAGCTAGAGAAACAATTTTTTCTTGAAGACGCTTGTGGTATTTTGTTTGTTTGGAACCCTGCAGAGGCTGACACTTTTTGGGGATATCTGACCTTTGTTTTGGATTCCTATTGGTTGTCAAGTCGACGACTGTATCTGCATGTTTAGAGAAGTCTTGAAACTTGTTTTTTTAAAACTCACTTAAGTGTTGTGAGGTTTGGTTTAAGAGAAATCCTGAGGGTTGAAATAATTATTACTGCAAAATGAGCTCATTTTTTAGTGACTTGAAAGCAATAAGGAATCGGCTTAGAAATATGCTTGATGCCTGGGAAGTTTCACCGGCACCAACTATAATGATTGAAGAGTTGAAAGTGAAGTGTAAAGTAGCAGGAACAGCAATGACACCATAAATAAGTGACTTGCGAGCAATAATATATCATCTCAGACATGTAATTGAAAACTGGGAAGATGTCCCAGCAGCTTTGAATTACCCATTGAAGTCTTTGTCAACAGCAGTGATGGGTGGGAACAGAGTTCCTAGAGAAAATCTGGTAGGGGTGAAGCACGAAGTAGTGCGTGGAGAAGATTTGAATATTGTTATTGGGGAGAAAGAGTTACCTCAGAATAATGACAGAAATAGTGTGACCCAAACAGCAGTTTGTTCCACTCATCATAGCTTAATGAGTGATAAAGGTTACAAATGCTGTTAAACTAAAACCACCACTTGTTCTATTATTTATTCATTTAAACATGCTGTTTGCCCACATGGCAATCTTGTTCATAGGTGTGATGTTATGTTATATTATGTTATGTCTGCTTTTGATTTAGCTTGTTTAATGAGAATAAGAACCCTCAGAAGATAGAGGGTCATATTAAATGCATTAACATGATAACTCCTGTGTCAAGTGTATAATTCAGAGTAATGCAGAGTAATGCATCAAAGTGGTATCTCTTTGAGTCTAAGAACCTTACAATTCCTGACTGTGTATGTTTAATTATGTTGATAAGCACATAAACATAGGCATGACTGTCTTTTAGCACTGAGACACAGCCTAGGGTGAGTTTTGACATGAATGACTGATGACCAGGGGTGTTCTTTCACAGCCTCAAACGAGGTGGAGATAAGAGGCTTGTGGTGATGCCTAATTATAGGCAATCAAGACAAATAATAACACAGTCCTAGTGATGTCTTGTCAATTGTCAAAATAAAAGGACCTATACTAATAAACCTATTTCCAATCCTTACCTCTAAAAACAAATAGTGTGGGAAACAATGTAATGAAAAAGGAAAGAGTTAAATAAATCATATGTCAGGATATCTGAGCTGTTGGCTACCCTTCCCCACGTGTTAGGCACAAGACAAGGAGGCACACTCGAGCTTAGCACAGTCTCTAGCTTCTCTAGCACAAGGATGCAGTTCAAAATATCAGCATCAGGGCCTTCTGTGCCGAAGTCTCTTTGCCATTCAAAGTCTCTTCATTCAGAGGGCATGATGCAACAAACAAAAAATAATGTTCCCCTCTTCTCAGTATTTCGCATGTACATAATTTTCTTAGGCGATTACTATTCACCCTGGATCCCCCTCCACCGGTCTCAGTTTCACTTTAACACAATCACAATGTTCTCAGCATTATCACGTATCCAATTTCTCGGGTGATTCACTTTTCACCCTGGATTCCCCTCTGATGGGCTCATATCGACTTTAACACAAACTTGTTTTAACCCAAAGCTTTCAATTGATCTTCCTCTGCCGGGCTCGGGCCAACTTTATCACCTTTGCCATAAAGTTTATTTTCTGTATCAACATCGAAGACTTTCCATTGTCCACAGGATTTGGCTTGACCCGTCGCAAGTCCACTTCGATTCAAAATCCTTTGCCACTCTTTCAATTTTGTCCACTCTCAGCTGGATACCTTACAGAGACTTTTGAATGAGCACACACATGGTGCCGGACCACTCTGTCAAAGGTAATGTATCTTGGTTCCAAAGTTCACTCACTGACCTGCAGTTTAACTTTACTGAGGTTGGTTATCATACGTGTTTCAAAAAATGTTAATTCCTGTGCTCGACATCCAATGTTGCTGCTTGCGACCTTGGCTTCAACACAGACTGGTCTTGTATCAGTCTCCACAACTCACTGGCTGTGTTGATTTTGCATTGCTTTGTTGTTTGGAGACAAGGACAGTGCCAGGGCAGTGGGCAATTCTCCCCACCTTGATTATCAACGCAGTAAAGCCCCGGGTACTTCAGACACACAATACAGTATTCTTCAGCCTGTTTTCCTGCTCCTACGCTTTCCAATCTCGAGGGCTCATGAAAGGAATGTTTTTTGGTTGAAAAGGTCAAGGGAACTTCCCTCTTTTCAATTCCCTTCTGTTTCACCGTCTTTCTCCTCTTGTTAAACTGCCATATTGGAACTGCTGTTTTACCGTGTGCTTTGCCTCACTCAGAGTATGCTCTTGTGCTCTGCCTTTTATCCATGTGGGGAAGTGTAATGGAAGTCAGGTGTGCGTGATGGTCAGTAATTTCCTGACCTTGCTTGACCATTGTATTGGAACACGTCAGGTATACGGCTTGGGTGTTAGTCCATTTTCTCTCATAGCAGGCTGTCTGTGAGAAAGTGTTCATGTTGTTAAAGGGGGGTTGAGTTCTTAGTTATCCCACCGGGTAAAATGGGGTAAAGGTGTTTCAGGGAAGGGGATACTGCATCTCAACATTCAGTGCCCAACTCCCACTCTCCAAAGACCCCTCACCCAGGTGATCCTCCCACACTGGTCCAACCCGAGGAACTGGGATCCAAAAGCGATGGCTGTGTCCTGGCCACCTGGATGACAGATCCCCGGGGACTAGTGGGTGAGACACCTTCTGGTTTCTCACATAAATATTCAGCTAAATGCAATACCGTGGCTCTGTTTAATATTTAGTTAACTTAAAAACTGTGACTATACTAAAAAATTCAGTAAACTTCAATACCGTGGCTATACTTAAAATTCAACTGACTTCAATACTCTGTCTTTCCTAAAAATTTCAGCTAGATTCGATACAGTTGCTGTACACAAATATGCATCTAAATGTAACCCACTGGCTATACTTATGATACACCTAAATCCAATGCTGTGGCTAACTTTGTTAAAGCCATGCCCAAGAAGACACACACGGCAAAGGCCCTTCTATGCCCTTCCTTCCCTAGACTCCCAACAAACATTTGAAAGGAATTGCATGTCAGAAATCTGGAATTTCCAAGGTTGGAAAAAGCTCCCTGGAAAGCGAGCAAACTCATTTGGGTTTACATGGGTTACAATGGTACCGGGGAGGGAGCGGTTAGTGAAAGCATTGGCCATAGAATGATCTAGTTCAATTTTATTCTATCTCCATGCTCTCAATAAATAAATATAATTATATATGTAGTGCTTATATATAACAGGTATACACTAAATGCTCCCCTTCTCAGAGACGTTTTTGTGGGAGGGCAAAAGGGGCACTTGCCCTGGGCCACCACCTTGGAGGGGGAACCCACATGGCTGTCTGGTCTAAAGAAGTAAGATTCCATTGTTCACCATACTTAAATAGCGCATGTCAGGATGTTGGATGGCATGCTGCTGAGGCTCTACAGCTATTGCCTGTCTGTTTTGACAAGTACATTCTGCCATGATCAATTCATTGTGTAATGCTTTCTGCACTCACTGTGGTATACATAGGTTATGGGTTCCTTATGGCACAATTCCTGTTGCATTCTTTCCATCCTGTGGGAATTAGGCTGATCATGTGCCATCGCCAAAATTGAAATGCATATTTAATTTTTCTTTCTTTTTTATAATGTTTTATTGGTTTCATGCAAACATACCAGAGAGCAAAAAGAAACCTTTAACAGTTTACAGAACTTCCTCAAATTACAGAGATTAAAACAGGTATCAAAAACATATCATATATACGAGATCGTAGTACTTGAAAGTAGCAGTCTCCTCCCAAAACGGGTAAAATAGAAGAGAAGAGCAAACAGGGGCCATTCCCTTAGTTCGAAGTAATAGTATCCTCCTAAAGACGAACAGAGTAGACAAAAGCAAAAGCAGCAGCCATTTCCTTAGGTCAACATTTTTCTCTCTTAAAATTAATGCAATAAATTTCATTGCTGTCAATACCAAACCATCCCTTTCCCCCAATAGCACCAACTTCCACCCTTCTACCGCTGTCAGTGAAAGTATTTTGCTCAAATGCTCTCCTAAATAAAGTGTTCTGAGTTCTGTTAAAGCCATGCACCTCGTTGCCAAGTGGGCTAATGATTCAACTTTGCCCTTTTCCTCACAATATCGACAATATAGGCATTTTCCTCCTGTATTTGGTGCCATCTTAATTGAACTTCTTTTGAAGGCAAGATGCTCAAATGATATCTCATCAGGAGGTCTCTACAACAGGCCGATGGATACTTCTGGAGGTATATCGGGAGATCATTCAAACCTTTCTTCTCTTTCCACAAACCACTACTAAAAATATCCCTCTCTTTTGATTTTGATGTTTCTATCCAATCTGCTTTTTCAAGCAGTACTTAACTTTTAATGGGTTCCTTGCAAGGACCACAACCTCGATATTATGGTGGTGTAAGACTCTCTATTTTCACTTTGCATTCTTTGATAATCTTTTCATCCTGCTCCTGAGATCTTAATTTAGCAAAGGGGAGCACCCCATCCATCATTGTACGTATCTGATAGAGCAATATCGATTTGCATGATACGATGGACGCCATATATTGAAGGCGAAGTTCATGTTGTATCGCTACTACCGGAAGAGAATTTGGCAGCCCCAACACTTTGCACCAAAAGTAACCCTCCATTAATGCCCACACTTCCCATGTGTGCTTTAGTATAGCTTCGGCGCCATATGTTAATACTTGAATCACCTTCTGTTTGTAGAATATGATTACCGGTGTCAGCGAGAAATGGCCATATCGCTTGTGAATGGCAGCCCCCTGGGTGGTTAACTTTTTCAATTTGTCTCTAGGAATGTATAGTGGACTTTTTTGTTCAAGTTTTTATTTATCACAGTTCCCAAGTAAATTATTGTTTCAATAGTGTACAGGAGTTGCTCTTCCACTCTCCACCGAAAGGCCACCCTGCGTTTCATACACGCTGACGACATAACTAAGACCTTAGATTTCTTAGCATTTATTGTCATACTGTTCTCCTCCAGATATTTGTTAAATGCATCTATACAGCGCTGGAGGCCAATGTCCGTTTGATCCAATAAGACAATGTCATCGGCGTATAGGACCCAGGCAACCTCTCGGTTGTTTAACTTGGGAGGAAAGGCTTGAATCTCCTTTTGTGATAATCCCAAATCCGACAGGTATAGACTAAATAGCAGTGGAGCTAAGGTGCACCCCTGTTTTAACCAAAGAAGGTATATATTTATTTCAACAAGGTTCCTTCTGCAGATATCCTTATTTGGACAGATGTGCCTGTTTACAGAGCCTGTACAGCCTCAAGCATGTCTTTCCGGCAATTCTAGCTCTTCAGTTTTGCCCAAAGGTCGCTGTCTGTCTACCCCATCAAAGGCCTGTTTAAGTTCTGTGAAGGCCATGTAGAGCTGAGACTTTGGGGGTCATTCCAAGTTTGGAGGAAGCCATGATGCGATTAGCACAATGGCTGCCTCCAAAGCTGGGTCTGGGTCCGGTCTGGCTGAATGGGGATTTACCGGGTCATTTCGACCTTGGAGGACCCGGTAAGTCCCCATTCAGTCAACCATTCCCCATTCCCATTCGATCCCCCCATAGGGCTCAATGGGAATTGGGAAGGTGCTAATTACTGGCCCGCAAATAGCGGGCCCGTTATTAGCACCCTGGTCCCTTAGCGGGACCCGCATAGGACGTGTGATCAGACCACATTTCCTTTGCGGGTCCCGCTAAGGGACCTCGGAATGGGTGTTAAGGGTTTACCGGCATTGGCATCATTACCGGTGACCGTTAACCCTTACCGCCCAACTCGGAATGAGGCCCTTTGACTCTATAGCCCTAAGCTTCAGCACATTGAAGATTAATAGGTTCAATGACGTCCCTACTCCCTTCACAAAGCCCGTCTGCCTGGGATCTAATCTGCCACTTGTTGTCGCCAGGCAGTCAGGTCACGCAAAATGACTGAAGCAAATAGCTTCCCCAAGGAATCAAGAAGGGTGATAGGGCGACAGCTCTTCGGATCACCCTTCTTGAATATTGGAACCATAATGGCTTCTCGCCAGGACTGAGGAAACTGTTTGTTTGCCATGACTTGTTTGAACAACTCTACAACCAATTTTGCCCAGATGTCTATGTTCGATTTCAAGATGTGGTTTCATGAACAATCCAGACTAGCTGCCCTTGATGAACTAAGCTTCGACAGCATCCACCTGGCCTCTGCGTTGTCAAACTCAAAAGACAAAAGACCAGCCCTTTCCCTTCATACCTACATTTCACTGGGACATTCCCTCTCCTTTGGAAAAGAGAGATGAGTAGTGCCTTACCCAACCCTCTTCCGTTATCCGACCCATCATGTGTATTTCTCTAAAATTACCAGCATTATTAATTAGATCACACATACACCTTGTGTTTTTCCCACAGATAGCTTTTAACATTTTCTCAGCATCATTTTGCAGTCTTTGGATTCTCTTAGCCTTAACCCAGTTTCTATATTTCTGTCTGCGTTTTCTTATTGTTTCTCTCATCCTTGGGCCTTTCTCACGATTCTTGACATCCGCTCTGAGTGCTCTTCTTGTCATCACTAACTCTAGGTCATAAGCGTGTCTAGGAGTTGTGAAGACTTTCCCCCCTTATCAAGGACTTGTCTAAAGTCCTTCAGGATCCATGCATATTCCACTGTTTCTCGGTTGTCAGCAATAGCTTGTCCATTTCTATTCGGGATCGTGGCAACTTCTCTCTCATTTATCTTTAACCTATTCCTTCCTCAGGCTCTCTCCACCATAGGCATTTTTCTACTCTCTTGTGCGTGGTAAGGTAAAGTGAGTGTAATGACTAAAAGATCATGATCACTCATAGCTAACTTTACAACCTCAAACCACTCCACCCGATCCCCAATAGATCTAGAAACAAAAGAGATGCTTTATGAGATCCACTTTCCCAGGTACATGCCCCAGTTCTATCAACTGCTGTTTGCCCATTTAACATTATTAATTCACGCAGCTGTGTCTCACCTAGCCATTTCGGACCACCACCTCAAGTTCTGATATCAGAAGTGGTACCCCCTCTTTGTACAGCAACCTCATATTAAAGTCACCACAGATAATAATCTGCAGGTCCACCCCTTCAATTAGGGCTTCATCCACTGGGCTCATGATTGAAACGATGAATTCATCAATTTGGAATTTGGTGACATTTCAATAGCTGTCGATCAGCAGAAGATTGAATGTTCCAGCCGAAGATTGACTACTCATATTCGCTATTTGCACGTATGGATTTGGGATAGCATGGCTGCATATCCTGAAGCCTCTATCCACCTTGATCAGTGTTAATAGGCCCGAGAAAGGACGGCCTAATAAACCCTTACAAGCAGGGTTAAGGAGGGCCTCATGACCCTCTACAAGGGCTTGAACCTCATCCACATCTCCTGAAAGCAAAGAAAATCATACTGTCCCAGGACATTTAGTTCCTCTGTGAACATGAATTTAAAGCCTCGAGAATTCCACAATCCTATTTCGATTCTCGGTTTTGTCCCATTCACAATAATCTATTTTGGATGTGGCTTCCCCAATGCTTCAGCACGCCAACTCTACTTAATTTTATCTGTGTGGCCTTGTTGATGGCTATTAAGGGGCAGATTGATATCCTTTTTTTGGGGTCGATTTTCCAACGTGAATTTTATTGCCGCAAGTTTTTTCCTTTCGTTGCTTGGTTGAGTTTCTTTGGGGGATAGTATTTCCATTTGACCATCCACTTCCTTCACTTGGCTCTGTAATTTGGTATGCCTACATAAGACCTGACCCTTCCTGGTTGTTAGAGTTTGCGGCCAAACACCTCCAGTAGTCACTAAGGTCATATCCCAGAGATAGTAGCTTGTTGCTATGTGCCAATAGGGCATCTTTAATTAGTTGTGATTCAAGATTCAGAATGACCCAGCCATATCTCTTTTCACTCACAAATTCTACCACCCTGATGTCATCTGTTGAAATATACCTCAGAGCAGGAATGTATTGTAATAACTTAATTACGTTTCTCTGGTTCAATATTGGAGTGTCCAGACTCAACAATACTCTTTCCAAGCATACTCTCAGGCCCTTTTGGCTTGACTGAGCTGTAGAGTTTTCACATTCACATTGGATCCCTTCTCTAGGTCGAACCTTATGATTAACTTTGCGCACCACACCCTGGGATCCTTGCTTAGAGGCACTTTGGTGACTACCGAGGTTTTCTTGAGCCTGCCTTTTTTCCTCCAAAGTTTGAAATTGAGGCACTGGCGGCTTTACGCTAGATTTCCAATCCATCTCTCTCCCTTTGCTCCTTCTCATTCCTGCTGGCATTTGAATAATTTGAGTTTCTTGTCTCTCAATTTCCAGCCAATCCGCCTTATTTAAGTTATTCCAACCTTCATCATCTTCTCTGTCTAGAATCTCAATTAGGTCTCTCAGATAGATCCCCGCGGAAGAGTCCAGATCCCTTGACTCATTTGGTGGACTTTGACCCAGTTTGCTTACTTGCTGTCTGGTCAGTGGGTTTGCTTCGTACGGGATCACTAGTTCAATTCGAGGCCTCTTTGCTGTTTGGTTAGGCTCCTCTCGGACTGGAGTTTTTATGTTTCGCAAAAATGCTCTAGAGCCATTTGATTTCTGCTTTAGAGACTGTTTTTGATTTTTTAGATTTCTTCTCCATCGGAGGTTGACCATTTTTCCTTTTTCAGGTTCACACCTCCCCATCAAGTGGATTTGTTGGGTTAAATACTGAGACAGTAGTAGCGTGATTTATTTTAGCAGCACCCATCATAACTGTTTTATCCAATTTCTTATCTAAGACCTGCATTGGGTTTGACTGTTCCTGGTGAGGTGTGGTATTTCCTGTATGGCTAGGTGCAATTCTTTTGCTGTTTTGAAGCTGACACTCTTTGCCTTGCATTCAAATCCATTTGCCGTCTTGGATTATAGCTTCCATCAATGCGGTTTTGTCTATTGTCTCTCGCCTAGCCAGATCACATAACCGTGACTGCCATTGAGCCCACACTTCAGCTTCTGTATTTAGTCTAGCTTCTACCTTGTTGACAAAGGTTTACATTTTATCATTTTTGTATGGACCTTGGCAATCAGGGTGTAAGGTCGTGTTGAGTGCTTCATATAATTTGCAGAAAGGGGCCATCAATATGGCAAGAGTGGCCAGCATCGTATTTTGAATATGGCCCAGGTCATTTCTAATTGAGATTTCCCCTTGGGGCTCACCTCCCCTGGGTTCACTGAATCTATTTTGGGAGCTACAAACGGATGAAGCCAAACTGAGGCTGACTTCTGCGGGATCAATCAGCACCACCTCCTCCGATATCCTTTGGTTTCTTGCAACTAATTCCTCATTAAGTTGCCATCCTTCATTTGGTTTCTGACCTTCCATGTAGCCCTCTGAATTCCGAGGAGGTCGACTTCCCCTTTGCCATAACTCAGTCGTTTGAACTTGCACGTTTGATGTCTTGCCACGCGCACTGCTCTGGACGATTTGTTAAGCACAGGGGTTCCACTTTCAGGATATCCACGCTCGTCACTGAGAGCCTCCAGGCGTTCCTGTATTGTGGAAAGACTTTTTGTCTTTTGAGAATTTATTTTGTCTGTGAGGACTGTGAGATATTTGGACAGCTGCACCACAAGATCAGAATTACAGAGTTCTGGCTGGCCCACGAATAATATTGGATTGATTTCCCCCGTTAAATCCCCAACTTTAACCAGAGATCTCACTACTTGTGAGGAGGGATTTAACATACATGCTTCTAATGCCACTGCTTTCTGGGCCACATTTCCTCCCCCCAACAACATGCTAGATCTCAACTGCACCACAATTGGCTCCCTTGGAGCTGAGGGGCGTGCCACAACACCCCCTGGTCTGGGTTCCTTTCCGCTGATACTTGCAGGGTCGTCTTTATTGCCCAGTCACCATTAGCCAGAACCTCCCCTCCCCCAGTATTGGGCGATAGCGACCCTCCTACGGACATGGTATGCTGCATGTTGGTAAGCGTGTCCATTGGCGGGCAAGCATGTTTGGGGCTGCTCACCGCCAATACTCACATTGACACTGCGATCCGGTCACCTCGCATCTTCCAACCCATCAACTGGTAACTCGTCCCCCAATGATTGCAATAACTTCAATGCCAGAGTCTGTGAATAGCTCGGAGAGTTTGGGGGGGGGGTGCTGGTGGGGCAGAACTGTGGCTGTAGGCAGCAGCAACTCTTTCAGTAGGTGAGTTGTAGGATCAGGGGAGGGTTTAATTAACGAGTCTAAAACAGCAGGTGGTAATGCAATCCATCTTACCTGTTGTCGAGTTCTCGCGCTGGCCGGGTCTGATGCATCGAGGGCCATACTTTCAAATCTTGATTGGGGCACAGATGTAAGTAGAAGAAGAGGTGCTACCACCGGCAAACACCGGCAAACACCACGTCTGCTACACTTCTTCTCCGCTTTCGCGGAGAGGAGGTGTGTTCAAGGAACTTCAACTTTCTGTCACACAGCCACAGATAGAGTCTCCAAGAATTAAAGAGCCAGTGAACTTCACACAGGGAAACAGCAGCAAACACCACTTCTGCTCCACTTTCGCTCCGCTTTCACAGAGAAGAGGTGTTTTTAAGGAACTTGAACTTCTTGTCAAACGGCCACAGAGGGAGGCTCCAAGAATTAAAGGGCCAGTGAACCTCACACAGGGAAACACCGGCAAACACCACTTCTGCTCCACTTTCGCTCTGCTTTCACAGAGAAGAGGTGTTTTTAAGGAACTTGAACTTCTTGTCAAACGGCCACAGAGGGAGGCTCCAAGAATTAAAGGGCCAGTGAACCTCACACAGGGAAACACAGGCAAACACCACTTCTGATCCACTTTCGCCATATTGATAAATTGAGTGCCACTATGGTTCAGATGTTAGCTCAGTCTGTTAAGCACTCATTGCAGAAATATGTGTTCATATGTAAGATCGGAATAGCACATTCCATCGAGGCTGGCTGAGCCTTTCCTATGTCTGAAGTTTATAAACCTGCGTGCAGATGTACTTGGTTTTGCATCACAAGAGTGCTATTATCAGCAATGTACCTGAATCAGATAGGGGTTGCTATGAAAACTATCATCTCATCAGTACGGTGAAGGTCTAGAAATTGGTTTTTTCAGACAGGGTATTGTAAAACCGAGCAATCACATCCAATGATGAGCATAAACTGTTAGTACAAAAGGTGAATAAGTATCCAAATTCAAGACTGTGGAACTAAAGCGTTCATGCGTGTATCCTGGTCAAATCACCAACTATCTCTTACATTACTGTGCTGTCTTCTGTGAGGGTTGCCTTCTCGCATGCTGGTGGCATTGTTTAGCCCATTGCTAGATCTTTCTTCTGATGTAGGCCATTTGAGTTTAAGGGGTGGTAGACAGAAAGGAGCGGACCACATGTTGCAGCCATCGGGCAAGCATATTTTAAGGTCTGCTCGTTTAACACAAAAATCGGTTTGTCTGCACTTTTATAAATGGCAATTTCACAAGCCAGTGTTTTGGATGTATTTAAAGCTTTAAAATACAAAAGACAAACCCATATTAAATATGTTCAATCACATCGATTGGTATACTGGTACTTAGATACTTCCCTTGATGGAGAGAATGAAGCTAGAATCATTCCCATTTTGCGTAACACCCTTCAATCATATTTTGTTTTTTAAAATTGTCATGTTTGGTAATGTGATTTGTATACTTTCCAAGTCAGTTTTATAAAATGAGATTATTTTAGTTCATGGTAAAAGCTGGAAAAGAAAGTGTTCAAATGCAGAAATTGCAGAGTTGGCACAAATCCCAGCTTCACCCCTTAACCAATGTGTGATCCTGGGCATCTCATTTAATCTTGTATTGCCTAACCTCAAAATTGCCCGTCCCTAAACCTATCAAAATTGTCAGCCCTTCAGGGTAATTTCCTTCTCTGGGTATGATGTTCAAAAAAGCCTCACTCATGGTTTCACTGGCTTCCACTACAACAGTGAACATTGACATATTGCACACCATAGGCACATATTTTTTTGATCTGTAATGGCAACACTATTTAAAAACCATGTCCCACTTTAAATCCCGGTCTGTCTGGTAGCTTCTAATCTGCATCCGCTCTCCATGCTATGGCATGTGTAACTTTCTCCTTCCTTCCGATTGGTCTCCCGTACCCATGTTTAGGCAGTTTTGCATTCTGTGAGGCAGCTAATGTGATGTCAGTTCTCTGTCCATTCTGCGTTACATGTATGTTTTACATACGTCCTGCATTATTTCTGCAGTCTGCATTCCTTCCTGGATGCTATTGATAAAAAGCCTCCTGTATCTATATTAGAACAGAAGTAAGCGCATTGTAGATTGCTAATGTTAGCCTTCGAATGCGACTTGTTTATTATTCTTACTAGAGCAAGAATGAAGAGGGTAAGGGGAATTAAAGGGAGTAAACATGCTTATTTTGAATGCTGCGATGCAGCATATCAATCTATGGGTTGTGATTGAGACAAGAGAAGAGTACGTGGGGTGTGACCAGATATTATTGATCACGTTATTACTTTGGTTTGGTGGAGGGATGCCGCAAATATGTCCGTGCCCCAGTGCTTAAGATGGCCCTGACCCTTCCTCTCAGACCATTTTCCAGAGCCTAACCCTAAACGTCACATAACAGATTTACATTTCTGGCCATGCTAATTGCATTAGCCTCTTTGATTACCTCCCCCTCCCCTGCTCAGTACAGCCAGTCAGAGTACAAAGAAGGAGCTACGAGATCACAACTTGGAGACAGTTAATCTCCTTTGTTATTACATGGCCACAGTAGTGGCCATGTAATTATGGTTAATTTGCTGTTTCCATAGGAAGAGCATTTTTTGGGCGGCTTATAACTTCGCTCTCCCTGGACGAATCCTCACCAAACTTTGCAAAAAATGTATATGGCCCACTCTGAATGTTTCTGCAAAGTTTGGTGAGGTTTGGTCAAGGGGGGGCAAAGTTATAAGGGGGTCCCAAAATTTCTTTTTTTCCCATAGACATAATGGGAAAAAACTTTGCTCACGCCTACAGCCCAAACTGCTGGACGGATTTACACCAAATTTGCAGCAGGAGCGGCAGCTTGGTCCCGAAAATCCAGTGTAAACCTGTCCAGTAGTTTCTTTTTAAATGACCAAAATGTAAAGCAAACAAATTAGTGATATCTATGTCCGGTCCGCGGACTCACTTCCCTGTTTGGACTGGCCTCTGATTGGCTGTGCTGTCATCGGACTGGCCTCTGATTGTCCGAAAAATGTGCGGACTTTTGCGTGGTCCGCAAACACCGGGACCCATCCGCTGATTGGATGGTGATTAAACGTGAAATGCGTCTGTTTTCTTGAAACGCCCGCCATCTTGGATTCACAGACTTTTTTGGGGTCCGCGAGCAGCGCAGTGAATTTTTTTTGTTGAAAAAGCAGCATTTCACTTCTTAAACTCAACAAACAATCTCTGGGGAGGATGAGGATGGGATATGGCCATAAGAAGCCAAAAAACGGGTTATTTCACCCCCGAAAGTCTGTGAACACTCCAGATGTCCTGGGACAGTCCTGTGGTGTTCGCAAAGACTCCAGATGCCCTGGGACAGTCCTGTGGTGTCCGCGAACACCCCAGATGTCCTGGGGCAGTCCTGTGGTGTTCGCGGACACCTCAGATGTCCTAGGACATCTGTACCTATTTCTGCATCACAGGGTTGGGGAAAAGCAGTTTGTGGATGGCTTAAAACTTTTGCGCCACTCAGGGAAACTGCATGTAATTTTGTAATTTTATTCTAGGACTAATCCTGAATGGGTTTGCAAAGTTTTGTGGGATTCTGTCAAGAGGGGGTAAAATTAGAGGGGGGGAGTCCCAAAATATTGTAAAGGCATATAAATGTGGTGTCATTTGACGAATCTGCACAACATTTGGCAAAAAGATTTTGGATCTAGATTTAAATGGTTTTCTATAGTTTGGTGGGATTTTCTCAAGAGGGGCGAAATTAGAGGGGGGTCTCAACATTTTTAGATGGCTTATAACTTTGTTGCTATTTGACGAATGTGGACAAAAGTTTTGAGAAAGATTACAGACCCAACCTTCAATGTTTGTGTAAAGACTGAATGGATTTTGTCAAGTGGGAACTAAGTTATATGACTATTGTATGTACATATATTTTGACACTTTTTAAAAAATAAAACATGGGCGGGTTTCGAGCAAACTCGTGAGGAGCATTGGCAAGGACATTAAAGCATGGTTTTGCAAATGTGGCTGTGTTTTATTTTTTGACAAGTGTAATAATGTAGGTACAAAAAATAGTCATATACCTTTGGTGACTGAGGTTGAGCCTGTGGCCGTGGGCAGTTGCAAGATTGTCTGTGTCATGGAATAAGGTCATGGATGTGACTGCCATGACCGCTAGGGATGAAAAATGGTGTTAAAGTGGCTATGTCTACCTGGGACCGGCAATGTGGTAAAGTTATTCGATGGTAGGATAGGTTTGAAAGGGAAAAAAAATGCTTGTGGTAATATGCTCATAGGGTTTTTGCAAGCTGCCATGGCAAGCGAAAAGGGGCTGTGTACGGAGCCCCGCCTTCTCTTTCCATGTTGGCTGTCTTGGAAAATGATTTTCCTTCCTACAGCGGGACGCCGAAGGCAGAATAATCCTTCCATCTTACAGCCGCAGGCGTCCCGCTATAGGAAGAAAATCTATGTTTTAGCAGCCTGGGTTCCCGCTTTGGGAACCAGGGGTGCTAATGGCCTTTATCCCCCATTTCAGGGGCTGCAATGGATGACAATGGTCTGTAGCCCTCCTTATTTATGTATGTATTTATTTATTTATTTATTTATTTATTTATAACACACCAATGCCCGCAGACATCAGGCTGTGTGGTTACAGTATTTGTTAAAGAAGATGAGGTGGAGGAAGTTCCTAAAGGAACATTCATTTTATTGTTTTTGTTTTTGTATGAGAAATGAGGGTAGAAGCACCAAACACTAATATGGAGGGGCAGGTGGACAGGGGAAAATGTTGCGCGTGTGTTATTTCTAAGGTGGGGGGCAGAGTTTCTCATGCTCCTTATTAAAACAGTGGTGGTGTCTCTTGGGGAGGAGGGATGGCATTAGCTGATTCCATTTTAAGAGAAATAGCAGTTTTTCTAAAAGTATGTACTGTGTACTAGATTGTTAACGGATGAGTAGGAATAGGTGTTGGAGCTGTGCAAGCGAAATCTTTAAATTGAAAGTTCCTAGATCAGTAGAAAATGCAGTTCCGAACTGTCCGCGAAGGACGGACCTTATTGTGAAGTGCGGCCGGGTTCTTGGACACATCATCATGCCGCGCACTAGCGTATGATCATGTGGCACTGTCCGGAAGGTCCGCAATGAAGTCAGATGTTCATAGACATCTACAGATGCAAAACTAGTTGAAATAGTTGGAGAAAGTGTATAGAAGTGTTAAAAATGATTCTAGAAGCTGGGAAAATTGGACACAAATATTGTTATATCTGGTAAGTATGATATTATTAAGTTGTAGGAAAATAACATGCACTAATAAAAACCTATGAAATTCAATGAAAAAACTTTGTTAACAGGACGTTATGGTTAAGTTGCACTAATAAAAACCTATGAAATTCAATGAAAAAACTTTGTTAAGGGAACGTTATGGTTAAGTTGCGCTACTAAAAACCTATGAAATTCAGTAAAAAAACTTTGTTAAAGGGACGTTATGGTTCCACGTAAAACCGAAAAACCCCTGAAATTCGCCAGTTATGGTAAGCTAAGCAACAATAACTCGCGCCACCACCGTGCACTGCTAAGACTAACACCCAGGACATCAAAGATGACATCACAAATGTCATTGATGACATCACTGATGGCATCACATGTCTGGCTCCCCCTTTTTTCTTTTACTGACATATCTAGGTCACATGGTTTTGTTCAGTAAAAGTCAGGAACTAAAAATTGTAAACGTACTATATTTGTAGACTTATCATTCAAGTATGTTCTTACAGTAATTCCCTTAGGGTCCAGTCATATCATATGACACATATACGTAGGGGAAGACACAAGCTTGAAATACAGCAATCCTTTCTGTGCATGAAGATAATCAGTAGAGTTATCAGCACTTTCTGATAGTTCTGTTGTTTTTTTATTACTGTACTTTCCCTGTATATGCTCATATTTGTATACATTATACTCACACTACTTTCCTTAGGGTCCAGTCACATCATGTGATACATATACATAGGGTAAGTAGCATCTTTGAAACAGAGCAATCATTTCTCTGCATAAAGGTAATCAGTTAGGTTATGAACACTTGCTGCTACTACTGCTGTTTTTTTTTCTTACTTCAATTTCCTTGTATATACTCATATTTGTATGTGGTGTTGTCTCTTTGTGTTTGTTCTATAATAATGCAATTATGTAGTATGTGGGTTTTATTACCTACTTATCACATGTTTCACAGTACGCACAACTCTAATAAGAAAACAGTTATCATTTTACTATTCAACATGGCAAGCTTATGAATATTGCACCTCCATCATGTATGCTGCACACAATGCCTATGTTTCTACCTGAGTACCTTAGTATACTGGATTGAAGTTAAAAATAGAATGTTATTTATATCAATGCATTGCTTAATGCACTAATTAGCACTTGATATTTATTCCAATGTACCTTGACACTTGTTTATTAACATTTCAATAAGAATCCCTTGTACAGACTTTTCATGAAAGGTAAATGCACATGTGATGTCATCTTTGATGTCCTGGGTGTTAGTCTTAGCAGTGCACGGTGGTGGCGCGAGTTATGGTTGCTTAGCTTACCATAACTGGCGAATTTCAGGGGTTTTTGGGTTTTACTTGGAACAATAACATCCCTTTAACAAAGTTTTTTTACTGAATTCTATATTCACTGCAGCCTGCCTCTATGCCCATCTACACACGGATTAAGTCATGGCTGCCAGTCGGCGCCGCAAGTGGACCTACGATCTATACACCTAATCTAATGCACATTGACATTTCCTCTAACCACTTCCCTTCGAACGACTGTAAGGCAGCACAGGCTTTTCAAAACTCAATTAACAACACACCACACACTAGTACTGCCAGTTATTCCATGTCTAAGTGCACAATGTCACCTAGCAATAATGTTAAGAAGAATTTTGTTCATATTCACTGCTTGGTTTGTGGTCAGAATATGTTTGTGTTTTGATTCCAGAAACGTTTGTTGTAAGACTTCAGCGTTGTACCTTTTTCTTTTGGTAGCATATGTGTGTACTACTTTTTTGTTTAATGAAACCCTTGATTTCTAATTCGATCCTTACTTCTTCCATCCTTTGGGACAGTTATTATGACTAATGGCCCCTTTTGATATTTTGCATCGATAATCCCTTGCCTTGTACCTACCACCCACGGATGATTTTTGTGACTTATGGGGAATCCCCGTTCATCATTTCAGGAAAGCTTTTACTAATCATATGATCTATTGAGTTCTACAGCTGTGCTGTAGATGATATGTAAGCTCATTACTGATTTCCTAGGTTGTCTCCATGGCACCCACAGGATTCTGATGGGTTTTTTGGTCATGGGTGTTTGCTTTCGGGATGTCCACGACTGTGCAGTTAAAGGATATAGGTGACCACATCTTCCAACTAGCCACCTGTATTTCAATAGGTGCCATGCTTAGGTTTCCATATTGTCATTGTTAAATTACCTCCGCAAGTAAGTTGTACTAGGAGGATTGCAATGTTTAACATTAAGGGGACGCGGGCATTTTCAAAGTTTATGTTTTGCACAATTTGTCATTTGCTTAAATCTTGATGTAACTACTTTGGGCTGAGGTGGGGATTCCATAATGTTTGGAGTGAATAGCGAATGCACAGTAGTGCCAGCCTACGCCTACAGAGAGACCAGGGTAGAATTAATTCACTGATGAGGCCCAACAAGGCTGAAACACGTGTATGGGGTTGCTGTTGGTACTCTTGTTCAGAAGGGAATTGCCATAGCATTTCGGTGCTGGACTGCCCATGTAAGTGGGACAAAGACTGATGCAAATGGATATTTCCCATCTGTGAAAGGTACAGTGAGCAAAAAGCAGATGGCTGCAAACTGTCAAAGTGGTTAATAACCACTGAACAGGTTATCATGCCGTGTTCTTACGAGAGAGGGGCATCTGCTACCTTTTTGTAGAATTTAATTAAGACACATGGGCACTTTAACTCCACCAAGCAGGGAGAACGGGCATGATATCACTTTGAGTAGTGAATACTCCTTATTAATTGGGGGTCAAACGTGCTGCATGTGAGTTTCCAGATTAGGTATTCTCGTCTGGTTCGAGATGCGTGTTGGTGTCATAACAGAGAGAGCATTGCATTATGAATATCACTCGAGTGGCAAATTATAGTACGAAATTAATGGGAGATGATTATTGTTCTTTTGAGAATAATTCTCAAATGTTGCTTTATAAAATAGGAAAATGGCGCAGAGTGAACGAGTTAGAGGAGACATTTGGCTCGGCCTTGAGCAGCCCATTTTTCGAGACATTTTAAGAGGAAAAGGCCCCTCCATTGGGAGAACCCGAGTCATCCATACCTAAAAAAAATACTTAGGATAGCACAAGCACATAACTGAGCTGTCTTTATTATTACTCTGTGGACACCTAACACATATCTGGGCAGCTCTTCGTATAACTGCTTTCCATATCTGCGCACATAGCTGGCCTTTCGAATGGATTGTGTCCTCAGCTGCTTCGCAATTTCTTTTTGGCAGAGGGTGATGCGCGTCGATGCAATCGACTCAATGTCCCTCAAGGGCCTGCGTCTCAAGGATGATTTCATCACAGGTATATATAGAACACGCAGTGCCCGTTGGCTTCAGTTCCATTTTCCGAGTAAGCTTACGCCTCGAGAACTAAGGCACACTTCAAAAATGTCCTCGAGAAATATACAAAAATGTCTTCGTCTTCAACACTGACTACCCCAAAGACTGGGTTTAAAAAGTATCAAGACTGCAATGCCAAGATGTTGCTGACTGTGATCCTGGAAATGCATCGGAGGCACAGGGCCTCTGTATCCTTGTCCTTTACTGCTTTTTATCGTGTGTTCTGTCGTGTTTTTGTTCATGTGGGACTCCTGGCGGAGCAGCTCTCTCTTTTGGTTTGGTGTACAGACCCATGGGATGCCCTTATGGCACCCATGGGTGGGGGTACAATCCTGTGCCCCTAGAGTATGTTTTTGGGCACCTGTGTGTGGCCCACAGAGCAGGGTATGGGCTTGTGGCAGCTCCATGCTGAATTTGACCTGAGTATCCTCCATGTTGGGATATCCAGGCCCTGCCATTGGAATCTGCTGATTCCTGATAGGAAACAAGATGGCCCCTGTGGCCTCTTGCTTTCTATTGCCTATTACCTTGTTTTCCCAAAGTCCTGGGAAGCCCTGACTCTGTCCCTTCCCCCTGACCGGCTGTTGGGTGGAAGTTCCATATATGGTGTTGTTGTGAAGTCCAGGCCAGACTGGCTGGAGCCTTCCCAGTGACTGTATGTTGTTCGTACACCCTGTGGGTGGGACCTGGGTGAATGGAGTGTGTGACGAATACGCATTCTGTGTTGTGAGTGTCTAGTATCTGGTATTTGACACAATGACTGAGACAGCCCTACCAGAAACTGGTATGAATGCAGTGTGGAGTGTTGAATGGCTGGGTACTTGTCCCAAAACACATAACTTGTTGTGAGTGTCTGGAGAGGAGTGATTGGCCTGAATGCACTATGCACCTGATTGGATTCCTGCCTGCATGAATGCACTTCTGACCAATTGGTTGCCCAAGTGTGACCCAGCAGAATGAATGGGAGATCAACTAGTATATCTGTGGGCCTCTCACTGCTAGAATTCATGTTCAGAAGCTGAAGAGTAACTGGAGTGAAACTGAAGATTAACCTTGAAGCCCTGCTGGAAGAGAAGAATTGCTGTTGCTCTCCTTCACAATCTGAAAGCTGCTGTGTCTCCAAGAACTGACCCAGAGAGGACCTGGTAAGGTGCCCCCTTCCCGAGCTACAAGGGACCATCGTGCAATAGCTGATCTTTGCCAAAGCTCCCTGGTAGACAGACCTACGACAGGCTGCCGACGGAGACGGGGACTGCCGCGGAATACCAAAGAGAAGCACCTGGACTGTTGTCTGCCACTGTCGATGACCACCATCGCTGACCGGAGCCGCCATGCTCCCGTTTGCCTAAGAACTTCATTTGATCCAAGAACACTCTCATCTGCATCGCCGCCCGCTTTATCCCGCTGGAGAAGGCCCGACCGTCGACGCGCCGAGGAGCATCCGCCTGTGGGTTTCCCGCCACCTAAAGACCACAGAGACACCGACGACTCGACGCCCTTGCTGGGCCACAGTTCTTCAACATCTCTTTGTGGTCCAGAACTACCGTCACCGAGGTGCCCCGCATGCCTCTTTCTTGCAGGACGCCAACGCTCTGTCGTCGACGAGCACCGCTAGGAACGAAGCTGCCACTTCACCGCCATAGTTCACCCTGTTCTCCGTCGGACGTTCGACGACCCGTGACTCCTGCCTTAAAGGGAGGGCACTCAAGAAGGGCCGTCGATTTCCCGTCGACGAACGCTACAATTCCAGGTACATTGGGGCTATAGAACTATTGTAGAGGGAAATAAGATTCGTAGAACAATATAGGGACTGGGCTTGTGATACATCTTTTCTTTACAGGTTGCCCAGGTGGGGGGATCTCCACACAGAATTGTGCCTAGTTGGTAAAGGCCAGTATTCTGCCAATTGTTCAACCATCTTGCTTCCCTTCCCCTCTCTACTGCTGGTTTCCTCTTTATTGATCTGTGTGGCATTTGGAAAGTATAGTTGATGACTTTAATGAGATCTGATAATAATTGTGGTACCACTTTAGAACTGTATATATTTACCATTATTGATTTTCTGAGCACAAAGTGAGTTATTGTCATAGTGTACATAACCTTGAATATTCATTATATAAAGACTGTTTTAACCATTACAGTGTGTGGAGATTCCTTTGTGGGGGCTTGGGGACTACACTGTACTTAAGAACGAGCCTGCATCACCTCCTGAGAAGCTAGGCCTTGATTGCTCGACCATAGCTACCGAATAGAGAATCTTGGCTGGGGTCCTCTATGCCTCTCCTCTACCATATAGAGAGCAGAAGTACAGACACCCCCCTCCAGTCTTTACACTGACCGATACGCATCGAGCATGCTTGTGGTGTCTCAGTGTGGAACACAAGACCTCAGCCTGTTCAAAGTGTCAATCGATGACCGGAAAAGCTCTGAAGGCATGTAAGGAGCAATTGGCGGTAGGTAGATTCCCTAAGAAATGCCATTTGACTAACCGTTGAAGAAACCTTCTTCTGATGAAGCGAGAGGCGACTCTCCTCAATCAACGAAAGAAGGAAAAAAGGTACAGGTCAAAGTGTGGCTCTGACCACTACTCGTCATTGTCGAGGAAGTTGAAGAAGAGGCATCATAAATTGGCAACTACGACGTCCTCATTCGACTCATCTCCTGAGTGGACTATATCCTGCCCCACTAAGGCCACCACTCCAGCTGAATCAGAAACATTCAGGCAAGATATGCTTAAGATATTCAAAAGCCAGAAAAGCTCAAAGCAGGCAGGCCATTCTCCTGCCCCGCCTTCTGAAGCCGGTAAGGAAAGGGCTCAAGCCAAATCCTGCGCGCCCTTGATATGATATGATATGATAGGTTATTTATAACGCGAGTAATACCCAGAGGTTTCTAAGCGCGGACCGGGGATCGAACCTGTGTTGCTGCGTGTCGTCTTGCTTCCAAGGTGAGCATGTTGCCCCTGAGCTATCCTCCTGAGACTGAGCCTTGGGACGAAGGCCAGATTCCCATCGAAAGCCATTGAGGCCTCAACATGATGAGAAATCATCGAGGGACCCTTCGAGTCATAAGTCCAAAGACAAGTCGAGGTCATCAATGCCATCAACACCATTGATGCTGGCGGTGCCATCGACGCCAGCAGCCCCTTCAATGCCAGCAGCAACATCAATGCAATTCATACCATTGAAGCCTCCAGTGCCATCGATGTCAAAAACGTCTTCATCAGAGACATTAACGACTCCACAGGCACCGGGCTCGAAATTTGCAAAGCCTTCAACATCTTTACCTCAGATACAGAAAACCTTCACTGAACCGTCTGATAATGATGCTACCTTTGGTTTGCAGTATGGCACACCAAATGTCCCTGAGAGTTTCATATCAGAAGAATCCAGACTGAAAGACCTGTATGAACATTTGCAGACAGCCAGTGGGGTGGACACTTCACCGGAATTTGGAAAGCCTGGGTCAGATGAGCATGCGGATGCCTCTTACAAGCAGTTGATGACCAAGGTAGTGGATTAACTGGGATGGAGTGGACCTGCCCTCCCTTTCTAACAGAATGACCTTACAGATATCCTAGATAAAGGTCCTCAACGGGACCCTATCTTGCCTTTACATATTTCTCTTCAGAAGAGAGTAAGTGCCATTTGGGAAGCACCGGAGTCAAATCTGGCAGTAAATAAGAACCTGACAAAAGAAGTACCATCCATCAAGTAGTGACCCCAGCTAATTATCGAAACACCCTACCCTAGGAAGTCTGCTGGTACAGGCAGCAACTGCTACCTCAAAACAGGCAGCCTATATGACCATCCCACCGGATAGGGATGAAAAAAGGGTAGATGTCTGCTCAAGAAAAGTATTTTCTGCTGGGAGCATGGCTCTTAAATCAGCCAACTCCACATGTACCTTGGCAAAGTTTTCATACACTCTATGTGACTGCATTTCTGTGGTGGCTGAGCATATTCCCGAAGAGATGGTCTCTTGGCCATTGTTAAGGATGGCAAGGAAGCCATGTGTGAGTCTCTTCAGTTGGGTATGGAGTCTGCTGACAGTGTCAAGTTGATGCTGCAAGCATCGTAATTCACAGATTTGGTGGGTAAGAAAATCTGTATTTGCACCTCACGTGCAGTCCAGACTCCTTAAAATGCCTTTTGATGGGTCTCATCTTTTTGGCAGCAAGGCTGATGAAAGCCTTGAGAAGCTGCAGACCTCAAAGGCGGCAGCCAAGTCTTTGGGTGCCACTTTTAGGCAGCCTCAGCCTTTTCACTTCAGTGGATCATCTTGGAGGGGTTGAACCTTTCACTACTACTCCTCATTTGGAAGAGTGAGAGGAATGGCTGGTCAAAGAGGCCGAGAAGATTCCCTCGTGGTGGATAAGGGAGAGGTGCAAAGCCATCTTTACCAACATCCACTGCTTCAGCTGCCTCAAAACCTCTCTGAGGTCTTGAGTCATGACAACCCAGTGGGAGACATTGCTTTGTATGCCTAGGCATAGCCCAAGGTTACTGCCTCCCCTTCATTCAGAGACCTCAGAAACATCCACCGGGGAGCCATTCTTTGAGGCTTCTAGATCTGTTCCTTGTGCAGGAGATTTTGACCCTGCTAGAGAAAGGTGCCATAGAGCCAGTACCTGTAGCAGAGAGGAACAAAGGATGGTAATCTCCATATTTCCTAATACCCAAGAAGGACAGAGAACTGAGACCCATCTTGGACTTGAAATACTTAAACAAGTTCCTCAGGGAGGACAAGTTCAAGATGGTCACACTTTCTCAGATCCTTCAGGCTCTCCAAATCCATTACTAGATGGTGTCATTGGACCTCCACCCCGAGGGTATTCACCAAACTGATGGCAGTTGTGGCAGCAAGTCTCAGGAGAGAGGGGTTTCATATCCACCCCTACCTGGACAATTAGCTGATCAGGGCGTATTCTCCCAAACAAGTCCTGGAGCATCTCATTGTCACCTGTCACTCTCTCCACAGACTGGCTTCTCCCTCAATTACAAGAAGTTCCACATGACACCATCTCAAAAGCTCCAGTTAATCTGGGCTGTACTGGATACATCCTTGGGTAAGTGCTTGCCACCAAGGTGAGGGCTCAAGACATTCTGCAGATGGTCACACAATTTCTGAGTGCCCAGCGTCTGCCGGCCTTCGACTTTTTGAGGTTGCTCGGCTTCCTGGCATCCTGCATTTTTCTGGTGCCAGAGGCTCGCCTGAGAATGACATCCCTTCAATGAGCTCTCAAGACACAATGGTCTCAGTTCTCGGGCAACATGTCAGACCTACTTCAGGTTCCAAGCAAGGTTGCATAGGATCTCCTGTGGTTGGCCTACAAGGACAACATTCTGAAGGGAGAACCTTTTTGGCATCCATGGCCAGAGATAACAGTAGTTACAGACACCTCACTCATGGGGTGGGGAGCCAACGATTTGACAATCAGCGGTCATTGGTCTCCATCGGAGTCCAAACTCCACATCAATCTTTTGGAGCTGAGAGCAATCAGACTGGCGCTGACGTATTTTATGCCCTCTGTACGGGGAACGAATATCCTGTTAAGGAGGACAACAAAGTGGCCATGTACAATCTCAACAAGAGAGGAGAGGCAGGGAAACTACCACTGTGCAGAGAGGCAATGCATCTTGGGTTCTGGGAAACTCAAGAAGGAATCTTTCTATCGGCAGTTCACCTAGCCGGAGAGAAGAACACTGTTGCAGACGTTCTGAGCAGGCAGAGCACAGTCTCCCACAAGTGGGAACTGGCTCACAAAGTCCTTCAGGAGGTGTTCCCCCTTTTGGGAACCCCTCAATTGGATCTGTTCATGACTAGTGTCAACAGGAAGTGCAAACTGTACTGCTCATGGGAATTTCCCCCAAGTGGAGCTCTAGGAGATGTGTTTGTGGTGACTGGCAGTTTCCACTCCTGCATGCATTTCCTCCAGTCCCCGTCATTCTTGTCCCCGTCATTCCTCACGTGATCAGGCGGTTGAGAAAGTTAGAGAAATCCATAATCCTAATTGCCCTGGATTGGGCCATGGGGACATGGATCCCGGACCTTCGGGACATGTCCATCTGGCCTCAAATATGTTTTCCACAAAGAGAGGACCTTCTCTCGTGAGAGGAGGGTCGGGTTCTCCATCCAGAGGTCAAGAGACTCAGCCTTCATGCATGGTTTCTGAGAGGATGAGGTACAAGGATTGGGACCTCCCGGATGACGTAATGGAGATTTTGCTTTCAGCCAGAAGGCCAGCATCAAAGTCTTTGTATCACTGCTGTTGGAACATATTCTGCAGCTGGTTCAGGGACAAGAATTTAGACCCTTTGCATTGCAAAACACCACACGTGTTATCCTTTGTGCTATACTTGGTCAATCTGGGGCTTCAAGTTGGGACCATTAAAGGTTATTTGGTAGCATTTTCCATCTTCAAGTGCTCATCTGAGGAAACTTCATATTTTAAGATACCTTTGGTGAAACAATTTCTGAAGGAACCCACTAATGTGTTACCTCCTTCTCCCTTTCAGGTTCCTGTTTGTGTCCTTAATCTGGGGTTAAAATGTCTTATGTGTGCACCATTTGAGCTTTACTTTAGTTTACTTTTACTTTTACAAATGTATATAATGCTTAAGCCCACAGGTATCAAAGTGTGAACGTAAACACAGATAACAACAAAGAAATCACGGAACAAAAAAAACAGTAAGAGCATCGTCGGGAGAGGATGGAGGCATCTCCATTCATTTCCCTTAAGGTTACTAGCGATCAAGACTGTCTTGTCGGTAGCACTAACTTTGGCCCTTAGAGTGAGCGAATTGCAGGCACTAGCCTCTAAACCACTGTTTACAGTATTTCAAAAGGGCAAGGTCATCTTGAGAGTCAAGCCTTTATTTCTACCTTAGGTCATTTCAGACTTTCATTTAGGACAAAAGATTGTGTTACCCACGTTCTACCCTCCAACTTATCCTGACGAGGAGGAGAGTTTACACAGGCTCGATCCACAAAGGGCTCTGAGCTTCTACATTTCAAGATTGTCAAAACTTCCTCTGGATGACCAGCTATTCATAGGATATATGGGTTATAGACTGTGACAAGCTGTAACAAAGCAGACCTTATGCAGATGGAGTATTCTAGCTATTTCCGAATGCTACCGGCTGGCGGGTAAGGCTCCTCCAGAAGGCTTCAGGGCCCATTCCACTAGGGGCATGACTACTTATTCTGCTCTGCATAGAGGTGTTCCTATTAAAAACATTTGTGAGGCACCTCTTTGGTCTACAATACACACTTTCACCAAGCATCACTGCCTTGATTCTATCTTAAGTCAGGCTGGAAGCTTTGGATAAACTGTCCTCCAGTCTGTTCATGGTAAACATTAACGGCAACATTCTTACTCCCTCCACCCAAAACAAACACTGCTTTGGGAGTCTGTCAAAGATGAGGAATATGTGGGAGGACACAATCAATTTGAAGAACAAGTACTTACCCCTGGCAATGTTCTTTCGACTGGATTTTCCTCCCACGTATTCCTCATCGCCCTCCCACCCTACCTCTCATTAGGATTTCCCATGCAATTACTGCTTTCGCTCCTTCAGAGCCTATTACGGTCAAACCCCTGTTGATGCGGGTAGCTCTACTTGAGAATGATATGAAAAACCTGAACTGAAGCCAACGGGTGCTGCATGTGCTATATATGCTTGTGATTACAACATCCCCAAGACAGAGGCCCTCCAGGGACACTGAGTCGACTGAATCAACTCACAGCACTTTCTGCCGAAAGTGTTTTCCGAAGCAGCTCAAGCTGGATATTGGATTATCAAAGATGAGGAATAGGTGGGAGGAACATCCATTTGAAAGAACGTCACCAGGGGTAACTTTTTCATCTTACTACAACTCTCTGCATTCATAGCCCTCAGCTCAGTTGTTTTAACCTAAATCTCTACATACCTAGAACATAGTCGTTCCATGTAATAAATCTGCCTTGAAATAGTCACCAGGTAGGCGTCTTTTCTTTTCCTGATCATTAAAATTCTTTCCGCAAACATTCTAGTAGGGGTATGATTATATATTATTACCTCAAATCCTAGAAAAATTGGGGAAAGTGTTTGATTGTCTGGGATTGTGTAGGGTCAGGTGATGGGTGGGGATACCGTAATCTTAGGGGATGCTTGTCCCTAATCCCATAAGGAATTTCCTCTCCCATGCGATTCCCCCCTGTGGACTGTTGGAATGTGGCTACAGTGCCCTGGCCACATGGAAAAGGCCTTTCTCTAGTGGAGAAGGGACAACAACCATATATGTAGCACACTGTCTTGTTCTTTTAGTTGGGTTTTGCTGTATAGCAATATTAAATATTCAAAAACTGAAAATGTACGGCTTTGTGGGACAGTATTTCTTCTACTTCTATTTGAGTTCTTAGTGATGTGAACATGTTGTGCAACCTAAAAGTCAAGAGAACTAGCGTCAAATTGACAAACTACCACAATTGGAAGGTAAGACTTTGACCAGATTGTTGCTGCTGTGTTTTAACGTATCCACAGTAAAGCTGCTGATGGCAATCTGAAAGTTACAAAATAGCGTCAGTTCAATTCAAAGAAGTGAAATTTGCTCTTACTAACATGTCTTTCAAATTAAATGTTTGCAGAACAATGTCTGTGACATATCATCATGCGAGAATAGATTCCATTGTTTCTTAATAATATTTGTAAGCTTATTACTCTGACCAGAGTAATCAATTCAATGTACCATGGCAGGTTCCTTATTTACAACAACATTGCTCAATAGATTTTCTCTATAGCTCAAGTATCTCATTACAATAACCTCTAGTAACAAATCTATTGCATAGATAATATTTCATTGTCTAATTTTATAGGATCTGAAACAATTCTCTTCAGTCTTAAAAACTCTGAATATGGAAGACTATGTAACACATGTGGATGATGGAAACTCGCAGCATGAACAAGATTATTTTTATAAGTGGATTTGCTATGAATTGTAGTCGATGCAGAGTCATTATGCCATTTCACGAATAGATCCAGATAATTTATGCCATCTTTATATATTTATATATTTCAGAGGTAAACTTAATCTGTGGATGTCTGGTATTCAAATACAGCACAAATCTGTTAAATTATTATATAGTTCCAGTCGATATTCCAAAAATGTAATTGACACACCACATCATAATTTTAGCTTGTTGAGCCACAGTACGTTGTGTAAACCATACGTTATTTCAAATGCAATAATGAATGAATTAGCATAACTAGGGGCCCCTTAGAGGTAGCTGATGTTTGTAAGTAAAACTTGTTGCCAAAACAAAATAAATTGTTGTACAGAACTACATGCAATAGTTTAAACACAAAAAGTGTGTTGGCCTGTAAATAATCATCACAGATACAATTGCTTCAATCCCTTGAGAGGGGGAATGGAAGTATATCAACTTTGCACAAATAGTGTGAACAAAATATCAGAGGTTCTTAAATTGGACTTTTTTCTTCCAAAATGTTTAAGAAATGTTTTGTGTTGTTCACATTAGATTCTGATCTGTGTATCAAGGATTGCAAAACATTATCAATATACGGGCCTCATTATAAGTTTGCTGGTCCGGTAACAACGGTACTGGTAAGCTACCAGTATCTTTGTAACCGGACCGGCAAACTACAAGTTCTGCTCGCGGGTGCCTTCCCGCATGCCAGGTCTGACTTGGCAGGCGTACCAGCACCCGCGAGCAGAGCATGTCAGATGCACTGGCACCATTCTGAATGGAGCCTGTGCATCCGACCTCCCCATTCCCATTGGAGCCCAATTGGGCTCCAATGGGAATGGGGAGCATTTTGTTCCGGCGCCCGAAAATGGGCAATTACCTGGTCCAGCAAGGCCGTAATGACCCGGTAATTGCTCATTGGCTGGCACCAGAAATAAAATGATACAGGCTGCAACCGTGCAAGTTTTACCGGCACGGATACCGCCAGTATCGTAATGAGGCCCATTGTCCTAATGGTTTCAATAGGCTATTGGTACTGACCACTACTGGACAGCGAGGTGGTTGTTGTATGCTCTTATGTATGTTAGGGACAATGTAAAATAACAGAGTTATTGGATTGACATCGAACAACAATCTCCTTGTTTTCTCAGATATCCATCCCTCGTCTAAAGCATTGTTTAAGTGTTTTTCAAATTCTAATTGGTAAGTATTAGAAGCACCAGAATCTAATGTCATGTAGCAAGATTCATCAGCAAGGTGTCTAACACATTAATTAATATAAGAAGCAAATTAATATAAGAAGCATTATCCATGGTGACGATAGCTCCACCTTTAATAACAGGCTTGATAATTATAGTGGGATAATTGAAGAGAAATGTTATTATCTTAATTAGGTTTCTTGATAGATTTGACTTTTTATTATTAAAGGACATTTTCTGTAAATCCTGTATAACCATTTTTCAAAGGTATTGACTACCGTATTGTAGATTTGTGGACAGGACATGCTCAATGGAGTGATTTTTTTATATTCCTCAGGAATGGTGTCAAAGGATTTATTTAAGAAATACATGTATTTGATCTTTCTCAAAGGTTTAAATATGTTGATCTTCTATTGAAACAATGTAGAGTTTGAAGTAGGGACAAAGGTTACACCTAGTTTCAAGGTGTCATTTTGCAATTTAGACATTTGTTGATGGTGTGATATGATATGATCGTTTATTTATATAGAGCCTATACACAATGTGTTTCAAAGCGCTTCAAAGCAAGGGAGGGAACAAGGGAAAATACAACCACATTCTTACAGGCCATGAACGGTAAGGATGTGAAATTAACTATCATACTCACCCTCACGACATTTCAGATAGTGCAAGAGCTCAGACATAGATAAGGAAGGGAGGGGGAGAGTGGGAAGGAAATGGAAACAGACAGGCGACTACCATACTAGGCCTGACGACATTTCTGGTAGAGCCAGAGAAAAACAAAAGGTGAGGGAGAGGGGTGCAGAAAGGGAGGGGAGGAACAAAACAAGCGACTATCATACTAGGCCTGACGACATTTCAGATAGTGCTGGAGGGATGGTGGGGAGGAAAAAACAGTAATGGGAGGGTGGAGGAAACAGACGAGGTTGCTATCATATTAGGTCCAGGGACAATTCTAATAGAGTAAGTGCATAGAAGAAAGTAAGGGGAGGAGATAGGAAAAGGGAGAAGGGAAAGGAGGAGATAAAAGAGTAAGCAGTCAAAAAGAGTGGAGAAGCAAGAGTGGAGAGCGAATACAATTGCAGAAGTCAGTAGTAACACATAATGTTGCAAGCCAGGATACAAGATGAAGATGGGAACAGTATAATTCAGGACCACCATGAGTACAAGATGCAGAGGAAGTCCAGCATGAGAGTTGAGAAAGAGTGACACACCGTGAATGAATGAAGTCCATAAAATTCAAACCCAGCATTGGCCACTAGACAGTGATGGTGAAGGAAGGCACCAGGTGGGCGGGGCTTGCTAAGTGGTGAAAAAGAGCAGCAGGCAGGAAGGTACCAGGTGGGCGGGGCTTAGGCCAGGTGATCCACTTGCACCTGCTCCCCATCTGCAAAGGAAAAGAAGCTGGAGGGCTCCTTAAGTAGGGAAACAGAGCGGCAAGCAGGAAGGCACCAGGTGGGCATGGCTTGCTAAGTGGTGAAAAAGAGCGGGAAGGAGGAAGGCACCAGGTGGCGGGGCTTGCTAAGTAGTGAAAAAGAGCGGCAAGCAAGAAGGCACCAATTGAGCGGGGCTTGCTAAGTGGTGAAAAAGAGTTGCAGGCAGGAAGGCACCAGGTGGGTGGGGCTTAGGCCAGGTGACCTAGATCCACTTGCACCTGCTCCCCATCTGCAAAGGAAAAGAAGCTGGATGGCTCCTTAAGTAGGGAAACAGAGCGGCAAGCAGGAAGGCACCAGGTGGGCGGGGTTTGCTAAGTGGTGAAAAAGAGCGGCAAGCAAGAAGGCACCAGGTGGGCGGGGCTTGCTAAGTGGTGAAAAAGAGCGGCAGGCCGGAAGGCACCAGGTGGGCGGGGCTTGCTAAGTGGTGAAAAAGAGTGGGAAACAGGAAGACACCAGGTGGGCGGGGCTTGCTAAGTGGTGAATAAGAGCGGCATGCAGGAAGGCATCAGGTGGGCGGGGTTTAGGCCAGGTGACCTAGATCCACTTGCACCTGCTCCCCCTCTGCAAAGGAAAAGAAGCTGGAGGGCTCCTTAAGTAGGGAAACAGAGCGGCAAGCAGGAAGGCACCAGGTGGGCGTGGCTTGCTAAGTGGTGAAAAAGAGCGGCAAGCAGGAAGGCACCAGGTGGACGGGGCTTGCTAAGTGGTGAAAAAGAGCGGCAGGCAGGAAGGCACCAGGTGGGCGGGGCTTAGGCCAGGTGACCTAGATCCACTTGCACCTGCTCCCCCTCTGCAAAGGAAAAGAAGCTGTAGGGCTCCTTAAGTAGGGAAACAGAGCGGCAAGCAGGAAGGCACCAGGTGGGCGTGGCTTGCTAAGTGGTGAAAAAGAGTGGGAAGCAGGAAGGCACCAGGTGGGTGGGGCTTGCTAAGTGGTGAAAAAGAGCGAGAAGCAGGAAGGCACCAGGTGGGCGGGGCTTGCTAAGTGGTGAAAAAGAGCGGCAAGCAAGAAGGCACCAGGTGGGCGGGGCTTGCTAAGTGGTGAAAAAGAGCAGCAGGCAGGAAGGCACCAGGTGGGCGGGGCTTAGGCCAGGTGACCTAGATCCACTTGCACCTGCTCCCCCTCTGCAAAGGAAAAGAAGCTGTAGGGCTCCTTAAGTAGGGAAACAGAGCGGCAAGCAGGAAGCCACCAGGTGGGCGTGGCTTGCTAAGTGGTGAAAAAGAGTGGGAAGCAGGAAGGCACCAGGTGGGTGGGGCTTGCTAAGTGGTGAAAAAGAGCGAGAAGCAGGAAGGCACCAGGTGGGCGGGCTTTGCTAAGTGGTGAAAAAGAGCAGCAAACAGGAAGGCACCAGGTGGGTGGGGCTTGCTAAGTGGTGAAAAAGAGCGGCAGGCAGGAAGGCACCAGGTGGGCAGGGCTTAGGCCAGGTGACCTAGATCCACTTGCACCTGCTCCCCCTCTGCAAAGGAAAAGAAGCTGTAGGGCTCCTTAAGTAGGGAAACAGAGCGGCAAGCAGGAAGCCACCAGGAGGGCGTGGCTTGCTAAGTGGTGAAAAAGAGTGGGAAGCAGGAAGGCACCAGGTGGGTGGGGCTTGCTAAGTGGTGAAAAAGAGCGAGAAGCAGGAAGGCACCAGGTGGGCGGGGCTTGCTAAGTGGTGAAAAAGAGCGGCAAGCAAGAAGGCACCAGGTGGGCGGGGCTTGCTAAGTGGTGAAAAAGAGCGGCAGGCAGGAAGGCACCAGGTGGGCGGGGCTTAGGCCAGGTGACCTAGATCTGCTTGCACCTGCTCCCCCTCTGCGATCTTCTGAATCCTCAATGGATTTTTTCTTCTTTGATCTCCTAGTTTTTCTGTTACTTTTTCTAAAAAAGGAACAGTTGCCTGATCTTCTACGCCTCAGGGACCTGGGACTTATTTATCTACTTGATTAGAAGTTGTTGGTGACCTATGCCTATCTAAATTGTGATTTCTTTATATGATAATCATCTGACATGTAAAGTTACGCTCACCTGGACCCCACAGTGGTGTCGATCGGACCCGGACAGCTGCGGTCTCCGTCAACGTGATGCTTAGTGCAGAGATGACTGTCTGGACTGGCCCGCCTAGTCTTGTCTGCTGGACCCGAAGAAATATTTTCCTGCAAGTGGAGACAGGGATTAGCCACCTGTGGGTTTTAGTGATGGCCTCCCAACTGTTCTCGCTCTCCCCCACTAATCACCTCCGATATCCCCTAGTAACCTCACCTTATGTTTGTAAAAGATGAGCTCTCCATCCTGCGTGTCTTGCAGGGGCGCGTAGATACCAGTTACTTCACTGGTTTGAAGGCGTTAGGAGAGTTCCGGTAAGCATTGACTCTGAAGTCCCAGGCGGGATTGGTAAGTATCAAGTTCGAAGAGTTCAATGTGCCCGATGTTCACTCTTGTCCCCTTCCTTCCTTAAATTGCAACTGAGTTCGTGAGAAGAAGGTCTCGTAGCTGCTGCTGGCGTTCAGGTAAGAGTCTGTGTTACCCAACGCTGTCCGGTAACTATTGCATGCGTTAACTTGTTGTTTTTCTCCCTGTTTACAGATGCAGCATATGAAGATATGGAGAATAATACCGCCGGTGGTAAATCAGGTAAGTCTATGGTGGTAAGAGGTATTTGTTGATTCCCTTGGCTCACCTTGTTATTCTTGTGCCCCTAGGTGCCAGAGTACAGCGAAGAAATGATGGAGACAGTGCCGGATCGAAAGATGCTGTGAGAACTGGTGAGTATGGCGCCGTGCTGGAGCTGGCGAAGCGATGCGTGCAGGACTGATGTACTTTGCAGGTCGGGAGATGAAATGGATCCGGAATTTGGTGAGGAATTTGAAATAAGTTTGTTTTCTAACCTTGTCCTTTTCTTCCTCTTTATTCTAGGAGCTCTGGATTTGAGGCGGGCGTGGCAGAAGACTGGATGCTGGCTGCAGGCACGCGGGGGTGGCAGAAGACAGGATGCTGGCTGCAGGCACGGTGAGAGTCACGCTGCTGGATGCAGAATAACACGAAGCATGTGCTGCTGTTCGGGCGTGGTTTAAATAGCCTCCAAAGTAGTCCCAGGAAAGAAGTTCCCCAGGACCACACCCGAGTAAAAAATAGTCCCTGTAGTAAAATAGTCCCATCCAGGCCTCACGTTGGCTTGGATTTATTTGCAGCATGGTCTGCATGAGGTAAGTAATGACTATGAGCCTGGCGCCTATGGCGCCAGGACTGATTTTTATTATGAGCCTGGTGCCTACGGCGCCAGGACTGAACCCAGACAGCCCCTAGCTGGGGCTGCTGGGGTTTTTGTAAATGTCTGGATGCCTGCTCCCAGGGCTGATGGGCTTGATCCGGATGCCCGGGGGTAGGCATCATGACAGCACTCCCCCCCAAGACCCCTACTAAAGTTGTTCTTCCCCTTGGCCCTGGTTTGTCTGGGAAGTTCCGATGAAATTTCTTCACCAACCGAGGTGCATGAACGTGGTCACTAGGCTCTCATGACCTTTCCTGTGGTCCGTAACCTTTCCAGTCGATTACATAAAAAAGTCTTGATTTAACCAACTTAGAGTCCAGGATATTCTTTACCTCGAATTCAGGTTCTCCATCTATTAGGATGGGGTCAGGTGGTTTGGCAAGTCTTGTCCCGGGTTGAACTACTTTCAGAAGTGAAACATGAAAGACAGGATGGATCCGCATATTAGAGGGTAATTCCAACTTGACGGCCATCGGGTTGATAATGGCCTTAATAGTGTAAGGTCCAAAATACCTAGGATTAAAAGTCCGAGTTCCTTTTAGAGGTATGTGTTTTGGAGCCAGCCAAACTTGATCCCCAATCTGATATCGTGGAGCATCGCTTCTATGTTGATCAGCATTTTTCTTATATTTCTCATTCGCTTGTTTCAAATGTTCTGTTGCCTCCTTAAAGGCTTGTGTAATAGTAGAGTGTAAATGACTAACTGCAGGCATTTCTAAGTGCTTAGACGAATTGAGTTTTGAGGTTTGAGGGTGATGTCCGTATATTGTATAGAAGGGGCTTTGTCCGGTTCCAGAATGTACTGAGTTATTGTATGCATATTCGGAAATGCATAAAATATCCTTCCAATTGCTTTCGGTCTGGTGCAGCATGCAACGTAGGTACTGTTCAAGGGTCTGGTTGGCCTCCCCGTCTGAGCATCGGTCTAGGGATGGTGACTAGTTGATAACCTCACGTCGATTTGCGCCAATTGACAACATTTCTTCCAAAATTGTGAAATGAGTTGACTGCCTCGGTCAGAGACCAATACAGAAGGATATCCGTGTATTCGAACAATGTTTTCGAGGAACTCCTTAGCCAAAATTGAAGCGGAAGGTAATCCTTTTAAAGGAATAAAGTGGGCCATCTTGGAAAAAAGATCCACAATAACTAGGATGGTGTTAAATCCATTACATGGAGGTAGATCTGTAATAAAGTCTAAAGACAAGGTGTGCCATGGTGTAGGTGGAATATCCAAAGGTTGTAAAAGGCCACCGGGTTTTTTATTCTGGCTTTTGTTTTGGGCGCAAATGCCACAAGACATCACAAATGACTTTACGTCTTTTCGCCAAGTGGGCCACCAGAACTGTCTCTTAATTTTCGCTTCAGTTTTTGCAATACCTGGGTGCCCTTCCATCAGGGTGTCATGGTAATTGGAGATGACTAGTTCTTGTATTTCCTTGTGTGGTAGAAATAGTCGTCCTTGATAGTAAGGTAGGTCACTGACGACTGAGTAGTCCGGGCCTTTATTTACCCAGTCCTGCAGGGTTGCTGGATCGAAGAGTTGTTGGATTTTTGAATGAATATCTTCTAGTGTCTGTTGAGTAGTTATGCCAAGAATTCTTTGCTCAGGAATTATTGGCACCGGTTCCAGGTTTGCATATGCTTCTCCCATCCCTATTCGGGATAAGGCATCTGCTTTGCCATTTTTGCGGCCTGGTCGATAAGTGATCACAAAATCGAATTCGGCAAAGAACAATGCCCATCGAAGTTGTCGCAATGATTGGGCTTTGGCTGTTTTTAAATACAGCAGGTTCCGGTGATCAGTGATTACGGTAATGGTATGCCTGGCACCAAGAAGGTAGTGCCGCCAAGCCGTAAAGGCGGATTTGATAGCTAATAGCTCTTTATCGGTAATTGCATAGTTTAACTCAGGTGCTGAGAACTTTCTGGACCAAAACGCTACTGGGTGAAGTTGACCGGTTTCAGGATCCTTCTGGGACAGGACAGCTCCCATGGCTAAACTGGATGCATCAGTTTCTACTATGTATGGAAGCTCAGGGTGTGGGTGCTTTAAGACAGGTGCTGAGGTGAATTTCGCTTTCAGCTCTTGGAAGGCCTTTTCAGCCTCTTCGGTCCACAAGAAGCGTTTGTTTTTTCGCAAAAGTGCTGTGATGGGGTGTACAACATGGGAGAAGTCCGGAATGAATCTGCGGTAGAAATGAGCAAATCCGAGCATGCTTTGTACCCCTTTGACTGAACTGGGTGATGGCCACTTGAGAATTGCGTCCACCTTTCGAGAGTCCATTCGGACTCCCTTTGGAGTCAGGATAAATCCAAGAAATTCAACTTCCGTAGCATGAAAAACACATTTTTCCAATTTTGTATATAACTTGTGCTGGCGTAGTTTCTCAAGGACTGCATGCATGTGCTTAACATGGTCTGATTCTGAGGATTGCTGGAGCCCAGCAATCTGCCATGGGGGAGCCGCATTGTAAACAACACCGGCAGAGCAGTTTCGGTCCCCTGCTCGCCTCCTCTCCTCTATGCCCCCTAATGTGGGGGTCGCAGAGGGAGAGGGGCGCAGGGAGGACCGGTGCTGTATTAATAACACAGCTCCCCCATGGCAGATTGCTGGAGCCCAGCAATCTGCCATGGGGGAGCTGCGTTATTGCCAGTTGCAGCCTTTTCATAACCCTCCTGTGTGGCTGATCTTCAGATGTCCACCTGCTCATTGCCCCGGACCTGCACTCGCTCCCCGTCCACCCATCCTGCCAGCTCCAATGCCTGCAGCCTTTTCATAACCCTCCTGTGTGGCTGATCTTCAGATGTCCACCTGCTCATCGCCCCGGACCTGCACTCTCTCCCTGTCCACCCATCCTGCCAGCTCCAACACCTGCAGCCTTTTCATAACCCTCCTGTGTGGCTGATCTTCAGATGTCCCCCTGCTCATTGCCCCGGACCTGCACTCGCTCGCTGTCCACCCATCCTGCCAGCTCCAATGCCTGCAGCCTTTTCATAACCCTCCTGTGTGGCTGATCTTCAGATGTCCACCTGCTCATTGCCCCGGACCTGCACTCGCTCCTCGTCCCCTCATCCTGCTAGCTCCAATGCCTGCAGCCTTTCCATAACCCTGCTGTTTGGCTGATCATCAGAAGTCCACCTCCTCATCGCCCCAGACCTACACTCGCTCCCCGTCCACCCATCCTGCCAGCTCCAACGCCTGCAGCCTTTTCATAACCCTCCTGTGTGGCTGATCTTCAGATGTCCACCTGCTCATCATCCCGGACCTGCACTCGCTGGAGCCCAGCAATCTGCCATGGGAGAGCTGCGTTATTAATGCAGCACCAGTCCCCCATGCGTCCCTCTCCCTCTGCGACACCCACATTAGGGGGCATGGAGGAGAGGAGGCAAGCAGTGGAGCACCTTTGCTGAAAATGTTGGGGGGGAAATGACATCTGCTGAAACGTTTCCCCAGCTAAATGAATGGGGATAAAATGGTGTGCCATGAAAGTTGGGAGGGACAAACACCCCTGTCCCCCCTAAAATTACTGTTGGCTTACCTTGGCAACATCTTTGAAAAGCTACATTTTCTAAACCTCTCCCTGCAAGGCACAGAAACCACATCATTTGCCATGAATGCAAAAATATCAGCCTTCAAGAAGAAGCTGGAGCTTTGGAGGAGGAGGGTTGATATTGGCATAGCCGATGCGTTCCCATTATTAGAAGATGCTCTTGAGGAGACGGAGTATGATCTTTCATGTGTTTCTGAAGTAATTGGAAACCATTTAAATGCTCTCAGAACCAGTCTCGAAAAGTACTTTCCTGATGACAATTGCAACATGGATGACTGGGTGTTTCAGCCTTTCCTAGCTGACGTAGGAGCCCATCTCCCAATACAACTCCAGGAGGAACTAATGGAGCTCCAAAGTGACCGCCTGTTAGAGAGCCAATTCAGAAAATTGTCTTTGGGTGCATTTTGGCAACATGTGTCTGCAGAGTTTCCAACTTTATCGAAATGTGCAGTAAATGTACTGTTACCTTTCAGCACCTCATACCTGTGCGAAATAGGGTCTCTGCACTTGCAGCCCTAAAGACAAAATATCGGTCAAAGCTGGACGTGGAAGAAAGCCTGCGGTTGGCTATTGGAAAAATTGAACCCAACATTGACAGGCTAGCTGGTGAAAGGCAGGCTCACCCTTCACACTAGTTCTCCAGTATGCCACTGTCCAACTTGCAAGTGACAGAATTGACAGTACGTTATTGTACTTGAGAAACAAATTGTTACAGCACTTGCATAGCAAATGTTACTACAGGACAGCAATATTGGGTGTTTTCGTTTGTGTGAAATAAATATCCAACACTATTTTTAGTTGAGTCCTCTGTATTATAGCAAAATAATCGGAATGCATTGTTCACAAATATTTGTCTCCTAATCTGATTTGAATCATTGCAAGCAATGATTTTGAAACAACGTGGTGTTTGGCATTCACTCCTTCATTAGGGGCACCATTCTACTCCAGCGCGCGATAACCATTCGCAACCAAGTACAATTTTGGAGTCCATATGTATAGGGGGGGCCTGGGCCGGCGAAACTTTTCTTAGAGGGGGCTCGGGGTCAAAAAGTTTGAAGACCACTGACTTAAATGTTCATGCCTTTTTTTGTTCCAATTCTTCCAATTCTATTATGTAACTCTAATTTGGTGTTGATATCAGCCAAGCCATTTTCTAGACCATCTTTTGTAAATATTGTATTCAGTTGTTCCTTTAATTTAAGGATCTCTAACTTTAATTTAGAACTGGTTTTAGATAATGTGTCAATGTTCTGTGTCAGTTGGGTTCTCAAATGATCTGAGGATGCCCGGTGGGTGGTCTCTATGTAAATATTCTTAATATATGGAACTGTATATATGTAATTACCACCCGGGGGGCCTCGGGGGGTTGTCAGCCTACCAGACAATCTGGAGGTTCGGAATGGGGTCTTTACCTCATGGAAATGACACTACTTTGGGTCAACTTGTAAAGTGTAGACCACCATCTTTCCTGTAAGGATAAAGATAAGAGTGCCTTTGCTTATCCCCTTTCTGCAGCCCCAACTTCTACATCCCTCACATGCCTGCTCCCTGCCCCACTTAGCTGGTGCTCCCTTGTCCCTCTACAGTGGTGCTCTGCCATGTAAAGGGAGAACACAGGTTTGATCCCGGGTCCACGCTTAGATACCTGTGGGCATTAAGGGCATTATAAACAACCAATTACAAACAAAGTGACTATGTTTAGTTGCCTTCTCCCCAGTCTATGGTGGGAATCTTGTCTGTGGTTTCTTTTAAGTTGAGAAATGGCAACACGCTGTTAATCAACTTTAAAAAAAAGATGTCAGCACCCTGGTATAGCATGGACAATGTGGGTGTTATCGACCATTAGGACCAAGTTAAATGCCAAAGCTCAGCTGCCCAGAACTCCCAGTATAGCCCAAGGTGAGGGTCTATGAAGCTATTATATGAGTTTTTGGGATTGAAAACAATTTGGAAATCCACCTGCTATGTTTGCAGGGATTTGGCCAGGCTGACTGGGAGCACTTAGCTATTTGTTGACAGGGCAAGGGAGAAGTGGGTCTTGATATACCATGCTGAGACACGTCTGACAGATGTACCCTGGCCAGGAAATGGAGTGGTGGCCAGCAGAAGTCAGGGTCAGGGCATGTCTGCCAGGTGCTGTCCATAGAAGAATCAGTGGTGAGGTTGGAGTCTTGGACCCGGCTTGAGTAATTCAGGAGGGATCCATGTTAAAGTTAAGGACCAGAGGTTTGTGTTCCTCTGCCGTGTTAGTTGGGAGAGTCCGGGCTGAGCGAGGGAGCAGTGCCTGTGGCTGAACTCGCAGAAGCACTAGCATGTTGCAATACGTGCTACACTGAGAGCATTTCTGGCAGCTCAGACTGAGGGTTTGATGCACCCTTCCCGCAATGGACAATTTCTGCGGAAAATAAGAAGTCTGAGCTCTCAATCCTTGATCCCCCCAAACATGTTCACAAAAGACAAACTTATCCCTTGTGTCTCTGTCCCAGTCACCTTTCTGTATTACTGCTGTTAAAATCTTGTCTCCTTTAACTGTCTTCAATTCAACCCTTCAGGCTTCAGAGTACATTTCTTATATGCTTGATAATTGCAACATCAAGTCATTATCATCTGCTCCTCATTCTGTACTATTCAAACATGCATTGCATGTTCCTTCGACTACTACAGGAGCCACACATGTGCCTTAAATTGCCTGCTTCTGAACACAAGGGGCCAGATTATTTAACATTTCCACCAGTGCAAGAAAGTTTGCTAATGCTTTGATAATACAAAATGGAGCAAACATGTTTTGTCGCAGCCCATATTATCTAGAAATGTTTGCACTAGAACAACAATGAATCTGACTCTTTTGCACTATGTGTGTGGCACAGCATAAAATGAATCGTGTTTACTATATTTAATTTTTCTATTATGCCACAAACATAGTGATTATAGCAGTCTGCTTCAATGTTGCCCTAGTGAAATTTTCTTTTGATAATACTGATTGGGGCTAAACCTGTTTGCTCCATTCCACATTATCTAAACAAAAAAACTGGTGCTAAATGAGTTTTCTCTGCTTTTTTGCACAAGTGCAAAGCTTTAATAATCTGGCCCCAGATCGGTATTCAAATATGCCCTATACATGGCAGACACGTTTCTTAATGAAAACCTCAACCTTCTTTGCCTAAAAAAAAACTTGACTTACAGACCTCATTTGCAGCATCTTTTGCGCAGACAGAAAGGAACTTCCTGATTATGATATTACATTTGTCTATCAATCCTCTTTCACCATGAAAACACTCAACTTCAACAGCTAACCTTCATTTGAATATCTTTTGTGCTTAATGCCACCCCAATAGCAATGGCTACAGTAAGAATTTCATCATCAACCACTACCCCACAAGCCCAATCCCCCTTTCACTAACGACCTTGAAGGCTTCACAGTATCAGTCTACATTTTCTTAGTGGACACCATTTATTATTACTATTATTATTAGGATATTTATTTAACGTGGGCCTAGATATGGGAAGCAACAGGGCACTTTACAATCATAGGTTGAGGAACAAGGTTACGGAGCAGAGAAACAAAGGTGTGGGGATCTAACAACAGGGGAGTGAGGGCAATTGTCAGCAATCTGGTCTGCAAGTAACCAGGGGAGGAAACTGTGGGGATCAAATCAAAAAGTCTCAGGTATGGTGGGGAGTGGATGGTGCATGGACCGAAGTGTTTGGGAGGAGACATTCCTTGAAGAGGAAGGTCTCGATATCCTTCCTGAACTATAGAGGCGAGAGGGCGAGCTGGATGTTGATGGAGATGAGGTTCCAGAGTCTTGGGGCATAGACAGAGAAGGCCTGTGCATAGTTGATGGTGAAAGGAGCATATTATGTGATCAACCTGATACCTCAGCCCCCCACGATCTGAAACTCTGCATAGAATCCACCACACTTCCTTCAAACCACTAGTTCAACTTCCACATACAAAAAAATCAGACAATGGAAACACTCAGTTATTGAAAATTTGATGGAAACAACCTCCTATAACCAGATTGCCCTACATCTGACTAACTTCCTTTATTGACAACCTACTCCCATTCAAGACCATTAGAAACAGTCACAAGTCCCACTCAGGAAACTTGTATCACTCTTCTCTGCAGGACATTTAGAGAGAAACTAGGCCCCTAGACAGTACCTAGAAAGATTTTGGAGGAAACCTCTATTCCCCGATGACAAAATGTTATTCTACCAGAATTGCAGAGGCCCACAAATCCCCAAGCAAAGCTCTTCAAGGTGTTTTTCCGAAGTACTTAATACGTTGACCGTGAGTAAAAACATCACACTTTTTTAACAAATATTTGTACAGATTTTATTTTACCTCAAACATGTAGATGGGGGTTTGGGGTTAGGTATAGAGTAAGGTGGAGTGTGCATAGTTGAGGGGGGAACAGGGGTAACATCGGTAAATAAAATTGGTATTTTTACTCAATGCCAAACCTTTTTCCAAATCCATTAAAATAAAGACCTCTGAAACCACTTTCACCAGCCACTAAATCTAAACTCTTTGATAACTTAAATACTCCCAGCATTACTGTATCCATCCCGCTCATAGTTCCACAAGATGTCAGGAATTCTATCAGGCCCTCTCACCAACTGCATTCTCTTGATTCACCCCTCAGACTCTTTCTCAATTTGAAACACTATTCCCTTAATCCAAGGCCTCATGCCACACCTTGATCCATGCCCTTTGAGAGGCTTCAAAGACCTCTCACCTGTAAACTTACACAATGCCATGGATATTTTCAAACCCTCACTCACCTCTTGAGCTGTCCCACATCTCTTGAAAGAAGCTGTGATTTATCGTTCTTGTGAAAATAGCCTGAACCATATGGAACTTGTTATATGTCTATCAAAAGAATATCTTTCCCAGCTAAATCGCTACAGAAGGCTTTCGGCAACCAGCTACACTGCTACAAGGAGGACAACTCCATCCTTGACACCCACCAGGCAGGTTACAGTGCCCGAAGAGGAGAAAATAGGTTCTTGTCTCCTAACTCGGTGATCTACGAATGACTGGAGTTATTGGGCCTCATCACGGGTCTGGCAGTATCCCGATGGTAATACCGATGGAGTACCGCCAGTGCACATAGCACTACTGCTACTTCGTCCGGCGATATTAGCACCAGATCATGAGTAGCGGTTGGGCAGTTATTGCCCATTCCCCATTGGACCCAATGGGGTTTTCATGGTGCTATTAGCGCCTGCATCATTAGCGCCGGGCTAATAGCGCCCAAAACAGACAGAAAGCAGGATTTTTACCTCCAACAAAAAGCTGGAGGTAAAACTCTAATCTTTCCGCCCAACCCATAATAGGGCCAGCACTTAAATGCAGTGGTAATAGCATTACTGCTACCTTTAAGGCCTACCGCCCAACTCATGATGAGGCCCATTGATTGCATCATCACCAGATCCTCATTGAGCTTTAAGCTGTTCTTAAAAATGTTGACTATCAGTACCTACTGAATGGTCAGTAGTCATTTGTTGCACTTTAATGTCTCATCTCTTTCCTAAGACAAAGGAAGCAAAATGGCATGCTCTTCCAATCCCACTGTACCATCAGACGTTTCACACATGGCATTCCAAATGGCTGAGGCTTATTATTCCTGATCTTCAATCTCCATTTGACCACTGAGTAGCATACATTTGTAATTTGGATGTGTATAATACATGAACGCTGAGCTCCTGCTCTACCTACATAGGAAAAACTCTGAAATACCTTCTTGCTCCCTGTTCCTCAAATTCCTGAATGTGTGCCAGCTGAATAAAGCCAAACCTCTCAAAAACAGTCCAGGCTCCTTAAAGATCTAACATGTTTTATTGACCCAACACGAATTCCAGGTCAGTTCCATTTTCAGTCAGTTTCTTCCAAGTTAAAATATGCCATTAAATCTACCCATTCCACCCCGTTTGGATCAGGTGAAAGCTGTACATTTTATATTATCTTCCCTCCTATAGGAGCAGTCTGTGATGCCTAATATCGTTGAACCCTAACTTTTCAAGCAATGCAGAGAGCTGATGTTAGAATATATCTCCTTATTCGAGGAGTAAGTGGGTTTTACCCACCAAATATCCTTACCCCCTTTTGGGACAGCACCAAGCTCTTGGATTTGAGTATGGGATAAGGTTTGTGATGGCATAAGGGGCAGGGATGTCATTTCACCAAAATGCCAGGGGTAGCGAAAGTGACATCACACAACCCTTGACCTCTGATGACATCACAGGAAGTAATGTAATTTGACCCCTCCCCAAAGTGATATCACGGGAAGCAATGCAACACAACCTTTCACCCCTTGACAAAACAGGAAGTGGCATCACATAGCATTGTTCCTAAGTACACTACGAAAAATATGGTTATGCTATCTCTATAATCTGATATACATTCCATACAAGAATAGATCACCATATGTATAGTTAAGATCAATGTGTATAGGCCCATATTACCAAATCACTGTGAATGCAAGCAGACGTCCATGTCCAAATGATATTATATAGCACTTACGCTTAATCGATTTATATAGGAAAAATATACATACAATAACAATCAACATGTGTTGGTACTCATTTATCGACCTCAGAAGGATGAAAGGCTGAGTTGGTGTTTAAGAACAGACGAAATCGGTAACTCAGCGCTGAAAAGTGCCTGAATTAAACCGTTAATGAGTCTCCAAATTATTGTATATAATTCCAGAAATACACTTTATTTTGTATTCCTATTCTTTCTTACTTAGGGTCACTTCTGAAAGTGTTAAGACTTGTGGAAACCCTGTTCTTCTTTTAAAATTTTATTTTAAGAGACCTGAAAAGAAAGCCAGCCACTCTAGAAACAAAGAGCCCCATGGCACTGGCTACAGCCCAAGAGCTTGCATTTATAAAAAAAAAAAAAAAAATGTAATTTCTTTTTTAGGAGTAGCAAGGGAGACCGCAGAGGTGGCAAGGGAGACCTCAGGGGTTTTGCGACCTCTGGTGATCCCTAAATGATGTCCCTGATAAGGGGGCCTTTCCGGTATGTTCCAGTGGGATGACACATCAATCGCGCTGTTCCCCCTGTAGAGGGAAATAAGGTTTTTTTTTTAGGTCTGTGAGCTTGAGCTACCCCACCCCTATTTCCCTATTCATTTAGTAACCGCTCTATATCCTGTCATTTCAGATCCCTTTGAGATTCTCTCTCCTTTCTCCTCACAGGCTGAGAAACTGGAGAATGACATAGTGTTGTGGGTGGTTAGTTAATTCACTAACCTAGGATCTAGTGGAGAAGAGAAGGGTTAGGAAGATGGGGTCATGTCAGTTGCTGATCAGAATTGATATCCTTGTTAGGAAAGTGAGTTCTTCTGCTTTTGGTGTGGTTATTTCCAGAGTTTTCTCTCCATACAATGCTTCTTGCAAGGGTACATCCCCTTATCTGAACAAACACGTTCTTGGGCTTTCACTGTGGTTACTTTCACCCACCGAGTTATTAACATGCTATATTTTTTTCCAGGGGGTTAACGTCTGCAAAATATTTGTTAAAATACATAGACTAGGCCATGTGATTATACTAATGCATGCAAGAGTACTATGTTCCATGCTGTGGGTATCAATACATGGTAAGTCTCATTAGGGCGTCTTATTACCAGGTGGTACAACTGGTGTCTTGTTTGGTGTTACTTCTTCTGTACTTGTGGTTTCACAGGTTCCGCAAGTTTACTGAAACAGCCTGAGCCTCCAGTAAGTCTTCAGAGAGAGATTTGGAGCCTTGGCACGGATGCACCAGAGTCAAACAAGATCTTCAGGTAAGATGTTTCCACAAAGGGAAAGGAAATGGCAAACGTGGATGTATTCCTGGTCTGGGCCTTTACAGGCGCCTTTCCAAGATGGCCAACGGGAATGGCATGCCTTGTGTTATTTGCAGTTTTATGGGATTTCCCATTTATATAAGATTCCACGGTTGTCTTCGTAAACAGATATTGCTATGGTGGATAATCATGCGTATGGGGTTCAGTGTTGTGTTGTGGTCAATTCATAGCCATCTGGATCTACATTTCTGTACCTGGGTGGCCCACCCTGGATGTATAGGTCTCACATAGGCTTTACCACCTTTTCTCCTTACCTAGTTAGCTTTGCAGAGAAGCACCTGGTGAGATCCCAAGGTATACTGTCTGGATGGTAACCTGATGTAGCCTCTTTCTGTGCTTACATTTTGATCATATACAAGACCTACAACATGTCCAGAATTCTGCAGCAGAACTAGTACTTTGCCTCATCCACAGGGATCACATATCTTGAGCTCTGGTTAGTCAGCATTTGTTGCCTCACACCACAATATCCTTCTTTCACTCTGTAAAAAATACATATTTAAAATGTCTCCTTTATTCATCTGGGCAACAAGGCCAAGGGTCAACCAGTGTGGTGATTACAATTCTGTTGAATTACCTATAGTGGGGAATTGTGATATACAGAGAAGCAAAGACAGGTGGTTGGGTCGAAGAAAACAGGATTATTTGAACAACAACTCTGGGTTACCCACTCTGGGTGTAACAGAAATGACAAGGTCAGTGGTTTTCTTCTTCACCTCCCAGTTGCTTCTAAAGAAACTGAGAAAACAAATCACATACATACAGGGTATGGGTGTGCTCTTCTTAGCCGCCTTTCTAATAGGCCCAGCAGTATGCCAGTACATTGGGTTGTCGTCTGTCTCCTGTGAGAAAGGAAATCCAAAATACATACTGTAATGGGCCCGCCGTCTTTTATCTCTCTGTTTGGTTCATCAGCCAATCCTGAGCTATCACACATCTTACTGTATTACATTGCGTGTTATGGGAAACCCTGCCCCTCGTGCAACTTTCTCAACTCCTGGCCGGCATGATGGCTTCAGTTCCCTGCGGTCTGTATCGCATCTGGGCATTCCTGGATATATCTGGAAGGCTTTGTTCCTGGCTGTCTGATATGGTTCCCCAATCCTTTTCGGTAAGCAATATCTATTTCTTGGACTTTTTTTTGTGGACCACGTCTGCATCTTGACTGCTGTGGAACTTAATATGGCCTGGGGTTTACTGATGCAAAATATGTTGTCCGTCCTGACCTCTAGTCGGTCCTCTTTGTGATCTAGTGCTGGCACTGGGGTCCTTGCTAATTCCGCTTTGCACTTGTGCTTTTGAATGTTCTTTGCGGCAGCTCTTTGTTTGGTGAGATATGTGCTCTGCTGCGTGAATGGCTTTGTGGCTTCAGTTTGGCAAGATCCAAGACTGCCCCTGGTTGCAACCTCACAGTGATCCAATCTATTGTTGCAATTTTGCAACTGTTAAATAAATAAATAAATTAACACGCATGCCTAGAAATCATTGAGGTTCCTTCCGACCCTGGCGGTAAGGGGATAATGGTGCCGGTAAAGGTGCCGGAGCCGTCAACCCCTTACTGCCTCATTACGAGTTCTGCTTGTGGGTCCCGTGAGCAGCCCAGCATGCTAACAACGAGCCTGTAATTAACGGGCCCGTTGGTAGCATGCTCCCCATTCCCATTGAGCCCTATGGGGGCTCGAATGGGAATGAGGATGTACCGGGTCCAGATACCTTGAATGAGGAATTACCGGGCCCTCCAAGGTCGGAATGGCCCGGTAATTCCTCATTCACGGAACCCGGACCGGAACCCGGTAAGGGGGTAGGCATGCCACTAATAGTGGCATTGTTACCTCCTACCTCGTAATGACCCCATTGTGTCCCTTCATGGCATCAAAGAACAGAACAGTGCAGGTTTTTCTGTCAACCCATTTACCTTTCTTTTTACACACTGATTCCAGTTTGCCACTTATGACACACTTTTATCCTCTAGCTACTTTGCCTTATCTTTGAGTAGAAAGTTCTCCTATGAACTTCAGCTGTAAGGTTCATTGAGGTTTTCACTCACATTTGTGTTGTGGAGTTCTAATCTGGGATGCATATCCTGAGGGTGCCCCTGAGACACCAAAAGCATTGCAAAGAGATGGTGCTCCAGGGGCACTCTTTTCACTGAGTATGTTTACTCACATCGTTGTCTGTGTGTTCTGTGTGAGCTGCACAGGATGGTGACAGCTCTGAGATCTAGATTGGGGATATTAGGGCACATACTGCTGTACCCTGGAAGTGTCATTCTTTGCAGTGCACCCCTTCTGTAATTCCAGTATTGAATGGTGGTGGAAATAAAATGCTGGACTCAAACCTTGAGTGAGGTTAATTCAGTACATCTTTAAAAGCAGCACTGCAGGGCGAACATGGAAATGGACAAAACACGATCCCCAGGCAATCCCTGTGATGCGGGAAATGCATCGGAGGGACAGGGCCTCCGTATCCTTGTCCTTCACTGCTTTTTATCGTGTGTTCTGTTGTGTTTTCCGCACAGGAGTTCATGTGGGATTCCTGGCGGTGCAGCTCTCTCTCTTTTGGTTTGGTGAATGGACCCGTGAGATACCCTTATGGCACCCATGGGTGGGGGTACAATCCTGTACCCCTAGTGTTTGTTTTTGGGCACCTGTGGGTGGCCCGCAGAGCAGGGTATGGGCTGGTGGCAGCTCCATGCTGAAATTGACAGGTGCGCGGAGTATCCTCCATTTTGGGATACCCAGGCCCTGCCATTGGGATCAGTTGATTACTGATGGAAAACAAAATGGCCCCTGTGGCCTCTTGCTTTCTATTACCTATTACCTTGTTATCCCAAAGTCCTGGGAAGCCCTGACTCTGTCCCTTCCCCCTGGCTGACTGTTGGGTGGAAGTGCCATATATGGTGTTGTTGTGAAGGCCTGGCCAGACTAGCTGGAGTCTTCCCAGTGACTGTATGTTGTGGGTACCTCCTGTGGGTGGAACCTGGGTGAATGGAGTGTACGACCAATATGCACTTCTTGTTGTGGTTGTCTGGTTTCTGGTATGAGAGACAAAGACTGAGACAGCCCTGCCCGAAACTGGCCTGAATGCGGTGTGTAGTGTTGAATGGCTGGGTACTTGTCCCAATCCACATTCCTTGTTGTGAGTGTCTGAGCGGGAGAAGGATGGCCTGAATGCACTGCGTGCCTGATTGGCTGACTGACTGCATGAATGCCCTTCTGGATGATTGGCTGCTGAGTGTGACCTAGCAGTGTGGATGAGAGACAGAATAGTATATCTGGGGACCTCTCACCACTGGAAATTGTTCAGAAGCTGAAGTCCACTACGACGAGTAACTGGAGTAACTGAAGCTTGACCTTGAAGCCCCGCTGGACGAGAAGAAGTGCTGTTGCTCTCCTTCACAATCTTAAAGCTGCTGTGTCTCCAAGGACTGACCCAGAGAGGACCTGGTAAGGCGCCCTCTTCCCGAGCTACGAGGGACCATCGTGCACCAGCTGATCTTTGCCAAAGCTCCCTGGTAGACAGACCTTCGACAGGCTGCCGATCCGAGACGGGGACTGCTGCGGAATCTCAAAGAGAAGCACCCGGACTGTGGTCCACCACTGTCGATGACCACCATCGCTGACCGGAGCCACCGTGGTCCCGTTTGCCTAAGAACTTCAATTGACCATCGGACACTCTCGTCTGCATCGTCGCCCGCTTTATCCCGCTGGAGAAAGTCCGACTGTTGACTCGCCGAGGAGCATCCGCCGGTGGGTTTCCCGCCACCTAAAGACCACAGAGACACCGACCACTCGACGCCCTTGTCGGGCCACAGTTCTTCATCCTCTCTTTGCGGTCCAGAACTATCATCACCGAGGTGCCCCGCACGCCTCTTCCTTGCAGGACGCCAACGCTCCGTCGTCGACGAGCACCGCTAGGAACGAAGCTGCCCCTTCACCGCCGTAGTTCAACCTGTTCTCCATCGGACGTTCGACGACCCGTGAATCCTGCCTTAAAGGGAGGGCACTCAAGAAGGGCCGTCGATTCCCCGACACCTAACGCCAAGTTCTTCAATGCCTCTCGACGATCCGTGGCTCCTGCTTTAAAGGGAGTCACTCAAGAAGGATCGGTCGATGCTTCTTCGAAGAACTCTACTCCACCAGATACATTGGGGGGGTAAAACATTAGTAGGAGGAAATAAGACTATTGAACAATATATGGACTGGGCTTGTGTTATATATCTTTATTTACAGGTTGCCCAGGAGGGGGCATCTCCACACAGAACTGTGCCTCCCGGTAGGGGTTTGCATTCTGCCTATTGTGTCAACCATCTTGCTTTCCCTCCTCTCTCTATTGCTGGTGTCCTCGTTATTGATCTGCGTGACATTTTAACCGTACAGTTGATGCACTTTAATGAGATTTGATAACATTGGTGGTACCACTTTAGAATTGTATATATTTATCATTGTTGATTTCCGAGTACAAAGTGCGTTATTGTGATCGTGTACATACCTTTGAATATTAATTATATATAGACTGTGTTTTCAGTAATACAGTGTGTGGACATTCCTTTGTGGGGGTTCGGGGACTACACTGTACTTAAGAACCAGCCTGTATCACCTCCTGAGAAGCTAGGCCTTGATTGCTCGTCCATTGCTACCGTAATAGAGAATCTTGGCTGGGGTCTTCTGTGCCTCTCCTCTACCATATAGAGGGCAGAAGTACAGACAGCCCCTACCAGTCTTTACACTCCCAACACTTAGTTACGTTGCTCCTTTATCCAAAATGTATATAGGTATTTTGAGACAAGCATGGTGTCAAGAGATGACACACACAACCAAATTCAAGTTTCAAAGAGCTTTATTAAAATGTCAGGATGGTATAAGGCCTAATCTGCCCCATAACCGAGGTAGGATTTCTCCTGCCTATAGGAAAGTCTGTGTCTATAAGTCCAAATCAAAGTTCTGTCTGTGTCCAAAACCTATGCTTGCCCTCACATCCAGAAATAAACAAAGTGTGGGATTCCTCTCAACCAAAATAGTGTTAAAAAACAAAGGGCCTCATCACGACTTGGGCGGTAATGGTAACGCTATTAGCCCTACCGCCGAACAACCCGGCGCTAATAGCGCCGGATCACGAGTTTGGCGGTAATGTAAGTCCCCATTCCCCACTGAGCCCATTCGGGAATGTCCCATTCCCCACTGGGCTCAATGGGGAATCTTCGCGCTAATACCGCCGGCGGTAAGCGCGAAGCCCTGATTCGGCGGACCCTTAAATCCGGTGGTAATAGCACTACCGCCGGATTTAAGGGTTACCGCCGAAGTCGTGATGAGGCCCAAAGTCTTAGCTGCTTTCCCTGAGTTAAATACGATACAGTTTATACAAGAAAGAAGATCTTGAGGTTTCCCTTCGCAGTGATACAGTTTCTCAGTTCTTTTGAATCTCAGGGTTCCATTGCCCAAGATTCCAATGTGGTACATATTCTAAAGTCATTTGTTCAATGTTCTAAGTAGGAAAACAACAGGTTCACTTGATCTGCCTTCTAGATTGCCTTATCAAGTCGTTGACAGTTTCCAGTGGCTTACTTACAATGTTCTTTGTTGATCATCATTTAGGGTTTGTGTGGTCTAGGTACAGTTATCAGACCACACATTCCATCCATAACAGGTACCACAACCAGGAATCCTCTACTTCCTTTTGGCTTGCTTCATTATGACTGTTATATTTATCTTGGGACGATAGCTCAGGGGCAACATGCACACCTTGGATGCAAGATGATGTGGAGCAACACAGGTTTGAGCTCTGGGTCTGTACTTAGAAACCTCTGGGTATTAAACACGATATAAATAACCTATAACAATAATAGAGAGATCCCTGGTCTAGGCACGGTTGTCAGACCACACTATCCATCTATTACAGGTTGCGCAACCATAAGTCTCTCCTTGGATATGTTTAGCCCCTCATTGGCTCTCCTGCCTGAGGCTTGGGGTTTTTCTACTATTGTTCTCCTTTTGGCGAATTCAACCCTGTTCTGCACCAGTCTTTATTTTGCCACAAGATCACAAATCTTCCTCACATTTGTAATTCATATACTTAAGTATTGATTCAATTTGCAACTTGTTGTAATTCTAATACTTAAGTGTTTGTTCACTTTGTCACTTGTTATAGTTCTGTTCACAAATCTTTTGCCTCAAAGATGTAGATTCAATAATTAAGTATTTGTTCAATTTGCCATTTGCTTTAATTCGAGTACTTAAGTGTTTGTTCACTTGTTGATAAACAATGTAACTTGCAAGTGTTTGTTTGATACTTGATATCATTTGTTCTTAATCAAATAGGAGTTTTCATTGAGTTTGGTATTCAATTTGATGGGCTTTCATTCAAAAAGCCATTTTCATTTAGTTTGACATTCAATAGCATTCACACCCACTTGTGCTTATGGACCGTTACTTGCCTGCGATCCCATGTGATCGCCCGGGTCTTTTGACACTCACAGACTTTTCAAGTCTCCCCTGTGGTGGTGCCAGCTTCTCCTGCTCACCTCCTCAGCAGTTGGGCAGCAGACCGCATTGACTTTGCTTTCCCGCTGGACAAGTCCTCGCCTACGGTGGCTTCTTGATTCTTCACAAGGAAAGCAGACAGTGTTTGTTCTGCTTTCAGCTCCTGTCTGGAGCAGGTTCGTTCTCTGACAACTCCACCTGCCCGCTGTTGCTTCTAATGGCTCCCAGACCCACAAACCCCATGCAACTCATCTTTCTCGGGTCCAGAAAGTGTTCCGGAATTGTGGCCAGTCTTCAGGTTCTCTGGTCAAGTGGCAACTCAGTGATTCTCCTTCTCCTCCTTCTCGTCTCAAATAGCATACTCCCCTTCCTTTATTACCTGAGCCCTCTTAAGGGTTCTCAGGTGTGTGTTGTTAACTGGAATAGCCCGGCTATAATGAGCCCAATTAATGTGACATGCCTGACCTTCAGTACGGCCTATACTTACACCATCTTGGTCTCAGTAGTAGTGTGGTTTTGGTCATAGGAAGTGTGCATTGTTCCTAGTTGCCTCTTCCTCTTCTCAGTACTTGGTAGGTATTTATAAGGAGAGGTAGGGCATGAGTGAACATAGCCCATTAAGGCTGAGGGAAGGGAGGATGATTCTATATTAGAAAAGGGGGGATACCATGTCTCACCTCACGACTCTCTCTCCCCAAATGCCCAAGGACCCTATACCCAGATGATCCCCCTCGCTTGTCCAGGGTTGAGATCCAAGATGGCCTTTCCCTGGCCGCCTGCACAGAGGACTCACAGGGAATTGCAAGGAGAATCCTCTCAGGTTTCTCACATAATTCAACATCTTGACTTCAATGCAATGAACAGAAGATTCAATGACTTAACTAATAAAGAGTTTACTCTTTTTCACAATGGACTTCAATAAAGTGATGGGCAATCCTGTTTTCCCGATGTCTCTCCTACCCTCTTCAAGAGATACCAAAACAGATGAGTATTCATAATACAGTTAAGACTCACACATGTTTAACATTGTTCATTTTCACCTACTTTAGTTACTAATATATGAATATACTTTTAGCACTTTTACCTGGCTCCCACACAGGTGTCGATCTGGACTGGAATGCTGCGGTCTCCACCAATGTGACGCGTAGGGCCGAGATGACGGACTGGACTGGCCCACCTAGCTTCGTTTGCCTGGCCCATAGGAATATTCTTATGCAAATGGAGAAAGGGAATTAACCACCCGTGGAGTTGAGCGTAAATCCCCCCACCCCGTTGTTCTCCCCACTGATCACCTTGGATGTCCCCTCTTATAGTCTCACCTGGTGATTTGAAAAGATGAGCTCTCCATCCTGCATTGAGCGCAGCGGCGCGTAGATAACCAGTTGCTTCACTGCCTCGAAGGAATTGGTGAGTTCAAGGACAATATTGATTCCGATATTCCCGGCAAGACGCCGTAAGTATGTAGTTCGCAAAAGTTCAATGCCTGACTTTCACTCTTGTCCGATTCCTTGCAGGTTGCAGCTTGACCCTACTGAAGAGTTCCTCGTGGCAACCGGTAATATTCTGGTAAGGATTTGTATTATCCAACACAGTTCGATAAAATAATGTCCATATGTAACCTATTGCTTTCTCCCTTATTCAGGCGCTGAGAGAAAGTATGAAGTCTCGGGGAATAATGCCTCCGGCGGTAAAATCAGGTAAGTCTTTTGTGGTGAGGAGGGTTCCCCTTGTTAGTCCCTTTGTTTCACCTTGCTGTTCTTTTGTTTCCCCTTAGGGGCCGGGGTTCGGCTAGAATGCAGTGGAAGATGCGCCGACCCGTGAAGAGGAATAGTACCCCCGGTGGTAAAATCAGGTAAGTCTATGGGGGGTATTCCTCTGTGTATTCCCTTGGCTCACCTTGCTGTCTTGTCTTCTCCTTAGGTGCCGGAGTGCGGCGGGAACATGCAGGAGGATGCGGTGAAATGTGAAGATGCTGCGAAGGCCGGTGAGTTCAGCGCAGCGCTGCAGCAGGTGAGGTGACGCGCATAAAATAACTTCTTTCTTCCAGCTCGAAGGCGCAAAGGATCGGGAATTCAGGTAAGGATCAAAGGTATTGCTCTTGTTCTAACCTTTTCTCCTTCTTTCTCCCTTTTTCTAGGAGCTCCAAACTTGAGGCGGGCGTGGCAGAAGACTGGATGCAGACTGGCAGGCATGGTGAGCGTTACGCTGCTAGATTCAGAATAACGCGAAGCGTGTGCTGCTCTTCGGGCGTGGTTTAAATAGCCTCCAAAGTAGTTCCAGGTAAGTATTCCTCCCCAGCCCCACCCGAGTAAAAAATAGTCCCTAGGTAAAATAGTCCCTTCCAAGCCTCTTTTGGCTTGGAGCTCTTGCAGAATGGTCTGCATCAGGTAAGTTTGCAGCATGGTCTGCATCAGGTAAGTTTTAATCTATGAGCCTGGTGCCTATGGCGCCAGGACTGACTCTCCATATGAGCCTGGCGCTATAGGCGCCAGGACTGCACCCAAATAGCCCCTAGCAGGGGATGTTGGGCTTGCTTGGGGTGACTTGATGCCTGCTTCCGGGGTTGCTGGTCTTGGTCTGGGTCCCCGGGGGTAGGCATCATGACAGCACTCCCCCCAAGGCCCCTCCTAAAGTCGTTCTTCCCTGTGGTTTCCGTTTGTCTGGGAAATTTCAGTGGAATTTTTTCACCAATCGGGGTGCATGAACATGGTCACTAGGTTCCCATGACCTTTCCTGTGGTCCGTAATCTTTCCAGTCGATTAAATAAAAATGTTTTGAGTTTATCAGCTTGGAATCCAGGATGTTCTTAACTTCAAATTCGGGTTCTCCGTCTACAAGGATGGGGTCTGGTGGCTTGGTTAGTCTTGTCCCTGGTTGTACTGGCTTCAAAAGTGACACATGAAAGACGGGATGAATTTGCATATTAGCAGGTAAGTCCAACTTGACAGCCACCGGGTCGATAATGGCCTTAATAGAGTAAGGTCCCAAATATCTGGGGTTAAAGGTCCGTGTTCCCTTTAGAGGTATATGTTTTGTGGCTAACCATACTTGGTCCCTATTTGGTATTGTGGAGAATCACTTCTATGCCCATCAGTATCCTTCTTGTATTTTTCTTTCGCCTGTTTTAAATGTGTAGTTGCTTCCTTAAAGGCTTGTGTAATCATAGCGTGCATATGGTCCACTGCGGGCATTTCTAAGTGTTGGGGTGAGTCAAGGTCTGAGGTTCGAGGATGGTGCCCATATAAGGTATAAAAGGGGCTTTGTCCAGTTACAGAGTGTACTGAATTATTGTATGCATATTCGGCGATCCAAAGAATGTCTTTCCAACTACTCTCCGTCTGATGCAACATACAACGCAGGTATTGTTCGAGAGTCTGGTTGGTCCTCTCCGTTTGATCATCGGTCTGAGGGTGGTGACTGATCGATAACCTCACATCGATTTGCGCCAATTGACAGCATTTTTTCCAAAAATGTGAAATGAATTGACTGCCCCTGTCAGAGACCAATACGGACGGAAATCCGTGTATGCGAACAATGTTTTTGAGGAACTCCTTGGCCAGGATTGAAGCAGATGGTAATGCCTTTAAAGGAATAAAGTGGGCCATTTTGGAAAAGAGATCCACAATAACTAGAATGGTGTTAAATCCATTGCATGGGGGTAGATCCTTAATAAAGTCTAACGATAAGGGTGCCATGGTGTAGGCGGAATGTCTAAAGGTTGTAAGAGTCCAGCTGTTTTTTTCTTTTGACTTTTGTTTTGGGCGCAAATGCCACAAGACATCACAAATGGTTTAATATCCTTTCGACAGGTGGGCCACCAGAATTGTCTTTTAATTTTAGCTTCAGTTTTTGCAATACCTGGGTGCCCCTCCATTAGGGTATCATGATAACGGGAAATGACTAGCTCTTGTAATTCCTTGTGTGGCAGAAATAGGCGTCCTTGGTAATAAGGCAGATCATTGGTGACAGAGTAGGCCGGGCCTTTCTTTACCCAGTCCTGCAAGGCTTAGGATCAAAAGTTGCTGGATCTTTACCTGAATGCGCTCTAGAGTCTGTAGAGTAGTCATGCCAAGACTCCTTTGTTCGGGAATTATAGGTACTGGTTCAGGGTTCACTTCTGCCTCTCCCAGTAATGGTATGCCTGGCACCGAGAAGATAGTGCCGCCAAGCCTTGAAGGCGGATTTAATTGCTAATAACTCCTTATTGGTAACCGCATAGTTTAACTCAGGTGCCGAGAACTTTCTGGACCAAAACGCTACTGGTTGAAGCTGGCCAGTTTTAGGGTCCTTTTGTTTGTTTGTTTGTTTATTGATTTATTTTGCGCGCCGGACCCTGAGGTAGCAGGGCGCATGTGACAAGAGGGCTTACAGCTTGGTTACAGAAGTTACAAGTTTACAGTAGTTACAAGTTTACAGAGCATGGTAGAACAATTTTCTTGGCTCCACAGGATGAAAGTTAGGCAATAGAGTACAAGTACAACAGTATGCTGACAACAAGTCAGAAGGCTGACATAACATAATAGCAAATCTATATCAGGTACAATACATGCAGTAGGAGCGTGGGGAGGATGCAGGTTACATAGCATTCTCAGTGATCCATTTTATTGTTTTCTTTCTAAATTTGTTGAACGTTAGGTCAGATCTAAGTGCGTGAGGTAGGGAGTTTCACAATTGAGCTGCCCTAACTGGGAAACTGGACCCTCCAATAGTGGAGAGTTTAAATCTGGGCACTAGAAGGCAGTTGGGGCTGGTTATTCTTGTAGGTCTAGTAGAGTTTTTCTAGTGAATCGTTCTGTTAGGTAGCTAGGGGCTTTGTCGTTTAAGCATTTGTGGATGAGGGAGGCAGATTTGAGGTTGATTTTTTCTTGGGTAGGGAGCCATTTATGTTTCCGTCTTATTTCAGAAATATGTGCTCTTCTGGGAATACTTAGGGCCGCTCTAAATGCATTATTTTGGAGCACTTGTATTCTGTTGATGGTTTGTTTAGATGCCCCTATGTAGAGGGAATTACAATAATCTAATTTTGAGAGGATAAGGGCTCTGGATAGAATTAGGCAACTGTCATCGGATAGGAATTGTTTCCCGGCTCGAATTAATTTACATCTATAGGCCGTGGATGAGGCCAGTGAGTTTACCTGTTTGGTAAAGGATAAGGTCGAATCGAGATAGAAACCTAGTGTTTTTACTTCTCTGGCGACCTTGATAGTGTTCCCATCATTGATGAATGCTGAGTAATTAGGGTTGAGTTTAGAGATGCGAGCTGTGGTGCCCAGGATGATGAGCTCTGTTTTGTCATCGTTCACGCATAGGAAATGTTTGGCCATCCATGCTTGAACGATGCTATAGACTCTGTTCACCAAAGCCAGATCTTCCACATAATCCCCGGTAAGTGGTAGGAGAATCTGGGTATCGTCTGCGTAATTGGTGTAGGTGATACCCAGATTGTCAAGATCGTCAAAGAGTGGCTTGGTGAAGATATTGTAGAGTGTTGGCGAGACACAAGATCCCTGGGGCACTCCACAGGTGATAGGTATCGGGTCTGCTGCCACTGTGGGGGAGAACACCCTCATGATCCTGTCACTAAGGAATGACTGTATCCAGACTATAGCCTCCCCTGAAAAGTGGCACGCAGAGTCCAAGTGATTACACAGGACTTTGTGGTGCACCAGGTCAAAGGCGGCTGAGAGGTCTAGTAGGAGGAGGAGTGCTAATTTACCCTCGTCTCTGAGTGAATCTATTTGGGCCTTTAAATCGATAAGGGCAGTCTCTGTGCCATGTTGAGGTCGGAAACCGGATTGGTGGGCGCCAAGGAGATGGTTCACCTCAAGGAAGTTCTGAATTTGGGTATATGCTAACTTATCCAGTATTATTAATAGGAAAGGCACCGTGGTGATGGGCCTGTAGTTTGTAGGAATGTAAGGGTCCAGTGTTTGTTTTTTCAGAAGGGGGAGTACCCAGGATTCCTTCAAGTTACGCGGGATTGTGCCAGTAGTGAAGGAGGCATTGATGAGTTTGGTGATGAAGGGAGCTACATCTCTAGCAACATCCTTGATCAGTTGTGCTGGGCATTGGTCGCCTTTGCAATTGGATGGTTTAAGTGCAAGAATGGTTTTCTCTACCTCGAGCACTGAGACCTTAGAGAAGTTAAATTGGGTGAGTTCTTTGGGTTTAGGTGTAGGTGTTTTGTTTGGGGGAAATTGGGTTTGGGCTGATAGTGTAACTTTCTTTAGAGCAATTTTATTTTGGAGGTTGGCCATTTTGTTGGTTAGTGCCAGCTGAATGTCTGTGCACCAGGTTTTATCTTTAATAGAGTCACCCTTTACTGCAATAGGGGTTTCCAATTCTTTTAGAATAGAGAAGAGCTCCTTCATACTGGAGTTGGCTTGGGTGATCCTGTTGTTATACATTTCTTGTTTGGCCAGGATGATATCCTTTTTGTATTGGGTTGAGATATTTATTAGATTGGATTTATTTTCTGCAGTAGGATGTAGGTTCCATACCGTTTTTCGAGTTTTCTTTTCTGTAATCTTAGGTTTTTTAGATGGGGTGTAAACCAGGAGTTGAGATGCTTTTTGGTTTACTGTTCCTACGTTTAAGTGGAGCAATGTTGTCGAGAGCATTGGTCATAGCATTGTTGAATTCCTCCACTAGGAGGCCTGGGTCAGTATGGTCTGGTACGGCGTTGAGATTAGGTAGGATATGGGGCAAGATATTGTCCGCTGTGATGTTTTTCTTGTCTCTGGTTAATGTGGGTACGTCGAGGGGGGGTGTTGGAGCAGTGGATCTTTTGGTATTGATAGTAAAGGAAATTAAGTGGTGGTCAGTCCATATTTGGGGTGTGATGGAAGTAATGGAGATGTTACAGTTGTGACTGGAAATCCAGTCGAGAGTTCTCCCTTTGGTGTGGGTGGACATATTCACTTTCTGCGTAAAACCTAGTTCTGTCAGGATGTTGGCTACGGAGGTTGCCTGGTGATCATTGATATCATTGTACCCTAGGTTAAAATCTCCTAGCACTAGAGTTTGTGAGGAGTTTTTTAGCTTCTCAGAGATAACAGTGGTAATATCTTCATTGAAGGTGCTTATTGGGCCTGGGGGTCTGTAGAGGAGATGGATATTTAGTGTTTGAGAGTTGGCGGTGGGTAGTTTGATGGAAAGAGACTCGCAGGATTTAAGGTTAGGTGTAGAGGTGATTCTCATGGAGAGATTGGTTTTGGCGATGATCGCTATTCCTCCACCTCGAGCATCTAGTCTGTCAGCTCTAAGGATAGTGTAGTTGTCTGGGACTGCTAACGTTAGTGCTGGACCTGCTGCCTCATGGAGCCATGATTCAGTAATGGCAATGAAGTCAAGGTCATTCTCCAGGATAGTGTGTGCTATGTCTGTGGCATGAGCAACTAAGGATCTGGCGTTGATTAATGCGCCTTTAAGGTCAGGTTCTGGCTTTATGGTAGGACGCAGGTTAGCGATGGTCAGTTGGTTGGTGGTGGGCTTGTTTCTTTTGGGGTGGGGTTTGCGGCTAGGAAGAACAGTAGTTTCCAGAGGTAGGAGTAGTCTCGGTCGAAAGTGATCCAGGTTAATGTTATATTTTTTGACCGGTTCGAAAATTTTGGGTAGGCGTGCCCTGAGTCTGTGGTTTCTCTGTGCTATATTGCACGGGGATTTGGAGATAGGTTGCATATGAGAGGCTCCTAGGCCCTCTGGGGGCTGTAAGGAGGGCATGGAGATGTAGATAGTAGTAATAAATAGAGCTATCAGATTAAAGAATGATAATGGAGAGACTGGGGTTGGCAGGTGAGAGTACATAGTGTTGTGGCTAGTCGAACTGGGGCCTGCTATTACATGCATCGATCGAATATTAGATAGCATAGGGCTAGATATTCGGCAGAGTAGGCTAGGTATAGGCGAAATAGGCTAAGTGCAACAATCAAGTATTGGGCAACATAGGCTGGTGAAATATTGGGCAAAAGAGGCTAAATGAAACAATCAAGTATTAGGCAAAATAGGCTGAATGCAGCAGTCAAATATTGGGCAAAATAGGCTAAAAGCAACAATCAAGTATTAGGCAACATAGGCTGAATGCAGCAGTCAAATATTGGGCGAAGTAGGCTAAAAGCAACAATCAAGTATTAGGCAACATAGGCTGAATGCAGCAGTCAAATATTGGGCAAAATAGGCTAAATGCAACAATCAAGTATTAGGCAACATAGGCTGAATGCAGCAGTCAAATATTGGGCAAAATAGGCTAAATGCAGCAATCAAGTATTGGGCCGCATAGGCTAAATGCAGCAATCAGTGTGCTGATCTGGAGTCACTTAGACCTTTCAACGCCATGGGGCTATCAGTGTGGGCCGTAAGGGGAGAGGTATATAAAAATGGGCCTGTTTATGCCGCCTGGTGCAGGTTATAGTATGGAGCTGCGCACAGTGGTAGAGTTTAGGGAGGCAATAGGCTGGCATGCAGGCATGAGCATAGGTGGGGCGCTGTTTGGCGCTGTTTGACAAGATGGAGTCTGTCTAGCTACTATAGAGTAGGAGCATACATTAGGTCTCACGATGGGGCAACAATGTCATGCAAGATGCATATACATAACGCTATTTTGGAAGGAGTAGCGAGAAACTGACTGCAGACAGGTACTTACAATAGATGAATTATCATGTGTCCAAAGTCCAGGTAGGTAAATCGTCAGGCGCCGCCCAAAGGCGAAGAGGGGCAAACAGGGCCTTAGATGGCCTTCGCTCGGCCGGCTCTTCCGCCTGCCGGCGGATGCAGCACTAATTTAGACACACGGTTGCTTAGCAACCATCACGACTTTTGAGACAGGACAGCTCCCATGACTAGACTGGATGCATCAGTTTCCACTATGTATGGAAGTTCAGGGCGCGGGTGCTTTAATACAGGTGCAGACGTGAATTTCACTTTCAGCTCTTGGAAGTCATTTTCAGCTTCTTCAGTCCACATAAAGCATTTATTTTTTCGCAGGAGTGCTGTGATGGGATGTACAACATGTGAAAAATACGGGATGAATCTGCGGTAGAAATTGGCAAAGCCGAGCATACTTTGTACTCCTTTAACTGAACTTGGTGATGGCCACTTAAGGATTGCATCCACCTTTTATGAGTCCATTCGTACTCCCTTTGGGGTCAGGATAAACCCAAGGAATTCAACTTCTGTGGCATGAAAAACGCATTTTTCCAGTTTTGCATATAGTTTGTGCTGGTGCAATTTCTCAAGGACTGCTCGAACGTGCTTCACATGGTCAGATTCTGAAGAGGAGTATACTAGAATATCATCGATATATACGACAACACAAACGTCAATGAGTTCACGAAGGACATCGTTCATGAAGTATTGGAAGGCTGCAGGTGCATTGCACAACCTGAAAGGCATCACCTGGTATTCGAATAACCCATACTTAGTGCGGAAAGCAGTCTTCCATTCGTCGCCCTCTTTTACACGTACCAGATGGTATGCCCCCCGGAGATCTAATTTAGTGTATATGCAAGCGTCCTTCACTTGTTCTAGTAGTTCAGGGATCAGAGGCAATGGGTATCGGTTCTTAACAGTTATCTGGTTCAATGCGCGGTAGACTATGCATGTTCTGAGGTCACCTTCCTTTTTGGGCACAAAGAACAAAGCTGAAGATGCAGGGGACTTAGATGGGCGAATAAAGCCATTGGCAAGGTACTGGTCTAAGTATTTTTGTAGGTGAAGGTTCTCAGGTTCCGTGAGGGCATAGATCCTGCTACAAGGGGGTTGTGCACTGGGTATGAGATCGATTTGGCAATCGTACGATCTGTGAGGAGGTAAGGTGTTTGCCTGTTCTTTTTGGAAGACATCCTGGAATTCTTGGTATTCAGGAGGTAGTTGCATGACTGCTGTGGTTACTGTGGCCAGGCCTGCGCTCAGATTTTTCTTTGGGTAACAGGTTTGCGCACAATCCAGGAAGGTTATTCTATTTTCTCGCCAATCAATACAAGGATTATGTGTTTCCAACCAAGGTATCCCCAGTATTATTTGGAACTGTGGGGCCTTGATTAGATCAAACACAATAGCCTCTCGATGCCCATCCGGACCCAATAATGTCATCTCTGCGGTGGAATGAGTTACAGGCCCAGAGGCAATTTCAGTTCCATCGACTGTGGTGATGACATCTGAGGTGGTTTTTCGGCAGAGAGGCAGATTCATCCTGGAAGCCAATTCGTAATCCACATAGTTTCCTATGGCCCCGCTGTCAATGTATGCCCTTACTGCGTGCATATGCGATGGCTGCCCTGGATCTACGAGGACCATTGGTATGATGAAATGCAAGGTCTGAGTATCCTTCTTCAAGCTCGGCAAGCAGACCTCTACGCTTGTCGGACGTGGTCGTTTCCCGAGTCAGACTCCATGTGGCTTTTATCAGCAGCTCCTACCACCTTCTTGGGTGGTTTTACAGGGCAATCCCATAGAAAATGCCCAGAAGTTCCACAATATAGACACAATTGCATTTGCCGTCTCCTTTCTCTTTCCTTCTGGGTTAAGGGTCCTTTAACGCCTCCGATTTGCATGGGTTCTGAAGCATCTGCTCCTTTGGGGATAGCGTGGGTTTTGACCAACACCCTGTTCTCAAACTTGGCTCAATCAGCCTTTCTGTTCTGAAGTCTGTGATCTAACTGGACCACTAAGTCTATATATTCAGCATAGTCTTGAGGTGGGTTCACGACTTGAGCCAAGACATCCTTGAGTTCTCCTCGAAGCCCTCGATGAAATAACGTGATTCGTTTTACCTCAGGCCATCCAGTTTCCACTATCAACCTATTAAAGGTTGCAATGTAAGATAGAAGGTCCTGGTAACCCTGTCGTAGAGACAAAAGTTCGTTATCCCGGGCCTGTCCTTGGGAGTGCCGGGCAAATAGTCTTTCCATGCTTGTTTGAAAGCCCTGAAAATCCCGAAGAATTGGGTCATCCTGAGTAACTAGTGGAATTGACCAATCAGGTGCACTGGCGCTGAAATATGACAATACAAAGGCTACCTTGGCTTGATCGTTTGGGAAGGCTCCAGGTCTGCATAAAAAGTGCAAGCGGCATTGGTTCATAAACACGGCGAACCTTTTGGGATCTCCAGCAAAGCGTTCCGGTGGAGCTAATGGAATATTTCCAGGTAGATTTATTTGCACAGGGTTACTTGATAACACAGGAGCTGGATTTCCCCCGGAACCAGGTAGGGGTGCTTGTCCAGCCTGGCTTTGCAATAGTTGCCTAGCAAGGTCATCAGTTCGCTCCTTTGACAAAATCAGTTCTCTCCTAAGGGCATTGGTTTCTTGACGGGCGGAATGCACTTCAGCCCTCAGTTCCCCTAGTAATTGGGCCAATTGGTCAGTCTCTGAGGTATCCATAACGCCCGGGTGGGAATTTGTAGGTAGGCTTCGCGTTCTGTTACGCTCATCTGGCTCCCACAGAGGCATCGATCTGGACTGGACTGCTGTGGTCTGCACCAATGTGACACGTAGGGCCGAGATGACGGACTGGACTGGCCCACCTAGCTTTGTTTGCTTGGCCCGTAGGAATATTCTTCTGCAAATGGAGAAAGGGGATTAACCACCCGTGGAGTTGAGCGTAAATCCCCCCACCCTGTTGTTCTCCCCACTGATCACCTTGGATGTCCCCTCTTATAGTCTCACCTGATGATTTGAAAAGATGAGCTCTCCATCCTGCATTGAGCGCAGGGGCGCGTAGATAACCAGTTGCTTTACTGGCTCGAAGGAATTGGTGAGTTCCAGGACAATATTGACTTCAATATTCCCGGCAAGACGCCGTAAGTATGTAGTTCGCAAAAGTTCAATGCCTGACTTTCACTCTTGTCCGATTCCTTGCAGGTTGCAGCTTGACCCTACTGAAGAGTTCCTCGTGGCAACCGGTAATATTCTGGTAAGGATTTGTATTATCCAACACAGTTCGATAAAATAATGTCCATATGTAACCTGTTGCTTTCTCCCTTATTCAGGCGCTGAGAGAAAGTATGAAGTCTCGGGGAATAATGCCTCCGGCGTTAAAATCAGGTAAGTCTTTTGTGGTGAGGAGGGTTCCCCTTGTTAGTCCCTTTGTTTCACCTTGCTGTTCTTTTGTTTCCCCTTAGGGGCCGGGGTTCGGCTAGAATGCAGTGGAAGCTGCGCCGACCCGTGAAGAGGAATAGTACCCCCGGTGGTAAAATCAGGTAAATCTATGGGGGGTATTCCTCTGTGTATTCCCTTGGCTCATCATGCTGTTCTTGTCTTCTCCTTAGGTGCCGGAGTGCGGTGGGAACATGCAGGAGGATTCGGTGAAATGTGAAGATGCTGCGAAGGCCGGTGAGTTCAGCGCGGCGCTGCAGCAGGCGAGGTGACGCGCATAAAATAACTTCCTTCTTCCAGCTCGAAGGCGCGAAGGATCGGGAATTCAGGTAAGGATCAAAGGTATTGCTCTTGTTCTAACCTTTTCTCCTTCTTTCTCCCTTTTTCTAGGAGCTCCAAACTCGAGGCGGGCGTGGCAGAAGACTGGATGCAGACTTGCAGGCACGGTGAGCATTACGCTGCTGGATGCAGAATAACGCAAAGCGTGTGATGCTCTTCGGGTGTGGTTTAAATAGCCTCCAAAGTAGTTCCAGGTAAGTATTCCTCCCCAGCCCCACCCGAGTAAAAAATAGTCCCCAGGTAAAATAGTCCCTTCCAAGCCTCTTTTGGCTTGGAGCTCTTGCAGAATGGTCTGCATCAGGTAAGTTTGCAGCATGGTCTGCATCAGGTAAGTTTTAATCTATGAGCCTGGCACCTATGGCACCAGGACTGACTCTCCATATGAGCCTGGCGCCGTAGGCGCCAGGACTGCACCCAAATAGCCCCTAGCAGGGGTTGTTGGGCTTGCTTGGGGTAACTTGATGCCTGCTTCCAGGGTTGCTGGACTTGGTCTGGGTCCCCGGGGGTAGGCATCATGACACCAGGTTATGAATAAACATGCCAAGGCAGCAAAAAGATGGCATGCATGTAAATATTACAGTGTTCCAAGGTTTTCCTCCATCCTGACTGCAAATGTATACGTCAGTAGTTTTCAAATCTAGACGCTGGCCTGGATGCTGAATATAAAGGCCCAGTCTCTCTTGAATCAGTATACCTTTCTCATTTGAATTTGAATTTGATCATAACTACATCTCTCATCATCATTATTTAGACTATCATTTACATATAACTGCATTTTTCCTCTACAGTCCGAACGATAAACATTGCATTCTAAAAGAGAGTCAGGAGGATAACAGTGTTTCTTGTGGCCCTGACATTTCCTGCCTCAGAGAAGGAAATGATACAGTTGCAGTAATCAGTTATGTTATGTTTTGTGAATGAAATACACATTTGGAGTGAATAACCAGGTATATGCCCACCAATGTAGAAGCACCACGGTGTTTGGATGTCTGCCATATATTCAAACCAAGGCATCCCTGTGATTGAGAGCTGAATGTGAATTCAGTTTACAAAATGTATACTCAACCTCAGGGGGAGGGCTTGCATCTTTATCTTGTCAAACCTGGCAATGAGTGTCGAAGAATTGAAGAAAAGGTCAGCACTGAGAGGAGCCGTGAGGAAGTACTGCTAGAATCTACCTGATTAATGGAAAACCCCTGTCAATGTCTGCAGCACTGGCCTTCTTTAAGTGACCAAACGAGGACCAGCGCTAACATAATTTTACCTTCAGCTGGTTAAACCAGCTGAGTCACAACTCCTTCAGACTACCTGGCCTGTGATGGCTGGCTATGTTGCATGCATGTATACTGGCCCGAGAAGGGGGGGGGGTCAATGGACAACCTTAAGCACAAACTGTCAGCAGCATCCTTGACCTGTGGCTAATTAAGAAACTCTCCAAGAAGCTTCTAAGAACATTTACACACCAAACTGTGCATCTTCTGGTTTCTGCTGCATCCCTGTGAACTGTTTGTTTCGCCCTTGCCAAGCAACCAGAGACTCCATAGATCATGACACCAGCCACTTGGACTGTTTGAACAACTTCAAAGTCTTCATTACTAACTTTTCGCTAATGCAGTGACATGACTGTGTAGACACCTGAACACAATCATGTTTACAAAATGACTGGAAGGCTCCAAAGCATAGTCCAGGGCCGTTTCCTCTCAATAGGCCTGTCTATTAAATGTTTGCACTAGACATTCTTCAGAACACAGATGCAGCTATATCTGAACGTACAACAAAATGCAGTCTGGAGCAATAGAGAATGCTCGACTGTGAGAAACTGAAGTGTAGCGCTTCATCCAATAGGCACGCCTGCTGAATTGTGAAAACCTCTGACAAAGGACTCCTACATCTGTTAACTGTTTGGGGTTTAACACAATCCATACAGAACAGGAGACCCAATTGCCTGATCCCCACTTTTAGCAACCAGAAACCCCCACAAATGCACTTGTTGCTACAATTGAACACTTTGAAATACAGGAACTGCAATACTAAACTTAATTACTGTAGTTGTAACCTAAAGACTTCAAGTCTTTCACCAAAGCCCACATATGGGAATTCTGTGTAACAACAGATAACATTGAAGCCCCTATGTGTGTATAACCATATTTAACCCTTAAGGCACCAGCAGTTGCTTCTGATCATCTTATGTTCTAACAATCAATTCACTTAGCACTGCATTTACGTCTTCCATTCTTGCTCACAACTTAGCTACCATATGTTTGTCTACAGTCCAGTGTAGACATTCTAAGACACCCCCTGTCCCCTCTTAATGGTTGGGATTTGGTTGCTTGACAACTGGTATCCTAGGCAACCTCACCCACACTCCATCATCCACCACTACAAGAAAACTGATGCCTGCCAATGTTTGCTCTGCAATCAACCATGCAGTAGACATTGGCCTCCACATCACCACACATGACTTGGATGCCATCTTCTTTACTGAGACCTGTAGGACATCCACCTCCATCCACATTCTAGATGTCCTCATCCCCAATGGCTACATATTCTTCAATGAGACTGTCCAAACAGGATCGGCAGAGGCCTGTCATCATTCACAAGGCATCATAGCCATGTACCCAACTGGACATCCCCACCACTGACTGTTTCTAAAACCTGTCCTGCCATTTCACACAGTCACATTTCACCTAATCTATAGATCACTCAAGCCCAACATCTACTGCATTGAAGACTTAACGGACTTGGTCACTGCCATGTCTCTCATGCATGCTAACACCATATTCCTCTGTGACTTCAACATCCCTGGAAACCCAGCAACCAATCAATGACAGTAGAACTCCATTGCCTACCTGACACTCTAAACCTCACACAGCACATGAAAGACCTAACTCACAGGAAAGGTACTATCCTCAATCTCATCACCACTACTTTGCCCGCCCCCCATAACAGCTCTCCATCCAATCCTGCTTGACTGATCAGACCATCTGACAATCTCCTTTGACATTAGTCACACTCAACTAGTGAAGCAAACCCATCAAGGAAGCCTTCAGATTATTCAGAGATTCCCGGTGGAGGCTCTCTAGGAAGATCTCAGCGAAATCCACTGCACGTGGGCTAATCTACCAGAACTACAAGTCACTTCACCAAGAACTCAAACACACCATCGCTACTGAAATCAACTACCATGCCCTAGTAAAACAGCACACCCTCAAGCCTAATCCTTCTGCACCCTTGTACACTCAAGAGCTCAACAAAAACAAAATAAAATATTAGAAAACAGGAAAAGTTTTGGCGATCATCCTGCAGTGCATCCAACCTTGTCATGCTCAAGCAACTCTGTTTGCTACATGCAGATGAATTACCACCATTGCCAAGGCTAATGACCAGCAACACATCATAGCCATTGCCAACAATGAAACAATGAAAAGAAAGCCCTCTTCAAAGCCATCAAGCACTGGACCAATGTTCTGCCTAGCATAGCCATGCTGCACAACATTAAAAAACACCACCATCAACTCTTTCTTCATCAACATCAGCATGATCGGCCAACTACACAAGTGACAACACTTTACACATGCCATCAAGCAAAACCACAACTACTTTTCATTAGACACTCATTATAGAAGAAATCACTGCCACTATATCATCCCTCAAGGCCACATCATAGGCAGACAACATCCTCTCTGATTCTGAACTCAAGAAGGACTCCTTCCTTACCTGACGACCATCAACAGCTCCCTCACTCAAGGTCCTTCCTCTCATCCCTGAAGACTGGAGAAATCTTCCCACTTTTCTAGATACCAACAGTGGACCCTGGCAACCTCAGCTACAACCACCCCATCACCCATCTTCACTTTCTAGGCAAGATCTGTGAGAAATCAATAGTCACACAACTCTGCCAATACATTGAAGCCAACAACCTTTACAGTCTTACCAATTTAGCTTCCGACCCAGATGCAGCACATAAACAGCGACCGTCAAGGTGATCGATTATGCCCTTAAAATCATTGATGGTGGCTATCCATGCCTCCTGGTTCGCCCTGACCTCTCAGCAGTATTCAACACAGTAGACCCCCAGACACTCAATGGCAACAATATTGCTGCATGAAGATCTGCGAGATCATCCTTACCTTGATAATTGACAACATTTCGTACAAATTCATTCCTCCAGAGCACCAGCTCTGCCTATCATCTGTAGAGCCCTGCAAGGATCCGTCCTCTCCTTCCTCAGTCTTTACATGGAACCATACTCGCTCCACACAACACCAACCTATCATCTGTAGAGCCCTGCAAGGATCCGTCCTCTCCTTCTTCAATCTTTACATGGAACTGTATTCGCTCCACACAACACCAACCAATTAGCAGATGACATGCACCTCTACCTTAAGATATCCTTCATTGATGACATCCATAGGCTCAAGGCCTGCCTCACATTGATCCAGGCATCAATGTTCCCTGCCGATATGAAGCTCAGCCCCACAAAGACTGAATTCCTACAGTTGGCCAACAGTAAGCACAAAACACCCTGTCATCCATGATTGGCTCTCTAGTATGAACCTTGAGGACTTCACACCCAACCTGGCCACCGCGCCAAGTCTGTTGGGTTCAACATAGAAAGACGCCGCTCATTCAAATAGCACATGTCAAGTGAGACACACACGGCTTGGAACTAACTTTCTCTCCTATGGAAAATCAAGCCCTTTATCTCAGAAAACAACTTCCAATATGCTGTCCAAGCCTTGGTCCTCTCCAATCTGGATAGTGGCAATGCCCTTTTGGAAGGTCTCCCAATGAATACTCTTGTATCCTGAGATGTGTAAAAACCATGTAAGGTACCTTGTCGGTACTCAGTCTGGACCTTCAGGATCACTTCTCAAAAACAACACAAAATAGTCTTTACTGGGAAAATGATTTCATGCAATTGAACTTAGTTTATTTGGGCACCCCTTCATGAGAATAGGCACACCACATTCAACATTAAAATCAATCTTTATTCTATTCAATGCTATTTTATCAACAACAACACAAATTCATCAACAAACATGTGTCGAAAAATCCATCTAAGTAAATGGGATAGGAATAATTTATATAACTGAACATGTTATACCAACGTGTACATTACAAATATCACCATCATTAATGGTGTGGTAATTTACAACACGTGCATAGAGTCACAATCTATTTCCAATTTCCATTGCAGTATTACATCAAAGCTCAGTGTTTATGGAGGTAATTGTCCTTGCAGGCTCTGATTAGTATGACCTTCATCAGGAAAGCTAGTGTGTTCCAATGTATCACTAACATTGCATTGTGACACTGTCAGAAAAAAATAAAAAATATTAAATATTGCTCATTTGTTTAGAAAATCCTTTAGAGGTGAGCTAGCTTAAATTGATTAAAAAAAACAAAGTGATCCCAGTGGGACTTACGTATCCTTCATTGTTAATTTGTCAAGGGGCCCACAATTCTGCTCCTTCGTCTTAGTACTTGAACATCCACAAATGGTAGTTTGCACTCCTACATTAGGTGTCAGGCGCTATATTTGGGGAATAAATGTCTACATACCCCATATGATGATGGTGGTACATTGCCTTTCTCGTTTATCCTTTTTGTTGTCCCCAATGCCAAGTATATGAGTACACCCAATTTGGGACAACATGTTGTACACTTAGAACGTTAGTATTATAATTTCTCAGTATCAAGATTGACAATATTGTATATACATAATATCTAACCCATTCTTCAATTCCTTATATATGCTACTGCTATTATAACAGTCTCATGTTGTGATTGATCATCTACGTAGGTGCTAAAGAAGATATTGCCCTCAACGGCAGGCCAACCGGGCCAGTAACGGCACCACTGCCCACATTAAGGGATCCTCACTTTGCTCACGCCCTTATCTTGGGGAGCAAGCTGTTCCTGGCAGGGTCGGCCTGCCGGCTCGCATACTATTACCTCAATATGATACATCTGTGGAAGCTTCCATAACGCCTACCTTTAGCAAATAACTAGGAACTTTGCATATTCACTCTCCATGATGCCATTAGCTCTTTTCTTTCAAAAAGGATTCTAACCAAGTGGAACATTCCCAACATTTACATGGTACACCTTTAGATTTGCCCAGGATAGTGGGTCACTCTTTTAATTAAGGAAAGCACAGTCAAGGGGATCCACTGTGCGAAACGCTGCAGAGAGGAGTCCTAAAATATACAAGAACAAATTAAAGGTTGGTTCATCATGCTTAATGAATAAAATCAAAAGCCAATAAAAGATCTGTTTCAGATTACTCTGATGAGCCCATAAGGTCGAAATGGGAAGGTAAATAACAAGTATGCAGCTGAAAAAGAAAAATAGAAATTACACGGCCCCAGTAGTGGCCGTGTAGTTATGGTTAAGTTGCTGTTTCCATAGGAAGAGCACTTTTTGGGTGGCTAATAACTCCGCTCCCCCTGGACGAATCCACACCAATCTTTGCAAAAAAAAGTGTATGGGCCACTGTGAATTTTCTTGCAAATTTTGGTGATGTTTGGTCCAGGAGGGGAAAAGTCATAGGGGGGGGTCCCAAAACTTCTTTTTTTCCCATAGACTGAATGGGAGAAAAACTTTGCGCACGTCTACAGTCCAAACGGCTGGATGGATTTTCACCAAATTTGCGGCAGGAGCTTGGTCCTGAAAGCGTGCATTTGTAAATTGGTGCGAATCAGTCCAGTAGTTTTCTTTAAAACGACCAAAAAGTATGTCTGAAAAAATTAGTGATATCTATGTCCGCTCCGCGGACAAGATACCGATTGGCTAATACGTAGCGTCATGTTCGCGGACATGTGGCGCGTTCACTGATTGGATGTTGAACGGCGTGAAGTGCGTCAGATTCTGTTGCTGCGCCCGCCATCTTTCATTCGTGTTTTGGTGTACGTGGACATCGCTGCTAACACATATAAAACAACACACCATTGCACTTGTTAACCTAGGCAGGCACCTGCACTGTTTGATGGAAACAGCGGTTCTGCAAGTGTATGGGATTAGCAGTTCTCATGCATGCATTCAGATATGTTGTTGCAAAGTCAGAATGTATTTTCATTCTGAGTGAAAGTTACTTGGTTTGCTTTTTTGGTTGCGAGCTCAGTAGGCCCACGCATCCGACTGAACTCATAAGGGTCAATTGTTTTTTGACCTTGAGCAAAAGGGAAAATTCAGGAAGAATGCAGGGAGTGCAAGTTTGGAAAAAATACCATTTGATAAGGTTATATATTCAAAACATTTGTAAGACACATGTAATATCAGTTGAAGAAGATTCTTTGCTGCAAGTGCATCGCTGTCTGGGTTTAACAAAGACAATGGAGACGGTAAATGTTGTTTAATACTTTTGACAACTCTACACCGGAACGAGTTTACATTTTTCATTACCAGAACAATAATTTCGGCATTATAACTGAGGTACTATCTTTCTGTGTAGTTGTAATTTTTTTTAAACTTATGGAAAGTGCAGTTTCTCGCCGTTTGTAAGCTATCATTAGGTTCACCCATGTTCAACGCTATTATTTCTTTAAAATGTATGACCACATCGATTTGTGTATCAGTTTCCACGTTCTTTTTTGTCTTTTTTGAAATTGTTTGGTAAAGGTTGGGTATTGATACATATTTTCTGTTACGTTTTCTGAACAGCTATATTCTGCCGTACTGTGATTGCCATGGATTCCAGATGCCAAGTGATGGATTCTTGGCACGCCAGATGCACGTACTCATGACCGGCTGCCTAATCGTCACTGTATTGTGGGACGACCGGCCAGGCCCCATTTGTCCATACGCTGGAGTGGCTATTAGGAGTAACATAACATCTTTTATGGTAGTGTAGGCCAAAGTTCATGCCAACGTCTTGGAAATCACCGTGAGACCGAAGCGGTTGCTTTATCAAAAGCGAATACTTTGTGTATGCGAAAAGATCAACGTGTGCCTCATGATTAACATTTTCGATGACGATCTAACAAACAAAGTTACTATTTGATTGAACATGGGAATAGTCAGATGGTCTCGGACAGTTTATTGTGAAATTAAAGTACTTTACAAATTCTAAAATTGTTAATGTTTTCCTTTAAAAAACAGTTTATTATTTCAAAATGTAACGTGCTACGTTGTATGTCGCTGTGTGTTCATTTGCAGGTTCTGCATCACGGCACGTAGGTGCTTATGGGCGCATTTTGCTACGCTGGAGAGGAACGTCATCCAAAAGAGTGTACAATATCATTAGGGTTGGTTATGTGACGAGATGTGGGAGTGTTTTCGTATTACACAAGTGTCGTAATGTAGTTAAAAAACGTAGCGGTATACGTTTATTGACTGAGGGGTAGGCTGCAGCCATGGGGAGTGGGCAGAATGTCGGGGTCATGGTATAAGGTCATGATCCGCACAATGTGGCTACTGCCCATTACCAGAAGAGAGAAAAGATAGGATTACAGTGGCCATGTCCACCTGGGACTGGCTTTGTGGTAAAGTTGTTCGACATTACGATACATTTGAAAGGGAGGAAAAAAGTGCTGGTGGTAATAGGTTAACAGCGTTTCCTTGTTGCTTTTTGCAGGCTGCCATGGAAAGCGAAGAGGGGCCATGTATGGAACAACCGCCTTCCCTTTCTATGGTGGCCATCTTGGAAAAGGATTTTGTTTTCTAATCCGGGACGCCACAGGCGTCCCGTGTTAGAACGACAAATCCTCTTTTTCAGTAGCACACTTTACTGCTTTGCAGATCTAGTTTGTTAATGGCATACGTTTTTGTGTCTATGTCCTTTACTGAGAAATATAAAGTAGATGGAGTGTATGCGATTTTTAAACTGTGAAAGGTGGTTCTTAAAGGAACATTTATGTTGTTTACGGATGGCTTTTTTTTGGGAAGGACAGCTAAGAAGGAAAGTTGCGGACGGAAATGAGCAAAGAGGCACCAAACAGTAATATGGGGGGGTAGGTGGACAGGGGAAAATGTTGTGTGTGTGTTATTTGTAAGGTAGGGGCAGTGTTTCACATGTTCCTTCATTACAGCAGGTGTGCTGTTTCTTGGGGAGGAGGGATGGCCTTAGCTCATGTCGTTTTCAGATAACTAGTACTTTTGCTAAAAGTATGTACTGTGTACTACATTGTTAATGGCTGACTACGATTAAGTGTTCGAGCTGTGCACGGGAAATGTTGAAGGTGGAAGTTCCTACATCAGTAAAAAATGTATTTCCGCACTGTCCACGCAGCATACATTTTATTGTTAAGTGTGTACGGATTCTGGGAGACATCACCATGCTGTGCACCAGCATATGGTCATGTGGCATTGTCTGCATGGTGTGCAATGAAGTCAGATGTTACTTTACATTATGATTACATGCTACTACTACCAACCGATCAACTTTAGCAAAAAAAACTTTGTTAAAGGGATGTTATGATTAATTTGCGCTACTAAAAATCTATGAAATTCAGTAAAAAAACTTAGTTAAAGGGACATTATGGTTAAGTTGCCCTGCTAAAAACCTGTGCAATTCATTAAAAAAAACCTTTGTTAAAGGGACGTTATGGTTAAGTTGTGCTACTAAAAACCTATGAAATTCACTAAAAAAAACTTTGTTAATGGGACGTTATGGTTCGAAGTAAAACCGAAAAACCCTTGAAATTCACCAGTTATGGTAAGCTAAGCAACCATAAATTGCGCCACCACTGTGCACTGCTAACACTAACACCCAAGACATCAAAGATGACATCAGAAATGTCATTGATGACATCACTGATGACATCACATGTCTGGCTCCCCTTTTTTTCCTTTACTGACATATCTAGGCCGTACCGTTAACAAAGATTTTTTTAGTGAATTTCATAGGTTTTTAGTAGTGCAACTTAACCATAACGTCTCTTTTTCAAAGTTCAAATAGATATATATATATATATTTAAAATACGTTCAGAGTTGACGAATATAACCGAGAGGCTAAAGGATTATGCAAAGGCATCCTCTTTAACTAAAAGCTATTTATCATAAAGCACCATTAAACATACACTACGTAATTGGTACATTTTCATCGGCATCTCATTACTAAGCAGAGTGAACATAAACCTGTCACTTCAGAAATTAGTGCTTCATCCAAACGTGTAAGCGACTGCTCTGACATGAGTGGTTATACACCTGGCTGCTGCTTTTTAATGAACCGCTGTATAGAGCGCTTTGCCAGGCTAACGGCGATCTATTGCTTAGGGAAGAGAGGCAGGACACGACCTCTTAAAGATTGCCAGGAGAACCTCCCCTTCCAGAGAGTTAGTCACATTTTAACCAAGGTTATTTCAGAGAAAGCCGACGAAAGTAGCATATTGCGTGCTCTGCAGTTACCGCACTCCCTCCCTCTCTACCGTTTATTATTATTAACCAGCGATATATTTGTCAAGTAGATAAACGGGCTTATCTCTTGATGGAGGGACTGCCAAAGGCAGCACATTAGCTGACCACTTACTGTAAGTTAGAAAACAAGCAGACAAAAAACAACACAGCCACGAAATAGTCCCTTCTTTCAAAGCCCATCAGACTCAATTTACCGCATGAGTAGAGCGACTATCATATAGTGTCCTTGTCGATGAGCAAAAGCACATTAGTCCACAGCACATATTAATTTTACACAGATGTGGTATATACTGGAGCTAATTAAGGGCACCATGGGCATCTCTATAGATCTCTAATGTAATTAAATTCACACTTCTTTGGCAACTAATTATTTCAAAGAGGTGAATACAAAGAATGGAAATAAAACGGAAACTCTTATAAATGTATAGGCGTAAAAACAATGGGTGGAATGAGCCGGTGAAATCCGTTTTTTTAAATATTCTACCATGCGGGATGTTTTGGTTTCAATACATTATATGCTCAAAGCAAAAGGAGAAGGAGTAGGGCCGTACAGCTGGCCCAAGATAATGTGTTGCCCGTTGCTATGAAAAGATGGGGCAAGACAATTGTTGTGAACACACCAGGTGAGACTACTAGAAGAAGGTTGCCGAGACTGTAGGTTCAGGTAAGACCTCTTTAATGAAGGCAAGGTTCCTTCAACTGACATCAGTGAAACTGTAAGAACGCATCATTCGAAAACTCCATAGCGCCATACACGGGGAAATGCTCCACCACTCCACGGGGTCCATTACTCGGACCCCGGACACAGGAAGCACACGGCCTTGCAGGATCCCTGGCGCAGGAAGAACTTCTTTGTTCATCTCATGTGGATTGATCAACCATGGAGCCAGCTACTGCAGGGCTGATGTACAGCTCCGGTGGTGCCACTCTCAGTCTAAGATTGTACCCATGCTTGTCTCCATTTTTTAAAATCACTGCCTTTTTTTGTTTTCAACATTAATTTAAAAAATAACATATTCCTGAAATCAAGGAGTCTGTAAAACAATTACACCACCCCTATGTTTGAAAATGTCTTACCTTCTAAGAGATAACCAGACATCTCTGTGTACAACACCAGTATTTTGTTAGCACAAAAGTTACTTTTTCAACAAGCAACCTGTGAATAAATTTTGCAAGCATGCAATGCTTTATTAACTCACTGTTTTGGTAAGTAACAAAACACAGGGTTATGTAGTGGAAGTGTTCACTGTAGAGTATACACAGGATGAGGGGTTTTGGGATGCTAATGACCTCTTCCAAGCGAGCTATGAGTTCACAGAGAGGGCGCCATTAATACTCCCCATTTAACACTTGTGTCTGCGCGAGCCCAGAAATAAAAGAAACAGAAATGAGAGAATGTCTTGGGGCCAGTGAAGTCTGGGTATGACTTTGGCCTGCAGCATACAAAAATGTAGTGGGGTGGCTAGAGGTAAACTCGGAGACGTTGAGAAAAATAATTTGGTATTTATTTCATGAATTGAATTAAGTAATGTATATCTATATGGAGCCCCGCTGGTGTCACTCTTCACTCTCAAACTCCAACTGCTGCAACCGTGCATGCTCCGTCTCGAACCTCCAGTACGCCTCCACGGCTAAGCTTTCCTGTCACGCGATGCTGGTGTCGCTGTGAGTGTCATTCTAATGTAAGGAACCCATGATGGCAACAGTAAAGACATACAGAAGTGATCACAGTTCAAGGGTTTGTGTTAAACTGTATATGCAGGTTGGAAAAACGCCTAATCTAAACCTAAATCTAAAATGGGAGAAAGCTACGACCATCAAATAATAATGAGGCAGTCCTACTGGCGTCTTGTCAAATAAAAGGGCCTATACTAAAAGAAAAACGATTGGCAATCCTAACAACTAAATACAAAAAGAGTGTGGCCTAGGATTCACAAAAAAGAAAGAAGTATTCACAAATGCTAAATCAGGATGTGGAAGCTGGGGGTCTTCCTTCCCCACGTTTTGAGCACGGGACAAGGAGGGACTCCAGAGAACAGCACACTCTCAAACTTTCCCAGCACCAGACGAGAGTTCCATTCTAAGCTATCAGGACCTTTAGTGGTTAAGTCTCTTTCCTACAAAAAGTCGTTTTCCTCTGAGGATCTCATGTGTTCAAAATAACAACCAAAAAGTTCCTTTCCACCTATTCGTTGGGTATGAGTTTTCACTCCTGGATCCCCCTCTTCCAGGTTCAGACCCTTCTCGAATGTTAGCCTCCCTCCGTTGGGTTCACTATGGCTTTCCTCAAAACACTTTCACCTGTTGCATTCACAAGTTTTAATGTCCTTTTATATAATCCACTGGGGACATTCCTCTGTCGGGTTCACTCTTGTCAGTGGTTAAGATTCAGTCTAAACCTTCCAGCCATCACCTCTTTGTTTTTGCTTTGTCACCCCGAGTGGGACGGGTATGCCCAGACGTGGGTCCCGTGCCTGCTGGGCCTAGAGACCCAAGCTACTCCTCACGGATGAGCCCCAACAAGGGCGAAACATGTTTGGGGATGCTTGTGGTCTCGTGCAGAAGGGATGTGACCTAGCAGTTCGGGCTGGACTGCCCCTTTTGGGGTGGGGCCAAGCCTGATGTGCATATGGTCTTTCCCCTTCTGTAATGGCTTGGCAGGCGAAGAACGATGGTCTGGAGGTTAGATTCAGTCTAAACCTTCCAGCCATCACCCCTTTGTTTTTGCGGGTTCACTCTTGTCAACACAATGGTCATGATTCGCCCCATTCTGGAGGCATCCCTCCGTCAGGTTCACATTTGCCAGCCTCTCAGTTTCTTCTACTTTTCTACTATGCAGGATTCACTTCCCTTGGTTTTCCAATGCTTTGTCGGTCGAAGACTTTCAACCGTACAGGGCATTTTGCTAGATCCCTGGATGACCACTTTGAACTTTTTCTTGCGGCTTTCCCAATGCCTTCTGGTATCGGTAGTCTCAACAATAGTGAAATTAACCAGAGTCTCTCGGATGAGCACCCACGTGGTGCTGGACCCCTCTGCAGCTGGTTTAGGAGTACGCAATTCTTTGATTTTCCCTTAATTTGCCATTTGCAACTTTCGTTCAACACAGTTTGGTGCTTAACGATTCTCTCCTTGACTCACCAGCTGTGATCAACTGCTTGTCTTTTCTTGTCTCTGTAGTCAAGAATGGTACCACGGTAGCAAGCGTCTCTCCCTGTCTTGATTATCAGTGTATGAGGGCTTAGTGTACCGTTGACATCTGCTGCAACACATGCTGGCTATTGTTTGCAGTCTTTTGATTCCTTTGATGGAGGCTTTGCGGCTCTAGGCAGAAAGGACAAGGGCGCTTCTCTCCTTGTTTCCCCTTCAGTTCTCGACGCCTTTCTGCTCCTCTTAAATTGCCGTACTGGGATAGCTGTCTTGTTGTGGGGTCTGCCTTGCCCGTAGTGTGCTCTCGTGCTCCACCTTTTATCTATGTGGGGAAAGGTAAGGGCCGCCAGGTGTGTGTGTGATTCTGGTCTATTGCCTGACTTTGCCTGACCCTTGTGTTGGGACATGTCAGGTAAATGGCTCTGTTGTTTGTCCGTTGCTTTCATGGTGTGTGAAAGTGTTTGTGTCAGAAATGGGGGGGGTAGCGTTTCTGAGTATCCTACATGGTAGGATGGGGAAAAGGTGTTGGAAGAAGGGGGATAACGCATCTCACCAGTCAGTGTCCCACTTACACTCCCTGAGGACCCCCCATCCAGGTGACACTCCATCACTGGTCCACAACAACATGGATGATAGATCCCTGGGCACTAGTCAGGGGGACACCTCCAGGTTTTTCACACTACATATCCCCTTCTCTTCACAGGGAAACAACACAACTTTGTACAGTTCATCTCCTACACATATCCTGTCATATGTTTAGGTCTCCAGTAGATTCTCCCTGATCTTGACTGGCAAGAAATCCCAGCTGTATGATCAGGCATGGAAAATCCACTTTTGTGTTTTTATAGTACTCTCGCATACACTCCTTCGAAAAATCCTTTATCACTTTGAGATTTTTCAGCAGCATTCTCTCTCTCATCAGCATACTCATTTCTACTCCCTCCTCTTCTATGAAAATATCCCATCTACTATATGTGGATGACCTTGTGTTGCTGGATTTCACCAAAATTGGTCTGCATTATCAACTAGATTGACTTCAGAAATATGCACAGCTGACTAATTTAGAAATCAACATAAACAAATGAAAGAAATCCGGCCCTAAAAATGGGCAGTGAAGGAAAAAAGAAAACATGTAAATGGTATTTGAATGACGTAGAAATAGCAAAGGTAGCGTCATTCAAATACTAGGCATCACCATTTCCTGTAGCATGGTGGAAACTGGAGCAGCTGAGTCATTGAAATGCAAGGGGAGAACATTGACGAGCCAGGCGGTAATCCTGAAATGGAAATACTGCAGATACTCACTGACTCCAATTATAGATTTCTATAGAACAAAGGTTATACCAACTTTAACCTATGGCTCAGAAGTATTTCTTAACCTCCCAGCAAAAGGGTGGGCCCTAACAGAAGACCGCTTTTGGAAAAAAGTGCTTGGGCTACCTCGATCAACATCAATTCAGAGAAGAGCTAGGTCTGAGCTTGTTGCTAATGGCAGTGCAATGGAAGAAACTGGGCCTCATTACAAGGTTGGGGGTCCGGTAATAACGATACCGGTAAGGCATTACCGGCATCATTTACCAGCCCATCACGACCTGCAATTCCGGTCATATCGGCATTGATAGGGATCCGCTGTGGCTGTGCACCACTGTACCGGTATGCGCACGTGCGCGCGGGCACCGTTCCTGTAATACTGGCATGCCACAAGGAAGAGGACACTACGAGTCTCACAGACATGCACATACTGGCATCCAGATGCCGGTAAGAAGGGCCACCATGATGCCTGCAATACCGGCATCGCAGATCACCCGTTAATAGGAAACTGCTGTGTTCCCAACTGCCACATGTGCACAAAATCAGCAAAGGTGGAGGCAATGGAGCCTGGCTCTGCACAAAAGGAGCACACCCACACACCACACCCCTTCCAAGACCAAAATGATACCACTTGCAGTCGCCATACTGGAGCTGGAGGACATGCCTGCGCTGCTACTCCTTGAGCAGGCAGTACAACAAACAACACAGAGGAGATGCAGGAGGAGAAGGGGGGCGAGACTGGCCCAGCAAACCCCACCAGTGCAGGCAGTGGTTCCCCGCAGGCAGCCACTAATCCCACGCATAAGGGCCAATCCATTCAACTTAACCCCAGCACAGATCCACACCCTGTACCGCCTGGACAGGTACACCATCACCACCATAGTGGAACTAATACGTAAAGACTTGGTCAGCCTGATCAACATCCGCACCGCCATCCCCCTCTGCTGAAGGTGGCATCTGTGCTCCACTTCTTGGCCACAGGCACCTACCAGCACACAGTGGGCCAGCTGCATGGCATCTCGCAACCATGTTTCTCTGGTGTGCTAAACCAAGTGCTGGATGCACTCTTAAAGCATGCAAGTTCCTAACCACAATTTCCCTTCAAACCCTGCGCAAACGCGCCGGCGCGCACAGGCAGGCTCAGTCTGTTCCAGTCTGTGCAAGGAGGTGCACGGGGTGCCTAAATCCTAAGTCCCACCTTTGCCTGTTTCAGTGTGATTCTTCTGCCTTTCACATATTACAGCCTTTTGGTGGGACACAGGAACGGGGGTTTAAACTTCCAGCCTCATAGGTACAGGTGGGGAGAGATAGAAAAGCAGGAACACATGGCAGAGACCCATAGAGACCAAAATGGTAAGGCGGCAGTCAGCAGGAACCAATTTTAGACTAAGAACCCCCCCATAACACCCAGAGAGAGAGCAGGAGCGCCGAAACCAGTCAATATTGGCAACATAGCAAAGTTGCAAGTGGGACTGCTCAACACCCGATCCCTAAATAAACATGCCCATAATGTTCATGACCTCATCAAAGAGAAGGACCTTGATCTCCTTTGTCTAACGGAAACCTGGCTGAAAGATCCTATCGGTCCAGTGTGTGAAAATGCGGTGCCAGAGGGTTACATAACATATAATAAAAACAGAGAAAACGGTATAGGTGGAGGAGTTGCCATCATTGCCAGAGACACTTTGAAGCTATACAAGGCTGATTTTTTATGCTCGGGCTGTGAGGCAATCCAACTAAAATTTACATTTTCACCGAACAATAGTCTTAATATCATTACCTTCTATAGACCACCTTCTCTAATCTCCGATTTTGAAAACGAAGTCACTTCTCAAGCTGCTAAGCTTATCTCAACCAACACTTCCACACTGCTGGTAGGAGATATGAATAGATGGAGAGGAAACATCGAAGATAAGGAAGCAATACAGCTGGAGAAGTCCATGAAGAATCTGGGCTTCCCGGTAGTAAATAAAGAACCAACCACCCCCCAAGGGAATCAGTTAGATTGGATTTTTACCAATAACTTGAAGTGCCATAACGTTGTTACCGAACCATGTATATGGTCGGATCATCATTTGGTCACTCTGGAAATAGAACTAAACACACCTTCCGCACGAATCAAAAATCCCCACATTAAAGTTTGGAGCAGAAATTTTAAAAATATAGGCCCTGAAATATTAAAACCACGCCTACAGAAGGTTGCTGAGTCCTTTCTGGAAATGGAGGACTGTGAGAGCATGCTTAAGAAGTATAATACCCATATGCAAGCTCTGGTGGAGGAATATTCCCCTCTGAAACAGAAATTGGTGAGGGAAAACAACAACCACCGTACATGGTACAGCGGAGAGCTTAATAATCTTAAACAGGAGAAACGAACTAAAGAAAGGATATGGAGGCAAAATCCCAACCAAACTAATAAAGAAAATTGGAAAAGGGCTGATCACTGTTATAGGAAGGGGATTAAGGAGGCAAAAAAAAGCTATTACAATAAAGAAATTGAAGCAGCATCCAACACCAATAATAACATTTTTGACATACTTAAGGGGATGGAAAAACCCAGGGTGTTAACACCACCACATACTCCTACCAGAGAAGATTGTGATAAGGTGCAAGAAGCTTTTGCTAATAAGATCCAAAAGGCTAGAAACAATATTATTACAGCCAGAACCGATAGTGACAGACCTGTCACCCAAGCCGCAGCTACCAATGCAGAAGCAAATGGGAGTTTTAAGTTCCTACCCATATCAGAGGACGATTTATGTAAGGCCCTAGCCAAGATGAAACCGACATCGTGTGCAGAGAATACTCTGCCTACCAAAATTATTTTGGAGCACAAAGAACTCTTCCTACCGGTTTTAACGAAGATAGTAAATGCATCTCTCAGTCAAGAGGTGGTGCCTAAGGACATCAAGGAGGTAACTATTACCCCACTAGTTAAAAAAGCAGGATTGGACCCCAAAGATCCTGGGAACCTACGGTCCATCAATAACTCGAACTTTATTTTGAAGGTGCTAGATAAAGTTGCCACAAACCAACTGCAAAAACATGTGGATGACCTGAAGCTGTTGCACAATCAACAATCAGGTTTTAGGGCCTCCCATAGCACTGAATCTGCTATGCTCGACCTCCAGTCGCATATGTTGGGCCTGAGAGATAAAGGCAAAACAGGGGTTCTCATGCTTCTTGATCTAAGCGCGGCCTTTGATTTGGTGGATCACCAGCTCCTTCAGGAGGCACTGGCCAGCATTGTTGGTTGTTCCCCTAAGGCTTTGGCTTGGTTATCATCCTTTCTCAAAGACCGGAGTGCTAGAATACATTGGGGTGACAATTTTTCCAAGGCCGCTCCCATCCATTACGGAGTCCTGCAGGGAGCTAGCCTGTCACCTCTCTTGTTTAATCTATATCTGAGAAGCCTCTGCGAACTCCTGGAACACATCAGCGTTTTCTTTACAAATTACGCTGATGATACGCAGCCCATCTTTGAACTCACTGGTGATTACACCACTGATAGTTGTAAAATCTCAGAGGTTTATAACATTATAGACCACTGGATGCAACATCATTGGATGTGTTTAAATAATACCAAAACAGAGCTGCTGATTTTCGGCACGCGACAGGCCAGATGCAAACTTGGGAATTAATATAAATCCTTTACCATCAAGGGCGCTAACATCCCGGTGCTGCCACATGTTAAAACTCTTGGGATGATGGTAGAGGCCTCAGTGGGCGCAGAGGTACAGGTAAAATACCTGCAGAAAAACAACACCTACTATCTACGACTTATGAGAGCTATAAGACCCTTCATTAATGAAGTCAATCCTGCGACAATCGCTAGGGCCATCATCCTGTCGCGACTTGACTATGGCAACGCTCTCCTGCTAGGAGCCACAAAAAGGGAGATTCAAAAGTGCCAAGTCATACAAAACGACGCAGTTTGCATAGTTAAAAACATAAATAATAGAGAACATGTGTCAACAGGGAGAAGAGCACTACACTGGCTAAGAGTGGAGGAGAGAGTCAGGTTCAAGGCTATGACTAGATTCACAGATGCCTATACGGAGAGGCCCCTAGCTACTTCAAAAAACATTTCTCTTTCTATGCTCCTGGAAGATGTCTAAGATCAGCCGACAGGGGCATGCTGAACAGACCCAGGGCTAAGTCCGCACTTAGGCAAGGCAAATCTTTCCCGGCGAAAGCAGTGGACCTCTGGAACAAGTTGCCGATGGCATTACGGCTTGAAGCTAATTACCAGAGTTTTAGGAAATAGCTAAAAACCTCATTGTTTCAATGAGTATTAGAGCTTCGTTTCCCCAGGTTTTCTACCTGTCTTAATGAGGTGTTTCGTGTTTCTGATCTTCTTGGTTTCCCGCGCCCTGATGGCTGCGGGCTACCGGCGCGTAATAAGCACGCACATAACATAACATAACAAGTGCCTACATATCCCTACCACGGACACCACAGGAGGCGAATGACACCAAAATAGAATTCCATGCACAGGCAGGCATGCTCATTGTCATTTGTGACCTTGACTGCACCCACATGGAGTTTGTAGTCCCACATGTCGTGGAGGTGGTGTACCGCAATCGGAAGCTATTCAACTCCATCAATGTGCAGATGGTGTGTGATGCTAGCAAGATGAAAACACATTGCTGTGCCAGATACCCAGGATCAACTCATGATGCAATGGTGCTGCGGAACTCCTCGCTACCGCGCTATATGAAAGGAGATGCCATACGATGAAGCTGGCTGCTGGGTGAGTCTGCTCTCTGGGCCATGGGAGAGTGTTTGGGGGGGTGTACATGCATACACAAGCAGTCTGCTCTCTGGGCCGTGTGAGAGTGTTATGGGGGGTTTTACATGCATACGCAAGCAGTCTACTCTCTGGGTCATGGGAGAGTGTATGGAGGTGTACATGCATACGCAAGCAGTCTGCACTCTGGGTTATGGGAGTGCCGTCAATGGAGTGTCTGGACACTGTCCACGCTGCCAAACATTGTGCCCATAATCAACCAAATAAGATGCATGACATAGGCAATGGAGGCCAACGCACTGTGGCTGCACACCATTGTGTAAATGTCAGACTCACAATCAGCGCACACCCTTGAACATGTCCACTGGGCATCACCTGACCATACCCTCAGCACCACAATGCACCATCACATGTTCACAAAGCTGAATACACATGACCGCATTGAAGCACCTCGCAGGACAAGCATCCATGAGTGCGCAGTATGAATTCCACCTCAGGCAATGACACTGTCACTGCCCCTCCCCAACAGTAACACTGCATAACACGATGGCAACATGTGCAGATGAATACAAATGGGAGAACATATGCGACAAGGATGCTTCAAATTGAACCCATCAAGTAGTGAGCAACACCTACATGGGTGCGATTGGTGCGGGAATCCCCCACAGCATATGAGTACCAGTCGACACGCTGCTTTATCTAAGGTACTCTTCCCTACACTGGCGGACACTAACAACAATCACATTGTGCCATTGTGACTACTGTGAAGACGTCATGCCGTCTGCAATAATTCATATGCATCATTGTCTAAATAAGCAGTATCATGTCGTCCATCAGTCTAATGCATCAAACATTGCCCAACATGCATTTGGTCTCATCCCCTGCCACACAACCCTCACATGTGTGTACATCATGGACCTTGTCACTCCATCTGGGTGAATGAAGATTAAAATATCAAGGCCCCTAAATAGTATACGTCACCCAAGACCAGCACCATGGATTGTCAAGTAGTGTACAGGGCAGATAGTTTTGCAGATGTGAAGTCAATAGCTGTCATTGACGAAATACTGCATGTGAGCATGAACGATGTACAGGCCGAGCACAAATGGAAATTTAGAAATACCCTTACACATATCTTTTTGTGCTCTCATGCAGATAATGCTTACTATCCCCTGAAGACGTGGCTCCTAACCACTCTCAGGAATCTGCAGAACAGGCACGAAGAGGACTTCAATCGTGCCCATACACGCACTCGTGTGGTCATAGAGCAGACCTTTGGCCTGTTGAAGGCACGGTTTCGCTGCCTCAGCAGGTCGGGTGGCACCCTCATTTACAGGCCTGAGAAGGTGGGCAAGATCATCATGGTATATGCCATGCTGCACAACATATGCAGCTGGTGGGAAAGTACCTCTGCCACCTGAGATGGACCAGCCACCACCAGGTGAAGATGAAGATGAGAAAGGAGTAGATGTTGGACATCGACCGGGTCGCGATACACTTGAGGGACATGTTGTGCGCCAATCAGTCATAGACCATTCTTTCTGATGCACTGGTATGCAGAGGGTGCTATGTATGTGGGACTCTGGGAACTGGGTGTGGGGGTATATGGGCACTGTGCATTGTCATGCAATAAATTGACACACACCGAAGAAGATTTGTCCAGTCATGTGTTGTTTTTTTACACAATGGGTGTATTGTACTGATGGTATTTAGAATGTGAATGAACCCTCCACCCTCCACACACACCCTCCCCCTCCCCCCAACACCCCCACACATCCCTCCCCCCTCCACCCAACACCCCCCACACACCCCTCCCTTAAACCCCTCTCCCACCAACACCCCAAAACATCAATGGCACAACAGGTGTCCGGATGCATTACCAGTCAACATGTGCAGAGTGCCCCTGCTACTGCGGACCACCCTTCGGAGGACGTGTTTGCATCTCAGAGTGCCGTGTGCTGGGCAGGGACCTGTGCAAAGGGCTGGTCTGAGTAGAACTGGCAGGTGTGGTAGATGATGATGTTGATGGTTGTGGCTCCGATGCCACTGTATGCCGCTGCTCCAGAGTGTTGGCTATTCGCGTGAGGATCTGGGCCACAGCTGCAGATCCATCATGGACCCGCTTTGAATTCCTGTTGATGGCCTTGATGATGGCTACAGTGTTCTCACGCATTGCACGGCGTGTTGACTCACCGTCTGCAACATATTGTTTGACTAATACGTGCATCTCCTCTTGCCGGCCCTCCATTCTTGACAGACATCCCTCAACGTCCTGCAGTGCGGTGGTGGAGGTGGATGGTTGGTTTGCTGGTGTGGATGCGGCCAATACGGGGCTGTCCTTTATTGGAGACCACTCTCCATGTCTGCCCTTTCCTTCTGAATCATGATAAGGGGTGCCCTGTGGAGTGACCTGGGGGATTGGGGTTTATCCAACATCCTTAGACAAGATGCCTCTTACATGGGTGTTGTCATCATGGCCCTCTTCTTCATCACCATTATGAGGTGTGTATGTAGCTGCCTCCCCAACCGAGCTTGTGGCGGCGGACTGTGAGCCGTCATGCTCAGTTTTCACAGATGTGGCCTCGCCCTGCAAGGATTGTGTCTCCAGGGGTGCAGGAGCAGGTGTCTGCTGGTCCTTTGTTGGTGGCTGTGGAGCTGGTTTGGCACTGGTGAGTGACTTGTGTGGGACTTGGACCATCCCTGTTCCCCTTGACGTGGATGGCCTGGTGCCATCATCCCGGCCCCTGGGCCTTTTGGCAGGTGTCCTTGCCTGTGCACTTGCATCGTGTCCATCACTGTCTGCATCCGATCATGTGGTGGTTAGAGAGAGGCAGGGCATCAGTGATGGTAGTACTTGCATCATGCATGCATTGGTCTTTATGCAGTTAGTGTCATGTGGATCGTTGCATGCTTGTTGTTGCAGCGGACAGGGTGCGTGCAAGGATTGGGGGGGTATTGCCATCCCTCAGGTGTTGAGATGTTGACCATGGTGTCTGCTGTGGGCCTATGTCCTGTATGACATCTGCAGTTCATCATTGTATTGGGTGTGCATTTGGGTATGGGAGCAGCATGTAGCATGCATTTTGATGTGACAGTGGTGGGGCCAGCATCTGGACAGGGATATGTGAATGTGTGTATGATGGGCCATGTATTGGCCCGCATCACAATCACATTTGTTGGGCATCTATGAACATTGGATGTCAGGTGTTTGTGAGGACACTCAACTTCATCTGTTGATGATGGGACTCCGAACTCCGCTCCACCAACTCCTTCAATGGACTCAACATCATTTAATGTGCTGAAGGTCTCTTCCCACCTTGCCAATTTTAGGGTGAGCGGCCACCACCGCCAGTTGCCAGCCCCTGGCTGTGATTGGCCGACAGGATGTTCCTTACTCGTAGACGCAGCTCGTCCCACCGCTTTTTGCAGTCCTTCGCAGTGCATGCAGTGGTACCAACCGCACCCACTTTCCTCGCTATGTCCTCCGAGATCTCCTTCATCTTGAGCTGTGCTGGATGCCTCAGGTCAGCACAGAAGACCACATCTGCATGCTCCACTTGCGTGTCAGCTAACGTGTTGAGCTCCTCATCCTTGAATCTGGGTTTGCGCAAGTGGGCAGTGCCTTTCTGGGTTGCTTTTGACATCTTCTCCAAGGTGTGTTTGGGGTTTTGCCTGCACAGGTCCAGTCTGCAGAGGATGGCAATGGATTATGTTTTTTAAGATGGCCGCCGGAGCATTTACCATTCTGGCGTAATGACGTTGCTTCCGGTGCCGGTAATAACAGACCCATTAATACCTCTGTGTTAATACCGGTACTGCTACTTGGGGGATGCCGTTGGTGGAGGAGGTATCTGCGCATTTCATGATGCCGCTATCTAGGGGTTTGAGGGTCGTTACCGGCATGGCGGTACAACCGTTATCGTCATGCAGGTATGCTCGTACTCGCACACTCGTGATCAGCCGCTGTTTGTGGGATCAAGGCTACACGGACATGTTGTTACCGGCATGCTGGTAATGACCGATTTTTAGCACTAATCTCGTAATGAGGCCCACTGTGTCTATATGCATAATGTCAGAATAACCCAACAACTCCAATGCTTGAAGGGATCCATCAGGAACTTTTGCATGGAACGGACGCACCAATCAAGACGTGGAAAAAGGAATGTATAACACTACTGGAGGAGTTGGAAAGTCCAATGAAGGAGTTGTTTCTTACCCCAGCTACAATAAAGAAAAAACTAAAATTAAAAGACTGGATAACAACAACAGAGGAAGTTACTCAGCTAAAAATGCATCAGGACCATGCAGCAGAAATAAGTAAATGGGGCACGATTCAACCATGTCTAATGAGATGCCCGGATCCAGGAGTTCGAGCAACTTTCATGAGAATTTGCTTCAATTTGTGCATCACTGGATAAATCATTGCAGCACGTGACTCTACTCATTCTAAGTGCTCTTCATGCAGATTTTGTAATAATGAGGACCTGAAAGAAATGCTCATGCATCTCTTTACGACCTGTCCTAATTTCTCAGAGCAAAGGACCTGTTTTTTTGGTCATTTTTTAACAGAGTACAAAACTGTAACGGCAGATGAATGGTGGAAACATTTATTAAGCGGTTCTAAAACATCAAACATTATTTCCACGGTTGGTTTCTATAGGCCTGTTTTGGAAAAGGTATTCACCAAGAGAATCATTGACGATAAAGTCTGAAAGGTTGAAAGTTAAGCTCACTGAACAGTATGCAATGCACTGAAAGTCTTTTTGAAGAATACCATAAGGACACACTGTCATTGCTAAAAGTATGAGGATTTGTGCTTTTGTTTTTGATAAAAGTTTTATTGTAAACTATAAAGCAATAATATTAAAACAAAAAAAAACTCTGTCCTCTTCTCAACAAAGACACTTTCTCCATGTTCCATACTCTCCCATCATCCAATCTGACAGCATGTTTAAACACTTCTTTCTCCACATCTGGCTTGGACCACCTAGAGTATCCATTTCTAAGGGCATGAGAAAGTTTGATTCTCACTGTATCTCCTTTAGTGGGGAGAGTGCTGTCTCTCCTAACCCCAGTGCAATCATGCACTTCTTTATTACTTAACTGACTGCGCCTGATGTTACCAACTGCACTCTCCAACTTTCTCCCCATCATGGTGTCCTGTCCGATCCAGCCTGGTACCAGTTTTGTTTTGGCGTTCCTACCTCGGTTAAATTCAAAAGGAGAAACTCCTGTAGTTCAATGAGCAGTGAATTTGCAACAATCACTTTTCTGACTGCCTACTCCCAGTCCATACCATTGGCCCAAGCCATCTAATAGATTCTTTCAGAACCTTATTAAAGCGCTCTACAACTTCATTGGTTTGGGGATGGTATGTGATACTTTTCCTATGTTCAATGGAATTTCTTTGACAATGATATGATATGATATGGCATTTATATCGTCCTATACATAAGTGTTTCAAGGCGCGACGAGGCAAGGGAGGGGGAACAGAGGGAAGACAAACAACAATCTTACTAGGCCATGTGTCATTCAGATTGCGCAAGTGCAAGGGAAGGGGGAAAAGAAAAGTGCGGGAGGGGAGCAGGAGGGGAAGTGCAGTACATGGTATAATAAATAACAGGATAAATAGAAGAACTGCCAGCTGGTGGCAGTGCGGTTTGAGTGCAGACATAAGTGCTGGTGGGGGGACTGTAGGGATACAGAAAATAGTCCCCAGGTGCAGGGGTTGCTAGGAGGGCAGTGAAGGCGTGCAACTGGCAGGGCTTGGGCCCGAGATCAGATGGGTGGCTAGGTCACCAGTGCAGTCTCAGTATTGTACCATTTCCTTCGACCTAAATTATGATCCATTGTCAGTCACAATGACCCAGGAGAATCCTTCCCTTTCACTAATTTCTTCCAAAAACTCAATAACAGATTTCATTGTTATATTAGGTTTGATCAGAATTTCAACCCACCTAGTTAATAAATCAATAACTACTAGTCAAAAATATTGCACTGCATTAGACCACACAAGACCCAAAACATCAATTTCCAATTTGTTCCATGGCCATTCTGGAATGTCTGTGATGACCATGGGATACTTGGAACTCACGCATGCTTTGTCACTATTACTGCAAAGATACAATCTCTGACAATTATTTTGATCTGTAGATTGCAGCCTGGCCACAAATAGTCATTTCTTATTCTCTGTTTGGGTTTAATAATCCCTCAGTGGCGTTCATGAGCAAGGCTTTAGAGTCATTCACAAATTTTAAACGGTAGAATTATTTTATCACCATGCATTATCATATATACTTGGACACATAGCTCGTCTATCACATTCCAGAAAGGTGAAAGTCCTGATTCTTCAAAAAGTGTCTTCTCTCTGCAAGAATTGATTTCCTCCAATTCTAGTTTGAGTCTTTTCAGGTTAATGTCTTGCCTCATGGCTTCTTCCCATTCTTCTTGTGGTACTGTTACGGATGTTATGGACAACACTACTTCCTGATCTTTCTCTTCATTTTTCGACTCTTCTACGGTTGTCAGTCTAGACACACAGTCGGCTGCAAAACTTTTTTCCTACAGGTAAATATTTTACTGTGCAATTGTATTCTTGCAGTCAGACACCCACCTTCTGATATGGTCTGATACTTTATTGAGACCCTTTGACATAATTATTTCTACTAGGGGCTTGTGATCAGTGTGGAATTCAAAGTTCATGTCCCAGATGAAATTCCTAAATTTGTCTGCAGCCCTTATGATTGCCAATGCTTCTTTTTAAATAGTTGCATAACAACTTCTCTGCTCCTTTTAGCAGTCTAGAGGCAAAATCTATAAGGAATTATTTGCCGTTCTCTTCCTTTGTTACCACTGCGTCTACACCAACGTTGCTGGCATCAGTTGTTATGATGGTCACCTGTTGCTCCTGAAGTTCTGTAACGCAGGAGCTCTCGCCAGGGTCTCTTTTATGAATTCAAATTCTTCTTCACACATCTTGCTCCAAATAAATACACTTTTCCCCTAAGGTAAGTTCACGCATGTATGTAGTGTGTTTTGCAAAGTTTTAATTGAATTTGGAGTAGTGCACCACCATACACAGAAATGTTCCAACTTCTTTGCGAAAAACTGGTCTAGGCATGTTTTGCATTGCCTCTGCAAGTTGTCTTTTGGGACACATGCCCGTAGATGATATAATGTATCCTAGATGTTAAATTTCCGGTCTATTTATTTTGCATTTTTCCTGACTAAAGGTCATTCCTGCAGTATATACTTTCTTGAAGACATTGTATAATCTTCATTGTTAAATTTTAAACTGTCTCCATTAACTAAAATGGCATCTTGAAAGCACAGTATTCCCTCGTCTCCATTTTTTTTTTTTTTTTTTTTTAATTGTAACAATTAGTTTATAAAATAAGCTTCAATTACAAAAGAAGAATCCAATTTTCACATATACAACAAAGCAAGAAGAAAGGCAACTATACAACCAAAGCGAAACAACACATTCTAAGAATTCGCAGGAAGGAGAGTAAAAGAGTAAAAGAATAAATGAGTAAATGAATATTTCCAACATATTGCCCACATATTGCCAACATAATCCCGGTTAGAGCATATCCTCAGTCAAAATGTTTTCCACAAACTCACATACTGCACATGTGAGCGAAACATTTGAACCAGATAGGATCCAAAACCACCATCTGTCTATATCTTCATCAGCTAGGGCAAAAGGCCCAAGGTAGCGAGTTCGTTGCTGTGATATGTTGGAGCACTCACTGATCAGATGTTTTACTGATTCAATTGAGTTTCCACAGAACCTACAGAGGTTATTCTCGATCTTAGTAGTATTATTTCTTCGTCGCCATTGGATCTCCTTAGTTGTAATGACGTTCAACCGAAGTCTCATAAATTGATTACGATGTTTTCTTGATGGAAATTTTTGGAGATATCTAGGTAGTTGATCTAGACGATTTGTTAAAGGCCCTAAGTCGATTGATGAAGACAGAAGATTTCTATGTTCTAAGTTTTGGATCCAGTTCCACTTCCTTAGTTTCTGTTTCGCAAGTTGGGGAGTTGCTATTAATGTTTCCCACTTTATATCTGCACAGTCTAGAATCTTTTTTAAACTGCTGCACCACGATAACATGATACCACAAGATTGCTGTTTGGTTGCATTTGCAAAGATTTGATAAGCCGGAGCCTTGTCTGTCATTGACATTTTCCGCAACAAGGCCAGCGATTTCCAGACAACTATGTTGTACATTGATTCGATTCCAAGTTCATGTCTTATAGAAATCATTGAGGTGCCCTTTGGAAGCTTAAGGATGCGTCTCCAAAATAAGCCTTCGAGGGTCGGCCACAGATGATAGTCAAGGTTCCAGCCGGCCTCGGCTCCAAAGGTGATTGAAGGGATCACCTTTTGAATATAGAAGGTTAGTACTGGTTTTAGGGTAAATTTCCCGTATTCAGCATGAAGCTTTGCCCCTTGTAGCGCGAAGGTCAACATACGTTGTTTGAGATCAGATATCCAATCATGTTCTCTGATTGAGGTATTAAACATGATGCCTAGATACCGAACAGATGGTACAAGTTGTAGCTGTAATGCGTCGAGTTTCCATACGAAGTTTTTAATTTGTCTTTTGGAGGAATTTCCAATCGCCATGATCTTGGTTTTCTCCACATTGATATGTAGCGAGTTGTCACTCAAGTAATTTTCAAGGGCTAATAAGAGTCTCTGAAGACCAATTGGGGTTGCGTCCATTAGAACAATGTCGTCTGCATAAATTGTCCAACTGATACTATTACTGTCGATGTTTGGGGGAAAGCATCGAATCTGGGAGAATGCTTCAGATATATCAGCTATGAATAGTTTAAATAATAAGGCGGCAAGGGGGCATCCCTGTTTTACTCCTTTGTTCGTACTTATTCTCTCAGTGAGTTCACCAGCCTCATTAATTCGTACTCGGATTGATGTTTTATTGTGGAGGGCCATAATGGGGCACAATAATTCAAGCGGACACGACCAGGTAATCAGTTTTTTCCACAATTTTGTGCGGTCCAGAGAATCAAACGCTTGTTTCATGTCAATGAATGCGATATACAGGTTTTTGCCTTGGTGAAGTGCTTTTAATTTCAATAGATTCAGAATGGTTAGATTTACCTCAGTTCCCACACCCTTTGTAAAACCAGACTGTCTTATATCAGAGTGTCCTGAGCTAATAGCCCACTTTGCCAGCTTCTGTTGTAAGAAGGACGCAAATATCTTACCCAAGATGTCTAACAGAGCAATTGGGCGATAATTCGCCGGATCGTCTCGGCAACCCTTTTTAAAAATAGGAACTATGATAGCCGAGTTCCAGGTATCAGGAATTAGCTTTGTGATAGCTATCGCTTGGAATAGATGGTAAATAAAAGTTGTCCAATGCTCAATGTTGGCTTTTAGAGTGACATTGGAGAGGCCGTCAGGGCCAGCTGCTCGAGAGTTTTTTAACCTTTTAATTGCAGATGATATGTCCTCTCTTGTTTCAATTACATCCCAAGACTGGACAACTTCACACCTTTGGTCTGTTGGCCGATTTACCACAGTTCCAAAGACCTTGGCAAAGTATGATTCCCAACTGGACTTGGAAATACCATGATGCAACTTTGCTTGATGGAAAATTGCTTTGTGGTTTATGATGTTCCATAGGTCCTTTGTCTGATGACAGATGATGATCTTCAGAATACGTTCTCCTCGTTCTTGATCTCTCATAGTTTTGAAACATTTCAACCAATTTCGGTACTTCACCTTCAGATGTTTCATTTGCACCATAGCATTGGGGTCTAAGTTTTTCTTTAATTTCCTTAATTCACGTTGCAGTTGTTTTTTTTTGAGAGATACCAATGGACTAAATTCATATTTTTTTAAATATGAACATCTATTTGAATGATTAGATTTTATTTGAAAGTCTACCAGCAAGGCAGTGTAATTTAATTTATCATGTGGAGCTATTTCTTCAGAGGACATCATTTCGTTTAGATTTCTCAATTGCTTAGTGTTTATTTTTAGTCGATTTCCTCCTTGATTTACTTCGAGCGGCTGGTTGAAAAGTTCTTCATTTTGTGGCGAAAATGCCCTTAGAGTTAATTCGAGCGGATAGTGATCGCTCAATTTTGACTTCAGAACCGTCAACTGGACGATGTCGTGAGACATAGTTTTTGATGCCCAAACATAGTCAATAATAGTTCCAATTCCACCACGCTGCCATGTAAAGTTTGGGGGACAATCTCCTTTTGTATGACCATTGAGCATATAACAGTTCCTAGCATTCATTGCTGACTGAAATTGATAACCTCTACACGAGGTTTGTGGTTTCTGCTTAAATTTTATCGTTTTCAGGGTATCATTAAACCACGAAAAGTTCAAGTCACCACATACAAGTACTTGTAGGTCAGACAGCAATTCCATGGAATCATCAATCAGTTTTGTTATCGATTGGATAAAATGGCATGAGGAAATCATTGCTGTGTTCCAATAGATGTTAATGAGCAAAAGATGCTTGAATGTTAAGCTCGGCCTACAACTGTTTTGAAGAATTGTTCCCTGTACAAACAAATTTGGAGAAAAAGAATGCAAAATCTCCCATCCGGAGGCGTTATTTATCATGGTCAGGAGCCCAGAGAATGGTCGACCAAACTGGTTTTTCCCAGCTGGATTTAGGACGATGGAATACCTGTCTCTGTGCGGCGACTCCCTCAACCATGTTTCCTGGAGGCATAGTGCAAAACAATTTTCTAAAGATGGTTCAAAATTTTCGAACAGATGCCGGAATCCTCTGGTGTTCCATGATAAAAGGACATTCACGTCGTCCTTAATGTTTTGCGATAGCTAAGTCCTGTTCGAATGAATCTGTGAGGTACGATTGAAGACGGCATTTTGATGTCCGACTGATCTCTGTCTGATATTAAATTGTTGTCGTAAGACTTCACGACGTTGTTCGTGAGTTTGCTTTTGATCGTGAGGCACATCATTGCCTCTTCTTTCTCTTTGTGGGTTGGTTTCTAATGTCAAATCGAAGCCATACGACAGTAGCTCGTCTTTTGCTGCCAGCAAGGCATTTTCAACTGCCTGAGAGGTGATATGCAGATAGACCATATCCAGAGAGTCTTCATTGATGTATTCCACGATGGTTATATCGTTGGACGTTATCGTTCTTAGGGATGGAAAATTATGTAGTAATCGCATCACATTTCTACGGTTTAAGTTGACCTCATTTGAGTCTGAGAAAATATTCTCGAGTCTTAATCTCCATAGATTTTGTTCCTGTGCAGTTTTCACAGGTGCAGTTGCTATTGGATGACGTTGCTTTTGCTTTTCCCATTGTGCAGCTGTCATCCTGGGATTTAGCTTTGTAGTGAATAGTTTTTTTTGATGTTGTGCAGCAGCCTTTTCGCGTTCTCGATTTTGGGATTGTGAGGCTGCACCAGAGGTGCTGGCATTTGCACACGTGGGGGTCTTCTTTGTTTCAACAATTTTAGATCTGGACACCTGATCAATTTTTCCCGGACCTTGGGAAGATATTAGAACAGGGCGAGGAGTTTCAACTGCCTGTTCTGATTGCATCAATTCGACCGATTTGTCTGAGTATATCGAAAGATCGCATAAATCAGTGACACTTAGATCGGAATTCTTTGAACCAGAATCAGATTCGCATCTTCGTCTTTTGTTTGGATTTGATGGTTCGGCTGCTTTTATTTTAGCGGTTTCTTTCGACGCAAGATTTCTTGAGAGAACAACATCTCGCTCACCCTGCTGAACATTTAATGGATTGCGAGAGAAAAGTCCTAGCTTTTGTGGTGTCGAAAGATTTCTCACAAACTGTTTCGTTTTTATTCGAGCATTGCTCATCTTAGTTTGCCGCTTATTTACTAACAGTTTGTTGGCAGGGGTTTTTGTGGATTTTGCACAGGATTTGGATGGAAACGAAGGAACAAAGAGTTTTGCAGCTCCACTGAAAATGTCGAAGGTGTTTACAGGTCCTTTTGAGAGTGGTGCAGAAGGGTTTTGTGTAGTTTGAACTTCATCTACAACAACCGCAGACAAGTTGGAATTTTGTGGTAATGCGTCTGGTTTCGATTGTTCTTTATTCGAATGAATACGGTCAAGCTGGTCACCCAAAGGCGGTGCTACTTGTGGTTCCAACGACACAACAATTTCGGTGTTCACGTTGTCGAGTTGCGATGTACCAGGACTCTTGTCCAAGACGGTACTGGAATTGGGAATGTTATTTGGACCGCTTAGCTCTTCTTTTCTTCTTGAGATGGTGTTTGGTCTTTCTGAGCGGTGAGGAAGTCTCTCTTTCAATGGACCTTCAAATGCGATATTGTTCAGGGGGCGAGAGTGCCGACACCACTTCATTATCTCTAGGATCGCATCCATTTGATCATTTTTCTCTGTGTGGTCTTTCATTGCGAGATCTCCTAGTCGGTTTTGCCATTGAAAGGAGATCTCCGCTTCACGTTCCACTCTAGTTATTAGATGAGTGTTATTTTCTTCCAATGATGAAACTTTGTTTAAGAGATTATGCAATAAAGCATTTTGATCTTTTACAGACTCGTTTAAAGTTTCAAAAAGTTTGATGAATGGAATCAAGGCTAAAGATGAGGCCGCCAAAACATTATTGTGTATCTGGATCCCAGCTGCAACAGATAGATTTTCTTTGTTGCAAGGAATTGACTCAAATTCAGAAATTGAAGGTTCATCATTTTTGCTAGAGCTCCTTTCAGTTCTTAGTGAATCAGAGGCTGCTTTAGAACTATGATGAAAACGCAGGTTTTCCATCGGGTCCTTTGAGGAGCACAGTTGAGATTTTCTTGTCGTAGGGGTGCCTGAGTTACGAGTACTTGGTACGTCTTTTTGCTGAGGTGTGCTTGTGCAGGATTTAAACATGCTATTTGACTTTTGAGTGATCTTTGCGTCTTTCACACTATGAATTGGCAACTTTACTTTAGTTGTTGATGTGATTTGCGGAGCCATCGAGAAACTGTGAATTAGTTTGTTTTTTACGGCCTGATAGTCCGCTGTCAGCCGCTCCGTCAGCCGCGCTTCTCGTCCCGCTAAGTCCACTTCTTGACTTTTTTTATGAGTAGGCATAAGCAGAGGAGGTAAAAGGGGTCGAGATACTGTGGTTTCTGATAGACGTGAGATTTCACGTCTTTGTAAATCCGATTCGAATGCAGGAGCCGTCGGAGCAGTGGCAGTGCTACTGACTATAGAGTCACATGAGATATCATTATTTATAGGCGGAATGAAAGAAAAATTTGTTTGAATTTCGGGTCCATTTGGTATCTTCAGGGCCAGTAGTTCTGTGTCCGTTACGTCAAACGGCGAAAGAAAGGAAGCAGTATCGATTTCGATCATCACGTTTGACTTTGGAGGATGATGCTCATTTACCATGTTTGTCATTGTGAGTGAGTTTGATTCGGCCAAAACTGTTTGCGTTTTCATAATGTTGTGGCACACGTTGTCTAGCTCACTAGAGTGAAGGACTTGTGTCGAGTTGTCAGCCAACACGACTTGATTGATTTTATTAGTTTCATCACCGTCTGCTTCCGGCGGCAGGTGAGATTCCATATCGGAAACAGCAACAAGTGGCGCAGTAATTTCAGACAGCGAACTCGCTGTGTTTACCGCGGCACTTTCAAGAATTAAGGTCTCGTCGTTGGACGTGAAGGTAGGTTGAGCTTGCGCTATGTGAGTATGTACAGCTATTACATCAACCACAGACACAGCTTGATTGATAGAAACGAGGGATGTTTTTGTTTCAAAGTTTACTTCAAAGTCGCTAGTGCTGGCAGCGTGAAGTCGTGTTGAACGGTGTGGAAGGCTTTCAACCCCAGCTTGATCTAGGTAAGGGGGGGGCGAAGGGGGTGGAAGAGGAAGAGGAGCACAAGCTGTGATGGGGGGAGGGAAGAGGAAGACGGGATGGGTAGGGAAAAGGGAGGGAAAAGGAGAGGTGCGGACGCATTTGTAGAAGCACCGGCACCCACAGCTGGCAGCACAGGTTCGGTTGAGTAAGAGCACGCACCACGGTTCCGAGCATTTAATGTTGATAGGCGCGTCTGGGGACGAATGTCAGTTACCATGGTATCTCTTACCGGTGGTTGTCAGACTCGAGTTGCAACTCGGCGCGTCCTCAGCGATGTAGGCGGACTGGAGGCAGACTGGACTCTGCACCGGACTCCGCGCCGCGCTCCGCGCGCTGGAGGGGTTTTTAAACAGTTAGCCCAGTGAAGAAAGAAAGAGGACTGAACACGTAGTGCAGCTCCTCAAAGTAGCACAATACAGCAAGGACTGGAGGCAGACTGGACTCTGCGCCGGACTCCGCGCCGCGCTCCGCGCGCTGGAGGGGTTTTTAAACAGTTAGCCCAGTGAAGAAAGAAAGAGGACTGAACACGTAGTGCAGCTCCTCAATGTAGCACAATACAGCAAGGACTGGAGGCAGACTGGACTCTGCACCGGACTCGGCGCCGCGCTCCGCGCGCTGGAGGGGTTTTTAAACAGTTAGCCCAGTGAAGAAAGAAAGAGGACTGAACACGTAGTGCAGCTCCTCAATGTAGCACAATACAGCAAGGACTGGAGGCAGACTGGACTCTGCACCGGACTCCATTGAATAATTTGTGTATGACTTTTTGGAATACTGAGGAAGTGGATACTAGGCCGAAAGGTATTGTAACAGAACAATGAGTAGAGTCAACGGCTACCCCTTTCATAGACGCACAGGATGTGCACCTATACTACAGTGAGGCTAGATTTGCATGTACTAGCCCAAAGATCACAGAAGGGTAAATGTGTCACAAAACAAAGTTTAATTGATGACTAAATGAACATTTAAAAGTAGGCGAGAGCCTATATAACACACAAGGTATAAACTACAAGAGAAACCAAGGGATACATTTGTGGGTTAGTAACAAACAAGTGCAATTTCATGTACTGCTGCATAGGTAGCGGTACGTAATCATTGTCAGCACGTCTAATAGGTGTTTCTGGTGAAAATAAACACAACAGGTATTGCAATGAAAAGGCAGGTTTCCTGAGGGTACCGAACTGTCGTCAGGACACTGGTAATAGTATGAAGATAGACAACTGGTGTAGGGGCTTGGTTCACCTAGAAGGTTTAAAATGAGATGAGGTATTTCAAAATGTGATCGTACCCTTAGCAGTTAGGTAAAAGGAATACACTGTAATGGTTGACCTACCTAAGCAATTCAGGTGGCGCCTTGAAAAGAAAAAAGGATGATGCCAACTGTTGTTAGTACGGGCAGGGATGTCTCTTAGGTACAGCAAAGGCTGGTGTACGGTAAGAGAAGAAGGCTGAACATTAGCCGTTGGGAAGGACAGACTTAGTGGTGAGTTTTTACAAAAACCTCAGAGCCTACCTGGCATTTCGAGGTGCCACCTTTAAATAGTGGCCATCTAAGTTGCAGGTGGTATGCTGAATAGATCTTCCATTCTAATGTAGTAGTTCAGCAGGTCAAACATTCCAGGTGCCAGGAGGTTTGGCACAAAAGTTCAAGAGAAAGCCTGGAAATTAATCCAAGAGAAAGGGGCATAGTCAGGATTGAAGGTGAACCTTGTGGTTGTTAGATATCTTGATATAGTTCAATCCTGACTATGCCCCTTTCTCTTGGATTCATTTCCAGGCCGTCTCATGAACTTTTGTGCCAAACCTCTCAGCACCCAGAATTTTTGACCTGCTGAACTACTATATTACAATCGAAGATCTCTTCAGCATACCACCCGCAATTTAGGCGGCCACCATTTAAAGGCAGCACCTCGAAATGCCAGGGAGGCTCTGGGGTTTTTGTCAAAACTCACCACTTTTGTCAAAACTCACCACTAAGGGGGTGTGGCCAGCATGCAAACCAAGTAGACGTGCATCTCTCGGTGCTCCATCGACCGCAGCAAATATCCTGTCTGAAATCCTACTTCTGTGTGTATCTATGAACTTTCAGCACTGCTGGGCAAAGATATAAGAAGGGGCGACCGCCACAAGTAAGAGGAAGTGTGTGAAGGTACCTCTGTGCGCATAAACTTGGAAGCAAACACGAAGCGGAGGTGGCATGCATTTGGTGTCCCAAGATGGCTGACGCTGCCTGCTCGACCGCCTGACCATGGAGCCGGCACTCTGCACCCTAACGCTGCATCACTGCTACAGATGAAAACACTGCCAATTGCCTTACCACGAAGGCCGGACCAGCCCTGCGAACAGTCGGCGTGAACTCATAATGCCAGCCTGAGATCCTGAATGGGGGACGGACACGAGAGTGCTGCGGAGGATCACCCGTGATCAGGTCGAGACCGAAGACTACACTGGAGGAACATCGCGGGTGGCGATGAAGTGGGCCCTGTCGTGGAGCCCTCTGCCTGGGGAGGTGCTGCAGGAACGACGGATCAGGCAGGACTACTCTACTGCAGCAAACAAGACATGGCAGTGGTGCAAGTCTTCTTTCCCTAGACGCCCGATGCTGCCTGCTTGCCCGCCTGACCACAGAGACGGCTCAACCCCTCTCCTGTGCCTTAGAGCCACTCTGGAGGTAGACACCGTTGACAGCCATACCTTTGGAGTCGGACCGGCCCCGGAGAACAACAGGTGGTGACCCGTGACGCCAGCCTGAGATCCTGAAATAAGACAAGACAAAGGAGGGACGCGAAGGGACACCCATGGCCGGGACAGAATGGGAGGAGCACCACAAATGGAAACAAGGTGAGCCACACCACGGAGCTCTCTGCCCTTAGAAGCATCAAACCAGCAAAGACCTGGATCGGGTGCCCTGACGGTCTACACCCAGATATATAATGTCAGTGGCTTGCCGGGTCCCATCAGATCTGTGCGATCACTGCACGGCTGAAGACCTGGTGTACCGTTGCTGCCGAAGCAAGGGCACAACTGGGGCACAATACCCTAACAGCTGAGACAAGCACCATAGCACTCGGCCTTGACATTGGGGTCCGTGCCTCATGAGACGCCACTGCACGGGGCATGTGACCGATGAAGAAACACAGAGACACACGCAGCGTAGGCCACAAATAAAAGCAGACACTACCGGCTCTGGAGCTCCAATGCCCGTGAATGGAGACACCATTGGGGCAAGATGGCTACCGACTCCAGGTGGGTGCAATGATAATACTGTGAGCCCTTGCTGTCACCACCCTCCGTGCATCCGAAGGGGACACAGTAGCACAATACAGAGGGGAAACACACCCCACAACTTGCATGAAGTGCTTGCACCAGCTGAGATCCTCTGGGAAACTTAGCGTCATACTCCGCTTGGCTGGGAGAGGGAGGACAAACGGGCACAATTATACCCACCCTACCCAACAACACATCTAAGGACCCTGAAAGACCCTTCCCAGCTGCTGTGACCAGCCAGTGCCATAGGAAGGCCAGGATCCTAGGTATTTCATTAGGAATCCCACAACATAGAACAACACAGGGCCACCAAGTGCTGATTGCGCGACTGGGGCGACTGGTCTCCAGGGATGTGGTGCAAACTGATCCTTTGACAACCCGACAAGGAAACAACCTTCCCTGTAACCTATTACCTTGCCCTCGCAACTTCCCTGCATCATAGCTGATAACTGCGGAGACCCACAAGCCATACAAGTGCATGATATACCTTATACGCACTGGGCCCGATTGCAGTGGGTGGTCTCTGATGGGCTGTGGGTGTCACTGGTCGCTCACGTACGACACCATAATAACAAGGTGACACACCCAACAAGATAACTACTAATACTCCTACAGCAAGGAACAAGGTAGCATGAACCCTTACCCCACAAGATGGCAAGGACAAACAACGGAAAACGTCAACGCAGAGCAGCATGGACCAGTACGCGATTGCCAATACTCCGATATTGGTAAGCCAAACACCACGGCCATCCTCTCCCGGTGGCAAGGAAACGCTTTCACTGCGGGATGTGATAGACGCTATAGCCAACTCCTGCTCCACTATGGAGATCAAGATGGATAGCATTGCGGCAGACATCTCCTTCCTGCGCCATGACCTCCAAAAGCTCACCTCCCGTATGGGAGAGGCGGAACAACGCATCTCTGGGGCAAAAGACAACATTAGAGACATTAATCACCAACTATCTCAAGCTCTGACTCGCCTGAAAACCCTAGAATCCCAGGTGGATGAGGGGGAGGGAAGATAGTGCTGCAACAATGTATCCATTCTCGGCCTTCCGGAGAGGGAGGAAGGGCCCAGCATGGAACTATTCATAGAACAGTGGCTGGCGGACGTTTTTGCACCTCACCCCTTCTCCAAATTCTTCTCGGTGGAGAGAGCTCACGGGGTACCCTCAGGTAGACGAACACCAGGTGCACCACCTAGAACAGTTATTGCGAAAGTACTTAATTACTGAGACAGGAATGCGCTTCTCCAGATGTCTCACACGAAAGGGACGGTTACCCATAATGGATCTCGGATAGCTTTTTTTCCCCGACTACCCTCGAGAGGTGCAACGTGCAAGACAATCGTTCGAACCACTCAAGAGACAATTGTCCCTCATGAATGTAAAATATGGACTGCTATTTCCAGCGCAGCTCAAAATCTACCACAAAGGAACCATGGTGCATTTCAATGATCCACAGGAGGCCTGGAAATGGGCGGAGACACACATTCATGGGGACTGGACTGCGAAACCAACAAGACAAGGAGGGAGATTCCGGTCCAGACCGGACCCCCCCCGGAAAGGAATCCACAGCCTCAAGGACCAGTGGCCCCGGAACTGGTGGCGGACCACAATGTGCACTAAACGCAGCATAACCATTTATGGGGAGATGCGGACAGGAACAGTGTGACAACACGCTATCTCCCAGGGTTATTCCCTCGTAGTGTGCTTTTAAACCATCACGGAAGTCTTACTGAAGCGGTGCAGACCGCGGAGCTCGGAGATGAGCCCCCCTCCTCCTGCCTCCTTTCTTCTTTCTTCTCCATCTTTATTTATTTGCTTTCTCATTCTTTCTCTGTCCTCACCTGCTTTCTTGCACCTGCCTGGCAGTGCTCTCCTACAGGCAGGGAGTTCGGGGAGTTGACTACTGGGAACTCAAGTTTATGCTGACGCTCAGGTGACAGTAACTTCATGTTGGGGTGGAGTATAGTGAGGGGGGAGCGAGGGATTTGCTCTGCTTGCGCTGTTTGTTTGTGGTTTTTAAATTAATATGTACCTACATAGCCGCTCAGTCACACTACCTGCCACGCACTGTCCCATATCACCTCCTATCGGTAACACATCCCTGCTGTAACCCTTGCCTCCACATCACTCCTCTTTCTGGTCCATATAGCACCTGCACACCTGATATTCTATGCTATGAATGGCACCCACACTAACCCTATAATTGCCTGTTGAACATCCTAAATCCCTCAAACTAATCACATGCAACGTGAATGGGATGGGCTCTGGGATCAAGCAGCGTCTTGTTACGCAGTTTCTGAATAGGCACTCCCCTGATATTGCCCTGTTATCTATCTGAGTCGCACCTGGCGGGGAATAACTGCACCTTCTTCCGTAGAACTAACTATCCATCCGCATTACATCCTGGATACACAATGGGATCCAGAGGGACACTGATCCTGATACATAAACGTATACCATTTGTGCCATTAATAGTAAACCATGACCCTAGGGGCCGCTACGTGATAGTCCTTGGTACACTTTGGGAAGAAACGCTAACCATTGCTTTGGTGTACTCTCCGCCACGGCTGGTGGAGGAACTACTAGAAGAACTGACTGCCCTCATGGCCGAACATCACCCTGACGTCTGGCTTCTGGGGGGCGACTTCAACAATGTCATGTGTACCGCTATGAAACGCACACACACCAGACCCCACAACCCAAATGCCTCTACAAAACTAGCTAACTTTGTATCAGCTCTCAGTCTATGGGATGCATGGAGAGACCCCCACCCAAGAGTTAAAGGTTACTTGTTCCATTCCGGGGCCAACAGCTCCCTCTCCAGATTGGACTATCTTTTCCTCCCAGGCACCAAAATGCATAGGGTGATGGCCACGGAGCTGCTTCCTCGAGGTATCTCGGATCACTCTCCGGTAATGCTGGTGCTGCGAGTGCGAGGTGTACATGGAGATTGGACAGTTATTATTTGGGCTTTGCTGAGTTTACTGAGCGCCTCACTGAGGCCACAAATGAATACTTTTAGATCAATGGTGCCACGGTCGACAGTCCTGTCACGATATGGAAGGCCTATAAAACAGTGCGAAGGGGAGAGATAATCTTCTGGACGGCGAACCAGAAGAAAGAGCGGCTCCAATAAAATCTGATGCCGAAGTAAAACTCAAAAAATGGGAAGCTAGATATATTCTTGATCCAAGCCCTGAGATCCTCGGATCTCTTAAGTGCGCTAGGGAGCAGCTTCGGAACATTGAGTTAGACAAAGCTAAATGCGCCCACTGGGACTCCAGGGCAAGGATCTATGAATATGGGGACAAAGCGGGCAAAATGCTTGCCTGGCTTGAGAAAAGAGGGTCAGCGCCATGTTAGGGAGATCACAACCCCACAGAACAAGAGGTGCCAGTCAGAATGAGAGATTGGGGAAGATTTAGCTGACTTTTATTCTGCTCTGTACTGCACCCAGTCATCCCCACTGAACCCCTCCTTCTTAGACGATATCACATTGCCACGCCTATCCAAACAGCAGAGAACCAAGCTGGACTGTGATCTTACCGAATCAGAGATCGCTGAGGCGATGGCGCATTTACAGTGTGGGAAAACACCGGGTCCCAATGGGTTCCCGGTCAAAATCGGGAAAAAAGTGGGTGCAGAAAAAATGGCACCCCTCCCTCCATAAAATATTCCTTCGGGCCCAAGTGCAAGGCACCCTCCCGCCAGATTTATGCAAGGCTACAATTCTTGTTAACCCCAAACCGGACAAACCACCTGAGCGATATGCCTCCTATTGGCCTATTTCGTTGATCAACAGCGAAGCCAAAGTCCTTGCCAAACTCCTGGCCAATCGGCTTCAATCGGTCATTTCTTCTCTGGTCCACCCATGCAGATTTATGCCACATAAATCAACACATATGAACATACAGCTTCTCCACCTGCTACTGGAGCGGGCTCCCATTATAGACACGCCTCTCGCATTGTTGGCAATCGACTTCGAGAAGGCATTTGGCTCAGTCCACTGGGACAGCCTTTGGAAGAATATGCGACGGATGGGATTTTGGGACGCCTTCCTGGGCTGGGTACAACTGCTCTATACAAAGCCACAGGCAGTGGTAAAGGTCAATGGGTGGCCCTCTAGGCCCTTCCCCCTCGGTAAAGGAACAAGGCAGGGATGCCCTCTCTCCCCCCTCCTCTTTGCTCTTGCGATTGAAACTCTTCCTTTATGGCCCCATCAGAGCAAGGACTGGATGGGATTCAGATGGCCGGATGGACACGAGGATAGGGTGTCTTTGTTCGCTGACGATCTCTTGGTATATCTGGGTGATCCAACCGGGACTTGCCCCATAGTGGCACAGATGCTCACCTGTTTCGGTGAGTTTAGTGGGCTGAGTATCAATTGGGGGAAATCCATCCTTTTTCCAGTGAAGGGAGGAATGCAGGCCATTCACCAAAACTGCCCATATAAAATTGAACTGCATGGCTTCCGATACTTGGGGATTTGGGTATCCGGGGATCTACCACGCTACACAACCCATAATCTCCGGCCTATCATGACCGATCCACGAACGATGTTCGTCACTGGAAACTCCTACCCCTAACACTTATGGGTAGGGCCTCCCAGTTTAAGATTATGTCCCTGCCAAAATTCCTACGTTTTACAAAACACCCCACTCGAGATCCCAGATTCCGACTTTGACCAGCTTGACAGTCACCTTAGAGAGCTCTTATGGGGAGGGGGACAACCCCGAATTGCATTGACCACTTTGCAGAGATCGGTTTGGGAGGGAGGTATAGGAGTCCCCCTTCTCCGAAACTACTACTGGGCATCTCAACTGGCGGTGGTCAACAACCTCCTCCATGGAGACTGGGAACTTCCACATGTAAGGGCTGAATTTGCCGCCATCCACAACTTAGACCCACTACATTTGCTCTATCAGCCCCCTAATAGGCCCTCATGACAGGCAACTGCTGCACATGTGGTTGCGGTGTGGAGGCGGGCACATGCCTTTGTGGGGTGGAAGAATAAAATAACCACTGTACAACCCCTGTGGCATAATGGAAACCTGGTAGAAATGGGGAGGCTCGGGACATGGCCTAAATGGATAGAGGCTGGGATTACAAAAATCCGGGATATCCTGGCAGAGGGGAAATTGGCCACCTTTGAGACCCGCCGAGGGCGATTCCAACTCATAGTAACCGAATAATACCATTACGTACAACTGAGTCATGCCTTGCGCTCGCACATACCGACAGACTCTATTGTACCTGAGAACACACCCATAGAGCGGAACACGTTCACAGCATACATCCACATCAAGTGCACTTCCATACTGTATAACGCCATGTCCTCCTTTGCTACTCCTGAAGTCCCCCATCTTAAATCTAAATGGGAGAAGGACGTAGGCGTCATAGAACCAGAGGATTGGATCCAGGTCCTAATGCACCCTCGGGAGATTGCTATCTCTTCTAGGCTCCAACTGGTACAATTAAAAATCCTACACCATATATACTACCCTAGAACTGCGCTGTATGGTTGGAAGCGAGCCTCGAGACAGTGGGAATGCCCCCGGATCTGGGAGTTCTGGAGCAAATGTTGCAGCGAACTGTCTAGGGTTCTGGCACGTAATATAGTACTAGACCCAAAGGTACTGCTACTGGGGATACCCGATGAAAATGTCACAAATAAATGGAAAGGACTGCTCCTGTCCACAGTGGCGGGACTGATAAAACGAAATATTGCACAGAAATGGGGAGCCCCGGATTCTCCGATGTCAGATCGATTGGCTGCGGATATGGACACATGTGCCGTGGTGGAACGTAGGATTCACATTGCAAGAGGCTGCCCCGGTAAAGCCTCCAAAGTGTGGGGGAAATGGGAGGAGCATGAGACTCAGTGACCCTACCATACAATGTGGCGCAATTGTGTAATACATGAATATGCTTGTATGTCTACCTTTGGAATGAGGTAGGTCTTGATTTTGTTTTGTTTATTGTACTTGTTGTTTAAAACCAATAAAATATATTATTAAAAAAAAGAAACTCATCACTAAGTCTGTCCCTCCCAAAGGCTAATATTCAGTCTTCTTCTCTTACCAAATACCAGCCTTTGCTGTACCTAGGAGACATCTCTGCTCGTACTAACGACAGCTGGCATCATCCTTTTTCTGTTCAAGACGCCACCTGATTTACTTAGGTAGGTCACCCACTACAGTGTCTTCCTTTTCCCTAACTGCTAAGGGTATAATCACATTTTAAAATACCTCATCTCATTTTAAACCTTCTAGGTGAACCAAGCCCCTACACCAGTTGTCTACCTTCATACTATTACCAGTGTCCTGATGACAGTTCACTACCCTCAGGAAACTTGCCTTTCCTCGCAATACCTGTTGTGTTCTATTTTCATCCGAACCAGAAACACCTATTAGATGTGTCGACAATTATTACGTACCGCTACCTATGCAGCAGTACATGAAATTGCACTTGATTGTTACTAACTCACAAAATGTATCCCTTGGTTTCTCTTGTATTTTATACTTTGTGTGTTATATAGGCTCTCACCTACTTTTAAATGTTCATTTAGTCATCAAGTAAACTTTGTTTTATGACACAATTACCCTTCTGTGATCTTTGGGCTAGTAGATGCAAATCTAGCCTCACTGTAGTATTGGTGCACCTCCTGTGCGTCTATGAAAGGGGAAGCCGTTGACTGTAGACATTGTTCTGATAGTCCCCACTAACCCTCCAGAGTCAGGCCACCCGACAAATAAGAGGGTCCGTTGCCGCCTTATATATTGCATTGTATTGAAACAGTCCTTCAGGTGTAATAAATGCTGTGAGGCACTTGGATTCATTGTGTAATTTAACTTGATGGTAAGAGGATGTGAAGTCCAGAGTTGAGAAGTATTTAGCTGGGCCAATTATTGATATGATTTCCTTTATGTTGAGTAGTGGGTGCCTCTCTGGAACTACACATTAATTGAGTTCTCGCATGTCAGCACACATTCTGAGTTTACCAGTTTTCTTCCTCAAAACTACGACAGGTGAAACCCATTCCGCTGCATCTATGCTTTCTATGATGCCTTGACTCTCCAGTTTCTTCAATTCTAGTTTGACTTCTTCTCTCATTGACAGAGGGATGCTACATAGTTTCTGTGCTACTGGTTTGCAGTCAACCTTAATTTGTATTTTGTGTAGAATTAATTGACTATTGTCTCTTTCATTTTGAGATTTCCTACAGCAGCAAATACTGACTCTTCAGCATTGGGATCCAATTTTACTTTGAGCTTCCTTTGATGGGTCCAGCTCAATAAGGGAGTGTTTCCCTTCTTCATCATGTACAATTTACCCTTGGCTTCTCTGTCTTTGAACCGCAGAATGGCTCAAAATCATCCAATGAAATCAATTCTCACACCTCCATATGCCCCTGGATTGATATCAACCTTATTCATGTCCCAGTTTTGTCCATTCTCTTTGGGGTAAGAGTGTCTTCTTGGCACCCAAATCAATCATCATGGACATTACTGTGTTCTCCACAAATACTGGGGCCTTGGGGTTGTGCATTTCTTCTTCATCTTCATCTACTACCTTGGATATTCATTGTTCACCTTCTTCTTTGCTGTGGTCACTTCCGATCCAATTATTGGATGGTTTCTTGGTCCTGCAGCATCTTGAGGGGTGGCCTTCGCATATTCGACATATGATTTTTAAGTCTCGGCATTCTGGGTTGCCCACCCAATTATTTACGCTGCTTCTTCTACTTGTGCGAAAAGACGTTTTGCCTCTCCTGTTATGTCACCATGTGGATTTCTGTGTTCTCTCTACTTCTTTCCTTTTAACAAGATCATCATTGACCGTTGATATGGCGTCATTCACCTTGATAAGGTTAACAGGTTGTGGTGTGACTTCTGTCTTTAGGTTTGTGTCCTCCATTCTGTTTTCTAATATTTTGAGCATTTCTCTGTGTGCTCTACTTCTTTAGCAACTCTTAGAACAGTATCCAATGGAGGTTTGTCTTCTGACCATAATTTCGCTCTGACTTTTGCACTGTTACAATCTAATATAAATTGATCTCTTAAACGTTCATCCAGTTGATTGTTGAAGTTGCACATTCTGCCCAATTTGCTCAGGCTTGTGATATACTGCTCTGCACTCTTAACCTCTTCTTGCACTCTCTTTCCAAATGTATAGTGTTCTATTATTGTGCTCAACTTATTTTTGTAATGTTTACTGATTTTATTTACATTTTATTCATGTACATGTAGGTCTTCATCTTCATTTTCTGGGAGATCTGGTAGATTTTAAAAATTTTCTTAACCGTCAGGGCCTAGGGAATGTAGCAGGAGAGACTTCCTCCTCTAAACGCTGTAATTGGTTCTGCAAATTACCCTGGCATAGTGTTCAAAAGACGTTATCCATGTCTTCCAGGGTATTGTGAGTGTTCCTATTTCAGGTAGGAAGAAGACTGTTGGGGTACACTGCTAAATGCAATTATCGGGGTAGAGGCATATACATTTATTGATTTGTTTTTTGTTGTATGGAGTTCTTTTGGATGGATTGGGTGAAAGCTTGAGTGTGGCTTGGCCTGTTAGCACTATTAAAAGTGAATACTCTATTCTTTCCTTTCCTCTTCTCCCCGCTTTCTATTTTTCATTATTGTTGTTTGTGGTTATTATGTCATGTCGTCATGCACATTTAAATCCTTTCTTTGCAAGTGGATGATGACTTCCTTTATGTACTGTGTTATATACGGTAAAAATTAAAAGAAATGTGTACACGTTCTTTTGGGGTTAATTGTGTTGCTCTTGTATACCGTGCTAAATGGTAGAGCAGGAAATACCTGTGAGCGTGTTGCTCCTATACCTTATCATACGGTATACTGGCGCTGTCGGGGATGCTCTTGTTGTGGAGCATGTAGGGATCACCATGCAGGCTCTTGCTGTGCCTGCAAAAATGTGAAGTCTGGGAGCTGTTCAAGGAGTGTTTTGAGGATGGCTGTGCAGCAGGAGAGAAAAGCTATGCAGCGGTCTGCTTACCATTGTCGCTTCGGCTGTGATATCAGGAGATCCGTCGGTGGGCGGTCGTGGGGCTTGGCCTTCAGGCACATCCCATCCTCGTCACCATTGTAGCAGGGTGGCTAGAAGTAAACACAGAGATGCTGAGGAAAATAATTAGGTATTTATTTCAAAAATTGAATTAAGTAAAGTATATCTATATGGAGCCCCACTGGTGTCGCCCTTCACTATCCAACTCCCACTGCTACAACCGTGCACGCTCAGCCTCGAACCTCCAGCAGGCCTCCATGGCTAAGTTTCCCTGTCACAAGTCGCTGGTGTCACTGTGAGTGTCATACTACGAAAAACAACCCTTTTGGTAGGATTTCACGGAGGCAGACCTCTGTGTTTTACACATCAAAACAGCAGCATTTTCTGCATTTTTAGGGACAAGGATGCCTACCCCAAATCAGTAAAAGTGCCACCACTGGGTTTACAGCCCTGCAGCCTTGTTTGCCCCAGCAACATACAGGGTGACCACAAAATGCGCAGGGTGTAAGCCTGCAATTTGAAGGCAGTTGTTCACCCTGGCGTACCCCAACAGCCCTGGGTGGTGGGCCGCTCACATTGGGGTTTAGGGGGGTAATCGCAAAAATCAGATTTTCAACAGGGCAGCAAACCTTTAAGCATGCTCAGTTGTGGTCCATCAGGGGTGGGGCACAGGGATTGGTTGCCACATTTCAAAAGGCTTTCCTCAGCTTTTTTGGTTGTTCCAATCCTCCTGGCCTGTCTCCATGGACCAAACCCTGATGGTGCTTCACCAATCTGTATTTCAATTCAGTCCAGAGTTTGTTGTAAGCAGTTTCCACCCTCAGTGGCTGTTGCCAGAAACGTTTCTTTGCTTGTTCTGTTCCACGAGCGAGCTTCTTTCCACAGGCAGAGACCACAAGGACTTTACAATCAGGAAACCATTTGTTAATGCTGTTTGTTTGAAGGCAATGGCATGTTGTGGTTAAACATTACCCACAAGATTTGTTGTCTCAGGTTGTTCTCAATTGAATGGCACTTAACAAATTCCACTAGGTGAAAAAGTTGATGTTCTTGGTTGCTGCATAACACATATTTGTCCCTCACGGGCTGCTGATGTGCTTAGCCGAGGGTTTATGGCAGTTAGCTGATAGCAACAAGGTTTCTGCAGTATGGGTGGTGGGCAGAAATAGCAAGAGGATGGGTCAGGGAAACGTGACTGGCACTGCAGGTTTGATCTGGGCTGCACAGCCTTAGGGAACATCCCCTTACAACCTATTGGCCGTTATTTAACTTGGCAGGTAGTGGCAGCTGGCCCCCATTGCCCCGAACCCCACATCTACTAACCCACACATGGAACCCTGTCACATACTTCCTCTCCTTCTAGAGGGCGCCATAAGGAGTCTAGAACATTTCTGCTCAGGAAATCTAGATTAAAGTTTAACTGCAAAACCAGGTGGAGCATCATGGAAGCATACAGTTGCAAAGAAAGGGACCACCACATGACTTTAGGGTTGCTTTACTTTTTTCTTGCCAACCAAATAAGTGGGGTGTGTTCTGATATAAAGGTGAACAGGTGGCACATAAGATAGTGTTGGGGGCCTCTACAACCAATTTTTTCACAAGGAATGCTATAGAAGCACAATTTTTTCCCATGTAATACCTTTGACTCAATGGGCCTCATTACGAGATTGGTGCTAAAAATCCGCCATTACCGGTATGCCGGTAACAACATGTCTGTGTAGCCTTAAACCCGCAAACAGATCACGAGTGTGCGAGTACGCACATTCCTGCATGCCCATAACGGTTGTACCGCCATGCCGGTAACAACCCTCAAACCCCCAGATAGTGGCATCATGAAATGCGCAGATACCTCCTCCGCCATCGGCATCCCCCAAATAGCGGTACCGGTTTTAACACAGTGGTATTAACGGGTCCTTTTTTACCGGCACCGGAAGCAACATCATTGTGCCGGAACGCAAAATGCTCCGGTAACCACCTTCAAAAACACAATTCATTGCCATCCTCTACAGACTGGACCTGTTCAGGCAAAACCCCGAAAACATCTTGGAGAAGATGTTGAAAGCCACCCAGAAAGGCACTGCCCGCTTTTGAAAACCCAGATTCAAGGATGAGGACCTCAACATGTTAGCTGGCACGCTAGTGGAGCATGCAAACGTGGTCTTTTGTGCTGACCTGAGACGTCCAGCACAGCTCAGGAAGAAGGAGATTTGACGTAGCAAGGAAAGTAAGTGCGGATGGACTGCAAAAAGCGTTTGGACGACTTGCGCTTATGAGTAAGGAACATCCTGTCGGCCAATCGCAGCCAGGGGATGGCAAGAGGCAGCGGTGCCCACTCAACCATTAAATTGGCAAGGTGGGAAGAGACCTGCAGCACATTAATTGATGTTGAGTCCATCGAAGGAGTTGGTCGAGCGGAGTTTGGAGTCCCATCATCGGCATAGGAAGGTGAGTGTCCCCACAAACACCTGACATCCAATGATCATAGTTGTCCAACAAATGTGATTGTGATGTGAGCCAATACATGGCCCATCATTCACAAATTCACATATCCCTGTCCAGATGCTGGCCCCACCACTGTCACATCAAAATGCATGCTGCATGACTCTCCCATACCCAAATACACACCCAATACACAGATGAAATGCACGTCTCACACAGCATGCAAGACATAACACACCCGTAGGCCCCACAACAGACACCATGGTGAACATGTCAACACCTGAGGAATGGCAATAATCCCCCCCAATCCTTGCACGCAACCTGTCCGGTGTAACAACAAGCATGCAACGATCCACACGGCACTAACTGCACAAAGACCAATGCATGCATGATGCAAGTACTACCATCACTGATGCCCTGCCTCTCTCTGTCCCCCACAGGAACGGATGCAGACAGCGATGAACACGATGCAAGTGCACAGGCCAGGACACCTGTCTATTATGCTCACCTGATATCCCCGGGGCGTCTGGAAGGCTCTGAGATCTGGAACCCTGGATGCGTAGTTGCCCAGTGCTGAAGAATGCATCTGCAATTACAGAAGGGATGATTTGTGATAACTGTCTCTAATGGGTGAATCTCCCACCTCCATCTGACCGATTCCCTTCCCACTGGGTTCTTTTCTCACCTTAGTTATTTGTAGGGTGAGCTATCCGTCCTGAGTTTCTTGTGCAGGGGCGCTTGATGTTTGTTGGCGAGCTGCCCGAGTTGCTTCACTGGTGCAGTACGCCTTCCTTGGGCCCAGGCCTGCTGTGACCCCGAATCTGCTGGTAGGCAGGTAGGTTTGTTAATTGTAAGTCTTTGTTCTGTTTATGGTGGGAATTTGTTAATGTCTTTATCTCCTTCTTTTCAGGTGCGAAGGTCTTGATGCTGGCATGCCGGATGCAGAGGCACGTTTTCTAGGTAAGAGAAAGCGCGAAGCACCGCGCCTTTATTGTCTTTTAAGGTTAACCTGTGTTTTCTTCTTCTTCTCTTCACAGGCCGCTGTGGTGCTGCGAGTGGATGAGAGTGCGATGAAAAACAGGTCCCCAAAATTAGTTAAGGTAAGTACAGCGCTGTGCGGTTGTTTAATATTGAAAGCAAACCTGAATATGTCTCTTTTCCTTTGCAGATGTTGCTGTGGTGCTCTGGATGGAAGCGTGGTGTGGCACAATGGAATTTAGGTAAGACTGATGGAATTCGATGTTTTGGAAGTGTGCGTTCTAATATTGTTTTTCCCTTTCTCGTTATTGCAAGTCGCAATGTTCGAACAGCAGCTGTGGTAGCAGTTCGCCGGAACTCCTTAAGCTAGTACTCACAGGTGAGTGATGTTTCTTCTTCTCCCGGTTTCCACAGATTGCAGCCCAGTTGAGATGCTGAGTGCTGGATGGTGTTTTCTCAGGTAAAACAGAATAATCTTGTTCTTGTTCTTGCAGGATTACAGGAAGATGCTGAAGAACAGGTGAAACCTCTTAATCAGACGTGGTGCGTGAATATGTTCACTTGGTTTCCAAGTTCTGTCTTGAGGCCTGTACCCTTTCCAGTCCACTAAATAGTATAGCTTAGATCTGGTACGTTTCAAATCCAGGATGTTTTTAACTTCAAATTCAGGCTCTGCATCGACTAGCACAGGTGTTGGTGGTGTTAAGACTCAGGTTCCTAGTTGTACAGTTTTACAAGTGACACATGGAACACCAGATGAATTTGCATGCTTGGTGGTAAGGCTAACTTGACGGCCACCAGATTTATCACCGATTCGATGGTATAGGGTCCTAGATATCTTGGAAGAAAGGTCTGGGTACCTTTTATGGGCACATGTTTTGATGCCAACCAGACTTCGTCTCCAACTTGGTAATCAGGAGCTTTCTTTCGATGTCGGCACAATAATATTTTTTGTCTGTCTTTGGCTTGCAGTAAATGTTCATTTGCCCTTTTGAAGGCTTGGGTTATGCTTGTGTGTAGAGTCTTTACTGCTGGCATTTCCAAGGTTGTGGGGGAGTCTAGTTCAGAGGTACGTGGATGTCTTCTGTATATTGTGTAGAACAGGGTTTGTCCCGTGCTGGTCTGTATGGAATTATTGTATGCGTATTCTGCTATCCATAATAAATCTTTCCATTTCTCTTCCACTTGATGCAGCTGCAAAGTAGATACTGTTCTAATGTCTGGTTTGTTCTTTTTGTTTGTCCATCTGTTTGGGGGTGATGGCTAGTGGATAATCGAACATCGATTTGTGCCATGGTACAACATTTCCTCCAGAAGTTGGATACAAATCGGTTTCCACAATCTGAGATTAGGACTGAGGGGAAACCATGCAGTTTTATAACCTGTTCAAGAAATGCTTTTGCCAGACCGGTAGCGTTAGGAAGTCCTTTGAATGGAATGAAATGTGCCATTTTAGGGAACAGGTCTACAACCACCAGAATGGTATTAAAACGTTGACAGGGAGGTAAGTCTGTAATAAGATGAAGAGAAAGAGTATGCCAGGGAGCCAGTGGAATATCCAGTGGTTGTAGGAGGCCAGCTGGTTTCTGTTTTTGTGATTTAGTCTGTGCACATATCCCACAGGATAGAACAAATCGAGCAATGTCCTTATGCCAGGTTGGCCACCAATAATTCTGTTTAACCTTGGCTAGAGTCTTAGCAATTCCAGGATGGCCTTTGATCAGGGAATCGTGATAACCAGACATGACCAATTCTTGCAGATCTTTACTTGATATATATAGTCGTTCCCTGAAGTAGGGTAATCCATCCAGAACCGTGTGATGTTCATTTTGGGAATTCCATTTCTGCAAGATCTCGGGGGTTCATTAAGGTTCGAATCTTATCTTGAAATTCACTCAGAGTCAATGTGGTGGTGAGTCCCATTAGTTTATCACTTGGGATGATGGTAAGAGGGTCCAAGGTACTGTTTGTTTTCTCTTCAACACCCATACGAGACAAGGCATCGGCCTTCCCATTCCAAACTCCCGGTCGGTATGTTATTACGTAATCGTATTCTGTGAAGAATAGAGCCCACCACAACTGTCGTGACGATTGGGCTTTTGCTGACTTTAGGTAATGAAGGTTTCGGTGATCTGTTATTACTTTGATGGTATGTCTGGCACCTAATAGATACTGCCGCCAGGCTTTGAAAGCTGATTTTATTTCCAACAATTCTTTGCATAGTTAAGTTTTGGTGGTGAGAATTTATGTGACCAAAAGGCCACTGGGTGTAATTGGCCTGTCTCTGGATCACTTTGAGAGAGAACTGCTCCCATAGCTACGCTGGAAGCATCAGTTTCCACTACATAGGGGAGATCAGGGCGAGGATGTCGTAAAATTGGCCCAGAGGTGAATCTTTTCTTGAGTTCTTGAAAGGCCTGTTCCGACTCTTCAGTTCATTGGAATTTTATGGTGTTTTTTCTCAGTAACGATGTGATTGGGTGGACTATCTGTGAGAAATCTGGAATAAATATGCAATAAAAATTCGCAAAGCCGAGCATGCTTTGGGTTCCTTTAAGTGAAGAAGGTAACGGCTAATTAAGGAGGGCATCTACTTTGTGTAAATCCATCTTGACTCCCTTTGGCGAGAGAACAAAACCGAGGAACTCAAAATCGGTGGCATGGAAGGTGCATTTCTCGAGTTTAGCGTACAGTTTGTGCTAGCAAAGTTTTGCAAGGACTGAGCAAACATGTTCCACATGATCTCTTTCAGAGGGGGAATACACCAGGATGTTGTGAATATAGTCCAGGGCACAGACATCGATTAATTCCCGTAATACATAATTCATGAAGTATTGGAACGCTGCGGGAGTATTGCACAGCCCAAAAGGCATTACCTGATATTCATACAGGCCATGGTGTGAAACACGGTTTTCCATTCATCCCCTTTCTTAACACGTACAAGGTGGTATGCTCCTCTGAGGTCTAGTTTGGTGTAGATTCGGGCATCCTTGACTTGGTCCAACAGTTCCGGGATAAGGGGCAAAGGGTACGATTTTTTTTTACTGTGATTTGATTAAGTGCGCGGTAATCGATGCAAGGCCTCAAATCTCCTTCCTTCTTGGGTACGAAGAATAAGGGAGAGGCTGCCGGTGACTTTGAGGGGCAGATAAACCCATTAGCCAGGTATTGATCCAGAAAGGACTTCAAGTGGAGATTTTCGGTTTCCGTAAGTGCATACATTCGACCACAAGGAACCTGTGCGCCAGGTATCAGGTCGATCTGACAGTCATAGGGCCTATGTGGCGTTAATGCGTTAGCCTGTTCCTTCCGAAAAACATCTTGATAATCCTGATATTCTTTTGGTAAGGTGTCCATTGGTTCTGCGATCCCCGATGCTATTCCTTAAACAGATTTCAGGTTTGGCTGTGGTATAGATTTCGGTTAGCAAGCGTGGGCGCATTCAACAGTTGTTGGTGATTGATAAAGGTTACTGGTAGGGCGAAATGTGAGGTCTGTGGATTATCCTTCTTGCTCGACAAGCGGACCTCTATGCTTGCCGGGCCTGGTAGTTTTCCGATTCCTTTCCATCATCTTCTTTCTCTGTAGCGCCTACCACCTTCCTTGGAGGTTTCACATTTGAGGTAGTGACCCGATTTACTGCAGTATAGGCATAACTGTGGCTGTCTCCTCTTGTCTCTTTCACCCTTGGTTAAAGGCGGTCATACTCCTCCAATCTGCATGGGTTCTGTGGTATTTTCTGATGGACGTTGAACATTATCCTTTGAATGTACGTACATGGCATGATTTTCAAGTCTTCTTCGGTCTGTTCTTTGATCCTGTAATCTGTGGTGCAAATGAACTACCATGTTGATAAACTCTGCACAGTCTTTAGGTGGGTCTACCACTTGAGCTAGGACATCCTTCAGGTTTCCTCGTAGGTCCCGATAAAACAACGTGGTTCTTTTACCTTCTGGCCACCCCACTTCTACAACCAGTCTATTAAAGTGGCAATATAAGTCAGCAAATCTTGATTCCCTTGGCGGAGGGACATGAGTTTATTATCAAGAGCTTGTCCATGCAAGTGTCGAGCAAATAACCTTTCCATCTCCTGTTGAAAACCCCTGAAGATCTGCAGTAATGGGTCATCCTGGCTCACCAAAGGCACCGACCAGTCTGCGGCCCTTCCACTCAAATATGAGAACACGAAGGCCACCCTCGCCTGGTCGTTTGGGAAAGCCCTAGGCCTACAAAGAAAAGGGAGGCAGCACTGGTTCATGAATGTTGCGTACCTTCTGGGGTCTCCATTAAACCGTTCTGGTGGTGCCAGGGGTACTGCTCCCGGCAACGTTATCTGTACTGGATTGACTGATGATGGTGTAGCGATGGATGGGGCGAATCCGGGCAATGCAGCCTGCCTCGCCTGTGTTTGTAGTAGCTGTTTGCTTAGTTCATCAGTACGGTCTTTTGTGACTATTAACTCTCGTCTTAAGGCATTGGTTTCCTGCCGGGCTACGTGTACCTCGATGCATAATTGTCCCAAAAGCTGGGCTAACTGATCAGTTTCAGATGTCTCCATGATGCCCAGGTGGATAAGGTTTAAAGGCTTCGTGGTCTGTTACGCTTACATGATAACTCCGGGGGTGCCTCGAAGGCTCTGAGATCTGGAACCCTGGATGCGTAGTTGCCCAGTGCTGAATAATGAATCTTTGTGATAACTGTCTCTAATGGGTGAATCTCCCACCTCCCTCTGACCGATTCTCTTCCCACTGGGTTCTTTTCTCACCTTCGTTATTTGTAGGGTGAGCTATCCGCCCTGTGTTTCTTGTGCAGGGGTGCTTGACGTTTGTTGGCGAGCTGCCCGAGTTGCTTCACTGGTGCAGCATGCCTTCCTTTCGCCCAGGCCTGCTGTGACCCCAGATCTGCTGGTAGGCAGGGAGGTTTGTTAATTGGAAGTCTTTATTTTGTTTATGGTGGGAATTCGTTAATGTCTTTATCTACTTCTTTTCAGGTGCGAAGGTCTTGATGCTGGTGTGCCAGATGGAGAGGCATGTTTTCTAGGTAAGAGAAAGCACGAAGCACATCGCATTTATTGTCTTTTACGGCTAACTTGTGTTTTCTTCTTCTTCTCTTCACAGGCTGCTGTGGTGCTGTGAGTGGATGAGAGCGGGATGAAAGACAGGCCCCCGGAATCTGTTAATGTAAGTACAACACTGTGCAGTTGTTTAATATTGAAAGCAAACCGGAATATGTCTCTTTTCCTTTGCAGATGTTGCTGTGGTGCTCCGTATGGAAGCGTGGCATGTCGCGATGGAATTCAGGTAAGACTGATGAAATTCAATGTTTTTGAAGCGTGCGTTCTAATATTGTTTTTCCCTTTCTCGTTATTGCAAGTCGCAATGTTCGAACAGCAGCTGTGGTAAGCTAGTACTCACAGGTGAGTGATGTTTCTTCTTTTCCCGGTTACCACAGATTGCAGCCCAAATGAGATGCTGAGTGCTGGATGGTGTTTTCTCTGGTAAGAAAGAAAAATCTTGTTCTTGTTATTGCAGGATTACAGGAAGATGCTGAAGACCAGGAGCTGGACACGGTGAGCGTCACGCTCCGGGTTGCAGAATAACACAAAGCGTGTTCTGCAGTCAGGGTGTGGTTTATATAGCCCAGGTAAAGTAGTACCAGGGAAAGTAGTTCCAGGTTTGCCACACCCAAAATACTAGACCGCATGGCTTGGTTCTTAGAACTAGACTGTGTGGGTGCTTCCATGTTGGATTTAAAGGCCCATGTACATAAATGGGACCTAGTTTGAACAGCCCTTCCTTCCTACATATGAGCCTGGTGTCAAACGCACCAGGACTGGCTCCAGGAGCCCTTTTGCAGTGGTTTTAAGGTCCTCAGGGTTCTGGTGGGAGCCTGCTTGTGGCACAATTTGTGCCCACACACAGTGGTCATGACAGCCAAAAGGCCCAATGGCCGGGATGATGGCACCAGGCCATCCACGTTGAGGGGAACAGGGATGGTCCAAGTGCCACACAAGTCACTCACCAGTGCCAAACCATCTCCGCAGCCACAAACACAGGACCAGCAGACACCTGCCCCTGCACCCCTGGAGACACAGGCAATATCTGTGGAAACTGAGCATGACGGCTCACCGTCTGCCGCCACAAGCTCGGTTGGGGAGACAGCTGCATTCGCACCTCATAGTGGCGATGAGGAAGAAAGCCATGATGACAACACCCATGTAGGAGAAATCTTGTCTGAGGTTGTTGGACAAACCCCAACAACCAAGGTCACCCCACAGGGCCCCCCACAGGGCACCCTTCATCATGATTCTGAAGGACTGGGCAGACATGGAGAGTGGTCTCCAATAGAGGACAGCCACGTATTGGCCACATCCACACCAGCAAACCAACCAGCCACCTCCACCACCGCAATACGGGACATCGAGGGACGTCTGTCAAGGATGGAGGGCCAGCAAGAGGAGATGCATGGATTAGTCAAAAACTATGTTGCAGATGGTGAGGCAACACACCGTGCAATGCGTGAGAACAAGGCGTCCGTCATCAAGGCCATCAACAGGAATTCAAAGTGGGTCCATGATGGATTTGCAGCTGTGGCCCAGATCCTCACGCAAATAGCCAACACTGTGGAGCAGTGGCATACTGCGGCATCCGAGTCACAACCATCGACATCATCATCTACCATGCCTGCCCGTTCTACTCAGACCAGCCCTGTGCGCAGGTCCCTGCGGAGCACGCGGTGCTCTGAGATGAAACCCCCTCCTCGGAAGGGTGGTCCGTAGTAGCAGGGGAACTCTGCACATGTTGACTGGCAGTGCATCTGGACATCTGTTGTGCCATTGATGTTTTGGGGTGTTGAGGGGAGGGGGGAGGAGGAGAGGGTTGTGTGGGGGGTGATGGAGAAAGGTGGGAGGGGTCTGTGGGTGGTATTGGGGGAGGGGTATGTGGTAGGTGTTGGGGGGGTGGTGGGGGGTGGAGGGTCATTCACATTGTAAATACCATCTGTACAATACACCCGTTGTGTAAAAAAACAACACATGACTGGGCATTGCTTCTTCGGTGTGTGTCAATTTATTGCATGACAGTGCACAGTGCCCATATACCCCCACACCCAGTGCCCAGAGTCCCACATACATAGCACCCTCTGCATCCCAGTGCATCAGAAAGAATGGTCTATGACTGATTGGCGCACAGCATGGCCTTCAAGTGTATCACGACCTGGCCGATGTCCAACATCTACTCCTTCCTCATCTTCAACTTCACCTGGTGGTGGCTGGTCCATTTCAGGTGGCAGAGGTACGTTCCGCCGGATGTACATGTTGTGCAGCATGGCACATACCATGATGATCTTGCCCACCTTCTCAGGCCCGTAAATGAGGGTGCCACCTGACCTGCTGAGGCAGCGAAACCGTGCCTTCAACAGGCCAAAGGTCTGCTCTATGACCACACAAGTGCGTGTATGTGCACAATTGAAGTTCTCTTCGTGCTTGTTCTGCGGATTCCTGACAGGGGTGAGGAGCCACGTCTTCAGGGGATAGCCAGCATCACATGCATGTGAGCGCAAAAAGGTATGTGTAAGGGTATTTCTCAATTTCCATTTGTGCTCGGCCTGTACATCGTTCATGCTCACATGCAGTATTTCGTCAATGGCAGCTATTGACTTCACATCTGCAAAACTATCTGCCTTGTACACTACTTGGCAATCCATGGTGCTGGTCTTGGGTGACATACACATCTTAGGGGCCTTGACATTGGAATCACCAGCCACCCAGATGGAGTGACAAGGTCCATGATGTACACACATGTGAGGGTTGAGTGGCAGGGGATGAGACCAAATGCATGTTGGGCAATGTTTGATGCATTAGGCTGATGGACTACATGATACTGCTTATTTAGACAATGATGCATATGGATTATTGTAGACACCATGCATGTGCCCCTCACACTAGTCACAATGGCAAAATGTGATTGTTGGTAGTGTCTGCCAGTGTAGGGAATAGTACCTTAGATGAAGCAGGGTGTCAACTTGCATGCTGGTACTCATGTGCTGTGAGCGATTCCCGCACCAATCGCACCCATTTAGGTATTGCTCACTACTTGATGAGTTCAATTTGAAGCATCTTTGTCGCATGTGTTCTCTCATTTGTATTCATATGCACATGTTGCCATGGTGTTATGCAGTGTTACTGTTGGGGAGGGGCAGTGACAGCGTTATTGCCTGAGGTGGAATTCATACTGCACACTTATGGATGCTTGTCATGCGAGGTCCTGCAATGCGGTCATGTGTATTCAGCTTTTTGAACATGTGATGGTGCATTGTGGTGCTGAGGGTATGGTCAGGAGATGTCCAGTGGACATGTTCAAGGGTGTGCGCTGATTGTGAGTCTGACATTTACACAGTGGTGTGCAGCCACAGTGCGTTGGCCTCCATTGTCTGTGTCATGCATCTTATTTGGTTGATCATGGGCACAGTGTTTGGCAGCGTGGACAGTGACCAGACACCCCATTGACGGCACTTTCATGGCCCAGAGAGCAGACTGCTTGCGTATGCATGTACACCTCCATACACTCTCCCATGGCCCAGAGAGCAGACTGCTTGCGTATGCATGTACACCCCACATACACTCTCCCATGGCCCAGAGAGCAGACTGCTTGCGTATGCATGTACACCCCCCCAAACACTCTCCCATGGCCCAGAGAGCAGACTGCTTGCGTATGCATGTACACCCCCCTAAACACTCTCCCACCACTTGAACTGCTGGCAGAAACTTCAATCTCTTCATCGCCAACCCTGGTGTTCTTCCAAACTGCACTACGCCAAACCAAACAAACTCACCTTGTGCTTCCTGGCATCAGCCCATCCACGCGTGAACCTTGATGTCAAACCAAACCTGGGGATCTCCACGATCGGCATTGCTCAACTTTGCTTTGAACAACAGAAATCTTAATTTCGATTGTGACTTGATATTTACTGGATTACTGCGATTGCCACATTCAAGCCCAAATTGAACCACCAGCACAGCAGTAAGAAGCATGGTCCACTAATGTCAAACCGCCAAGACACAGCAAACCTAGTATTGCCATGTAACTGCACCCTGGTCCATTGTTATGCCATAGAGACTGGCTTGGTTAATATTTGCTACAAAAACATATCAATTTCAAAGAATGTGGGCTCTTATTGGATTTTCTCCCCCTGACTCATTACCCAGAGTGCTGCATCCTTCTTTCTTGGATATTCTGTGTTCTTTCTACAGGAGTGTTTTCTTAGTGTTTTCTTTTGAATTATTATTGCATATGGGGTGTTTAATTAAAGTGTATACATGTATTTAGAACCTTTATTGGACACTCCTTTATTTTGGACACTTATCATTTGTTCTTGGGTTGCTACTGTTTTACATTCACACCCCTCTTGAGAGTATTCCCTCTGACCACAAAAGGCAAAGAAGGTATGCCTCTTAACTGTGCCTGTTTTAGCTTTATGATTGGCTCACTCTTGTGTTGTAGAAGTGTGTGGGATGAGTAGGCGTTTTAGCCTCTACTCATCCATATACTCATGCAAGGCAGAAGTCAGTTTGTAACAATACTTGCAGTCCAAAACAAGGTGAAGACTCACGAGAGAAGAGGACTGAGAGATGGCTAAGTACTGACAATCTCACTGGTACACTGGTAGTGACATACATGGGCCAGGGCCATCTGCTGTATGTTCAGCAGAAATGAAACATTTGCATTCATCAACTGCACACAGCCACAGACTTTGACTTTCCCAGGCATTTCATCACACCATTGAGGTGCAGTTACGAAAATTGAACACTGTAGAAACAAAGCGGGAATTAAAACAGAAAGTCATGAAAAGCTGTGGAAAAAAAAATCAAAAAGAGAGAGATATTGCACGAGACGAGTTGGAGTTCACCATATCAGCCAATTTGCAGACTTCAGAATAATGGATGAACTAGAACAAAGGGCCACACAAATGAGAAAAGGTCGAGATGGGTGTGAAGGACGATTTGTATAAGCTGCCCACTGCAAATAAGTTGTTAGCGACCAGTCTGTGATATTGCATATGTTAGATTTTGCAGGAAAGGAATACCCGCACCAGTATAGAAAAGAAAAAGAAATTGAACATAATAGAAAACTCGTTGAAAGATGAAACGTTGTGCTTCCTCTAATATTAATATCACCATTGGCCCGAAATAGAGCTCAATCAAGACGTGATGTGTTTTTTGGAGACAGAACAGAGAGATGGCACCAGATAGCCGAATAAGAGAAAGGCTGTTTTCCTCCCTTTTTTGACACTGTCAGTTGTTCTTACAATTCCCTCCCTGTACTTCTCCCTCCTGCTTCTTCATTCATCCATAGGAACTTTCGTGCTGATTGTTCTGTTGTCTAGATGAGTATCAGATGATCCTATTATCAACCATCAGCAAGGTCCCATTGAAATGCGTCCCTACCCTATATTTAATTCCCATTCCTTTGTCAAAACCATGAAAGAGTTGTATCCCCCTACAATAATTATATGATATGTCATTTGTAACTTTCCTGTACACAAATGTTTCTAGGCACGACAAGACAAGGGAGCGAAGACAGAGGGAGTGCAAGACAAATGATCTTACTAGGCCTTGTATCATTTACATCGGGCAAGTGCAACAGCGCAAAAGTGCAGGGGGAATGGAGAAGGGGAAGTGCTGGGAAGTGCAATCAAGGCAGCATTACTCTGAGTAAGTGCAGCCAGGGCAGCGCGGTTCTGGACAAGTGCAAGGTGGCATGGGCATGTAGGCTTACAGTTACAGCCCCTAAGAGTGTGGTAGACCCGCAGGCAGTGCAAGGGAGACTGATCATGGAGGAGCCAGGTAGCCGGTCAGATTCTCGGGTAGCCGAGCACCCAGTCATTGTAGCAGGCAGGTAGATCAGCAGGGGAGAGTGAGCGAGAAAGCAGTAGAGCAAAGGAAGGTCTTGAGCTGCTTCTGGAACTTCAGGTGGTCCGGCTCAAGTTTCCAGAGGGAGGCCCCTGCAGAGGAGAAAGATCTAGCCCCCACTCTCTGCCTAGTGAAGAATCTGACCTTCAGAGAGTTTGAGGTAGCTGAGCGAAGGGATCGAGAAGGAAGGCATTTTAGAAGAGAGAGTTGGATGTAATGTGGGTCCCGTCCCCAGAAGGCCTTGTGGACGATGCAGAGGGTCCTTTTACTCTATATTCCTCCTCTGCAGCTATACAGAGGTGTAAGACCTGTGATACACCCGGGATATACATAGCATGCCCTTCAATTGCTCTAGATCCCTAGTTCTTCCTCTAAATGCACAAGGATTCCTCCTGCTTCACTATGCCATTATAGAGGGCACTATTCCATCTACTAATGTCGCTGGCCCTTGAAGTGAATCTAGAAATGCTGTATGGACTGCACAAATGCAGAACATGGGAACATATTTTGTTTGACCTGTTCCATTCTTTACTAGGTAGCAGGCACCTTTAACTTCACTATGTCATATGTATACCACATTGCTATGCATGATACTACTAGACTAAGACCTTTGATGGCCTACATCTTCTCTCTATATAAATGCTAGATGGATTTCCTAGAATTGCAATGACTTTGGTGGTATAAATTACCCTGGCACGTTCAGGGTTCTAAGAAAAATATATAAAAATACATGAAGATAATTCATTACTTATCTCGATCTTTGATTACATGACAATATGCACTGTCAATTTTCACTCCTATTTTCTGAAGCAACACAGGTGTTTCTCTTCTTTAGACTTCCATAACCATGCATCATTATTTTATCTATTACTGGTCTTGTGCCCTCCTTTGCTTTTGTTAAGGCCAGCTGACTTCCTTGTCTTCCTTGTGACTTTTGTAAGAACCTTGCTAGCAAGTGTGGCTTTATGACACGGTGAGCAATGCCATGTCTGGTTTTATGTTTAATATTAATTTGATCCTTGTTCCTGGAAGCAGTTATCTGCATTTAGAAATGGCTGTAGAATGTCCCTACCTAAATCCTAGTTACCTTTAATATGTTACTAAACTAAGGCATCCTCCATTCACAGATCTTACCCTTAACTAGTTGAACAAGTGGACTGCAACTCTGTTTTCTCTCTGACTCTCATCTTGGTGACATCCTATGTGGAGGGCAGCCAATTAATGGTGCAGAGACTGCACTGGGAAATGCAATTCCTCATCTGGATCCCTGCAAAACGGGGGAACCTGTTTAACTGCAATCAGTGGTGTACTTAGGCTTTTTGCTGCCCTAGGCCCAACTAAGAGTATGCACCTCAAACAAACTTTACTCCACCTCTGCAAAATTCTGCATCTTCACCAGATTCCGCTCCTTCAACAGCCTGTCCACTTTAGCCAAACTACACCCATTCACCACCATCTTGTCCCATTTTGTCTCCATAGCACACAAGAACGTTTTTAAGGCTGAACGGATTGGGAAGTTATTGCTTCCACTCTAATTGAAGCTTGCTATTGTCTGTTAAGTTAGTTGACACAGTGTTTTTAGGTCTCTGCTGCCCAGTATTTGGAGAAACAGTGTGTTGTTCAGTTAAGTGCACTAGAGTTACTTGTTGAGGCCATCTGCTTACTTTCGATTATGTCAGAGAACAATCTTTTAGAGGAAGCAATCAGAACATAAGCTGTCTGCCAAATGGACACATGTGTGGGAGGGTTGGAACAAGGAATTTCAGTTTCAATGCTAATATCTGGTATTCTCCCGAGTTGCCTGCAGTCAACCCTTGGGAAGCACCTAAATTGGTCTTTAATGTTTCAGGCAACATAAATACAATTCTAAATACGGTCTTGTGAAATGGCATAGTTTACATATGAAATAGATATGAATGTGGGTCAGGTGCATCACAAAATATTTTTGGTTAAAAATAATGAAACCCTCTTCCCGTCGTTACGGCTCTGGTGTTGGCACAGGCCATAAGGAGGATTAGCAAGTTATCACCTGCTGAAGCCCATGTACCTCTAATCCCTTGGGCTGGAACACCATTAAAAGATCACAAGTCAAACATTATAACCTTTGCCTGGGCATAAACCCCTCTGTGGAGTAAAACCTGTCGGAAAAGGTTCCCGGGACCTTTGGTTGAGAATTCTCATGGTGGAGTAATGGATGGGTAACAATAGCATTCATCCTAGCAGTGCAGTGCAGGCAGTTTTTATACCAAATTAAGTGGAACATACTGGTTACATCTTTGCTCTTTGTGCTATTGTCTAAAACACCCAACACCACCAGGGATCGATTTGCCTTCTTAGCACTGGGTAGTTTCTGTAAAGATGGCCAAATGGATATCTTGAAGGCAGTGATGTATTTACAATATGGCCAACTAGGTCGAGGCCTAGGGCAGCAGATTGACACTGGAAAAATCAGTTTAATAGCAGTTAATTTCAATTTACTCATTGTGGCGCTGGCCCTTTAAGAGCGCGCACGCGACGGGATGACGTTCACTCCGTCGCGTGCTCTGTATAAATAAACAGGGCGTTCCCCGGTGGCGTCAGAACCACCGTAGAGCCCACACGAGCAACATCTCTGCCTCTGTGTCTTTGTGTCACAGGGGGTGGGGGGCTCATGGAGGGCGGTGTCGGAACACCGCTAACAGTGGCGACAAAGATCGGATCACTCCCTGGAACAGGCGGCAAAATTCGCTCAGTGCGTGGATGATCGTACGTGAGCGCATAAGCGATATTTGACCGCGGAGAGGGGAGAGACACACGCGGCCGGTGGCCATTTTGTTGAGTAGGCCTTGGATGTTCACAGCCTCGTAACGAGGCATCCCTGAGCCATCCGGACCCAATTTTTGGATATTGTAGTGGCAAATAGCCACTGGATGCAGCACGTGTCATTTTTACAATGACCTATTGACAGTTTCACTGTTTTTCACCGAGTTTGTGGGTGTGACCCCTCCGGAAGACTACTGGTTACAAGTTGGAGCCTACCCTGCTCAATTTTTGGACCCTCCATTGTCTGTCGGCTGGCCAAGACTGTGCTTCCTGGATCTGCATGTGCCTGGCCACAGTGAAAAAGGGGTGCCATCGGTGTTGGCTGTGTCTGGTGGTGAGTTGCGGCCCCATCAGTTGGATACATTCGGGGTGCCTGTGCGCTTGCCACCATGAGCCAAGCTGCGGCGGCCGCAGCTGCTGCGCAACAACAGGCTGCTCCCGCAGTTCAGCCTCCGCCTGTCCTGCCGCCAAGACCTCTGCTTAAGCCACCTGGTTCCCTACAGCCAATGCCTGAGTTTCATATCTCGGGCACACCTTCAAGTCTGGGACAGAGGTGGAAGATGGGGATGGACAGACTTGAGATGTACTTCAGGGCCACGATGGAGACGAGCGACGACAGTAAGTTGGCCACCCTCCTATATTCTGCTGGCCCGGCAGTGCATGCGATATTTCTGTCCCTGCAACCTGTGGATGGGTCGTTTGCGGCAGCGAAGGATGCGCTCCACAACCATTTTCTGCCAATGGCAAATGCAGATTATAAACGTTTCCTTATGGGCACCGCTCGGCAAAAGGATGACGAGACTCTTGATGTCTTCTATGGGCGGCTGCGCAGACTGGCGGCGCAATGTGCGTGGAACAACCCGGACGTTATGATCCGTAACCAACTCATACAAGGGTGTGCCTCTGGCAAACTGCGGCGCCAAATACTTCGTGAGCCTGGCATCACCCTTCCCCGCATACTGGGACTTGGAAGATGCCATGAGGTGTCCGAGCTGCGGGCAACCAGAATGGAAGCGGGCGAAGGTACTCTCAGATCGAGAGGGAGGCTTTGGCAGTCTTGTGGGGCTGTAGACATTTTTGCCTATACATTCTGGGGCGACCTGTGACTGTCGTCATGGACCACAAACCTCTGTTGCCAATCATGACTGGCTCTTCCTCCTGGCCACCGGTGAGAATTGAGCGCTGGATGCTGGCTCTGCTCGAGTATGGAGTGTCCTTAATATATCGTCCCAGGGCCAACAATGCTGCGGACTATCTGTCTCGTCATCCAAGAGGGGACTCTCATGCATCAACGTCAGCAGAAGAGGCCGACGAACACGTTCGCTTGGTCGTAGAAACGGCCACCCCTAACTCCATCCAGGTGGAGGAGCTGGAGCTAGCGTCAAAGAATGACGAGTGCTTTGCCGTTCTAAAGACAGCCATGCAACAGGGTGCCTGGAAAACGGTTTTGGAGGCTTTGGACCGCAGAACGTGTAAGGCCAGAGTGGCTCTGGAGCAACTGTGGCGGGTGCGCGAAGAACTGACATTTTCGGAGTAGGGGCTCTTACTGAGAGGTGGAAGGATCGTGATGCCCCAGACCAAAATCCCACAGGTTATCGCCCTGGCACACCAAGGTCATCAAGGAGACCCCAAGACAAAAGCTCGTCTCCGCCAGAATGTGTGGTTCTCTGAGCTCGAACGGCGAGTGGAGGAGTTTGTGGCATCATGCGTGTGGTTCCAGGACGCATCACCGGCCCAGAGGGAGCTGTCCATCGAGACAATGCCGAGAGGGACAAGACCATGGGAGGTGGTGCACGCGGACTCGGGGTCCACATCACGGGGCACTCACTTCCTAGTGGTGGTGGACGAGTGGTCTCGATATCCTGAGGTGGCGTTTGACAACGTATTGATAGCACTGGAGGAAATTTTCGCCACTCCTGGACTACCCTCTGTTCTGTGTTCCGACAACGGGGCACCATTCCAAGGCAAGAGTTTCGGTGAACTCATGAGGGACTATGGCATTCAATACAGAAGGGTCACCTCGCTCTGGCCTAGGGCAAACGGGGAGGCAGAGCGCATGATGCGTACACTGAACAAAGTGTTCAGGGTCGCCCAAGGGAAGGGCGAGTGCCTATAGAGGGTGCTGTACGTATTTCTGCAGGGATATCGGACTACACCCCATTCATCAACTGGTGTGGCACCTGCAGAGGCCCTATTCCAACGTTGCCGAGAGACATAATTCCTGAGGTGGGGGTTCGGGAGCCGGCTGTCATTGACAACGAACAGGTGGAGGCGGACCGACTGGCTAGAACGCAGACGGAAAACATCCGGAGAGGGCTGAGACCACCCACTATTGCCCTTGGTGATGAAATGCTAGTGAAGAATGGCCACCCACAGGGCAAACTCTCCCTCACGTATGAACCTGCTCCCCTGGATGTCGTGGCGGTGAAGGGGTCCATGGTGACCGCCTCTGACGGGACTTCATCAGTGACCAGGAATGCCGGTTTCTTCAAGAGGTTGGGTGAGCCGAGAGTGGACAGCACTGATGACCGAGAGGGCAAAGAGGCACTGGAAGAGGGTGGGGGTGAGGCCCCCGCCGTGAGCTCTCCCGCCCGGAGCAGACCAGGTCAGAGCGCCCCGACCAGAGACGTCGGCAGGAACAGGGTGTGGGAAACCTGCCCGTCTCACTGACTATGTGACGGACTGAGCCGTGGAAAACACCACTGAGGGATCCAGGGTGGTTGCCAATAAATGGGGGTAGTAGGTATGTATTTTGTGCTGTGAAATGTTTGGTAGTTAGATTCTCTCCTTTTTCAATTGTTGTTGTTATTGAAAAGGGGGAGTGTGGCGCTGGCCCTTTAAGGGCGCACACGCGACGGGGTGACGTTCACTCCATCGCGTGCTCTGTATAAATAAACAGGGCGTTCCCCGGTGGCGTCAGAACCACTGTGGAGCCCACACAAGCAACATCTCTGCCTCTGTGTCTTTGTGTCACAGGGGGTGGGGGGCTCACGGAAGGCGGTGTCGGAACACCGCTAATACTCATCGTCATTTTTTAATAAAAACATTTTGTTTTTTGGAATGTGACTGAAACGCAACAATGCACAATTGATCTGCAGCTGCTATGTGACACTGCACTCAGACAGTTTTAGTATTTGCTGGCCAAACTTGTATATATGCTTTATTGTTAGGGTGACAATTAAAAAATAAGGAAACATGTGCAACAAACGCAGGGTGTTTCAGGTATTCAGTGATTCGGTCATACAACTCTCATGGGCATATGTGATAGATATAAACCTCTTTGGTCATTCTTACTTTCCCAGAAATCTACTTACTATGCAAAACAGTCAGAATTGCATAGGTTTTATTGGTGCCACCCCCCCATTATCACTGAAGTGTGTTTAATCAATGCATACATACACTGTGTTAAGCAATCACTTTCATGTTCAAATACATGAGATACATTTTTTAAACCATTGCAAAAATGTGTTTTCCCTCCAAGAAAAGTAAAGGTTAAAAATGATGCATCATTTTACAATATTAAATGCATTCCTATGCTTAAGTCAAGCACAGCAATCCCCCAAGTAGGTGCTAAAAATATATTCAGAGGTAACCATGACTTTCTCTCACAAGCCCCACATTTCGAAGATCTGTGGCTGCCCGAAAGGTACCAGCATGAAATAGATTGTCCAGAAGTTAAAATGGCCAAGGAGTAAATCTAAATGTGCAAGTGTATCAAGAAACCTGTCAAATTATGCCCAAAGCCATAGAAGGGTAAAAGAGAAAAAAAAGGTGTACCAAAGGTATACACGGTTTCAGAGCTGTAAAGAAAAAAGGTCTGCAATGCCGTTTAGAGCTATAATGCATTATTGCAGTTTTGCCTAATTGGTAGGCTCCTATCCTTACAATGCTGGGCTATAATTAGATGACCAATCACAATTGATTTTTAAACAAAGAGTGTACCAATATCTCCATTAGTAGATTCTTCAAGAAAAACCTTATAAACAAGTGAAAACTACTCAGGTCTATCCTTACATGAGAACTCAGTTCGAGACTTTCCTGTACAAAACTCCAATATATATGTAATTCAGAGCATAAAAGCACACATGCATATATTAGCTTCTGAAAATGTACAACAAGGGCATAGATGTTCATGTTTGAGATAACTATGGTCCAAGTGTTCAGCCCTACAATATCAACAGGATTTAGAGCAGAGGTTATGTCTGGATAGGGCTTCCTTACATAAAAAAGGTGTTGATAACTAGGTTCCCCTCTGAGCTCCAGGATGGCTGTGGGCATCAACCAGTGGATTCCCAGGCTGCATCATAGAGCTTGAGTCCTATGTGACGAAATGGGCCTTGTGAACCTCACAGTATCAGAAGGACCATTCAAAGAAGGGTGTTAGGTGAAGTAGATTGATGAACCATAGCAAGGGTAAGCCTACTGGGACCAGTGTGTGCATAGAGAACCCAAGGTTAAGGACATGTTATGCATGTGTGGCTGTCTTCCTATCATACTTGCTCTGGGAAGGCACATTTTACTTCCTAATGATAAGAACTGGTTGTATTCTAAACTCTCTGCCCAATTCTTGACTTCCCAGTGGGGGGGTTAGGATAAGCTAGTGTTATGGTGTTTGAATGTATCTTATCTAATACTTAATTGACATATTAATGTACAGTACTTGCTATATTTTGTTATTTTGAAGAATAATTTGTTGTATCTTATATGAAATATTATGCCGATTTGCTTGTTTTAAATATCTTGAATCTTTGCACTTTATCTACTGTTATGGATAGAAAATAAGAATTAGAAAAAATACCAGATAGTCTAGTAAGACAGCTTGAGCATCATTGTGTCAGGCTCTCAACCAGAACACACAGAACACACAGTTCCCTTGTATGCACGAAGCCTATACTAAGCACCCTGAGAAAAATAAAGAGAAAAACAAGACTCTCCTCCCGAACTGCCACTAAACACAACTTCCCACATCTCTCTAACAATGTAGACACTCGCCAAGCTACCAGCACCCTCAAAACCATGAATCCCAACACACTGACGTCGGCAAAATCCAATTGCATAAGTCATTACTCCGTCGCACCCCCATCACCAGCACCCTCTCCAGCACCCACAACTCAAAAACCCATCTCCACCCTGAACATATCACCTTTAAAAGGCGCATTGATCAATGTAAGATCGCTAGGAGCACATGCCATTGACATACACGATCTTATCCTCGAATAGGAACTTGATTTCCTATTCCTAACGGAAACTTGGCTGCACTCACAATCAGGCCCTTTACTCACCATCGCCATACCACCCGATTACACTGTACTTAGAGCTGATCACCAAGACAATACAGGTGGAGGAGTATCCATCATCTCCAAATCTTCACTCCAGTTTAGAGAATGCAAAACGGAAACATTACCGGGGTACGAACTCCTAGCTCTCAAACTAGCCACAGACCCCAAAACCACTATCAACATTCAGTTCAACCAGCTGCCCAGATATAGAACTACCTCTCCTCATTTCCCCTCTTCTTAAGCCCAATATCAAATTCATTCTCCTAGGAGACATTAACTTAGGGTTCAATGATACCTCCGACCTTAAAGCCTCTGCCTTCCACAATGCACTCCTAGAAATGCAATTCTCGCAAATTGTTAATGCCCCAACCCACTCAAAAGGTCGAATCCTACACTGGATTCTTACACTGAATACCACAGTTCTTCTAGAAGATATCCTAGAGATCCCCTGGACAGATCACTTCCTTATCAGATTCAACATTATCCTAACCAAGGACCCCACGTCCCCTATCACACCAACATCACCCATACTAGCAGGCTCAAGGAAACTCACCATTGAAAAAGTATCCACCTTGCTTAACAAGTTACTCTATGCTCATCCCATAGCGGATTCCAACCCAGAAAACATATTGCTACATTATCACACTTGTCTTAAAACAGCCATAGACAAAATAGCACCTCTCAAACCCAAGCTCCCTAAACTTAAACACAGCAACACATTGTTCAATGATGACATCATCGAACTTAGAAGGAAAAAAAGAGCACTTGAACACCTGTCCAGGAAAAACGCCACCAGCGAATCCAAAAGAGAATTTAAGCATATATCCAAAACCTACAAATTGGAAGTATTTACACAGAAAGCTAACTCCCTCAATCTACGCATCACTAATGTCACATCTAAAGATTTATTCTACATCATTCGAGAATTAGAAACTCCGATCCTCCCTCCCTGCCTAGTTAATGTGAACAAGGATTGCTGCACCACCATCCAGGATGCTCTAGCCTATAAGATAAACACACTCCAAAATAAAATAGAGTCGCACAGAAACCTCACCTACCACTGAGCCAATCATACTAACATCGGCTCATGCCACATCCAACTCTCCCAAATTTCATTTCAAACCAGTGAACACTGATCCGGTGCTCAAAACCATAGCCTCATTCAAACCGTCCAATTGCAAAGGAGACAGTTTCCCTTCCAAATTAGTCAAGGACTGCGCCCCCATAGTAGCACCTATCACCACTATTTTTGTTAATGCTTCATTAAAGACTAATACCGTGCCAGCTAATATCAAAGAATCTTGAGTCATCCCACTTCTCAAAAAACCCTCCGTAGACCCTACCACCCCACCAACTATTGGCCCATTACCACAGTCCCCTTCCTCCTCAAAATAATAGACATAATTGCATACACATAAGTCCAATCCCATCTTAAAAACAACCAGCTACTAGGGGAAAGACAATCAGGCTTCCGCCCTAGACATAGTACGGAGACTGCTCTACTGGACCTTACAAACCAGATGGACGCCATCAGGGATTCAGGGAAACTATGTATCCCACTATTACTAGACTTGTCTGCAGCCTTCGATTTAGTAGACCACAATAAACTTTGTCAAACCCGAGCCAGGAATTAAAATGAGATTTCTGGTGAGACAGTGCCTTACCTCGCTCCCGACCCAGACACGCTCCCCCCGACCCCTCCCTGGCGACTACCAATAAAATCACGATGTCCTTGAAGAAATCCTGCTTACCCTTTTCAAATAAAGAATTGATGTTTACCAGCATAAAGACGAAATCAGTGCCGGCTCCTGTGACAGCAACTCAGATCTCTTCGAGTCAGGTGGATGCTGACACTGGGGGGACAAGACCCCTAGATCTGCCCTTTGCATCCCCGGCCCAGATGTTGGCATTAAGGGGGAAAATCGCCTCTGAACCATCGCCACAGTCTTTGTCTAAAGACCAGGACCAGGACCCGGATGAGGGGGAACTTATTCAACTAACTACTCATCAGAATAATGAGGGGGGTACTATGGAGGCAGCTGCCTATGCCCCAAACTTGGAAGTGTTTGGGGTGGTACTGTCAATAATCAATTTACCTCTGCCAGTGTAGAGAATATCCCCAAAAACAGTACCCTCTGCGACAAACCTTGACCCTGAAGATCGGATAGAAGATTTAAACAACACGAAATGTGTACCGCAGACTTTGGTGGCTGATGGTACATTGGAAGTGGTGGTTATTGACTTAAATCAAGTGGCTGATTCTACTAAAGCTAGCCCGGAAGGACTATTGGAAACCTCACTGTGCAAAGACTCTGTACCCTTGCTAAACGTTGAAATCTTACCAGACATATCAAAATGATGTAGTAAGGTAGAGCACGCTGCGGAGAGCTTAACTAAAATTGATCTAAGCTCCCCTGTTTGTATGACTAATCTGAAACAAAGTAACACAGAAGAAACTCTGTGTCCATCCAAAGGGAGGATCTTCCCGCGAACTCGTCATTCATCAACAGGGGTTGAAATATATGAAAATCGGGTGGGTGAAATGAGTGACGCAGATGTAAAAATTTGGCAAGATGATGACCTCTGGGGTGAACTGACTGATGCACCCCCTTTGCTGCTCTCTAAAGAAATGTCAAAAGAGGCTGTAGGAGCACAGGAGGCTTTGCTTGAGGTGGTGCATATGGTCAAGATCGACTATGGGAAAGACCTGCCTGTGAAAACGGTCATGGATATTGAACTTAGAAAGATGGGCCATAATGGAGGAAGGGCCCACATTTCAAATATGGAAAACAATGAAATGCAACCAATGAATGCAGCAAGCTTTCAGCCTCCAGTTGGGTTTATGGACTCAGGGAAAAGAAACCCGAGTAATTCAAGTTTGACAGACAAGTTAATTCAAAACATCTCAAATCTAACAAGGAAAATTGTAAAAGAAAATTGTTGAATTTGTGGACGAAAGAAGGACCGACCTGGTAATTGTACATTTGAAGTCGAGTAAGATTAAGGACACATTCAAGAATGCCAAAGAGAAGTTGGATGCTATGGGCTTTAGACTAAGTGATTCAGGGACATCAGAGGGGAAGACACAGGATGAGAAAAACTTGCAGCCTAATCAAGACCTAAACGGGGTAAATGCAAAAACCAAAGAGACAAAAAATAAGAAACGTGTGGAAAGGCCTCAATCAAAGCGAGACACAGGTTAAGCGAGGCACAACAATCAAATTATAAAAGGAGAGAAACCCCCAAGAAAAAAAGGAAGAAAAGGCTTCACTTATGCCTGTAGATGATTCTGTTGCAAAATTAAGATTTACTGTAGACAACTCCAAACTAAAGAGCAGGCAACTTGGAGCAGGTGACCTAAGGCACAAACAAGTGGAGGACTGGTTTTGGGTGGCAAGTACCTTGACTACAAAAATGAAATAATAGGTTAATGTTGAAGCCGACGGAAACAAGGTTCTGTGTGCCTCATGGAATACCAGGGGATTTAAACACCTGTTTTCTGGATAAAGTAACTTCCTGGGAAAGTTAGAACTAATCTGTTTACAAGAGACATGGTTAAGAACTGTTGCAATATGTGAAGGGTATGAAGTATATATGAACCCTGCAAGGAAAGGTCCTAAGGGAAGACCTAGTGCCGGACTCTTGACACTGATAAAAGCTGGCAGTGGCTTAAATGTGTCGGAACACCACATCCCACATCCCTTTGTTCATTTGTTAAAAATAAAGAAAACTATGGGAACACATGAGATTAGAATACTTCTAATAAATACCTATTGGAGCATTAACAAATGTGACTCTGAAACTAACATACATGATTTTATGGAGGCCATAGATAAATCTATGTTGGAGGATAAGAACCAACTCATTTTCCTGTGTGGCAACCTTAATCTTAAGTTAATTAATAAAGGAGGAAAGCTGAAAACAAGCTCTCAGCTGAAAGTAAAGGAAAAGAGGTGGTTAGAAGAAATGGAAATCAGAGGAATGAAGATGCTGAATGGACAGACGAAAGACGATCTCCATGGGGCTGATACGTGGTCCTGCAATACAAGCAGTGCATGCTTAGACTACTGCTTTGTGACTGGAAATACCTTAAAGTGGATACATTCCTTCACAGTAAAGAACTAACCTGCCAGTGACCATGCACTTTTGGTAAATGAATTCCAATGGAAGGCCAGAGAGCTGGACAAGAGTACATCTCTACCCTTGGAAGTAACTTTGGGTCGTAATAGAGTGAGAATAAAGTCTCAAGCCATCCCAGAAATATCGGATCATTTCAATCTCCATGTGAAAGGTAATCCAGATAAAGTAGAATACAGGTGGCTACTTAAGGAATTTGAAGTCAAGAATGATGTAAACAAAATGAAAACAATTACAAGGAAGCATGCTTATAATAAAGAGCTGGTGACTAAAAGGAAAAAATACATCAAGCAGAACTGCTATGACTATGCCAAAGTACTCTTTTTGATAAGGACGAACTTATAAGAAAGTGTAAACAGTCCTATAAGAACTGGTTGACATCATCAAGGGCCCAGAGAGCACAGGTGATGCAGAGCAAATGCTGACAGCAATCAGGACAGGAAATGCAGGGAGCCTCTGGGAGATAATAAACAAGGGTGATGAATTTCAATCTGCATTAGCTACTAATCAAGTCTTGGAAGAAGACTGGGCTAAACATTATACAAGACTTTTTTGGCAGATTCCGGAAGCAAATAGCAGTAAAAAGACAGAGAACTTGAACTCCTGGCTCATTGAATTTGATCATGATGAGATATCTCTGATGATAAGAAAACTGAGCTCCTCTAGGGCGGCCGGACCGGATGGCGTATCTAATCATATGCTAAAAGAAAACTGTGAAGCCTAGACTGAATTAATTCTGATAGTATATTGACAGATAATAAGAACTAGAACAATACCTCAATCGGAAAGAGGCACTGATTGCGCCAATCTACAAGAAAGGAGATTGCAGCAACCCACAGAATTATAGGCCTATTGCCCTATTGGACTCCATCGGGAAGTTATTTGCCTCAATTCTACTGCAGGACTTGAAAAGCTGGGAAACTAAGGCTGGTAATATGGACAAACGACTAGCAGCCTTTGTTAGTGGGGTAGCACCTCCTTGAATCTATTCCTCTTGAATGTACTAAAATTAAGAGCGATTGAGATGAAGAAAAACATCTATTTGGGCTTTGTTGACCTAGAGCAGGCCTTTGATGGGATTAGCCAAGAACTTCTCTGAGCTAAGTTAAAAGCAGGGCACTGCCCGGAAGACCTATTAGAAGCCACCCAAGCACTCTACACAAATAAATCTGTTGGCATCCAAATTTCAAAGGAGGGTCCTACGACTGAGAAGATAGTGACATTTAAAGGTATCAAACAAGGATGTGCATTGGCTCCATTTTTATTTGCATTGTACCTAGCTGATATGGTGGAGTCACAGAGGAATCTGAGAACCTTCCTGCCCAGGGGTTGAGGTATCCTGGATCCTATATGCAGATGATGTGGTTTTTATAGACGAAACCGCTATAGGCCTCCAGAGACGAATCACTGAATTCAAAAAGTATCTTGAGGAAAACATCATGAAGATCAATATAAAGAAATCAATGATCTTAATTAGGAAATCAGCCCGGGGAAAAACAACGAAGAAGATTAATTTTACCTGGATGATTGAAAATCAGAAGCTGAAAACAGTTGAATAGATAATTTGCCTTGGAGCAAGAGTCAACAAAAACATCAATGAGCAAGGTCAATATTGCCTAATTAGAGAGTGGTTATTGAAACTTACAAATCAGGGCAGAGCCCTTCACCGGAGATATGGCACCTACTCAATGATTCCAACATTATCCTTTTATAAGCAAAAGGTAATAGCAGTGCTGACTTATGGTGCGGAAACACTGCTAAACCTACCATGTCAAGACATCTTTTCGCGAAAAAAATACTTAGGCTGCCAAACTGTCTAGCTGTAGCAACAATAAGACAGGAACTCAGATTGCAATCCCTTTGCATGGATAGTTTTGTGGAAAACCATCTCCTTCTATCAAAAGGGCATCCTTGATTCACCTCCAATACCTTTTGAGATCCTGACAAATATTGATTTGACAAGGGTTGATAAAAATGTCCAACTTTGGAAAATGAAATGCAAGTTTTTGTACCACAACATCAAGCCTGAGTTCTTAAAAAGAAATCCGAATAAGGCAAAAAGAATCATTCAAGAAAAGGACTGGGATGATACCCATACACTTAAAAGATCGAATAATGTCTGTCATAATATCATATGGGAATTAAAAACATTGAACGACCCCCCCCCAAACCCTCCTCCCCCACCACCCTGTATATGAGAGAATTTCTGTCATCTCACTATAGGGAATTAAGATGTTAGTTGATAATTGTGATGGATGTATGGATACATGTCAAAGGTTGAAATTTAGTTTAACCAAGAAAATAAAAACAAAACAAACCCAACAGTGAATGTAATACTGTTGTAAGAATGTAAATCTGTACTACTGTGCCTTACTATGAGGCCCTGCCTGTCTGTGTGTCACTGTGTAAATGTTCAAACCTTGCCTCATGTCAAGCTTTCCCTGTGTAACTCATTGAAAATTGCTTCAATTAACAATACTTTATGTTCACAAATATGCCAACATGTTTCAACTAAGTACCTAAGCCGTTTGGGTGTATAACTAAATGCAATAAATAAATTAAATAAATAAAAATAGTTTGTTCAGGAAATGTGTCATCTTCTCATTGAGGACTATAGGCATGTTTTCCGAAATCACTACTTAAATGTGTGCAATTTTCAAAGAGTAAAGACAGCAGTTAATAACCTAATGCATGAATTTGCACTACAACAATTTGTTGCTATTGAAACTTGCTGCCGTGGTAAATTAGATACAGTTCAAATTCAGCAAGGTGTGAAATGGCATGTTTCCCGTTGTTACGTTCATGTAGCAGGGATCTGAGTACCTACGAAATACTCTTTGACCCAGATCGCATTCCACAGGCAGAACTGAAAATATAACTTGGGGACATGTCTGCTATTTGAATATAAAATAGCAAGAGCAGGACTCAAGAACCAAAGATCAGTAGCAAAAATACTAGTTGCATCCCCTACTATTACAGGCAGTCAACGCTACTGAAGTTAGTTACTAAAGCTTAGGTAGAGCAGAAATAATTTCAGTAGTGACAGTAAACACTGGAGGAAACTTGTTTGAGGGCTGTAGTAGAGATATTTTGGGTTCATACAAGCCCTGTGAATTGTGTTATTTTGAAAGATGTTAACTCAATTTTATCAGAGCATTTTCCCACCATACAGATGACTTGCACAGTGTGCAGATGGTGTGATGCTGACGTTCCTTGTCATCTGGTATAAGTAACATCCACACTTTGGACTGTTTTGGACTGTTTTGCTAGGCCTAGGCCTATCCTCATCTGGCTGCAAAGGTGACCATGGCAGGGTTCCTGGCTTGGTTGCCATTTGCTGACATTTATCGCTATCATTTCTGATAGGCTGTCTTCAAAAGATTGTGTACTAAAGTGGAAGACTAGCTTTGAACGTCTGTCTTGTCTATGTGACTTTGGTATTGCCCTCCTCCTTCGCAACGTTGGTATCACGGTTTTCCATAATCATGTGTTGCAGGTGGCTAGGAGTAATATTGGTCAAATTTATGTTGCTTACCATCATCATTATTTTTCTCAGACTCATCAGCAGTGCATGATGGTGCTGGTGGTGGGAGAGAGGTAGACAAGGAACATAAGTATGGTATAGTTTCTATCAGATCATAAGAAGATACAATCTGCAGTGTCTCCCCCCCTTTCGCCTCAGAGATAGTGGGCTCAACATCCTCCTCCATCTGCATCCCAAGAATGCATTACTTTATCTTACACACCAGAATGTTGTGTGGCGGAAGATGTTGCAGAATAACAAATTGATGATAGCTTATGGAGATTTCTGGCATCCCCAAAATGCACATCAACTACTGTAGCTGATGTCAGATGCTCTCTAGCCACATGTCTATCTCTCCTCCAGCACAATTAGGTGTTCCAGGCATGTTTACATTCACAGTAGCCCCCCCATGGCCAGAAGGGGGCACATATGTAGGTTACTGAGTTACAGCCACTAAATATAAACTCATCCTGCTTCCAAACAATTGCATAAATATTTCACCACAAGTAGTATTCTCTCTTGTCACCAAAATACTCATTTATAATGTGGAAAAAGTCCATAAACTGTCCCTATCAAGAGGGGATGGGGACTCCTTTCCACCTGGAAATGGAGGCCTGGCAGGGTAAAAGCCATGGACAGTTCTACCCTAGATAACGTGACATATTCGAGGGCTCCTGTCCCTGTCCTTTTTATAATGCCAGTATTTCTGCGTAGAGTACCTCTCTCAATAACATCATACCTCTTTCACATGATTCTGGCCAGTTTCTTTTTGCATATTGTAGAACACTACCGGTTCCAGCATGCATTGCGAAAGGAGAACAAAAGAACAGGCTTAGACAGACTGCGAAGAGTTGCAGGGGGGCCACAAACCAGCAACCGAATCAAGAGAAGCCGCTACGTGATACAACACAGAACAAAACGCATATATGCGCTTATGTGCCAAACTCCAAACCACTTAATAAAAACATAACACACACCTGCTATCTAGCCACAGAGTGGCTCCCCTGCCAAACCAATGGTCATACAAACCTTGTATCTCCCTCACAAGAACTGGGACTTGAACTCTCAAACTCACCACCGTGGGCCATCATTGTCAAACACAGGATGTACCGCACACAAAAAAGGAGCAGGGCTTAGACCCACTTTTATGCCTTTTTGCCAATCGTACCACGTCCCATAAAGTGAGGAAAAGTAGGAGATTGGCCTATGGAACCAGCAGGGAAGAATATCCAATGCAGGGAAAGGGGCCCATAGGCATAAAAGAAGACCCAGGAAGCAGGAAGGTGATGTATTTTTTAGTGAGAGAAAGTGGTACGTGGAATGAATGAGCATGTTTTATGGTGGAGTGGCCGGGAGAGTAGGGTGTGAGTGAGAAGGTGACAGAGAGTGGAGGTGTGAGTTAATGAGAAAGAGGTTGTGGGTGGAGAAGTAGCAGTGTGGAGGAGTAGAAGATGTGTGGAGAGGGGAGAGTTCAAGAGATGTGAAGAGGGAAGATCAGTAGAGGTGAGGAGAGGGTAGAGTAGCAGAGGTGTGGGAGAGGGGAGAGCTGTGGATGTGTGGAGTGGGCACAGTAGTAGTAGGGGCACAGGATAGATTAACAGTGATAAGCAAGAGTAAGATTGAATGGTGGAAGTAGGTGCTAGAGAGGGGAACATTGAAGTAACAGAGAAGGAAGAAATAGGGAGAAAACAGAGAGATGGTGGAAGTGCTAGGATGAGGGAGGGTAGGGGTAAAAAAGGGAGAGTGACAGAGAGACAAATAAAGAGTGACATCATAGCACAGAAAGACACGATAGAGAGGAACTGAAAGGTCTGGAAGTCACCGACCTTGAGTTACATCACATTAGTGTGTCTTCAAGTAAGGACAACCACATTGTTCCCTGAGGGGGTTTAGATAGCTATGTTGTTTACCTTTAGGCCATCACAGTAAGCTAAGGTGCTTTTAGTAGCAGGGGTTAACAATCTCTAGTGGCCAGCTGGGGTTCTGGGACGCCTGGGTTAGGGAGAGACTGCCCATCTCTAGGTTTACACAGAGATGGGCAGACCTTACACAACCCTTTTCTGCAAACCCAAATAAAAACCCTTGAACTGTTACAGCCACCAAATATAATCTCTTCCTGCCTACTAATAAATCTTACATGTTTTGCATAGCTTGTATTTTCTTTATTCAGAGTAAGAACTCACATTCATTTACAATAACCAAATACATATTTTATTTGTATTTCTTTTTGTTTAAAGAGCAGAACTAGCAGTAGAGTAGTGAAGTGTTGTTCCTATGTGGGTAACCAGCATTCGGGCTAGCATCTGTTAAGAGTAGTTCAGTACTGTGAGATGAGGGATGTGCGTTGGACTGTGTGCCCATTGGTCCTTGGTCAGGTGTTGCGGAAAAAGCCACATTTTGAGACATTTGTGATACTGGAGAATTGTGGGGGCATTCCAAGCTGACACCCTTATCGAGTTCCAGGAGGAGGGGGCAAGACAAGAGAAGGATTGTTTGTGCGCTCTCCCTTTATCTACGAGTTGTGATTTGAGGTGGTTGGTCAATTTGCAGCAAGAGGAGCGTTTTCTACAGATATGTAGAGGTTAACTGCCAGGTATGCTGGTGTGTTACTTGTGACTGCTTTGTAGATGATACATGCTATCTTGAACAGTATCCTGGTCTGGTGAAGAAGCCAACGTGGTTTGCGTAAAATGGGAGTGAAATGGTCAAAATGCCTCACACCCATATTTAGATGTTGTGTAGCTTCGTGGGCAGCTTTTAGGGGATTAATGAATGGCTGGGAGCCCTATTAGGCAGGCATTACCCCCATTGATGTCCACTGCATTCCAGAAGCCCTGCAGTGGGTTGAAAGTTTTGATTTTGTAAAGGGTGCAGATTTGAAGCCAGGCCGTTTGGGCATTTTTGGCTTTGGCCTCATTACATGAATGGCGGTAAGGGTTTACCGGTACCGGTTTTTAACCAGTACCGGTAAATCCTTACCGCCTTACTACGAGGTCTCTTTGCGGGTTGGTGAATATAACGCCTGCTTTTTGCAGGCGTTAAAAAACCAACCCGCAAAGGGACCAGGGAGCTAATTACGGTACCGCAATTTGCGGTACCGTAATTAGCGCCTTCCTCATTCCCATAGAGCCCTATCAGGCAAAAATGGGAATGGGGAAGGGCAATGGTGGAAGGGGGAATTACCGCCCCGCCAACCTTGGAAAAGGGCGGTAATTCCCCTTTCCACCAAGGCGTGGCCGGTATTTTACTGGCATGAACCATGGCGCTAATAGCGCCATGGTTCACCGCCATCCGTGTAATGAGGCCCTATGTGTTTCTGTGTGGACAGTCTGCTGTTAATCGTGAAGGCTAAGGATTTTGCTGCATCTGAGTGGTGTCGATCAAACCTTCTATGTGCATATCAGTGAGCCATTGTTGGACAGCATGTTCTTTACTGGAGGAACCAATGAGGATGTCTGCAAAGCGCGGAGAAGGTATCTGCATTGCAGTGCTTACCTTTATCCATGACCTCATGATACAATGTGCATTTCAATGCTGCCCCAAGCACTTTAAAATCAGAGGGGACTCTTTGGCACAAGATTGGGTGTGAAGTAGAGAAGCAGCCAGCAGTGCAAGGGGGCACAAACTACTTCCCCCTACTGTGGGGGTTAGAATGTTTTGGAGGATTTAGCAACCCTCTTGTCTGTGTTTGTCTAATCCAATGAAGGGAAGTCCTAGCTAAAAAATGGATTGCGTTATTTCTTGACATTAGAGATAGGAACAGTCAAATTATTGATACATGGTATGCACCACGTATACCATAGTTATACCATTTTATTCGTAATAATTTTCCCAAACCTTAGATAATGCTGACCATAGCAAATCAATTGAAAGACCTAGTATTCAGAATATGGCCAAATATGTTTGCCCATGGTTAGTTATTACCTGAAAAGACCTACTGCCTCATCACGAGTTTGGCAGTAAACCTTTAATGCGGCAGTAACGCTATTACTGCTGCATTTTAAGGTCTGCCAAATCATGGGTTTGGCAGGATTTACCCCCAGCTCTGAGCTGGGGGCAAATCCGCCACAATGTTGCTGATTTTTGGCATTATTACTGCTGCGCTAATACTGCCAGAGGTAGTAGCGCCGAAAAGTCCCCATTGGACCCAATGGGGAATGGGGTATTCCCGAATGTGCCCAATGGGGAATGGGGATTTACCGTTTCCGCCTAACCTGTGATCCGGCGCTAACAGCACCGGGGGGTTTGGCTGTAACGCTAATAGCTCCTGCGGTAATACCGCCAGGGATACCGCCCAACTCGTGATGAGGCCCCTAGAATGAAAACACACTGTTTTATAAATGAGTGCTATTCTTTCTTAGACAGATATGTCTATTAAGAAAAAAAACATCTAAGGGGATACAATCTAATTTCTGGGAAGCACTAAAAGAGCCAGTACCCCTTCCTGTAGTCCTGCAGAGCAGTAATAATTTCGTTAAAAACATGTTATTGTTCTTTTATTTGTGGCTGATTGTATGCATTTTCCGTGTTCAGCACTCCCTTGCTCCATGGCATCTCAGTGTGTGGCCCACGTGTTATATAAAATGTTATTATAACACAAAATCCTGGACTTGTGCTAAAGTTGTTCTGTCTGCCCTTCCCTGCTAGCGTCACAGGTAGCTCCACACATGTGAACTTTGAGCCACCCTCACTCGTTCACTTTAAAAGGTCATATGGTTGCTTTTAGCATGCTTGGAGAATACAAGTAGCTTCCAAAAAATGAAATCGTTTCTAGTATGCAGTTGAGTTGGTCCTGTTTCACTGCAGATCGCTTGTTTCTTTGAATAGTTGATGTTTCTCTTAAATTATCTGTAAAGCCCTGTAAACTTGTGTTCCCCCTTTATACGATGCAGTTGATAAAATATTAAAATATCCTAAACCAAACTGCTATTTTTACAGCCCTTTTCCTAAATTCTAGCAGAAACTGCCATTACCTTAGTTTATTTCAATTCACACAATGCTGGTGCATTTGTCATTTTCTTGTGAAGGCTCTTTGTTTTAAGGAACTTACTGTAGTGCAGAAGATAGTAAAATCTTGCATTTTCAGATTATCTGATATATTATTTATGTCTATCAACGCTGTAAATGATATGTCATCAATATTCAATTGCTTCCCTACAGCTCCATCTGTATTTTTATTTGGCATACCAGAGCAACTGTAACTAATAACATGACACATTGGGGAGCATGCCGGATGCATAATGCTCTTTCAGCGCTTAGTCTCAGCTATGAAAATACACATTAAAGATTTTTTTTCAAAACGAGATGGGATCCCAGCAGTACCAAACATTTTCAGTCTTAACATTCTGCGTATAATCAATCTGATTTAAAAGAAAATATTGATCTTCAAATTTTTTCTGAACATAAAGATGCTAATCCAGTAACCAGAGGTATGATATATATACGTGTGTGTGTGTGTGCGTGTGTGTGTATCTGTGTGTGCGTGTATATATGGGATAAGGTACCCTCACCTTATGTTATAAGGGTGTTGCAAGGAGTTAAAGAGTTTCATGACCAAAAAGACAAGCAAGGCCAAAGGCAGAGTTCCTTTATAAGGTCACGGAACACCATGGTGACTTGCAATGTTCATTTATGCATGGTAGAGAATATGTTATTCCTTATAACCCACGGCCACACACCATCCTTTCTTTTAATAGATTGTCTTGCAGAATCCACACCACTTTTACAAAAGCAAAAAACCTGCCCGGACACACAGCTACATATCACACTCCATGTTTATGAAAGATAGCTAAAGGCATGGCCACCCACCTGCACGCATCTGCTATCATACACTACTTAAGACACATCGCATAACACCTCTGCCATAAGAATGCAGCTACACCCCACAACATAAATTCAGTTTAGCTGGACACATAATGAGTCTCCTGCACTTGCATACTCTCCAGACTAATTGACAAGACCCATCCACATGCCAGCTCAACAGGGGTAGCTAACATCGACTTGGCCGCCCCTACCTACGTTCGTATTGGCTAAAATGCACATACGCAATCTAAACTCCTCTGACAAAATTCCCATATCTTGGACTTTGGCCCCCCGAGGGCATTCACCTACATGGACTTCGAGGCTAAATTACATTACATCAGATAATATAATGTAAGAGATCTTCAATTTTTTGATCCATGCAATCGATATAAAATCTGTTTGGATTTACAAAAGCAAAAGTGCAGCTTCCAATGTGTTGCTGAAAAAGAGTTCAAGCATTATAATAAAAAGTATCGGCAAAATGTTTTCATTTTGTGCTTTAAAGAAAGCAATAATATGAAGATACTTTCTCAATTGTGTTAAACCCCAACAGTGCACAAATGAAACCTTCTCCAATGCACAGTTCCTTGTCAATTAATGGCTGTAAAGTGACACAGAAAACCTTTCTGCAAGCACAGAGTTTGAAAAGCTTTTCACGGCTTTAATTAAGTGCTGCAGAGACAGCTAGAATTCTCTCTGCTGGCTCAAGCAGTAGGCACTGTGACTTCACAATGAAGCGTACTAACTGATTACAGAGCAGTTGTGATGTAATGTCCTTACTACAGGTCAGTTGTGATGTCTTTGACAATCTACATATCTATTTACAGAGGAGACAACAGCATTAAACACACTTAAAATAAATCACAATTTAGTGATTAAGTGATTAAGCCTGCAGATAAGGGTGGAGGCATGGTAGTACAGCACCAATTCCAGTACAAGCATTATAAAATACTACCGGATGACCCGATGGGCAACATTATGTCCTCCTTACAAGATATCTTTGAGACGGCCGTTAAAACCGGTTTTCTGACCGAACCACAAGCTAGGTTCCTTACCCCACAGGACATTAGAACTCCCCAGTTTCCTGCTGTACACTCTACAACCACCAGGTAGGCCAATAGTGTACCCATTGCGGGTCCGTATTACAACCGATGGGGCAGTTTGTGGATTCTTTCCTTAAACCACTCACCTTTACTACAAATGCATTTTTGAAAGACACAAGGGATGTCATCAACCTGACTGAAAATCTTGTGTTTGATACTAGAAAAGACTACCTCAGCACACTAATATTCCTCAAGATGACCCATTATTGGTGGCAGAAATAGTGCTTAACACACGTGATATTCCACACACTGTACCAACTGACTTATTGACACAGCTTTTGAAAATTGCTTTGAATCACAATCTCTTTATGTTTGGTACATAAAGATACTTGCAAATCAAGGGCACAGCGATGGGGGAAGCTTTTGCCCCTAGCATCACCAATCTGTACATGACAGCATTCCAAGACAAGTCCATCTTTCTCACACATCAGTTTACCAATACATCTGCCTTTGGTGCTGGTACATTGATGACATTCTATGTATCTGGCATGGCAATACTGAAGATTTGAATCAATTCATAACATGGCTCAAGAACAGTTTGCCCAATTTACAGTCTACTGCACAATGGAGTAAGGAGGAGATTGCATTTCTCGATTTAACTATCAGATACACTTCCAACAGGTTATATACCACATGGTATACCAAACCCATGAACCGCAACACCTTGCTACAATACTCGAGTCAACATACCCAACACCTTCGGGACAGTCTGCCGTACAGTCAACTTCTGCGCCTAGGGAGGAACTGAACCAGAAATGCAGATTATACCATACAAACTAACTATATGATTGAAACATTTAGTGAAAGGGGCTACCCGGTACACCTATTGAAGAGAACGCCCAAGAGAGTTTGGGTCACCAACAGAGAAACACTTCTTCACTCTGCAGAACAACAGGCAAACACTAACAAGATGTGTGCTTGTGTTACCACTTTTTCCAGATGTACTCCCAGGTTAAAACAGCTGGTTCGCAAATATTGGACAACACTAGACTTTTCCAAATTTACCGGGTCTCAACAATTGTTCTTACACAAAAGGGATTAACACCTGCATGATAAATTAGTTCACTTGACTCTTGATACACCTAAAAGGTCAACCAACATTGCCAGGCTATTTGGTAATCTTACCTCACCACCTATTGGCCATCACCCATGTGAACATTGCACTGCATGTCACTTCATCAACACACACATTCAGTTACTTCTCGTGGACCAAGAAGCAGTTCACGACTTGTCAGACAAAACATTCTGTATATGTGATTGTCTTCCACTGCGATCTGTGGTACATTGGTATGAACAGATGGAACACTTGTACCTGCATCGATGAACACTGTTCTAAGATCAGAACAGCTCACATACCAGTGCCCCTGGTCAAACATTTTCTGGAAAAGGGGCACACTGCCAATGACCTTCCATTGTTTATATTGGAAGCCATCCGCCCTGACAAGAATAACTTTTCCATTATTTGCAGGTTGCACAAATTGGAACAACACTGGATTCTTACATTAGATACAAACAACTCTAGTCTTAATGAGTCTATTAACTGGTCCATTCTACTTTAAAGCCATCTTCACTGTTGCCATTTCCATCTGTTTATGATCCTGTGTCCTGTACACCCCACTGGGGGCAGCAGCACCTACATTCCTCCATATGGTGTGAAGCACTGTGTTTTAGCTCTCTTTGTTAGAGCCGCACCCTGTTATCTCTATGTGCACAGTGCACTCTGACTCGCCATTTCTCAGCATTACATGATTCAGATATTGGGCTCTCATCAGGAGACCTCGCTCCAAGATGACCGCCGCTGTTTGAATACCTAACATGCCCACCTCAAAGCCATGCCGGGCTAGGCCTACTTTGATTTTACCAACCCGCGTTGGATATGTTTTGGCGTAAGGGACCACTAGGTTCATCGCTGTTGTCAACCCAAACTGCAGCTGTAAGCAGATGGCTGGAAACTAGGTTACTCGTCTATCATCTATGTGTCCTGCAAGAAAATGCACTTTCGTAGTGTGGCTTCACGTGGCTTCATGAAATCCCAGTAGTTTTCAGTCTGGCTTCACGTTTTCAGGACACACACATGTTGAACATGCACAGAGACATTTCTGCTTTTGGTTACACCTGTATCTCCCTATCCCTTGAAACGGTGCACGTTTGTTGGGTATACGCTTAGGGCTGCACCTACGTGCCCAGTCATGGATATGGGAGAGCCCACTGCGACACATTGTAACACTTGGATTGTCTCGTTCAGTAACCCTTTTCAGCATAGCATTCACCGTTTTAGAGCTTAGTGCATGACACATAATTTGGATGCTTTCCTCCTCCATCACTTGAAAGCATTACTACGTCTGGATATTTCCCTTCTGTGAAAGGTACAGTGAGCTAAAGTGTGGCTGCGGACTCTCGAGTGGGTACCTTCCCAAAGAACAGGTCATTTAGCCGTGTTCATTCTCGCAGAGTGGCGCCTATAGACTGTTTTTTTGATTGTTTAAGGGACTTAGATTTAGTCACCCAAAGGTTCCTAGGGTCATTCAGACATGGACCCCAAGCTCATTGTGCTCAGAGAGGCACGGCTCCACCTCACTGATGAAGCCCAACAAGGCTGAAACACGTGTATGGGGTTGCTGTTGGTACTCTTGTTCAGAAGAGAATTGCCATAGCATTTCGGTGGTGGACTGCCCATATGGGCGGGACAAAGACTGATCTGAAAATGGAAAGTTCCCTTCTATGAAAGGTACAGTGAGCTTAAGTGTTGCTGCAGACTCTCGAGTGGGTAACTTCCCAAAGAACAGGTCATTTAACCGTGTTTGTTCTCGCAGAGGGGCACCTATGGACTATTTTTTGATTGTTTAAGGGACTTAGGTTTAGTCACCCTAAGTTTCCTAGGGTCATCCAGACATGGACCCCTTGCTCCCTGTGCTCAGAGAGGCACAGCTCCACCTCACTGATGAGGCCCAACAAGGATGAAACACGTGTATGTGGTTGCTGTACGTACTCTTGCTCAGAAGAGAATTGCCCTAGCATTTTTCTGCGGTACCGCCCATGTGGGCGGGACAAAGACTGATATGCAAATGAATATTTCCCTTCTGGGAAAGGTCCAATGAGCTAAAGTGTAGCTCCAGACTCTCGAGTGGGTACCTTCCCAAAGAACCAGTCATTTAGCCGTGTTCATTCTTGCAGAGCTGCGCCTATGGACTATTTTTGATTGTTTAAGGGACTTAAGTTTAGTCACTCTAAGTTTCCTAGTCTCACCCAGACATGGACTCCTTGCTCAATGTGCTCAAAGAGGCACAGCTCCACCTCACTGATGAGTCCCAACAAGGCCGAAACACGTGTATGGGGTTGCTGTTGGCACTCTTGTTCAGAAGAGAATTCCCATAGCATTTCAGTGCAGGACTGCCATGTGGGCGGGACAAAAACTGATATGCAAATGAGTATAACCCTTCTGTGAAAGGTACAGTGAGCTAAAGTGTGGCTGCAGACTCTCGAGTGGGTACATTCCCAAAGAGCAAGTCAGTCCCAGGAGGATAGCTTAACGACTACGTGCGCGCCTTGGAAGCAAGACGACACGAAGCAACACAGGTTCGATCCCCGGGTCCACGCTTAGAAACCTCTGGGTGTTTAAGCGTGTTATAAATACGCAACTAAGACAAAAAAATAACAATTATGCAATGTTCGTTCTCACAGCGGGGCGCCTATGGAATATTTTTTGATTGTTTAAGGGACTTAGGTTTAGTCACCCTACGTTTCCTAGGGTCATCCAGACGTGGACCCTTTGCTCACTCTGCCCAGAGAGGCACAGCTCCACCTCACTGATGAGGCCCAACAAGGCTGAAACACGTGTATGGTGTTGCTGCTGGTATTCTTGTTCAGAAGAGAATTGCCATAGCATTTTGGTGCTGGACTGCCCATGTGGACGGGACAGAGACTGATATGTTAATGGATATTTCCATTCTGTGAAGGGTACAGTGAGCTAAAGTGTGGCTGCGGACAATCTACTGGGTACCTTCCCAAAGAACAGGTAATTGAGCCGTGTTCCTTCTCATAGAGGGGCACCTATGCACTATTTTTTGATTGTTTAAGGAACTTAGGTTTAGACACCCTAAGGTTCCTAGGTTCATCCAGACGTGGACTCCTTGCTCACTGTGCTCAGAGAGGCACAGCTCCACCTCACTGATGAGTCCCAATAAGGCTGAAACACGTGTATGTGGTTAATGTTGGTACTCTTGTTCAGAAGAAAATTGCCATAGCATTTTGGTGCTGGACTGCCCATGTGGGTGGGACAAAGACTGATATACAAATAGATATTTCCCTTCTGTGAAAGGTACAGTGTGCTAAAGTGTGGCTGTGGACTCTCGAGTGGGTGCCTTCCCAAAGAACCGGTCATTTAGCCATGTTTGTTCTCGCAGGGGGCACGTATGGACTATTTTTTGATTGTTTAAGGGACTTAGGTTTAGTCACCCTAAGTTTCCTAGGTTCATCCAGATGTGGACTCGTTGTTCACTATGCTCAGAGAGGCATAGCTCCACCTCACTGATGAGTCCCAATAAGGCTGAAACACGTGTATGTGGTTACTGTTGGTACTCTTGTTCAGAAGAGAATTGCCATAGCATTTTGGTGCTGGACTGCCCATGTGGGTGGGACAAATACGGATATGCAAATAGATATTTCCCTTCTGTGAAAGGTATAGTGTGCTAAAGTGTGGCTGCAGGACTCTCGAGTGGGTGCCTTCCCAAAGAATCAGTCATTTAGCCATGTTCGTTCTCGGAATGGGGCTCATATGGACTATTTATTGATTGTTTTAGGGACTTTGGGTAAGTCACCCTAAATTTGCTCGGGTCATCCAGACGTGGACCCTTTGCTCACTGTGCTCAGAGAAGAATAGCTCCACCTCACTGATGAGGCCCAACAAGGCTGAAACACATGTATGGGGTTGCTGTTGGCACTCTTGTTCAGAAGAGAACTGCCATGGCATTTCGATGATCGACTCCCCATGTGGGCGGGACAAAGGCTGATATGAAAATGGATATTTCTCTTCTGTGAAAGGTACAGTGAGCTAAAGTGTGGCTGTGGACTCTCGAGTGGGTGCCTTCCCAAAGAACCGGTCATTTAGCCATGTTTGTTCTCGCGGGGGGCACGTATGGACTATTTTTTGATTGTTTAAGGGACTTAGGTTTAGTCACCCTAAGTTTCCTAGGTTCATCCAGATGTGGACTCGTTGCTCACTATGCTCAGAGAGGCATAGCTCCACCTCACTTATGAGTCCCAATAAGGCTGAAACACGTGTATGTGGTTACTGTTGGTACTCTTGTTCAGAAGAGAATTGCCATAGCATTTTGGTGCTGGACTGCCCATGTGGGTGGGACAAATACTGATATGCAAATAGATATTTCCCTTCTGTGAAAGGTATAGTGTGCTAAAGTGTGGCTGCAGGACTCTCGAGTGGGTGCCTTCCCAAAGAATCAGTCATTTAGCCATGTTCGTTCTCGGAATGGGGCTCATATGGACTATTTATTGATTGTTTTAGGGACTTTGGGTAAGTCACCATAAATTTGCTTGGGTCATCCAGACGTGGACCCTTTGCTCACTGTGCTCAGAGAAGAATAGCTCCACCTCACTGATGAGGCCCAACAAGGCTGAAACACATGTATGGGGTTGCTGTTGGCACTCTTGTTCAGAAGAGAACTGCCATGGCATTTCGATGCTCGACTCCCCATGTGGGCGGGACAAAGGCTGATATGAAAATGGATATTTCTCTTCTGTGAAAAAGTACAGTGAGCTAAAGTGTGGCTGTGGACTCTCGAGTGGGTGCCTTCCCAAAGAACCGGTCATTTAGCCATGTTTGTTCTCGCAGGGGGCACGTATGGACTATTTTTTGATTGTTTAAGGGACTTAGGTTTAGTCACCCTAAGTTTCCTAGGTTCATCCATATGTGGACTTGTTGCTCACTATGCTCAGAGAGGCATAGCTCCACCTCACTTATGAGTCTCAATAAGGCTGAAACACGTGTATGTGGTTACTGTTGGTACTCTTGTTCAGAAGAGAATTGCCATAGCATTTTGGTGCTGGACTGCCCATGTGGGTGGGACAAATACTGATATGCAAATAGATATTTCCCTTCTGTGAAAGGTATAGTGTGCTAAAGTGTGGCTGCAGGACTCTCGAGTGGGTGCCTTCCCAAAGAATCAGTCATTTAGCCATGTTCGTTCTCGGAATGGGGCTCATATGGACTATTTATTGATTGTTTTAGGGACTTTGGGTAAGTCACCCTAAATTTGCTCGGGTCATCCAGACGTGGACCCTTTGCTCACTGTGCTCACAGAAGAATAGCTCCACCTCACTGATGAGGCCCAACAAGGCTGAAACACATGTATGGGGTTGCTGTTGGTACTCTTGTTCAGAAGAGAACTGCCATGGCATTTCGATGCTCGACTGCCCATGTGGGCGGGACAAAAGCTGATATGAAAATGGATATTTCTCTTCTGTGAAAGGTACAGTGAGCTAAAGTGTGGCTGTGGACTCTCAAGTGGGTGCCTTCCCAAAGAATCGGTCATTTAGCCATGTTCGTTCTCGGAATGGGGCACCGATGGACTATTTCTTGATTGTTTAAGGGACTTTGGTTTAGTTATCCTAAATTTGCTAGGGTCATCCAGACATGGACCCTTTCTCACTGTGCTCAGAGAGGCACAGCTCCACCTCACTGATGCGGCCCAACAAGTCTGAAACGCATGTATGGGGTTGCTGTTGGTACTCTTGTTCAGAACTGCCATTGTATTTCAATGCTGAACTGCCCACCTGGGCGGGACAAAGACTGATATGCAAATGGAAATTTCGCTTCTGTGAAAGGTACAGTGAGCTAAAGTGTGGCTGCGGACTCTCGAGTGGGTACCTTCCCAAAAGAACAGGTAACTTAGCCGTGCTTGTTCTCGCAGAGCGGCGCCTATGGACTCTTTTTTCATACATCTAAAAGAGGCATGTTTTTTACTACCAGGCGGCACAGAGCCAAAGCCCTCGCAATGTTTCTATTCACTGCCTCTTAGGAACCCCACCTGATATGTCCCTGAATTTAGAGCTGGCAATCCTTCATTATATGGTGTGATTGGATCCAGATTTACATTGCTACCACTTTCTCCTTTAAATAAATACACGGGTTGAAGACCTTCTTTGCAGGTACTTGATTTCTACTTCAAATGGCTTCTTGGCCTACTCTACATTTTGAAATTGGACTGAGCCCGTTTCTTACACCTACTATATTGGATCTGTCTTTTTCAGCATCCACTGTTGCTGGGAACCACAAACAAAGTCTTGTTAACCATGGGCCGTTGTACCCTGTTTGAGTTCATCCTTTAGACTTCCTGAAGAGGGCAGTGAACATTTTTTGGTTAGAATGTGAAACTTGCTATCGGCCTGAAAATCTTGAGTGGATGACAGATAACTTTAGGGGTTGTGTTACCCACTCTGTTGTGATGGAGATTTGTGTTTCATCTAAATTTGTTGCTTTCTGAATTACATGCAATAGATTCCAATTTGCGATTAAGCTAACTACATTTTAGTGCATGTCTTTCATACTTTCTTTTGTCTATATGGTTAAATTATATGTGTATTTTCTGTACTGTTTTATTCATTTGACGTTTTGGTTTTAGTCATGTAAAAGGTTCATTTTGTTTCGAAAGTTTCTTTGTGTTTTCTATGCATTTCTGTATTTCTTGTATGCTTTACTCACACAAGGCAGCCATATATATTTGTTTTCTTTCAAGGAAAAATCTTTAGTGGCAGGGACGTTAAGGTGAGAACTTAACGCAACGAAACCCCTGAAATTTAGCTAAATCCACCTTGACTTTGCGTCCCCTGTTGTACAGCCTATGACTACAATGATGACATCACTTATCACATCATTCCCAATTGGAAATGGGTCTTACTGCCCCACCCCCGCAACTCTGGACCCAGTGCAAATTGAACCGGATCCAAGTTGTGGTAATGCTAATTGCGTTGGGCGGTATTCCCAGCGCTATTAGTGCCGGTATACCACACAACTCATGATGAGGCCCTCTTCCACTTAATATCAAAACACTTTTTTTTAAATAACAAGCTAAAATAACAAAAAAATAAAATTTTCAAAGCACAAGACAATGGACAAAGGTATAGGAAGAAGAAAGATGCAGAAAGGAATGGATAAATCATGGTACTGCTTTTAAAGTTCCAGAAGGCTTACAAAGAAGTTCACCCACCAAGAGACAAAAAGCAATCACATAAAACAGGAAAAAGGTGCTTGCGAGAGGAGTATAACTGCGGTTACACGATATAGCAAACCAGAATGTGTTTTCCATAAGAGCGGATACACCCAAACACAATCACGTGTTTGTGCCTTATAAATCAACAAGAAGATGCACCTAAACATGGTCGTAGCCGTGTCGAGGGAAGGCCCAATTACTTTGAAAGCTTTGTTCACATGGCTATGTGGCATCACGCTGGTTTTCCACAACCAATCAGATCATGGGCAGCGCTCCCCCATTTTGCCACCTCAACAAACAGCTCAATCACACACTACGGTATAATGATGCGGCCATGGCCATGCATTACGATGAAATCTGTGCATGCAAAATCACTAAATGGGACGTGGAGCTTTATCGACGCAGCACGAGCCAATCATATAACGCGCTACGACTGCACGTCTACACATGACTCCAGGCACATCAACAAATGGACAAATCACATGTTGGGATGTATTGATGCAGCTACACCCATGCTGTGTGACAAAATCCACACATGTGAAATCACCCAATGGGACATTAAGCTTCTTTAACATGGCCATGCATCTTCACGCCTAATGCACCAGCCAAAAATATCACGCACTGCGGCTACACGTCTACACATGATTCCTATCCACATCACAAGAACATTCATGCTTGCCACACTGTAAACCTTGTAAGAACCTATATTTGATTTTATAATAAACTTTTTTTTGCTCAATATTAAATGTACCAACGATTTCATCATAATTTTCACCTGCAACTTTAGTTTGTTGCATTGCACTTTCTGTTCTTTCGTGACAAGCTCAACATCAGTTTGAATAATTGGCTCATCAAGCACATTTTGACTTCCTGCTGCCGTGTCTTGACTTCCCTCAGGATTCTCTTTTGCCAATTCTGCTGCCAAAGGTTGTTCTTAACGCAGTTCTTTCTCGAGTAACTGCAAGTACTGCTCACATTTTGTTAATGTAATTAAGTTTTTCTAGCAAAAAATGATTCTTCAAACATTTAAAAACTTCCATGCAAATCAGTGTCTGTATGCCATTGAAGAACAACTGCAAAAGACAAAAATGAAATATTTCCTTTTTCTCTGCAGTTTAGCAATACAGTTTCATGTGGTTGGTGAGACTTGCTTCCTCATATCTCACTAGACAACCAGTACATCCATGTCACTGTTTGCTTCAATATTTTGATATGAGTAGCGCTTTGCTTCATTTAAACAAAGATCCTCCAACTCTACAAATTGATTAGGATAACATGAATCAATCAAGTTGATTTTCAGAATCTTTGTACTGTCAGGTACTGTTTCAGCTAACTGCTGAATTTCACTCAAAGGCTGCAGTACACGATTTCTAGAACTAGCTGGGCCAAAACTTAACCAAAGTACATTAATGCTATGCCCATACAGAGGAAACTACTTTGCCGATTTGCAGCTTCGAAGCTACCACATTCTCTATGTGAGAGCATTTTCAAACCAAAGCTTAGAAGTTTTTGACTAAAACGTGTATCTGCTGATAAATCTGCCGATACCACAGCTGCATTGCTCTTTTCAGCTTTTGTCATGTATGCTGTAACATAACGAGCAACAACTGTTGTATCATGGGCAATATGCTGTACATCAGTATTTGCATTCCAAAGATGGGCAATGACAGGATTGTAATTATTAATGAATGAGCATTCCTTATTTCTTTTTAAATAATGGGTATTTCTTGATGACTTACCAGTAACATGGTGTTGAACGGATGACATCAAACTATGTGCTCAACCAACTGGTATTTCATTCCTTGGAAAGTCAAATCTGCACTGAGTGTAGTACCTGCCTTTCCTTTTGTATTTCCTCAGACAGTACCTTCCGAATGAGTGCCTTTGAAACCTTTACACCTTGTTCCGTAGATCAGTATTCACATGCTGAGCAGGAATGGAACAAGTAACATATTTTTCTATGAACTACATCACACAGCCATCACTTTCTTTCCCAAACAGAGGAGTATCTTTAATCCACAACAGCATATGTATTTGTTGAACCCCATGTGCCTGGTACTCTTTCCTCCCAAGTAAATTTTCTGCAGTGCCTAGTGTACTATTTTTTTTAATAACATATAAAGTGCTACATGGACAAACATCTGTGATGAAAGAACTATGATACACCTAAAAGGTTCATGTGTTCTATGTCTTCTTTCTATGTATTACTTTCACAAATCCATTCTACAATATCATCCCAACCATACTCAGCACAACTTAAAGTCACAAACCAAGTTGGAGGGCCCAAGTTTCTGATCATGCATCTAACCTCAGAGTGTCTCCTGTACTAATATTGCTAAGTTCCTCTCAATGTAGCAAGAATATTGGTAAGTTTACCCTCTAAAACCTCTTTTTTCCTTCACCCGTTGCACCATCTCACATGCAGAAAGATTGTGAAATCTAGTTCCAGTCTGAAGTGTATGAAAACAGTATAACATAATCTTGAAAATTCACCTCCATACAATAAGTGAAACATATATTTAACATTAGTGCAGAATCGGGAATCTTAAGAATACATTCTTGTACAACGATATTCTGAAGAAGAGATTAGCACTTTCCAATCATCCAATCTGCCTCCTGTACCAGAAGGAAAAAGCATTGGGAAACAACAAGCTTTTTTTTGCCTTTTCCCAGACACTGATTGGTGCATCTTTTGTTTCTTTCATTTGATACAATTCTAAACTACTGCCCATGACTTCATGTCAGTGTAGAGGATAAATAGTGTAATGTTCATACAAACTATTCCCTTCTGCAACAGATAGACAGTGGAACAGACATTTACTTATTTTGTTTGTTGACTCAACATCACGCATAAACAAGTCTGATACAGTCAGACTGCCTTTGTATAAAGCATTGTTCTCCAATAGAAATGTCAATACGTGTTTCACCTTTTCAATATTTATACACTGTTGCCAAATGTTTCTAAACAAGGACTCTGCAATGTCATGCCTCACTCCAGAGTGTTGACATTTTCTTCCAAATTGAGAGGTAAATACACAACTTTGCCTCACACACCTTGTACTAATGAAGTTTTAGGCAAGTTTGACATCTTTGTTTGCAATCTAACAATAACTTCAAACATGTGCACTGTATATTTTAAAACACTAACATGCCACCAACCACAGATGTTGGCCTTCACCAGTAATTACAGCTTTCAGTTGTGTCCACTGTATATTATACAAAACATGTAGAAGTCAGGAATAAGTAGGTATATCCAAAGCGTTCAAAAATCTGAGGGGAAGAATAGTGTAAAACATCAATGTACGATAAACGTATTGCAACCACTTAAGAACAGGTGTATGAGTAAGAACACTATTTAATCAATAAATATAAGAAATCAGAAGGTGGTTAACACAATGAATGCAAACAGCTATATATACACAATCACAATAACTATATTAACAATTATTAATATTCAAACAAACGACACATGTAAAGTGCAATTGTGACTTCTGTCTACGTGTTGACTAGCTATTGAACAAGAGATGTTCTATAAACACATTACCAATCACAGGGAGATCTAACACCAAAATTAATGCCCACACGTTTATACTTTTGCCATTGTAATGTTGCAATGGCTGGTGATACACATGTTTTAGTTCTTAATACTTATAAATAGTAGAACCTAACTCAGGAGCTGGAAAATATTGGTCACTCTTAATTGGAGAGAGTCTAAATGACTTCACCCTTCCGTGTTCATACATTCGAGGCTTGTCAAGCCTCATAATGTTGCACTATGGAAAACTAACAAAAGACTACAGGGTAGCCATTAGTGTTGGTCACTGGTCTGATAACGCAAAGGTTGAAATCACCCTCTCGAAATAGCCTAGAGGTAGTCAAAATGAATAATCAAAGTTACATCTGGGTATTGGTGATGGAGTTCTTCACTAAAGGACACAGGAAAGAACATCAATCCTTTTGATGGATATGCATCTGTGAACATACCAGCAGTTATGTTAGGCAACTCGTAAACTGATTCATGGATATCAGTGTAATAAAGAAAAGACTCAAAGAAAGTGAAATGCCTGTGTTTCTCAGGCCGCACCACGATAATTACATAGGTCAGTGGTGTCCTATGGCTAAAGCACACTTAAGCCCAGGCGTGTTGCTCAAATGTGAGTTATCTATACCAAATATGAATTTGAATAAGCATGCAGAGTACTCACTAAGGTTTCCCATAAAAAAATATATTTTTGCCAGTCATCACAGATCCAAGTTCTCTAATGGTGGACCGCGACCAGACTTCTGAAAAGATAACATGCCTTTACTACATATACACCTATTTCTCAGTAAAGGTAAACAGCCGAATAATAAGTGGCCTTACGGTGCAGTGTCGAAGATTCACTGAGGCCGTGTCTACAAAGGCTGCTTGGGAGAGGATGTTGGGTTATGATTAATTCAAAACCTTCCAGCCATCACCTTTCTGTTTTGCTAAAGTCACCCCGAGTGGGACGGGTATGCCCAGACGTGGGTCCCGAGTCTGCCGGGCCTAGAGACCCAAGCTACTCCTCACTGATGACGCCCAACAAGGCTGAAACATGTCTGGGGAGGCTTGTGGTCTCGTGCAGAAGGGATGTGACCTAGCAGTTTGGGCTGGACTGCCCCTTTTGGGGTAGGACCAAGCCTGATTTGCATATGGTTTTTCCCCTTCTGTAATGGCTTGGCAGGCTGACAAATGATGGTCTGGATGGTTGCCCAGAGCTTTGCCGGTGGTTATGATTAATTCAAAACCTTCCAGCCATCACCTTTCTGTTTTGCTAAAGTCACCCCGAGTGGGATGGGTATGCCCAGACGTGGGTCCCGAGTCTGCCGGGCCTAGAGACCCAAGCTACTCCTCACTGATGACGCCCAACAAGGCTGAAACATGTCTGGGAATGCTTGTGGTCTCGTGCAGAAGGGATGTGACCTAGCATTTCGGGCTGGACTGCCCCTTTTGGGGGAGGACCATGCCTGATTTGCATATGGTTTTTCCCCTTCTGTAATGGCTTGGCAGGCTGAAAAATGATGGTCTGGAGGGTTGCCCGAGCTTTGCCCGTGGTTATGATTAATTCAAAAACTTCCAGCCATCACCTTTCTGTTTTGTGGGTGGTGAGTCCAATACTAGTTTGGAGAATCAATATCCAATATATATCCCTGGGGAGGAAGTACAATATCAGCCTAAATAGGCTCAGGCTGCAAAATACAAGTAGCTGGCTGCCATATTTGAAAGATAAATGTCTGGCTAATTTGCGGTGAGTCTGATGTAAACCAAAACAATTCTAAAATGTCCAGAATGAATTAAGGATTAAAATAATGAAAATCAAGCGAAGGCTGAAATATGTAGGCTACAATTCAAGAATTTAGTGTGGGACGATCTAAGTGAGGTTGATCTTCAGAAGCCCAACAGTAACATAGGCTTTTAAACCGAGAGAGTAGGAGAAGGGTTAGTAACAGCTGTAACCCAAAACACTTATGAGTGGCCCGAAACTAACAGACTATCAACCATTGTTACCTGAGAAAATCAGAAGAGATTGATTAAATAGCTGATGCCAGGGGGAGGCCAAAAAGGACAAGTGCGACAGATGATAGCTAAATAAGATGCTCACCTAGATTGTGTTAAATCCAGCTGAATGTGATACCAAAAGGGGAGGGGGCAAGGTGTCAGATATTGGCTGAAAACATACCCCAAAGTTCATAGTACCAGTATATAATGTGGCCTCAGGTTTAGATGAAAACAAAGCGTCTATTTGAGTTGCCATCTTTGTTTATAATTACAACAAGTATTTATCTCACTAATATATAAGGCTAGGTATAAACCAAGCACCTGATGATAAAAATAAAAGCTGTTTATTTAGTTTTGTGCCATTCAATCGCCTCGTTCAACCCCATTGTGTCACTTTTATTAAGGAAGATTAACTCCTGTTCACGTTTGAAGAGTTTGTCTTCCTTGATTTTAAGGGTGGGTCCTTTTATTGTCTGTAGGACTGTCCACTTGAAATATTCCTAGCCATGGTTTTTGGTCATGAAATGTTTCACCAATAGGGCATGCTCAATTTTATTTTTAAGACAGCTTCTATGTTCAAAGATTCTGGTTTTTATTTTCAAATTAGTCTTCTATGTATATTTAAGCCCACAGGGACATGTCATTAAATAAATCACATACTCAGTGTTACAATTGGAGAATTACTTTTGTGCCCACAGTTTAGCTAAACAAATATCTAGGGAGTTTGATTTAGATATGAGCTTTCAAGTCCCACATACTGTATATTACCTACACTAATTAGCCACTAGCCATGGACTTTAGCACAATACTGACCAGTGGCCACAATCTTTGGCTGTGCTCACTATATATTCTAATATATAAATGGGCCTCACTAGCCAAGGCCTTTGACCATGAGCAGTTTGTACGTCTTTTGGCCATGTCCACTGTATATTTTAAAATACTAACATGCACAACCACCGCTCACATCTGTAGTAAAGATATAAGATCACATATAAGCAAAAAAGGGTGCAGCACAGAGTGGGCCAGACCTTCCAGAAGGCGTTATGTGCTCACCTGCATGGGCAAGTATACTAAACACATCAAGAATCAGCTTGATGCATTTTGGAAATAGATAAATACTGGATGTGTTGGGACCAATTATAAAGATACTCCATCTGGCTGATAAAGTAAAAAAAAAAAGAGGGAGCATAGACCCTACGGTTCTAACAAAATGGGCCCCAAAATCCATATGCCTACTGTATAATACCTACAGTACAATCACAACGGAAAGCACAAGAGCCATCATAGCTTAAACTGATCCTATGTCCACCGAGCTAGCAACATCGAAGGCAGCAGCAGACAAGAAAAAATTACTTGTCAAATCGTTCATCAAAGAAAACCCTAAGAAAAAATGTTCATATTCATTCATTCTTTCAAACTTTGCCCGACCCATATTTAAGAAACACCGTTTTGGTGTAAAATAAACATTTGTTACTTGTTCTGTTTTGTTTGATTTTTATATAAATCAATATCTTAAGAATATTCAACTAAATATGCTCCTGACATTTCAACATATGAATACAATAAACACTGGGGATATGTTTAAATTGCATTGGATGTTGACATTTCCTTGGGGAATTTGCAAACCATTTGCTCAAAGCTTACAGGAATCCCGATCAGCACAAAGAGGAAAAAGCAATGAATGAAAGTTATGAAGATGTGCATGGGTATGCTAAATATGTGCCTTAACTCCATGGACAAATCAGTGTGTCCAGAACATTTTCACTATCAGCTGGCAGTATGACTGTGTCAAGTAGCATTGGAGAAAGAAAGACATTACAAAAAGCTTTTTTTATTGTAAGATATTGCAGATGACAGCTTCCAATAAACCATACCAAACATTTGCAAACTCTAATTTGATTAATGACATCATCCAGTTCCATTACATCAATATAGAGGAACCCTACACAAAGACTAATTGACATCAAAATGTACAAACCCATGGCCTTTAATCTGCGCTACTGTAAATAAAGCATCACTGCTGCTGCTGTTCTCATGGTTAGACATGTTCAAATGTCCAAGTGGTGAGAAAAATATAAAATACCAAAAATGACAACTCTGAAAAGACAGGCCTCATTATGAGCTTGCCAGTCCGAATACAACGGTACCCGTAAGCTTGCCCCATCCCCATACCCCAAAATGTACCCTGTTCCTCAAAAAGGCAAACTCTGTAAAAGAATACAAGAGCAAACACAACTTATACATGATCTCCCAACAGTACCACCAAAGAAATTGAAAGCAGCTGGTACTCCATCACTTAACACAACCACAGAAGGATGTACTGAAAAGGTAAATGCATACCCAACTGCACAAACAAAGAGAACTAACTCGTCATAGAAACCACGTGGACTTCCATCAAATGAGTCAGATACAAAACTGTCTGGTCCATTCAAATTTTCAAATACAATTGGTGTAAATTGCTATGCAAATGTATCAATCAATGTTTTATTACAATTGCCATCAATTGTTGAAAACATTTACTTAAACGGTGCGGACCAGTTGTGTTTGCAAATGCTACTCCTTCACTGAAATGCAACAAACAATCGTGAGAACACTTACAGTGTCTCAGGAATTGGGCTACTGTGCGGGAATGTTGAGATTCACTATAAACACACAAGAAGATCCACAAAAATTTCTAATGTACTTGCAAACATACCTATGAACAAAATCTTACAGATTTCATACATGTGGAAACATACATGCACTCTCTGCAGCCATTGGATGCAGGAACAAGTCCTAATGAGCACTTTGTGTATGTAGCGATACCTAACTGTGAATCAATTCCATTAGAGCATCTCTTACAAAATGCAGCCCATGTACTACTTGCAAATTCCGACAATCGTTCCACCACACAGATACAATCACATAGCCAAAACATAATATTAATGCTTTTACAATACAATGCAGATGGTACCAAAAACAACTGAAATCTTATTAGCTTCACACACAGGCAAGTATCACTTGGTAAGAAAACCTTCACAACAGTAGGCATAATCTACACACAGTCGTCACAACCCGTGTAGGTCACTATACTGCATACATTAAAATGAAATGTGCGTGGTTTGAATGCAATGATACTTCCATTACTCTGAAGCAGAGATTACCAGTAAATCTTGCAAATGCCTACTTAATATTCTTGAAACCAAAATGTACTCACTGATCTACAAAAGTAGAATAACCTGCTGCCCAATACCCACCATCACATATGTAAGTGCAAAAGGAAAATAACCTTTTACCCTGTGAAACTGGAACAATTTAGCATACAGCAACTGGCCCATGAAGACATCAGTCGTGGTGCTATACCGTTTTTTCGCCAATGACCCAATGATTATAGTCACACAAACAACAACGTAGAAAGGGCACATTAATATTGTTTCCAACATAGCACTTAAAAAGAAAAGTATTGTGTATGAAGGTATACAAACTGTCATCAATGACCTCTGAAACCACTAACTGGTAGAATAAGGCAACAGCTGTCTAACAATGCCCATACCAACGCAAGAAATACATAACTACACCCATAGGGATGCAAAGGCTCTTCACAATAGTGAAAATGTAAATCCACCAACAAGAATGAACGTTCTTGAAGACATACCCTGCAAAACTGATAAACTGTAAACAGTTATCTAACTACAACCATAATACTACAATATTACTTCCCATTACTGCACAATTTGAAATCCACCAGCAAAAATGAAAGTTCTTCTGAGGAAACCCTTCAACACTTATTAAGTATAAACAACCAGCATACACCAACTGGTATCTTACTGAACCTGCAGTACTACAATATTATTTCCAGCGGTCAAACTGCCAAAATAAACCTTCTGTAATCACAGTGCTACAAACATACCCTCAGCAACTTTCAAACTACCAACATTTATAATACGCCAACAGGTATATAACTGCCCCCACAATATTACTGTACAATACCACAGTACTTTGAAAACATCAACAGAAAGTAAATGCATAAACAAATACTGCTAAAAAGAGGAAACAGATAAACAGTTAGAATACACTGGTATCTAAATGCAACTATAGTACCACCACTTCCAAAAAGAAAATCATACACCATTTCAATTCCTCCTACTGCAACATTGCTAATAACCAGAATACCACAAAGATATGTACCTTGAACATTGCTGTAAGCAATGCACAAATCACTGAAACAGAGTGTACCACATAACAACAAATGAACATAAAAGTTTTTTAAAAAATCCTGCATCGATTTTTTTTTCCCCACAGACCCAATGATTATGCGAACAAACACAGGAACTGAGTACATTACACAGTACACTTGTTTAAAGCATACTACTTGTGAAGTACTAATTATGAGGGTCCACAAAGTGCACAAATGTCTGCAATGCAATGCAATACGACATTATAAAGTACCTACCCTAACAATTTTTCCTGCATTTCCATATAGCACAATACTCAAATTTGCTATTGCTGCTTCAACAGTATTCTGCATTGCATGCAAAAAAGGTACACAGGGCCTCAACAAAAAATACAGTGAGTATACAAGTATTGGTTAATGGATGATGATAGGGCACTGCCTGCTTCAGGGTTTTTTGTGATAATTCAGATTGTCAAAGTTTGTTATAGTATAGCTGGTGGGATGCAGCACAGACGTTACGCGGTATAAGCGCCCCTTCAGATGACAGATCTCTGTTGAAGATCGCAATAAAGATTTTGAGCACATCATACTATGCAGTGAGCAGAGACCACCAGCATTAAGTGAAAAATAGACACAAGACTAGGCCCTGACGAAGGATTGTATCCAAAATGCATTGGCCACTCAGTCATATGTTTGCTTGAACAAATACTGATGATATTTTGGTGAAAAATAACCAATATCAAGGAATAAAACATGACCATTTAAAGAATCACCAAAAGATTTCAAGTCATTATTTTCTTAAAGAATCTTCAGAAATGTAGTAACCCCAGTGGGAAACAAGGGTGTGCGGCCCACACTGAAGGTTATTTAGCCTAGGTCTCCTTTCCTTCTACAATTATTGGTGTCATACTTCTTTGTAATCTGGAAATTGCATTCTATACACATATTTATGCAATCCATATGCTAGTGTCAACATTTGGAGTGCATGGCTGTATTATGCTGCAGTGGCTGTGGCCAAGGCCTAGACTCTTGTGTCCATGGCTTACAGCCTCCGGTTCAATGTTGCTCTTAGCATTAAAATATTCTGTCAAGTGGGAAAGAGCCTTGTAGCATGTATCGGTGTAACAGAACTGTCCCTCTACTTAGTTTCTAGAAGTATAAGCCGCAGAGGAGTAAGCATTCATCATTTGAAACAGCCGTGCACACTTCCCTCACATACAATGTATTTAACACACTTATATTTCAAATGTGTTCTTACAATAATTCATTTAGGGTCCACTCACAGCATATGAAATATATTCATAAGAAAAATACACACTTAAAAGATAGCAATTGTTTCTGTTTATGAAGATAATCAGTAAGGTTATCAACACTTTCTTATTGTTCTGTTGTTTTTTTATTACTGTACTTTCTCTAGATGTGTTCATATTTGTATTTGTATTACTTTTTTAGGGTGCAGTCACATCATGTGATTTTTGTACATAGGGAAGTACTAGGTTTGAAGCAGAGCAATATTTTCTGTGCATAAAGATAATCAGTTAGGTTGTGAACACTTTATGGTTCTACTGCTGCTTTTTTGTGTACTTCACTTTCTCTATGATACATATTTATATTTGTATGTGTTGTTGTGTCATTCTGTTTTGTATGTAGTAATGAAATAATGTAGTCAGTGGTTTTATTAGCTACTTATTACATGTTGCAAAGTACAGAAAACTCTAATAAGAAAGCATTTATTAATTTACTATTCAACATGGGAAAATTATGAATATTGCACTTACATCATGTATGCTGCACACAATCCTCATATGTATACATGAGTAGCTTAGTATATTGTTAAGAACTTCATAATAGAATTCTATTTATATCAATGCATTGTCTAATGCACTACATAGCTCAAGATATCTATTCCAATGATTCTTAACACTTTTTCTGTCAACATTATAATAAGAATCCCTTTTACAGAGTTTTTTTATAAAAAGTAAATAGACATGTGATGTCATCAGTGATGTCATCAATGACATTTGTGATGTAATCTTTGATATCCTTTGTGTTAGTCTTAGCAATGCACGGTGGTGGTGTGAGTTATAGTTGCATAGCTTACCATAACTGTTGAATTTCAGGCGTTTTTCGGTTTTACTTGGAACCATAGCGTCCCTTTAACAATGTTTTTTTACTGAATTTCATAGGTTTTTAGTAGCGCGCCTTAACCATAACGTCCCTTTAACAACGTTTTTTACTGAATTTGGTAGGTTTTTAGTAACACAACTTAACCATAACGTCCCTTTATCAAAGTTTTTTTTTTTACTGAATACACATATACATAGTGTGAATTTGATAGATGTTTACTATGATTCCCTTACTTTATATACATATAACATGCAGAACCCCCTGCTAGTGATTTTGATGTCCGCTGACTGTGCGAATGTCCGCGGACGGACGCGGACAACATCAACACTACCCAAAAACTCAGGGGGTATCTTAGATTGTTCTATCATGCTATATAAACACTGAAAAAGTTCAAAAAGCAGCACATAAAGACATTATATGTAATAATACATATGACATGGAACCTATATATGTAACACATCAACCATCCTTTTAAATACCATATGTACTAAAATGGAATATACCACAACAAAATAGATATGACTCCAAAATAATTACCTGAAAGGAACTGCACAGCAGACCTACACAACAGTAAGAACACAATTTACCAGAAACTGTAAGTAAACTTCATTTTTCTTATATATTTCTAAACTTTCTGTATTTGGTACACTAAAAGTAATATATTTTTTTTTACACAGAAATGTCCGGTACTTTGGAATGGCTTGAGGAAAATTTCCCACGTGAGGAAGTGTCTGAAGACAGTGATACTAATGGCACACTCTTCTCTATTTAAGCAAATTAATAACTATTACTTTATGTGTACTTAACATATATATTTATTTTAACAGACAATACAAACATTGAAAATAATACACCAAAAGAGACTTAGAAAATACTCTGCAGTGCATGGAACAATAAATGGACATGCTTATGGAAAATTTCAATCTTTTGAAACATTTTGTGGAGGACCACATAAAAGAAAAAAATAAATATCATTGTTCTACATGCACCTGTTCTCCCTCTCCATGTCCCAGTCAACTATCCCCAAACCCTCAACACCAAGAAACATCCATCCCTTCATCCCCTCCCACCCATCCTCTCCAAACTTCTAATTCCCCTGTGTTTGTGTCAGTTTCTGCTTCCCCGTCTCTTTCATAAATCTTATATCTGTATATAATAAAAAAATAATATGTATGTTTTAATTTAGTCCGTTGTGTCTTATATTTTAAAAAAAGGCAGTTAAGGTGTCCGCGGACAGTGCGGGTGTACTGAGGACACTATACCTGTCCGTACTGTCCGCAATCAAAATGGAAGTGTTCTTAGAACACACTTGGTGCCCGGAATGACCGTAATTAACCAAAATTGGGGTGTCCTAAGAACACTATACCTGTACGCATTGTCCGCAAGAAAGATAGAACTGTTCTTAGAACACTTTTGTTGCCTGGAATGTCCGCAATTAACCAAAATGGGGGTGTCCTAAGGACACTATACCTGTCCGTACTATCCACAAGCAACATGGAACTGTTCTTAGACCACAATCAGTGTCCGGAATGTCTGTAATTAACCAAAATGGAGGTGTCCTAAGGACACTATACCTGTCGGTACTGCCCACAAGCAACATGGAACTGTTCTTAGAACACATTCGGTGTCCGAAATGTCCGCAAGTAACCAAAATGGAGGTGTCCTAAGGACACTTTGCCTATCCATACTGTCTGTAGCACATCTACGCACATGCGCACCACACCCATAATTCCTACGAACATTGCGCCTGTTCGTAACTGTCCATATTACTTGTGTCACACTTTTAATTAGTTTGAGGACCCGTACACTGTCCGTAGAACACCCGCGCGCATGCGCACAACCTTTCATGTGCATTTGGTGTCCTGCGGACACAGGTTCCCTTCGCGGACGTGTTCGCGACGTCATCATGTGACCGCAGCCACGCTGAGCGTGTGTCCTGAATTGCGGACACTGTTCAGGACCGCGAACATTTTAAAAGTACTTTTTTGGGCAATCCAAAGTATTTTACAGTAAATATTCATCTTTGCACATATCCCAGACAATGATCCTGACTTACTACATACTTTTTGGAACTTTTTGAGCCTTTTTGGGGTGTTTGATCTGTCCGCGGACAGAGTGGCTGTCCGTGGAGTGCGCACCAGCACCCCTATAAAAGGCCACACCCCAGAGCTGATCTTTATTCTGTCTTCCTACTATTGAAGATTACTGTCACAAACTGAACTTAAGGGAGGAGGATTTCAATCCCCTCTCCCGAACCACAGAAGCCGAATGGATCGACCCCTCCCACCGTGGTTGGCACGGGCGCCTGGATGTTCGAATTACAGGTTGCCACGTGGCAGCCAATGGGGGGAAGAAGGAGTTAGGGAAAGGGGATGGACTAATAAAGGGAAGGAATGGAAGACAACAAGACATAAACAACAAAAGACCCCTACAATTCCTGACTAGATAGCTTAATACTCCTGCAACCTGACCTGGCTCTATCTTCAGTAATTAGTAGAACATAACATAACCTTCATACCATACATAACTCATTATACATGACCTCCTGTATGTTAGCAATCATGAAGTAAAGCCACAATACACAGATCGTGAGCAAACATGGATTAACATAACACACTGCACATAGAAAGGCGCTTTTCTCCATGTGGAAAAGCTAATAACTGGAAATGCGGATTAGTAGGATGACTTAAAGCCACAATACACAGATCGTGAGCAGAGAACATTGAGACATACACATGCCTCATAAACATGGATTAACATAACACACTGCACATAGAAAGGCACTTTTCTCATGTAGAAAAGCCAAATAACTGGAAATGCAGATTAGTAGGTTGTTATTTCCCCGGTATTTAGAACGTGAAGAAAACAAAGTGCCTGCAACCGGACTGGCGTTTATCTTGCCCAGAACCAATGATTCATGAGAGTTCACTTAACTTATGGTCCGGACATTTTCCTTGTTACGTCCGGACATAAATGCTTGAAGCTTCTGATTCACTCCATATAACCGCCGCAACCCGGCGAAAAAAACACAGAAACACTTAACTGATGGTCCGGGAGCCTACTACGGCTGACCTGTAGCTCTGGAGCAGATTAAGGAGTGTGCACTGCCGCAACCCGGAGAATAAAGATGCCTGGAGACATAGCCAGCGTGACTCCTTCACACCGCCCGCTTACACCTCCAGCGTGGCTGCTTCGCTCCTGCCGCTGCCACCGCCCATGCTCTCCAACATTAATCAACAGTACATGAGCACGGGCGGGCGACCGTTAAGAGCCCAATCCCTAATTGCAAAGTGCCGGCAGCTGAGTACCGGCAGGCCCAAGGAACTACACATTCCCCATGCCTGCTGGGAATTGTAGTTTTTAGATATGCCGTACCTGCTTCCTCCTGCACCACAGGCCCTTATTCCTGACAATTACCTGCTTTTGCTGTGCTACCTTTGCTGAAACCTGATGGCATCCATGGCTGCTGTTGTTCCACCTGGTGCTACATCTGCCTCAGCACCACCCCCAGCCCCACCCCCTCTACCACCACCTCCACAAGGGCATTAAGATGGGAACAGGCGTGAGGATGTAGAGGAGGATAAAGTGGATGAAGAGGATGAGGAAGTGGAAGTCCCTACTACCAGCACTCGCCGTGAGTATTGGGTGTGGCGGTTGTTTACCATTCAGGGTGGAGTGCCAAAAGCACATGCAACCAAGGTCACCTGCAATCAGTGCCACATGGTGCTGAGTCGTGGGAGGCCTGGTTCATACAGCTTTGGTACGACATCTCTGAAGGGACACCTAAGGTCGTTCCACAGTGGGGCCATTCGTAAGGTTGTACCTTGTGATCAACATAGTAGGTTGAGTTCCTCTACCACATCCTCTGTTTCCGCTCCTGTCACCAGAAGAGGCACTCCTGTGGGACAGCGCATCCCTCCAGCTGCCTCACAGGCCATTCACGATGCTGTTGCCCCTTACCTTTCGAGGGTCACAATATTGTGTATGTACTGCAACACAGTACTCTGCAGGGGGAGAGTCTTTGGAGTGCTTTTGAGACTACAGTCAAGGAGCATGAGAAGGTCTGCCCACTACCTAAATAAGGCCCACCCTACATCTTCCTCTCTTCACCTGCGCTTTCTTATCCCAGTGGTTGGTGTCCCTTCCTTACCCTCCTTTGCCCTCCTCTACTAGTGTGTCGTGTGTAAAAAAACAAAAAAATATATAAAATGACAAAAAACACCCAAAAATAAAGGCTCTTTTCAGAGCCGCCTTTCACAGTTTAAAAATAGAAGTGACAATTAAATAGTGCAGGGCCCTGTGCATTTTTTAGAAGTCCGCAGACAGTCCGCGGACATTTACTTTTGGGGGGTGCTGCCCTATCATAACCATTGCACTTTTATCTGGGAGGAAGTGGTGGCTCTGAAAAGAGCCATTTGGTGGTGTTTGTTTGTGTTTGAAAAACTTCAAATGGTCAACACCTACTGCAAAATGTATGGCTGTAATTCCAAAAAAAGTTGTAATGCATTTTGTACATTTCTCAGAAAAATCTGATTGTCAGCATAAGTAAGATGAACTCCATCTCTGAAAAATGTATGTGCTACAAAACATAATATTTTCATTGTGAAAGGAGGACATGGCAACATCTCTTAGAAAGGCACTTTGGACCAAATGAAGAAGAACACAGCCACATTTGTCTCTGCGCAATACGAGAAAAAATTATTTGGGAATTTGGAAACATGTCCATGACCTTCCCAAGTCCTTCTTTCATTGCAAATTGCAAAGAAGTTCCAGACACATGCCCTAAACTATTCCCTCCACAATGAATTATAATTATGTCTGGATGATGCTCTGTCTCCAATCTAGCACAGAGAGATACCAAGTCCAGCCACTTCATTCCACGCACTCCATGCCAGTGCACTTCCACATGAGGGAATCCAAGATATGAAGCTACTCCACAGAGTTCTGCATGCACCTCCAACCAATGTATCCATGAGTCTCCCAAAATCCATATAGTCTGTTTTCTGAAACACACAGCCATAGCTATCTGTTTTTCTCTCAGAGAAAAGACTTTCTGACAAACTCTCTCCTTACACGACACACCCAGTAAATTTTACTGACCAATCCCTTGCTTTTCTCATTCTCATTTGGATGCCTCTCCACCCCAAAATCCCTGTATGTAATACGCAATGTCGTGGACTACCGCCATGTCTGCGGACACATCAACAATCTGAACATGGTGTATTTAAATTTAAATAGTGTGCTCCATTTCCCCTTAGAGGTTGGTTCTGAAAAAAGCCTTTTTTTTTTGCAGATGCTTGACAGACACCTGTTATTTTGTATTATTTTTTCTTTTTTCTTTTCTTACTTTACTCCTAAAATCTTCACATTACCTTCTCCGAAGCAACCCTTACATTCCAGAACAGCATGGCATTTCCCATAAAAGATAAAGAAATGCCATCTTCTTTAAAATAAACAGCATTACTGGAATCAATACTATCATTATTACAGAAGGACATACTAGCGCTAAGCATGAAAGCACACATGCCTCAGTTGATTGCACACCTAGCAATGTTTTGCTGAGGACAAAAAACATAACTATTGTTCTATATTGCCCTAGGTACTAATCCAGAAAAAATAAGTTTGGCATTTGGAAGGATGTTCATTACTGCTTGAACCAAATCTGCCAACAAAGTAGGGGCACTGACATAGCCCAAATGGAAAGCACCATAGTGCAAAACTACCACATGGGGACTGTTCATCCTGCCCATATCTTCACAAACGTGTACAATTCCCTGTACATTGCAATCAGGCACAGTGCTCCACAAGACCTCCACTCCTTTAACATCAAAATTGTTTACCACATGCCTACATAGAGCATACTGCTGTAAACCATGCACAAACATATCCCCAAGCACCAACACCCTGACTTTCTCCACCTCTGACATCGTCACTGCACACAGTCTCTTTCAACACAAATCCACAACCTCAACATCTGATTGGCTGATCCCTACAGTCCCCTTTCCATGCTGAATTTGTAGGAAATCCCCAGATGTGGCACGCCCTGTCTGCGGACAGCCGCGGTGTCCGCAGACAGCGTAACTCTTACACAGCCCTCCTACCCTTTCCACTTCACTCGCTGTGCCATTCCCTCATTGGATACAGCTAATCAGTCACACAACTATCCACCAATCACATCCAAGACCTCTACATCTAACTCCATCATCAGAGTTCAGCACTTCAAATATCCTGTTGATCACTCTGAGTACAAGTCTCATATCATTGGAAAGCACCTACTACAAAAACTACTGTACAAGTCTCCAAGATTTCTACTTACAGCTACAGGCATATCCACATGCAAGAATGCATATTACAGTTATGCATATTTTATGCACAGTACATGAACAACTCTTATGAATGCATATAAACAGAGTAACTGCCACTGAACCTGTATAATCTATAAAAAAACTTACTGTCATTTTTCCCATCTGCTATAATCAACTCTCACTTCCAAATCTGTCTGCTATCTATTTTTTTTTAACACACACAGCTATCTAAAAAATTATAATATTAAAAGATGGGAGAAATAACAGTATAAATATAGAAAAGCACTTACAGGTCGATTCATGGAATTAATGTGCGCTGAAATTTTCGGCGCAAGCGTGCGAAAGCGTGCGAATCGCAGTGCCAGTGCGAAAATTGAAGCGAAACCCACGCACAGCGATTCATGGAAGTCCGTGCACGTGTAAATCCCAGGATGTGCGCCAAAATTCTGCGTGGCACACGCTGGCGCACACGTCTCCAAACAGCATGCGTTATGCGCACAGCGAAATCGCACATAGCGCGGCGCACGCAACAAAAGTAGGAGGAACAGGGGGCGTGACACGCAGAATGGGCAACAACGCGTGAAAATGTGGGCGTCACGGGGGAAGTACAGGAGGCAAATGCGTGGAACGCCCACACGCACGTTCAAAACACGTATTCATGGAATCGAACAGGGCTAACGCATGCAGCAAAAAAGACGCGCCAATCCGGAAACACGTACGCCATCAGGAAGCAGGCGTACGTGGACCCGTGCAGCATAAAAGTGCGTGCAAACAACAAACAAGCTCAGACGCCAGGATGAATATACAGTTCCTAGCAGCAGTGGTTGTGGGATACTGCAGGAGGAGGAGGAGGATAGTCAGGCCCAGAATTTTCACACCCAGAACCAGCCTTTTTGGGATGCCTGATGACCAGGTGTATGGGAGGTACAGGTTTCCACCTCACATAATACTGGACCTGGTGAGTGAGTGGGAGGATGACTTCACATGACCCACCCTGTGCTCCCAAGTACTCAGCCCCCTGCAGAAGGTCCTCAATGTACTGCACTTCTTGGCCACTCGATCATTTCAGCGGACAAGTGCTATAGTGGGGGGGGTGTCACAGGCCACGCAGTCACGCTGCCTACACCAGGTCTTGGCCATCATAACTGCACGCCCATCAGTCCGCAGGCACATATACCTTCCCAGAACACCTGCAGAAAGACAGGCTGCCGTCTAGGATTTCTACGGGGTGGCACAATTCCCCAAAGTCCTAGGTGCCATTGATTGTACCCATGTGGCTCTACGTCCCCCCAGGGCATCAGAGCACATCTATGGAAACCGCAAGCAATGGCATTCCATCAACGTGCAGGTAGTATGTGATGCCAAGGGAATCATCACCTCAGTATATGCCAACTATCCAGGGTCCACCCACGACAGTTTTATTTACAGAATGTCAACCATAAACCGGGATCAGAAGCTAGGCGGCATGGCGATACATGGCTGCTCAGTGAGTATAAATACAACAGCACATGCATGCATGTCAGAAACTGAGTAATGTCACTACCCCACTAATGATCCCCATCACCAACTCCCCAGGGGACAGTGCCTACCCTCTGAGCACCCACATGATGACGCCAATTCGGAACCCCACCACGCCACCCGAGGTAAGATACAACACAGCCCACATTGCAACCCAGGGCATAGTGGAGCGCACATTCGGAGTGCTCAAGTCACGCTTTCGCTCCCTTGACCGTTCTGGCGGGCAGCTGTTATACGCTCCCCCAGTAGTGTGCAGGATCATAGTGGCAGCATGTGTCCGGCACAAAGTTGCAACACGCCGGGGCCTGCCGGTGGACATGGTGGTGCCCCCATATCCCCAACCACATGCCCAGCCGCTGCGCATGGGAGGGGAAAGGGCACGGGGTGAGGCAGCCCGTACGCAGCTGGTGGCTAATTACTTCACCTAAAATCACACCCGTGTGGAGTGCACACAGGCCTGGCACATACCAGCTGACAATCAATGATGATGACATAAGGTGCAGTCAACTGTCACAACCATACCATCCTGAGATTGGCCACCTGGAAGTGTTACATTGTGTGCATCCCTACCTACACAAACACCATCAATGCTGTGTCATCAAAAGACACACTTCTATGCTGCTAAATTCATTACCTCCTTGCAAAATACAACATGACAACAGTGCCATGTCACCCAACACCTCCCCAGCACCACCACCCAACACACCATAGCATGTCATGCTATTTGAGAGCAAACAAAGCAATCCCCAAAACCTGACACAAGTGTCACAAAGTACAGTGTCCCTAATGGAAACTGGCCAGACACAATATGCTCCCAGTAATGTAGAACTAACAACACACATGACCAAATACTTACCAACAATGACAGTACTAAGTTAAAGTAGTGGTAGTCTTACAACCTGATTATGCCAGCACATCGACCCCTTCCAACTGTGCAGTGTTGCTGCCACGCAAATGTGTAAGTGCACTGCTTACAACATAAACTCCATCTCCAAAGTAGACGGCCTTGTGAAGACATGAGGAATGAACCTGCAAATTAGGAGGAAGACATGGATGCACAAGCACATATCAATACACCATGCACTGTACAATACAACAACAATATCCACTAGGAATGTATACACAGTATTGACTACAGACTGCCCACACAGCTCATGGGAGTCCAACGTTACTGTGTAATTCACTGTCACTTGGGCACACCCTTTGCAAGCCTGTGGAAACGAGAAGCAGGAGGGGTGTGTGTCTCACGAACCCAAGCATCTAACCCAAACTCAGGACAAGCCTGCATGTGCCCAGCCGGAATACAGTGGATGCCCACGGGAGCCACACAAGGCAACACAATGTAAAATAAAATCAAAAATCAAAAATGGCCATGTGGGGGCTGGGGGGGGGGGGACACAGGAGGTCCGAGGACAGGGTGCGCACCAACAGCCACCTGTGAGGATGTTGGGGAAAAAAACACCTCCATGGGCTCATGGCCTGCACGGGTATGCCATTAGTGGGAGAACTGCTGCTGTCACTCTGATCACCCTCTGCTGCTGCATCAGGAGGTGGTGGTGCTATGGGAGGCAGCCCACGGAAAGCCCTTTTATGGTCTTCCATGGCAGCAAGCATGCATGTGTGGAAGGTCTCGTTCTGGAGGATTATAGTGCGGAGATCCCCATGCAGCACCTGACGTGATGCCCGGATCTCCTCCCGAGTTGCCTGCATCTCAGCTGAGAGCGAACGTGTGAGCCGCTCCAACTGCTGTTCTGTCCTCAAGTTAGTGGAAGCCTCAAGGTCAGCAAGAGTCTCCCTGAGGTGATGGAGTTCTACCCTAAGGGCTTCCCTGTGGGCCTGGGACTCTATTGATATTGATTGGCGTAGAGTCTCCAGTGCCACCCATCGGTCCCTGTTGGACGCCAACATGTCTTCCCTGTGTGATTGGCAAATGGGGTCTGTTGCCTGCTGTAGTTGCTCCATCTGCCTTTCAGGGGGGACAATGGAAGTGGCCACCCTCTCCATTGCTTGAGCCATCATCTCAACTGATGCTGCCTGTTGGGTTGCCATACCGTACATGGATTGTTCCCATACGGTATTGCCTGGTGGCGTACGGCCACCGCGTCGGCGGGCACCACACCTGTTTGGGGCAAGGCGATCTGCGCCTTGCTGTGCCGGCACTGCCTGAGGCTGCAGGACTGCATTCCCCCTCTGATCTGCTGGCCCAGGAACAGGATCAAATGTTGTGGAGTGTGACCCTGCATCCGTAACCGCCAAAGGCGGATTTACCAACACTGACATCCCCATAGAGGGTTCTACCCCTGGTGCAGGTGGGTTGGACAGAACAGAACCCCTGCCAGAAACACTTACCTGCGACGGCACATAGGTCTCATCATCCGAATCAGCACCTGAATAGAGGTCTGGGGAGGTGCACCCAGAGACACCACTGGACAGAATGGTCTGCAGCAAGATTGGGTTCTCACCCACCACCACACCACGCCCCCCACTGGTGCCCGGTCATGCCTGAGATTCCTCCTGGGTCTGCACCATCTCCTCAATCTCAATAGCATCAAGTGCGTCATCCCCTGCAAAAACATGAAAGACAAAAAATGGAAACAGGCATTAGCACCATAGCACACAAATAGGCCTAACAAGCTACAGAACCAGTACATGATTTACACATGTCCCACATGACTATAACCCTCCCATGCATGAACTGTCACTGAGTTGGAAGGGGAGGCAAAAGGCAGACACTGATGACACCAAGATGGAAGAGCAACACATATGCTGCATGCTGGGTAGCACTGCCATCACACATTGGCCTGTGCGTGGCATGTTCAATACACATACATGACACATGCCATCACACAGATGGCATGTACCATAGCCATGGTACATTCCACAAGGACATCCATATGTCAGTGAATGAGTACTGTCAGCCATCCATGTGAGATGGACATGATGAGATGAAAAATGCTACATAGTGTGACAAAATATGCATGTGCCACACACTGCAACACATCCAGTGTACAAGAATACAGTGATTGCAGGCCGATGTACACATCAATGGTTGTGTACTTCAGCATGACAGGAAACAACTATCATGTTCCACATTCAAACAGGCCCCAAATATGTATGTGATCAGGCCAATACTCAATCAGCCTGAATGGTCAAAACATTCACCTAACAAGGTAACACATGTGGGCCAATGTGGGGTTCATCAATGACAGAAGCATGTCACAAATGTGACAATAGGGCTGAGGAATGCGTAGCAAAAGTGGGAGAATTGAAACAATCAGCCTGAACGAACACTGAAAAATACAAACAATGTTGTTGCAAGATGCCACTTCAAGGGCAACTGCCGTAATGTTGCGCTAAATTAATACTTTGGGCAGAAGGGATACTGTCACACCCAAATCCAAGGCCACTGAATGTTTTGGATGGAGCACATGGGTGACCCATACCCCTCAGGCACACACACCCTCACCTGGCACTTAATCAGAACCCGTCACCCAAACAACATACACATGCATTACACACACATGCATGGGCACTCACCGGACAATGCATCATAATCAGGTAGTTCTCCCACACCTTGGAACTGTTCCTCTGTGATGAAGGCCCCAGCAACAGACTAATGTTCAGTGAGTTTGTTGTCCTCTTGTGGAGACCCACCGCCAGTCACCAGAGTAGCGGCATGATTTGAGGCCAGCTTGTTCTTTGCTCTGCGTTTCAGGTCATTCCACCGCTTATGCCATCCAAGGGCACTTATGCCGTCAGCAATGATCTGCCAGTGTGCCTTACGTTGACCAGTTGTGGTCTTGGACCCTGCAGTTACCAGCATTTCGTGGTTATGTGCTGACACATAGGACACAAGTGCATCAAGTTCCGCGTCATTACAGCAAGGCTTCCTTGACGTGCCGGAGTGTGTAGACGTGTCTGGGGCCTCAGCCTTTCGTGCCAGAGCACCCTTCTTCCTCTTCTTTAAAGGTGGAGCGGAGCCAGAGTGGCTTATGCCGCTCTGGATAGTAGGGGCAGAATCACCGGTGGACTGGGTAGTAGGAGTGTGGGAATGCACAATGACCATAGGTCTTGATGCAGGCATTGGTTGCAGGGTAATGTTGGCAGGGGGAACGTCAGTTTGATGGACCTGGACTGACACTGTCCTGGCTGGGAGAGTCAGAGCTGGGGCGGATGGAGCTGCAGCTGCCCCTGCAGCCTCCCCACCCTGCATACTTGGGGCAGCAGATGACATAGCTGCCCCAGATCCACGTGGCTTGGTGACAACAACTTGCACCGCCACACGTGGCCTAGACTTGCTGACCTGGAAGTCAGCCTGGGAGTCATCCTGTGCCAGGTCAGGTGCCACAATGGGCTGGTACAACAGGGGCTGAGCTGGGATGGTGTCAGGCACATTTCGCTCAACCATGGGGGGGGGCATGGGTGTCCCTGATTGTTCCTCCACACATGGGGGTATAGGGGCACCCTGCATATCCCGGCCACGTCGCCTACCGCGCCCACCACACCCACCTTTTGAAGGTCGGCCACCTTTACCTCCCTTACCGCTTAGTCGCCTCCCAACCATGGCACTGATGTTGTTGTGTGTATGGGAGTTGCAGTAAACTATTGTCCTGGGCAATTGGGGGTCAAAGGGGTAGGATACTAGATGGAATTTGTACCCTAGTGCTCTAACAAGGCTGTCTGTGACCCCTGGGGGAAGATGACGGGTCACGCAACGCACAGGCAGCCCAAAATCAAAAATGATCGTGCACGCAACCCCTCATAGACCACGTGCGTGAAAAAATTAACCCGCACTACGCTGTGGCACCCAGAAACAGAAAAATAAGAGTATGCGTAATACACGCAGCCTACAATGACCTCTGAAGGGGAACGCGACACACGGGGCAAGCACAGTTGCTAAGTACGTGCGGAACTCAACGTCTGCCTGGAAAAAGAACATGAAAAATACACGCGTGTGCGCGTTGGCAACACCCCCACCAGAAGGAGAATTGTACGCTGTCTGAGGAGACAGGACAAAAGGAGAAGTGAACTCTGTTTGAGGAAACAGGCCCAACAAAAAATTAGACAAGAGCTGTCAGAGGTAACAGGGAGTACGAACTAGAAACGCTGTGAAGTAATCGTGTGTGAACCGACAAGAAGTACAGATTTCCCCCACTCGCTCTCCACGAAAACCACGTACAAGGAAATGGTGTCCTAAACGTAGCTTTTATACTGGCCCAAACGTACACGTCAGATACGCGTGTACGCGGGCCCTTTCCTCCAATAACACGTGATGACACTCGGACGTGCAGTTTTTCCACGTGTGCTCTGTCATCACGTGCTATGAGGGAAACAACCACGCGCGTAATGTAACTTACACGCTTACGCGCTAAGGGCCTTTGGTCCAATGAAATTGCGTGCACGTGCTGATGCGCATACGCGCTAAGGCCCTTTCCTCGAATTATACGCTGACGTGCACTTTTTTTCATGTGCCAAATCACTCTGTATCAAGCTGGCCACGCAAAAACACACGGAAGACCACGCTCCTGCCCAGAAGGCTGAATTACTGCCCCCCAGAGCCCTGAGCACGCTCCCACCTGCCATCTTCTGCTGCCTGACTGCCTGCTGCCCATGTGCCCTGCCATTTGCTGCCTGCACGTCAGCCAGGGGTGTAGTTGCTGTGACCACCCGTGCTGGAACCGAAGACTCCCGTCTGGGATTCCATCGCTCCACAGCCCAGCCCCAGGATCCAGTTGCCCACCCACTTCTGCCTCTGGGGTTGCCATGTCCAGCACAACACCATCTGGCAGCACTGGCAATCCCCAGCCTGAGAGGCAGGGGGCCACCAGCTTCACTGCCACCGAAGTTGGTGTCCTGGTGGAGCAAATCCTGGGGCAGTATGATACCCTCTTTGGAAGTTTGCACGCTGACAATGAAGGACGGACCAGGATCTGGATGGATATTGTGACTGCCATCAACGCGGAGAGGGTGGTAGTCCGCGACTTACATCATGTCAAAAAGTGCTGGGAGAACTTCAAGTTCAGGACCCTCAACAAGGCCTGGCGCCTCGCAAAGGCAGCGGATGCCAAGGGGTGCCGGGGCCAGCTGTCGAACCATCAAATGAGGGTCCTACAAAACATATGCCCAGAGCTCTACGTCCAGATCCTTGAGAGGCAGACCCATCTGGAGTTGAGCGGTAAGTGTACATGCATGTTGATAGTACGCTGTGCGTGTCGTGGTGTGGCAGTAGTGTGCAGGTTGCACATGTGTTTATGTAGGGCCATGTAGGGATGTGTATGAACATGACCGTGAGGCTGCCACATGTGAGTCCTCTCAGTTGTGAGACACATTGATGGTGGATGTGTTGGTAAGCATTATGGGCAAATGCAGGTGTGGGAGCACACATGTTTGAATGTATGTGTATGTACATTGGCATGGTTGTGGCATGGATGGTGGTTCATAATGCATGTACCTGCACTGTGTACATGTGCATGTATGTGTATGTGACAAGTGTGCAACTGTGATGCAACATGGATGCACGTGACACTGATATGTAGAAGGATGAATGGCAGATGTGACATGTTTGGCGATCTCATCACTGCAACAGTTGGAGGAAATGTAGACATGCATGTAAGTGTGGTGGCGTGTGTGCATGTCTAGTGCACTCCTTGTATTTCATGTGATGTCAGGCTCACCTTTGGCTGTTCATGCTGTTCTATGTGTATGGATGGTGCTGCCTGGTGCAATATTGCTTTTGAAATGTTCATGTGTGTGAGTTAAAATGACATGTGTGTCGTGGAGTGTTATGCCGTGTCTGTAGTTAAACAATGCCACTCATGTGCAACTGTCATGTGTGTATCAGTCCATTGTACAGTGCCCTGATGCCTGTGTTTTATCTCTCCATGTCTACAGCGTCAACTGAAGAAGAGGGCGGAGAGGGTGCTGTGGAGCACAGCGGCAGGGATCATCCCGCCAGCCGTAGACGCAAGGCCCGGCTCCCCTCCCAGGTTGTCATCTGGTCGGGGAGTGAGGAGTCCGGTGCCACATCCCAGGCCGCAGCTGCCAAGGGAAGGTCCAAGAGGCGGAGGTCGGAGTTGGACTCCTCGGCAGCAGAAGGGGCAGCTGAGACCCCACAGGGTCCGACGGAGGAAGATGGCACGCAGTCATCCAGGTTGGTGGGGGGTTTGGTGGAGGAGGAGGCCGTGCAAGGGACAGACATGGGGTTTGGAGGTGGGGATTCCAGTGGTCCTAGTGGTGCAGTGCAGGAGCAGGGACAGGAGGCAGCACAGGCCACCGCGGAGGTGCCTGTGTGTAATCCTGTCCCCGATCCTGTGACTGCATCATCCCGCACCAGCAGGGATGTCTACGTCCAG